>NC_136063.1:1609011366-1609611366 GCF_964261635.1 Lissotriton helveticus | reverse complement strand
CAATCAGGCCCTGAATGGGCAATTTGATTTTGACCATGCTGTGTTGAGTTTGTTCCTATTTCTGTTTAGTTTTAAGGGATTGATTGGGCAGACAACTATTGTGTTCTTATATACGGATCATTTCTGTGTTTTCTTCTTCCAGGGTTCACATAGACTCAGGGCAGGTTAGGATGATATTATTTCAGATGTGAGTCCACATCTCCTCTTCATTGTTCATCCCACCCGGGGTTTTGGTCTGAAGCTGGATAATGAATCTTGATTCTAAGGTTCTTAGCTTTTTTATCCAGTTTCCCCCTCTCTCTGTTTTCACCAGTTGGTCCAGTATAAAGTAAGTTAGTAGGTTACTATTACTATTGTGTACTTGCTCAAAATGGCGAGCTACCGGATAGTTTGGATCCTTCGAGGTAATGGCCCTCATATGTTCTAGAACCCTGAGTTTAGTTGGTTTTACCGTGCTCCCTATATATCTCTTCCCACAAGGGCATATCAAGCAGTACACAGTGTAATCAGTGTTACAATTAAGAAGCTTTGATATTTTTGTTTTGTCCTTTTTCCCTGGAATTTGATATTCTTTGACTGTTTTTTGAGTTTTTGCAGGCCTTGCATTTCATACATGGGTAGAAGCCTACAGCAGTCATTTTTTCTTTTTTCTATTCTCATAGTGACTGTTAACCAAATGGTCCTTGAAGGAGTTTCCCTTTCTGTAAGAAATAAGAGGATAATCTGATAAGGATTTCCCTATTACAGAGTCCGTCTTTAAAATTTTCCAGTTTTTCCGCATAATATTGAAAACTTCTGGTGACTTCTCTGAATAGTCAGTGATCATTCTGATTTTGGATTCAGCAGGTTTCGGTCTGTCTATTAGTAGATCTTCCCTCCTCACTAAATTACTTCTGACCTCAGCTTGGTCCAAGATCCCTTTCCCATATCCTCTTTGCAAAAATCTCTTTTTAGATTGTTCCTTTGCTTTGATAAACTCCTGTTTGGTCGAGCAGTTGCGTTTCATCCGCAAGAACTCTCCCAGGGGGATATTGTTGATTACACTGCGGGGGTGATAGCTGTGTGAGTGCAGAATTGTGTTACCTGCAGTCGGTTTTCTATAGACTGCAGTTTGAATTTTTGAAAAAAAAAAAAAAATATATATATATATATATATATATATATATATATATATATATATATATTATATATATATATATATATATATATATATATATACCAGCCCTGCCTTAGCAACGCTGCAATTCAGGACAAACAGAAGGACAGAACACGGGAATCCTCAAATAAGGGTTTTATTAGACTCCAACTGCTTACATAGTTTTTCAAGCAATCATCCAGCAAAGTGCAAGGTGCATATATACCCCTACGTGTTTCGGCCGTAGCATTCTACTGGGTCATAGAGTTCAGTGCACAGAGTGTCATTTTAAAGGGACATCTGTTCCCTTTCCCATCACCAATTGAAAACATTATGTATGTCTTAATGGGGAAGGCCACATTTACAATTATTTCAAAATAAAGTATATCCTTACTGCAGTTGTTATAAAACAAAATATCTGTTAGTACACGATTTAAACACACAACTTGAGTGTTTTAGCAATTAAGCAGACAGATTTGTACAACATATGTATTAGACAGATATAATGAGCAGCTAGATATATGAATAAATATGCAATCCCTGATAATCTGACATTGTATTTCAAAGTTTGAGGTCATTTATAGCATATAGGGAGAGAGATAAAGGGAGATAAAGTGAAGCGTCCATCCTCTATATTGCACTTGTAACTGATGAAAGGCATTGTGTTAATGCTATATTGCACACAAACATATAAAGTGCAAGATGCTTTATTTGCATTATCAAACATTCCAGAATTCATGCCCACCTACTAATAATAGAAAAAGGGGAAAAACAATGTAAAAATTAATATAAAAATAACTATATGGGATGTCAAGCCTAGGAATATAACACGAGTAGGAAAGCCCTGTATAGCTTTAAAGTACACATATAGGTCTAGTTATAAAGTGCAATATGCTACTCCTGTAAAGTACAAGGGGTAAGAAGTGCTACATAAAGTTCCTATATTAAAAAACTAAAATACAAAAACTCCAATATTGCACTAACTGATTTAAAGTACATGGTGCTTTCCCTGTAAAAGAAACAAGAAACAAACAAAAAGTGTAAAAGAAAACAGAAACAAAAAGTGCCACATGCTTCTCCTAAAAACACTCCTCTATTGCACCTATAACAAGAAAGTGCAACATGATATTTTTGTAAAGTACATAGAAAAGTGACTCGTGCTTGTCCTCAAAAATACCAGAATAATTTAGGTAAGATTTAATCCTCTAAAAAACAATGACATCAATATTAACAATATCTAAAAAAGACATGACAGTCTCCTTCATATATAACTAGCAGCCAGAACCATAGTCCCCTGGCCCAAATACTTAAATTGAGGAAATCCCTGTTAGTATTCATCCCTTTGCCTGAAATGTGGACACAATTATCTTTCCACACAATCATATTGCTTCTTAATCTCGATGACAAGATAATACAATAGTTAAAAAACAGGATAAAAAAAGTTTAAAAAGGTATCACAAATGTTAAAAGGCAATCAACGGAAATACTATAGAACTATGTACAGTTCAGCATCAGTATTCAGGTCCCATGGGATCTCGGTTCCCAGTGTGATTATCCACTCAGATTTAGCTCTTCTCAAGGCTGCTTCTCTCTCTCCTCCCCTGATTTTAATCAGAATGCGTTCGATCCCGCAGAAAGAAAAAATATTCTCTAACTGGCCTTCATGACCTTTTCAGATGTGTTTCGCCCATTATGTACGTAAAGTCTTTATTGGCAATAGCCCTTATATATTGAAGAATGCACAGCTTAATTTTATTCAAAGTGCTTCCCACATATTGTTTGCCGCATCTGCATTCCAGGAGTAAAACTATGCGAGTATTCTCACAAGTTATCCTTTCTTTGATGGGCTTTTTTGTGCCTTGTATGGTTGTTATGTCCACCCTGTTGTGGCCATAACAACATGCTTTACACTTTGGGCACTTGAAGAAACTATTGCCCATCAGATAATTGCCCTTTTGTGGGTCTTTGTTCATAAAATAACTCTGGATTAGCAGGTTACACAGGGATGGCATCTTTCTATATGTGATGTTAACATGTTCCAATATGAGATATGTTCGTTCATGATCTTTTTTAAGTGTATTCCAATGATTACCAATTGCTTGTATGACAGCTTGTTGGGCCTGTTGAAGTCCATGTGAAACCTAATGACTTCTTGTTTGGTTCTATCGATGTCTACATTTTCATGGGCATTAATACATTTTCCCTCTTATACATTTTTGGTCTTATTGGCGAATCCTCTAGAACAGCTGTTAGGTATCCTCATCTCTTGAATCTATCGTACATCCTGTTGATCTGTTTCTCATACTCATGTCCTCAGAGCAATTTCTGTGAGCTCTTAAAAATTCTCCCTACGGGAGGCTCTTGGGTGTGCACTGTTGGCTGACAAATCTTTCAGATCACTTTCCTCACCTTTCCATATAGGGGAAGAGGTCATCCATATAGCACACCCATAAATTCACCATTTCCAAGTTCATTTTGTTGTTCTGAATGAATGAATGAATGCGATTCTTCTATAGCGCAGACTGTCACCCTACGGGTATCCTGGAGCTTTAGATTGAAAAACAATGACCAGAGTGTAGATAGTCAGTGTAACAGAAAAAGAAGGTCAGACTCTGGGAAAGAGCCAAGTTTTAAGACTCTTTCCGAACTCAATCAGTGAGTTAGCTTGTCTGATATTCTGGGGTAGCTCGTTCCATAGACGGGCACCAACCACATTAAGTGCCCTTCCTACCATCCTAGAACGTGTGAATCTAGGAATCGACAGTAGCTTGGCACTGGAGGAGCGAAGCTGCCTCTTGGGCTGGTACCAGGTACATTTTCCCTGTAGTGGGACTGGACCCAGCTCGTGCACCGCTTTGACCACCAGGCAGAGTGATTTAAAATGGACCCGTTCCCTGATAGGCAGCCAGTGTAAATCTCTCAAGGCCAGGGTAGTAGATGAATGACACTGCCTGTTTAGCACCAGTTTTGCTGCTGCAGATTGGACCCTCTGCAACCCCTGAAAGATGTACTGTGGTGCTCCCAGATACAGGGAGTTGCAATAGTCTAGCCTGTTTATCACAGTGCTTCTCACTACCTGAGAGCGAGACTCTTTTGGTAATAGTGGAAGTATCTGGCATAGCATGCGCATTAGGGAGAAGCACACACTGGCGGTCTTATTTGCCCATGACTCCATCTGAAGATTGTCATCAATCAGAACCCCCAAATTGCGCACCTTGCTGACTGGAGTCAGCGGTTCCTCCTCCGGGGTAAGCCTAAACTCCACTGGTAGATGTTTAGACATCCTGACAGAGGAGCAATACACCACCTCCGTCTTCCCACCATTAAACTGTAGGGAATTTCTTCGGAGCCAGCCAGCCGTCTGACCCATACACTGCTGAAACATGTCCAAGGAGACTGCATGTTCTCATTCAAAGGAGAATGCCAGCTGTGTATCGTTGGCATAATTGACCAGGTTGACTCCAAATGATTTATTGATGGGGAGCAAGGGCTGCAGATAGACATTGAAGAGAACAGGGCTGATCGCAGAGCCCTGCGGCACTCCATGAACTACCGGGGATTTACTGGAGGAAAACGTGCCAAGGTTACCACCTGCTGTCTCCCCGCTCGATAGGACTGTAGCCATTGCAGCGCCAGTCCATTCACCCCTATCTTCACCAGTCTCTCCACTAAGATTGAATGGCTCACCGTGTCGAACGCGGCCGACATATCGAGAAGCACTAAAACAGTGGCATTCCCATTGTCGGCTCGCATACATAGGTAGTCCATCATGGTGGCCAGAGCCGTCTCAGTCCCATGACCTTGACGGAACCTGAATTGATCTCTGTCAAGCAAATGATTATCCTCTAAAAAACATTATAGAGTCCTGCTAACTGCCTTTTCCAGGATTTTAACCGGATATGGCAGAAGAGAGATGGGTCTAAAGCTTGCAGGGATTGTCGGTCCAGTGAGGGCTTTTTAATCAGTGGGGTAGCACCGCCTGTTTCCAATCCTCTGGAAAAGTTCCCTCCTCTAAGGACTGATTACAGATCTGCCACAGCCAGGGGAGAGTCTCTAGGCCAAAAGTCTTCCAGATTTTATGGGGGAGGAGGTCCAAGGGGGAGCCTGAGGACACTCTATGCGCCAGAGTGTTAAAAGCGGCATCAGTGAGGGTCTGAAAATTATCCAGAGTCACTGACTGTCGTAACTCTTCATCCATCATCTGATCAGGATGATACTGCTCCTCGATATTATTAGGATGGAGTGCACCGACAATTTTGGCAATCTTCTCTTGAAAATTAAAGGCAATCTCGTCACACAGTTTTTTGCGATGCCGCCACTTCATTACTCAGACAAGTAGGGGAGGAGAGATCCTTGACGATCTTAAAAAGGGCTTTTGCCCCATTAGGCGCTTGTATAATAGATTTTGCATAGAAGTCCGCCTTAGACTTGAGGATGAGCTCCTTGTATTTCAACTGTGCTAATCTCAGATCTTTCTTATCGTCCTCAAGGTATCTCTTTCTATACTTCCTCTCTGCCTTCTTGCAGAGCATGCGCAGCTGTTTCAATTCTCCGTTGTACCAGGGGGCCATAGTTTTGTTCATATTTTTTAGCTTCTTAACCGGGACTACCTGATCCAGGATGTCAGTTATATAGTTATAGTAGATTTTATAATTTTCCTCTACTGTCGCAGTGGGTACAACATGATTAGCATTTGGGAGGGTCACCTGGGTTCTAGTTTTACCTAATTTTGCCCATTTCCTGCTTCTCTGATAGGTCTTGTACAGTATACAGGAGTCTAACCCATAGACCAGTTCAGGACTGGGTAAGTAAGGTGCATTTAAGAAACAATGTCCTGATCGGTAAGGATGTGTAGGCAATTAATTATGCATGCATACAGCATTACTTGCAAGGAAAGAAGGAGACACTACATAAATTTGGAAAAAGATAGTTAATCATCTTTATATTGTAACATACGTTATGGTCGGAGAATATACAGTTAGAAGCAGCACTGCATTAATAAATTAATGACAACCATAAAACACTTGGTGCTTAAGGTGATTGTGATGAGGGTGGCGACGCAAGTGAGGAAGTGAACAGCGAGAGCGGCGCACTGTGACAAAGTGCAGATAATTACAGTGAGTGGCTCAAAGGCAAATGACAACGTGATATCACAATACACAAATTTTCAATTCGTTGTTGAGCCACAGAGGAAAAGTACGTCTATAATTGTGCTGTTAGGTCGACGGCGTTTCGATCCATGTTAGTTTGGATCGTCATCAGGACTAGGTCGTCTGAATTGGGGCATGCTTGATTAAATTCTGTGCAACGGGCAACCCAAAAGTGTATTAGGGAATTCCCAAGGATCCAATGTGGGCAGCCTGAAGAGTAATCTGGTTCGCCAAGTAAGGTGATCCTTCTTTCCTTGCAAGTTATGCTGTATGCATGCATAATTAATTGCCTACACATCCTTACCGATCAGGACATTGTTTCTTAAATGTGTCTCTGATAGGTCGCTACGTAACTGGTATTATCCTCTGGACAAGGTAACCTGTAATTAAAATGAATTAGATGATGGTCAGTCCAGTTCTGTGATATTATATTTAACACTGTAGTTGTAGATTGATTGGCAAACAGCAAATCAGGAATATGTCCCCCCTGATGGGTGGGATGTTTCACCAATTGTGATAGGTTGAGATTTGCGCAATTGTGCCTCAAATCTCTCAGATGGCTACTTGAACTGCCACCCTCCCTCAAATTAAAGTCTCCCTATATAATCATTCTGGAGTGTGGATAGGTTAGTGATCTAATAAGGTTTGAAGGTTTGATATTGCGTAGTACATCCTGGGGGTCCATAGCATACCAATCCTAAAAGTAAGCTTCCTCTGGGTGCCTGCAGCAAAAATCCCATAAGTTCTATCCCCACAACCTCATCTATCGCCAGGGACACATAATTCAGCTCCTCCTTGAAAATCACTCCTACTCCTCCTCCCCTACCCGTTGTTCTTGGTTTGTGAAGGATTTTATATCCGTTGGGACAGGCCAGGCCTATTTCCACCACAGACTCCACACTAGTCCATGTCTCTGTTAAAAACAGTGCGTCAAGCTTCAGATCTTCAATTAGACCTGATGCCTCCGCATAATGTTTAACTAGTGACCGGCTATTATTCAATCCACAGATAAGGGACTTTTCCATCCGTCCCCTTAATAGCCAGCAAGTAAATATCTTTACATTCAATCCTACCAATATTCATTAGCTGTTCCCTGGAATAGGTTATGCGCCCTTGGTCGCCGTTAAAACGGTCAGCATGGCTGGTGCTGAGCGCGTCCGGGGCACAGACGGACGCAGACGGGCTTGCCTCCGGTGCCCCATCAGCGCGCTGCGCGTTTCCATTTCCTGCTTAAAAATGCAGGCAGTTGCAGTCAACCCAACCCCTAGAGCGCCTCCTAATATGGCGCAGAGAAATGGCAAGAGGTCTTGCACTCCCTCACCCAAGATGGAGCTATAAGTAGAATTGAGTGCTTTAAGCCCCCTCGAGCAGCGGGTGAAGAGCGTTTTATGCTGCAAGTAAGTGGATTTAAACTGTGCAATTAAAATCAATTAACAAGCGAACTCAGCAGAGATTTAAAATGTTTTAAAAGTACAAAGCAGTTCACGAGGCTAATATCACGAAACTAATCCCTGATAATCCTTCCTACACAGCCAGTGTGGCCGCAGATCACTTCTTTAGTCTAGGTAACACTCTAGGTAACAGCGCACTCGCACTACCCTGCTTAAATATGCAGGCAGGTGCAGTCAGCCCAACCCCTAGAGCGCCTCCCAATATGGTGCAGTCCATTCTGCCTCCCAAAAACCCATTATTAGATTTCTGTACGTTGGGGCGAACAAGGTACCCATAGCAGTTCCTTGCTTTTGTTTATAAAATCTGCCACCAAAGATAAAAACATTGTTGGTCAGGCAAAAGGAAATCATCTCTAAGAGCATTTGCATATGGCTGAGTAAGCTCAGTGACCGAGATCTCATAAAGCACTCACATGCCATTAGGCCATCATCTTGAACAAATGGGGTATAAAGTGAGACCACATCAACTGTGGCCATGATGTACGCAGATTTTCAAGGGATGGATGCAGTTGATACGGTTGAGAAAGAGCATGGAATCACGTATGTATATATAAATAAGAAAGAGTTGCGGTCTGCTGCATGTGTGCACCTAATCGCTGGTGGTGCATAGAAAGGTGCCCCCGCTGGCCCCTATATAGTATTTGAAATGTCTCTCACACGCCATCTAAGAAATGCCTGCACTCAAAGAACAGGGAGACTTCAACCTGCTTTACTGGATCGTGCCACTCTGGACCCTAGGTCTCAAAATCAAAGAAAAGATGTGTTTCTGCTTTGTCAATCTATATATATATATATATATATATATATATATATATATATATATATATATATATATATATATATATTCGCCAAGAACACACCAGCGTGGAGCACTCGCCGACGGGTGCTTTCTGAATGCGGGGGTGAACCCGCACAATCTATTACTCTCCAATCTCCTTCATTTCCACTGTTCCCATGAAAGAAAGAAAGCACTCCCAGGGATCGTTTCTGTTATTTATTACCATTAAAGAAAACAAATGTTACAGGGACATTATAGTTAGGCTGACATTTCACTCGTACAAAACCAGAGAAATTCAGCCGTTATAGTTAGCTGAGCGCATTTACAGAGTGGTGGTAAAAGGGGCACGGTCTCTGACCACTTATCAGCAATCCAGATGTGTGGGGCTTACTGGCGATAACAGGTGGGATAGTTGGCCCCTAAGGACCCTCAGCAACTAAAGAGACTTCATATTCTAACCGAGTGCACCAAGAGGCGCATTTACAGAGCAGTGTAGAAATGGGTGGGGCCTCGGTGAGTTTCCGGCTTCTGGTTTTTTTATTCTAGGAAGGAGGCTGTGTGCCCCCCTTCTCTTGATGCTTTTGGTCCCCAGGGATCCCAACCCTCGGGGCTTGACCCATTTTAATTTTTTGTAATAAAACAGGAGGGGTTCTGCAAGGCCCCCATCCCTATGTCAAATTCAGCCCCGGGGACCCCAACCCCAGGGCCCAGTCTTTATTATTTTTTTTTAAGGAAGGCAGGGCCATGTTGCCCCCCTTCAATGGCAATGTTTTGCCCCAAGGTACCACATCCCCTGGGGCCTGCCCTCTCTTTTTTTTTTTTATTGATTGAGTTGGACAGCAGAGCCCCCTCCTGAAGCTGATATTGCTGAACGACCCATCACCCTGAGCATACCCACATCCTTTCTTTTAAAAATAAAATAAAATGGGTAGTGGGCTTGCTCGGACCCCCTACCAGGGCAATTTCAGCACCAGGACGCCATTTCCCAGGAAATGGCCATGTCTTTGGGGAAGGCGGGGGGAGCCTCGGGCCCCTGCAGTCCCTGTCAGCTACCCACCTCCTGCAGGACCCAGCATTGCTTTTGGGCAGAGGGACCTGCTAATATGGAGCTCCCTCTGCCCAAAAGCAGTTCTGCTTTCCTTCATGGAAGCAAGAGCATTTTTCCTGCTCTCACTTCCATGAAGCGAAGCAGTGTTTGCTATGGCATGGTAGCAACAATGCTCCCACATGCTATAGAAGACTGCAATGTCCCAGGGGTGGGCTACCCGGGACATTGCTAGAGCCAGCCCTGGGGGGTGGTGGTCCCCAAGGCCATATACGGCTTCACGAGGCTAGTGCATGGCCTCCTCCAAGAGTGTTTTAGCCCTGGGGAGGTGGGTTGTGCCTGGGGCTGTGTGTAGGGGGGTGAAGAATGAAGAGAAACAAAAGGCAGGCTCTCAATAGGTGAAGTTAACTTGAAAGTTTATTTGGTTACAAGACCACCCACGAGCGAGAGCTCCCACTGTGTACCAGGATCTCTGCCAACTGAACTAACGTTCACAAAGTCCTGGCACGCATCGTTCGAGTCCCAGACGTGGAACCACAATCAAACAATGCATTACATGCTGACCCATTGGAGACACCCACATGCTGGGTGCAGGGCGAGATGCCTCAGTGAGATGCTGCATACTGCAACTTTTCCCTCCCTGAAAACACAGGAGTAAATCATAAGCAACAACCTGAACAAATGAGAAAGTACATTGAGCATATACCAACAATGGTAAGCATGACATGCGAGGAAATGTGCAGGTACTTATGGTAGGTATTGGTTACAAATTCACGACAAAACATGATCCTTAAATCTTGGGTTAACCTCCTTTGACGGGTACCGAAGTCCCCAGTTTGTAATGATACAGCATCACTTGATGCACCAGCCTGTGAAATAGGACTGACGTGGTGACTGAAACGTGTGGTTAAACACCGAGAGACTATAGTTTCTACAGTGTCACCTTCATTTACATGAAGTGGTACAGTTGATGAAAGATCACGCAACCAGCTAGTCCCGTCACAATGATCAACCTCCTGTTTGGACAATTTCAACAACAAGCTCACCTCAGATTCAGAAAGACACACCAGTGATCTTTTGTTCCACCATCCCTTAACACCATTTAGTGCTGAGCCCTTGCTTACATCTATAACCTGAACTGGGGTGGAGAATTTAGACATGCCCTTGGGAACCTTTTAAGGGTTTTTGATATGGGCCCAATCATTTACCTCTAGATCCATATTGCTAAAACGTTTACACACATCAATCCTTGACTTCAAGGGACTCTGCTTCTGCAACAAGCTGGACACAACACCTTTCTCTATTTGGCTATGTTTGTCATGTTTGTTCTGCAACCAATCTGGACACAAATTTTTGTGAGCATTTCTCTCTCTCAAGAGAGTAAAAGTTGGGACCCCTGTGGTGCCAAGGGGTGAGATCTTATAAGACCATAACTTGGCCTCAAAAAAATCCTGTATTTCCTGACCAGAGCAAAGAGCTGCCTGAATAACATCCTTAACTAATCCGTTTGCCCTCTCAACCAATTCATTAGACGATGAGGAATACAAAGCAACCTTATAATGTTTAACATTGTTCTTCACTAAAAATATGCACATCTTATGGGAGACAAAGTGAGTACAATTGTTGGTTACAATAACAGAGGCCAAACCCTCAGCAGAAAAAATCCTCCTCAAGAACTTAATGGCATTATCGGTACTAGCTGCATCACAAAACATATGATAAATCCATTTGGAATGATAGTCAATCATCAAGATGAGAACCTTAAGATCATGTGGCAAAGCATCATAAGGCCCTGAAAAATCTAGACCAACTTTGTCTCATGGCCTGTCAGGGAACAAGATGCAAAGGTATATTCATCAATTTCCCTTTTTTGTCCTACACTAGAAATTCAGTGATTGAATCAACACAAAAGTTAACCTGAGCCTTCAAAGAGGGCCACCAATAATACAACTTAACCAGTTGAGAAGTGTTGGTAATACCTAAATTACCATGATGTGTGGATATAATAATGTCTTCTCTGAGGCTTACTGGGGGAACAAATGATTCATGTTGCATGACCATGCCACTGACAAGGGACAACTCAGATGCCACCATGGCAAAAGCTTTCAATTCATAACTAAGCTTCCTATTCTCTAGCCATCCCTTTACAGTATATTCCATGGCCTGTTTGAGGTTCTTGTCCTTGCCATAAGCTTCCATCCACGATTGTTCTGGTATTTTAGGAAATTCCTTGATAGCATCCAAGGCTGCTACTACCCACTCAGTCTCCCCAAAATCCTCAAGTTCAGACTCATCGTGTAAGGCCATGTGCGATAAACAGTCAGCCCTGAATTTCTTTCCACCAGATATAACCTTAATAGAAAAGTAAAACTCTTGCAGCTTTGAAAGTAATCTCACCAGTCTAGCTGAAGCTTTACCTAGACCTGTACCATTGAGCATATGTCTAAGGGGTTTATGATCAGTAAAAAGTTCAAATTCACTTCCCAAATTGTAATTCTGAATTTGTCAATTGCCCATACGCAAGCAAGGTCCTCGCGCTCAATGGTGCTATAATGTGTCTCAGACTGTTTGAGCATTCTTGAGGAAAAGACTATGGTTTGTTCCTTTCCAGATTCCCATTTTCCTAAGACTGCACCTTTTGAGCATATCCCTTAACGAATCGTGCCTAGTATTCCGATAAACCCAAGAATGATCGAAGAGTATCCTTGTCTTTGGGAGAAGCGGCATGACTGACTGCTTTAAATAGAGACAACTTTGGTTTGATGGCCTCTGAAGACAAAGTGTGAATCAAATAGTCCTAATGGTCATAGCTGCTTTGTCCAATTTGCTCAACACTCTGGTCAAATTGTTCAAGTGTGATTCCCAATCATCTGCGACCACCAGAATATCAACCTGATTAGCCTGGACCTCCGGCATGTCTCCAAAAAGATTATTCCTCATCTTTTGAAAAACACTAGCTGTGTAGGCCCAGCCAAAAGGCAACCTAAGATACTTGTAAACCCTGAAAGATGTGACAAACATGGTAAACTCTTGAGAATCCGTTGTTAAAGGTATCAGGTGATAGGCTGAGTGCAGATCAATGATTGAAAAGTAAATTTGCACCTTACAGACTGGCAAGAAGTTTGAGAATTTTGGGGAGGGGATGACAATCAATCAAAATGTGTTTATTCAAAGTGAGCAAGTCAGCACACAACCTGACCTCCCCAGATTTTTTCATGACAAAAGCGATGGGAGACGCCCATTCTGAGGAGTTGCACTGTGCAATGAAACCTTCATCACACAATGATTTAAGGACTGCCTTTAGTTCATCTCTTGCACTGAGAGGCAAGGGGCGTGCCTTGTGAACTATGGGTTGGGCATCTGGCTTAAGTCAAATATGATGCTGGCAACCTTTAGCAGCGCCTAATCTGTTGAAAAATGAACCAGGAAACTGATCTAATATCTTTTTACATCAGGGGTGCGGTCTTCAAGACCTAGGCAGTATACTTTGTCTTCTTCATTCACCAAAAGCCCAACTCCGGTATAACCCTCGGGATTATTTCATACTGCAATGGGATTCTCTGACCCTGGAATGAGATACAAGCCTATTTTCACCAGAACTTGCCACCCAATTATGTTGCGTCCTTTGATCGCAACATTAACTTTTGTATAAATCGATCTTCCTAAACATTCCAACTTTGAATTGAAGTAACCCAACATTTCTATATCAAATTCTCCGAATCATTTAGGGTAAACATCTGTATGAGTTAAGGTAACAGAACTTTGTCATTTGTTAAAAAACATTACGTCCGATAATATAGTTATAGGCAAGCTAGAGTCTGCCATAAATGGAATTTCGATTTTTCCAAATAAAGTATTCCCCAAAGGACCTTTGGCTTTATTACTGTCAAAAACAGAGTTGCATTCTACGGTTAAGAGTACATCATGTAATTGTTCTGTGCAACCATCATGGGCCTCGGAGAATTCTACACTGTTGACTCATGTGGTTCTTTTAGCAGTGTTGGTAAGATCGCGATCCTGAACACGCAGAAACTACAATCTGGCGAAGAATATCTCTCGGGCACCATAAAACGTTCTCGAAAATTATCATTTTGCTCAAAAAAACTCCTCAGATTGTGATATGGCTGTAGTTTTTTGTGCAAGGAGTCCTTTTCTTGTTTTTACTCTTTTTTTCAAAAGGAAGGAAGTGCCCTTGAGTCTCCAACTTCCTGTTCTTGTCCAGCAGGCTCCTCACAGTGCTTTGTCCATGTGCTGTTCACTTTCATTTGGATTTGGAGTTGGAAGGATCACTTTTTGTGTCTGTCTGCTGCATCATATCATTGGATTGGATTTGAGGAGGTTTTTTATTTGACATTTCATTTTACAAGTAAGTTGGAGAATTGGTGTACATGTTTTGTTTGATTGGGGCTTGTTTGTACCTACAGTTTTCTGGGATTTTCATTGTTTTTAAAATGTATTGTTGTGGATGGCCTGTAGTTTCAGTAGGGGCCTAGTTGTTTTTCTTTGAAATTTCGGCCGGTAGGCCCAGAGGCACCCATGGGTGCATGTTTCTGTGATGTCTGTTGAATTTAAACATCATGTAGGTCATGGATGCCATGGGATTGAATTATAAATGTAGGTGTGGTGTATTTCATTGTTTTGGTGTGTGTGTTAAATACCTTTTTTTGGAATTTGTGTGTGTGCTTGATGTGTAATTTTCCAACCTTTTGTAGCCCTGTTGATTTTTGTTTTTGCATTTTTGTATTGAAGCTGTGTTGTTCAGCAAGCCTCCTTTGTCTGGACATATATAGGCCTGCTTCAGTTCATTGTTTTCCATGGCCTGTTGTGACTGTGAGTGACCATGTGGCTTGGGGCCATTTTGTGGTGGTAGTTTAGTAGTGTGCTTCTTTTTCCATATAGGCCTGCCTGTCTTTTCTTTGATCCACTTGGCTTATGCTTGTTGTTGTTGTTTTTGTCTGGCCATGTGGGTGGCGGCCATTTTGGGAAGGCAGGCAGTGTGCATTTGGGATAGGTTTACATTGTCTGTCTTCCATTTCTTTTTGTTGTGGTTGGCTAGAGGCCATTTTGTGGAGCAACCCAGGCAGTGTGCTTGCTTTTGCCATAGGCTTCAGTTGCAATCTTGTGGCCTAGTCTGCCAGTAGGCCCAGAGGTAGTCATCATAATGGGTGCATAAAAACAGTTTCTGTGTTGTCTGTTGATTTTTAACATCATGTTTGACATGGATGGCATTAGGTTGAATTGCAAAATTTGGTTTTTGGGGTGGAATTTCAGTTTTCGGGTGTGTGTTAAGTAAATAGGGCTTTTCAGCTACTAGTTAACCCTAGGTGTTCAGCTTGCGTAGTTTTGGCAACTCTGCACAGCGCGACAACGTGGACTTACAGTTTATGTCTTCTTCGCACGCTCAATATGCATGTTCACGCATGCGATAATGACTTTATGTACTGATTGCGATGCTGAACACGCAGAATTTGCAATGTGGCGAAGAATATCTCTCAAGCAGTATAAAACCTCCTCAGGTTGTCATTTGGCTGTAGTTTTATGAGCATGGAGTAATTTTTCTTTTTTTAAATTTTTTTTAAAAGAGGAAGGAAGTTCCCCAGAGACTCCAACTTCCTGTTTCTGTCCTTTATATTCACTTACTTGTTATTTTGGATGGCCTGACCATGTGGGTAGTGGCCACTTTGTGAAGCCAGGCATTCTGCTTTTGCCATAGGCCTGCATTGTCTGTCTTGTCTTCCTTTTCTTGTTTTTGTGGGTGGCCTGGCCATGTGGTGGCGGCCATTTTGTGGGACCAGCAACTGTGCTTTTGCCATAGGCCTCCAAGCTTGTGGCCTAGTCTGCCAGTAGGCCCAGAGGTACCCTTCAATCATCATGGGTGCATGAAAGCTAAACAACTGTTTTTGTGTTGTCTGTTGAATTTTAACATCATGTATGGCTTGGATGGCATTGGATTAAATTGCAAAATGTGGGGTTTTTTTCTGGGGTATATTTCACTTTTTGGGTGTGTTAAATAAGTGCCTTTTTTGCATGTGTATGTGTTGTTGCTCCCTGATGCTGCATCCATCCCACGTGATGCACAAATTTAGGGCAAACAGGCTCCACTAGATTTATGTTTTTTTTCTTTGCTATTCTTATTCTTCCTGAGTGTGCACAGTACAGTACACCAGGAAAGCCCTGGCCTTGTTGTCAAAGTCTCATGAATGGCTACACTGTTGTTGTTCACTGAGTTACTAAAATGTAATATTTGTGACCACCACACACTAATAAGTTATATATTATATTACTTTGATTGTACTATTGTTTGACTGATGTTCTTCTGGCTTTTTTTGCTTTTAGGTGCACAAAAGACTGAGGAGGAGGTGTGTCATCATCGCCCGTTGTGGTGTCAGACAAACGTCCTGCTGCTATACACGACGTGACGTGTGAGTGACCTGACCAGACATCTCTGTAACTTGTGCAAATGAGTGCTGCTGACATCTGAAGAATATGCCCCCAAAGAAAGCAGGTACCAGGTCCTCCAGTACCAAGAAAGTTGCTATTGAGAAGAAGGAACAAAAGAAGGAAGTGTCACTTACGTCTGGTGTGCCGCCCAAAACCTTTTTTTGGAAACCAAAAATGACGCCTCCAGCAGCGTTGTCCGGGGGCCGAGCTGGGGACAGCACGTCTGCATCAGTGGGCCCAACCCACCAACCCAGGTCAAAGCAGATGGGTGTGGAAGAGGTAGTCAGCCTAATGGTGGAAACTAGTGATGCTGAGCCTGACCTAAACTTATCGCTATCTCAAAGTAGTACACAATCAATGCAGGAGAAAACCCAGCAGATAAGTGGTCAACAACAAAAGCTGCAACCACCGCCCACAATAGTAGTTTTTGTTTCTCCCGAAGTAGGGGTAGTTCAGGAAATTGAGCCTCATGCAGAGGAAGAAGAAGAGGAAGCCAGTCATTCAGGAGATCTATTGTCTTCCAAATCCCCAGCAAGGAAAAGGAGGGTTAGTCCATCAAGTTCTTCACCAAGCATCCCTTCTGATGATCAAGATGTCACTTGGGAGCCACAACAACCTGAGCATGAGAGGGAGACACATCCCAAGACCAGGCTAGGGAAAAGGAAGGTTCCAGAAAGCCTTATACTTATAGCGGTCAATGTAGAACAGCAGGATAATGATCATGAACATCACTCCCGGCCCTGAGGAAATGGAGACCAACATTATTACCCTATCCAAAATGGCTGCGAAGGATGTAGCATGCATACCTCCAACATAGGTAACACCAACACGACCTCCAGCTTCCATATTTACATTAGCAAAGGCCTGGCTATGTTCTAAATCCAGCACAAGCACCACCTCAGTTGAAGTAGGTAGTGGTACTGCACAGAGTCCAATTCAACGCACACTCTCCAGTTCATCTGGTATTGGAAGTGGCACCTCCAGCAGGACACAAAAGTTAAGCTCCCCAGTGTGGGACTTCTTTACTGTTAGCGAAAAGGTGGAGAACATTGCTCTATGCTCCATTTGTAATACCTCTGTTAGTCGGGGTAAGCTTGGTACAAACTATAGTACTGGAGGCCAAATGACCCATCTGAAAAATCACCACTTGATCAACTGGGAGGACCACCTTCACTGCATAAAAACTGGAATCAATTGCTGTTGGTGGGGATAAACGAGTACAAGGTCTGATCATGGTGGAAAAGGAAGAAGGGGGAGACATTCTCTCTGGTAGTGGTACACAAAGTAGCCCTGTCCCCAGCACTGTAGTGGTACCGCCCACATCCTCAGCAACATCTCAGTGGCACAAGAGTAAGAGTCAACCTGAGATACCAAGGAGTACTGCAATGAAAAAAAGTGCGGCGTTGAGCCAAACAGAAAGGAATACCATGCTGCCTACCATTATTAGCATGTTTACTAGGCCGGAGGGGCAGTACGAACCCAACCACCCAATAGCACGTTTGTACAATGCAAAGCTGGCTAAAATGTTAGCACTGGACCTTCTCCCTTTTTCTTTTGTTGAAGGGGTGGGTTTTCTGGAATTTGTGACAACCATCTGCCCAAAATGGAAGGTCCCAGCCACTACTATTTCGCCAGAGTTGCCGTTCCAGCACTACATCACGACATGCTGGAATTGCTTGGAAAAGCCTTAAAGCAGAGTGCTGTTCAGAGTATCCACCTGACAACAGACATATGGACCAGTTTCCAAGCCACTGATTACACTGTACATTGGATCTCTTTTTCGGGTGTTAAAGAAAAGATATCTGCAGGTGTTGGCACTGCTGAGATTTTTAATGACACTCGCAAACATGCAACTGTAGCCAGGTTTGTTATGGAAAAATCTCATACTGCTGCGAACATTTTGGATGAGTTTAACAGCAAGGCCTTTGAGTGGTTGCGCCCTAGAGGGCTTAACATTAATTTTGTAGCCACAGACAATGGCAGTAATGTAGTTAGGGCCATGAAAGATGGTGGCTATTTCAGGGTCCTGTGTTTGGCCCACTGCATTAACATTGTTGTTCAAGACTTTCTGAAAAATGTATGCAAAGTCAGCAACTTACTGACCACCTGCAGAAGAATATGCAAACATTTCAACCATTCTTTTAAAGCCCGGCAGCAGCTGAGGGTCATATCAACGTGAGCATAAAGTGCCATTCAAAGCACTCATCCAGGAGGTGCCAATACGTTAGAATTCAACGTATTACATGCTTGATTGTCTGTTCGAGCAGTACATACCACTCAATGCTTATGTCATGAAAATATTAGGGGGTCCTACTGTGAGAGGCATGACCATTGAGATGGGCCAATGGAACCTTGTTAAATACCTGACAGAGATGCTACTTCCTTTTGAGGGCTTCACACATGAAGTCAGCAGGAAGGACTGTACTATGGGCCAAGCTCTCCCATTGTTGCACATGCTAGAGCAACAGCTGAAGGAGGTGTCTGAAACGAACGCAGGTGTGGATAACAAAGTAGACACATATTATTTGGTGGACACCTTAGCCGTTCGCTGAACTAAAAATACAAGGATTCAAAATAACATTGTGTCACATCCACATTACATTACTGCCACAATTTTGGATCCACTGTACAAAGTATTTCTGAACAGTAATGCAGTAATTCCTTTTTCAGAAGTGGATGTTGCCAAGTACTAACTTTGATAGCTGAGGAAGCCACTGACTTCGAAAACAAACGGCTCGTAATTAGAGGCCTGCCACCCCAGGCCAGAACAAGTACTACAGGGCCTCCAGAGTCAAGTTCTACTTCAGAGCCTGAGAACTCTGAGTGTTGGCTCCCAGCAGTCACCAACACTACCAATAACATCAACAACAGCAACAAAAGGATCATCAGCCATATCAAAATCTGCAACTGATTGGTTTCTACGGAAAGGGTAAGGTAAGTCCATTGTTGATGCAAAGGCAAAAGAGGCCAAGCACATCAGAGTACTCCTGAACATTGAGCGGATGGTCCAGGCCTATCTGGATGACACATCAGAGGTCTTAATGGATCAAAGTCCATTGGTGTATTGGTATGGGAAAAGAAGCCAATGGGCATTGCTCAGCAGGCTGGCGAAAAAGTATCTGGCTTGCCCTCTCGCAAGTGTCTCTTCTGAGCGTGTTTTCAGTGCTGCTGGTGCCATTGTAACTGTGAAAAGGACCAGTCTCTCTCCTAAAAGTGTGGAGAGGTTAACCATGATCAAAATGAATCAGCACTTTATACCACCGAAGTACAAAATACCTGAATGACAGCATGAAGAGGAGAGTGACTTAAGTGACATAGTGTGTTACTGTTAGATGACCTGCTACTTCTGGTTGAACTACCAGAATTTGAGGGCGAGCTCCTCCTCCCTGACAACCAAGCTTTCAAATTGTTACTTTCTTCCTTACTTTATTTGTGTGTGTCTCTGTCTTTCTGGTTCGAACCACATCAAACCCATTAAAACCGTCTTCTCTTGTTATTTGATTTCCATATTGGAGTTTCTCCTCTGTGCATTTCACTGTCCACTCCTCAGAGTCCTGCTCCTTCTTCCTGACTCACCCTAAATACATTTTTTCCCTCAATCCAGATACTGGATGGAGAACAGTACAAGAAATATTGCCTCTAACAGTCCCTCCAGAATAAGTGGAACGTGACTGTAGATATCCACCTTTTGATTCAGAGTTGAAACTCATCACTGTCAGAACTAGGTTACCGCCTCGGAGTCAGCAGGCATTCAAAAGCTCATCAATGTCAGAACTGTAAGCTACTTGGCAGAAAAAGACAAGACTCTTCAAAGAAAAATGCTGACGCCTGACATGTCACATTTCGGCAAACTCAATTGACCAATGACCGCTACCCAAGCCGTGGCCCAACTCACTGCACTGACCATGTGAACCAACTTCAACAGCGACAGAGTGCCACAAATGAATATGAAAACCGAAACAATGACTAACACTCAAAATGTATGTGGAGTAATAATGAGGCCACTGCCTCAGTAAAAAAACACACTCCGGTCAGAAGAACTATGCAGGCATCTGACGGCCAAAGCAAAGACCAAGACAGGTAATGATGGCAAGCGTTGTTTGCAGACTCAGAGTGATTGCTGTTTTTTGTGTTGAAGCGTTTTGCATGAATGAAGTCGAACTGTACTAGTAATTAATCTATCAACTCAAAGTGACTCAAGTGACAGTCAACGTTATGATTTCCTTCTTGTTTAATAACCAAATTGAACTCCTACTACTGTAGGCGAATATCTGTTTCATTTGTTAATATGGAATGTGGACTTAGTCAGTGTTGTACTTGGTATACTACAAACTGAGTTGGACTTAGACAACAACACACGTACAACACCATGATGATGACCATACCATCTTCGCAGTCAGTCAGTAGGATTGGAGATGATTGATGGAATAACTGCGGTTCAGGAAGTGGCATGAAAGGTAAACATAAGTCAACAAGAACCACACCAGACCTACATGTCTGTGTAGTGGTGGAGTCGAGTGCAGTGGTATGACTGACAGTGGTGCATTGATTTAGTCACTTAATTTAGAAAATTATAGGTTGCTGTATATGTGCTTTATCTGGCTCTGTCAAAATGTAAGATAAATAGAGGTTTGGTCACACACGGCCCAGTGCTGTGGGCCTGCTCTGTCCTGTTGTTGTAACTTAAAATGCTGTAACCAGACACATGATGTATCATATCGCTGCCGCCACAGTCTTGAAAGTGTTCTCTTCTTTTGTTGCACTCCACCGTAATTGATGCATTTTTTAATTAATTGATTTTTCACTATTCCATTTGTTTTTCCATTTACACTTACAGGCTGTTTTTTTCCCTGTGCTATACTTGGAAAAACAACGCATACTTACCTTACCAATGAATCTACATCTGCCAGGCAGGCAGTGGCATCAGCCAAGAATGATGGACAGAGCATCTATGGAAGGGACTGAGGACCAAGAGGAAAGCCGAGATGCAACTCCCCATTTTGACCAGGATAACACAGTAACAGTATCAACTTTCATCATCTTTTAAATAATTTGGTTAATTTTTTGTCTTCAATCATTACTACCGTGTATTGTTATTATTAATTATGTTTATTCTTTGCTTAGTTATAATTCATCCCTACAGCTATTTTTAAAATTCTTTGATATCTTTAAATGTAAGCCCGGTAAAACAGAACATTGCATAATATTGATATACTGATGCCCTGTAGTAGTTAGTAAGTTTTCTTTATCATTAAACATCAAGTTATCAATCATCATTCATGCATGCATTTCCTTTTTTACCTTTAACCGATTTATGGATATGGTAGTCTACAAAGAATGTGTTTTCTTTTGTTGTTTATCAATGTGTACTGTTTTTTTCTTTGCAAACCTTTCTCCAAACCCCCCTTCCCAACCATTCATCAAACCCTAACCCTCTTCCCCCGGGCAATGTGATTTATTGAGATGTGACTAAATTAAATGTACACCGATAATTGATCACACGCGTGCTGGGGCGGACATGGGGAAAGCAATATTAATTCAATTTCAAGGCAGGGGGAGGATCTTTTTCTAATTTCCCACCCATGATGATAAGTATATTTGCGAGTTAACTTTTTTAACAAAGGAACCTAATCCATCATCATTAATTGCCGGCATTGATTGTCATCCTTCCAATCACACACAGGCTACAGCACTAAAGGTTACGCTTGTGTCTAGTGTAGACCTAGTTGAGTGACTCGAAAACAACTACAGTTTATAACTTGTTGTACCAGGCTATTCCCCTCCACCATTATGTTTTATTTACTTTGCTCTACTACTCCTCCCAGAGTCTCTCTCATTTTCCTTTTTTTGTAAATGCTACTGCCAGTGTCTACTACTACTACCACCACAACCATGGCATCTGATTCTGCATTTTCTTCGGAAACCCAACCTGCATCGTCATGCAGCCATCGCAGTGCCTAACTTAAACATCAATCACAGGTAAGAAAAGAAAAGATGGTTGGGGGAGGTATAATGATGAACTAGGAGGAGAAGAGACTGACCGTACTAGTAGGACAAGTCATTCACTGAGGGGTACCGCATCTATCTGTTTGTGTCTTACAAAGTCAGCCAATTATTTAAATCAAACACAGGCTTTGGCCCTGCAGCAGCAAGGAAACAGTGTGACATAAAACATAACCCCACCCACAAAACATTAACCACATAGTATGTAAAGTATAAATATATATAATTTAGACCCTAAGAAAAAGAAACTACGTAAAAAAATTCCACAACAACACCTGACCCACCCATCTCCCTAACCCCAACCAATGTACAAAATGAAAAAGTAAAAAAATCTAATGTCCAATTGTCCATAAAAACCCCAGCGCCCGATTCTCACCCACCAAAAGAACCTATAAAAAAGGGGCAATTGAACTGGGTCTTTAGCAGCGGGCTCTTAGTCTTCTGATGTTTCTCTCCATGACCTTGAGCCTCTTCTTGACCTCCTCTAGCTCCTGCTCCAGTCATGCATTTCGGAGGAGCATGCGGTGCGCATATACCCTGTAGTTGTCTCCACGGGGGCAGCAGTAGTGCTGGATGTTGCATGTGGCAGGCACCCACGGGTGGCTGCCTGACCCTGGCGTGGAACAACTGGAGGGGCCTGGCTAGGGCCCGGGGCATTGGAGGAGGCTGCAGCTGCTGCCGCCTCCTCCTCCTCCTCCTTCGCCAGAGCCACCAGCCGTCGGTACTTGGCGCAGATGACCTCCAGCTTCCGGCGCCGGGCCATGACTACCAACACCTTCCTCATTGGTTTTGGAGGAGCTATATCAAGAAAGGAAAAAATTATATTTTACCAATACTCTTAGCAAAACAGTAACACTAAATTAATTCAACACATAGTGGCATAGTAGCTGTAGCACTAGCAAGGACGGTATATAACATGTGTGGTATGTATCTGTCCTCCCACTTCTTCAGCCTCTAACATTTGTGGGGGTTGCAGGCATTTTACTAGCACTATGGCACAGTACACCAGTCTTCTTTTTCTCTCTAGTTTAGTGAAATGACATAACCTTGTTGTAGCTGGCATGCCAGCTCAGTCAGCTTGCGCCCAAGACAAACATAATCGAGATTGACTCATGACGCAGACTCACATTAGTTATATTTACTACTGTCTGCAGGCGGGGAAGCTCGTAATTTTCTATTA
Organism: Lissotriton helveticus; assembly: GCF_964261635.1. Taxonomy (NCBI): domain Eukaryota; kingdom Metazoa; phylum Chordata; class Amphibia; order Caudata; family Salamandridae; genus Lissotriton; species Lissotriton helveticus. The sequence continues at coordinate 1,609,588,183 of NC_136063.1, read as the reverse complement.
CGGGTGGCACTGTGGACATAATATTTCTGATACATCAAGGGCAATTGCTCAGTTTCACTTACACCCTGCCCTGACTACCACACAAAGGCAGATTATATATCTGATCCAATGAGCATTGCTTATATATGGGACAACACATGAGGTACTTTATTTTGATTGATTGTGTAACCAACAGCTAGGCCACCCCCATAGCAGGCTGGCTGACAGTAAAATTAACATAGGTAAGGAGTGGTCCTCTGAGTCGGAGGAAGGCGCTGATAAGTGATAACTACATACATATACAATATATATATATATATATATATATATATATATATATATGATGTGCTTGCAAATTACTGTGAGTCAAGGGAGTATTCTGAAAGTACAACTTATATATTCCCCTTAGCTTTGCTACTGTGGTGCGGTTTCTTTTACAATCTCTTCTAAGACTCTGGTCTGCATCCAGTGACAGTCGTCACCTATGCTATCTATACATATAGGCATCCATCCATTTAAAGTACACGTCTAACATTCTTCTTACTCTCTCAACAAACCTTAGTTTCTTTCACCAACAACTACCCATGCATCCTTTCTTGCTTGCCTTGGCTTTGAGTTTGACCCACACATTGCTGTTGATTCTTGCTATCCTATCCACCCAAACGGTGTGGGCACCCATGCAGGCATCTTTTCTTTGACCTTCCACCCATCCTTCACAACCCATGCATCTGATACCTATCATCCACCTATGCATGCTTCCAACGTATCCTTCTCTGCCAGTCATATTACATCTGGCCCGTCCTTCCTCCTTCCACCATTCTTTCCCTTTTTGTTCAACACATCCACCAAGGTCATCTGATTTGATTTGACTTTTAGTCTTCTCCATTAAACTCACAGCTGAATTTGAGGCCATTGGTTACTCAACTCACACTGCTAATGCTATTGCTGCTAATGCCTTTTCTAATTAAAGGGTGTCTTCTTCAACTGTTGTCTAATGTTCACTGCAACTTCATACTTACTAAGTCTCAAACATACAGTGAGTGTACAGTACACCCTTCTCGCTAGTGTAATGTCAATAAGTAAGGAACATAACTTACCACCACCCACCACTGCAGCTGGCTCACCCCCTGTAGCAGTAGCTCCTGCAGGTTCCGCTGCCGTATCTCCTGCTCCCTCCAGAATGGCAGCATCTCCGATGGCACCGGCACTGGTGGTGGCCGGTAGTACACCTAGAAAAAACATTACACATTTTTAGATGCCATATATACCTCCCCCTAGTCATTCTTTTTCACTAGCAATATACATACATATACAACATACATCACTAGTCCAAATTGGGTACTAGAGAGTAAAGTCAACACTAGTAGAGTTATGGTCCCAAGGGTCATTCTAGTCTACTCTACTCTTTGCAAAGTTAGTCTGAGCCATGCACCATTTTAGCTTCATGTCATTTGCTCATGTTACCTTACAGCTTGTTGTGTAAGACACCTTTGAGGCCACACGAGCTCATACAGCTACTGTGTGAGCGTTGCGTACAAGAGGTCCAAAATCAAGCCACTTTGTTATGGAGTTCGGGTCAGTCCGTATTGCTTGGCCATAATGCTACACTTTTTGGCATGACTGAGAAAATGCTTTCATTTTACTGTCTAATGCGCATCATTTTTCTCATAACAAACGGAAGATTCCCTTCTACGAATAAACCAGAGTTTTGCATAGCTTATGATGTAACCAGTACTTCTACGTTCTAGGGTGAGGGGTCCCCCAGAATTCACACAGAGATCGTTTGTCTGACTCTTCTGTGGACGTGTAACACTGTTTATTGTTTTAATCTTATGCATTTTGCTTTTGTAGCTGGCTCGTATAGTATAATGATTTGAATTGTAGAACAATGTACAGAGCTTGTGAGTTGAAAATAAACCTTTTGAACTTAAACTTACACAATGCCTCTGTGGTATTTGGTGTGGTGGACCTACACAAGTGAGTGTGCAAAAGGGTGTTATTATGTTCTGGGTTGTGTAATCATTGGGTATCTTCGGGAGGTGTTCAGGGACCTAAAGGAGAGAGTGTAGATAGTCGGTCAGGGGATTTGGTGTTCTGACTGAGGTGTGAGGAAGGCCCAACCTCCCATCACCAACATCCTATTTCCTTGCACCATTTGTATGTATGTGGCGGTGCAGAATCCCCACAACAGTAGTAGTATATCCTATCAAAAATAGTCAAATATCTGGTTGGGCATTTTGTTGGAGGGAATTGTAGAAAAACCTCAAGAAAGATTAAGACCAGAAGAGGACAACCCAAAGGACTGGACTCCATTGCTAGAGCTATTGGTGAATCTGAGTTTTATTTAAAACCTTTTAAATAAAGAGTGGCTAACTGGGCAAGCTTAGCTACAGATAGACTAATAGTAGTAGTACAGAGAGTCATAGGCTCATAGCAGGGGCAGTTGGAGGCAGGGACAATGACAAGAATTTAGAAACAGTCTAGATCGAAGAAGAGTTGGAAAAAATAGAAGTAGGAAACAGAAATAATAGTTCTGAAAAAATAAGGTGCGGTAAAAGTTAGGGAAATATAATTATTAATATAACCACTGGAGGACTTACGGGGGCGAGCAGCAGAGCCCTCGGTAGAGGAGCAGTGTTGGCCAAGGGAGGCATCTTGATGTTCTTGTCCTGCCGCCACCTGTGACCCAGTCGTCTTGCCCCTGGGTGCTGCTCATGTAAGATATAACAAATGAAGAGACAAACATTAATGATTGGTATACTGTGAAACAAATACAATATTTTTTTAAACGCTCAAATAACATTTTAGGAAACAACAGTTGCAATAAAATTGACCTCTCTCATCAGATCGACTAGTAGTACTATTATTGCGGGACTCACAGACTGTCTACTTATTATTTATGAACACTAATCCAGTGTTATATTCTGATTCCAGAATACTAACTAAGCCTATGTACCACCTGACCTAGGCCACATATTCCAGACAGGCCAATGGTTCAATAAGTCTGCATTTAAATTTAGCCCTCAAAAATGTATAGGTGTAGAAAACTTGAATAAATTTGTGCATACAACAACTTGTTGGTTGGTGGTTGCATCTGATGTTGTGCTAATGACACTGCTAAGCCTTACCACTCACTAAACAAACTACAAAAGGTTCTACTAAGAATTGGGGTAAGCAGCACTCAGTGACAGAGAGGATGTGTCACGCAGACCTCTAAAAAATTACCAACTAATACTAACTAAACCTACCAATCCATCCACCACTATCTCTTCTTAGTGACAGGAGGGCAAAGGAAGGACTAGAGTCTCTCTAGCAATAGCATTACCTAACTTAAGTTCTCTAAGTAAACACTTACATAATCAGCCCAAGCGAGCGCAAAGTTGCAAACAAGTAAGAGCAGCGCCAAGCACCTGTGTCCTAAAATCACAGAAGAATTTGAAACTTAATTTACCTGCAATGTAAGCAGCAGTATTCTTGCTATTCGGAAAACAATTATACACAATACTTATACTACTAGTATATTAGCTACTCCCCCAGCCCCACGACCTCAACACTTAGCAGGTCCTGCAGGTCCTGCTCACGGTCCAAGATGGCTGACCACCAGTGGGCGATAGTTGCCCTGGACCCCTGATTGCTGAAACACAGCCCTGCGCACCTTCGCCCACCCGCGGTGACGTTCTTGGGTCAGGTACCCGGAGCCAGCTACCAAGGTCAAGGGGAGGTGATGCTGCACAAAAAAAACATGGCGGCCACCTCCGCCTCGCCAAAAAGCTCCTGGGCCTGCACCCCTACAGGGCACAGTCTGCTGCAAGGCAGGTGGCTCTTGGGCGCAGGCGCCTTGCCCTCCTTGGAGCCGTTAGTGCCCTTAGGCATTGTTCTGGGGTGAGCCGGAGGTGGAAAAGAAAATTTAGAAGGGAAAAATAAAGTTAGGGGAAGAAGTAGGAGCTTAAAGAAGGAAGTAATATAAAACAGTAGAAAAGTGAAAAAAAGTAGAAATAAAATGCAAAATTGAGACTTAGGGACAGAGAGGGAGAGATAATAAATAAAAAAATCTGAAAAACGGTGTAAAAACCTAAGGATGGCAAAGATGGAGGGAGGGTAGAAAAGCAGGCCCCAGAACCATAGCATAGAGCAAAAAAACAAGATGGCCGCAACCCGTCGCAACCACATGGGTACGTTTATGCGATATTTCCCCGCAAGCACGCAAACAGCGTCGCAAACACGTAAAATGTGTTCTTGAACATGAAATGCACATCGCGAACATGCTATACGCGATCCAGAACAGGAAATAAGGCAACGTGAAAGGGTGGGACTAGTGAAAAACAAGATGGCCGCGCCCATAGGCAACCGCATGGGTAGGTTCGCGAGATACTATCCTTGAGCACGCAAACTGACTCCCGAACACGCAATACGAGTTCGCAAGCAAGAAAAAACACATTGCAAACGGGTGGGACAAGCAACTATTCATGCTCGCTTAGCTACACGTAGCTCGCGAAGCGCAAGTGCAAGTTTGCATAGCTACGCGTAGCACAACTACGCAAACTATACCCAGGGTTAATTTAAAATCATTAGCCCCAGGAAGTTCGCAGTCCCCATGCATATTTTAAAAGATTAAAGTCCCAGAGAGAGAGGTGGGGGTCCCCGAGGCTGCGGGTTCATGTAGCCCCCTGTATTCTGTTTAAGCCCCAGGGAGGTGGCGGTCCACGGGGCATGCAGGGGTCCACATGCATCTCATTTTTAAATTGCCCCTAGGACCTGCCCACCCAGGGGCTTAAAGGAAATGAAACACGGTAGCCAATGCTTCATTTAAAAAAAACGATTTGGCTGTATTAGCGGATATACCATGACTCCTGCCGAAAATTACAAACACATTTTTTTTTGCTGGTACTGACACCCTAAGCAGGCCAGATTGCTCGAGATCAGGAGGTTTGTACAGCTGAGACATTTTTACATTTCTCAGGAACTACTGAATGGATTTGCACCATTTAACAAAAAGAGTGCACAATAACATGAGAAAAAGCATTTTGGGACACCTCCTTTTTATCGGCCCCCACTTGACAAATCACCCCAAAACTTTTAACCGAGCAGCTAAAGTGAGTGACCCATTACTTTTGAAAATTTTGCAAATATTTGTTAAGCGGCGCCAAAGATATTGGCAAAAGAATAAACTGTTTTTGAATAGAAACAAATTCCTAACTATAACTACCTACTGGTGACTGTTTGACGAATCTTGGGGATGTCATCAGTGATGTCATTTGAGATGTCATCAGTGATGTCACTGACCATGTCATGAGTGATGTAATATGTAAGGTCATAAGCAGTGCAATGGGAGGGCTGAAGTAATAGTTAGCTCAGCTAACTATAACGGCTGAATTTCTCTGGTTTTGTACGAGTAAAATGCTAGACTAATTATAACGTCCCTCTAAACTTTGTCCCTCTAACCACATGACATTCATTTGGCACCTAACTAGGTAAAAGGTTGGTGGCAGAACTGTTAGATAGAACAAGATAGGACACCGCAAGATCATCGACATCCACAACAGCTTCGGCGCACCACCCACGCACCCAACCGTCGAACCATCGCACCCCACCGCCACCCTCCGCACCTGGACCCCGGTCAGCACCGAAGACACAGCGCGCACGATGAACACAATCCACTCCGGATCTCCAACCGACCCCTGCCCCCACCATGTCTTCAACAAGGCCGACTCAACCATCGCACCCCAACTCCGGAACATCATCAACACCTTCTTCAACACCGCCACCTTCCCGGAGAGCTGGAAGCATGCCGAGCTCAGCGTCCTACTGAAGAAACCAACAGCGGACCCCACCGACCTCAAGAACTTCCGCCCCATCTCGCTCCTCCCTTTTCCTGCCAAAGTCATCGAGAAGATCGTCAACAGACAGCTTGCCGCCTTCCTCGAGACGAACGGATCCCTCGACCCCTCGCAGTCCGGTTTCAGAGCCAACCACAGCACCGAGACCGCCCTCATTGCAGCCACCGACGACATCCGAGCCCTGCTCGACAACGGGGAAACTGCGGCACTCATCCTCCTGGACCTCTCCGCAGCGTTCGACACTGTCTGCCACCGCACCCTAGTTCAACGCCTCAGCAACATTGGCATCCAAGAGAAGGCACTGGAGTGGATCTCCTCGTTCCTCGCTGGAAGAACACAGAGAGTCCGCCTCCCCCGTTTCGATCCAAGGCCACCGAAGTCATCTGCGGAGTTCCGCAAGGATCATCACTCAGCCCGACCCTCTTCAACGTCTACATGAGACCTCTTGCAGCCATCGCACGCCAACACAACCTCAACATCATCACCTACGCCAACGACACCCAGCTGATCCTCTCCCTCACCAGAGACACAGACACCGCCAGAACCTGCCTACATGAAGGGATGAAAGACGTCGCCGAGTGGATGAACAACAGCCGCCTGAAACTGAACTCAGACAAGACGGAAGTCCTCATCCTGGGACCATCGCCCTCCGCCTGGGATGACTCCTGGTGGCCCCCCACCCTGGGCACCGCTCCCAAGCCAACAGACCACGCACGCAACCTGGGCTTCATCCTGGACTCCTCCCTCTCGATGACCAAACAAGTCAACGCCATCTCGTCATCCTGCTTTCACACCCTTCGCATGCTCCGCAAGATCTTCCGATGGATCCCGACCGAAACCAGGAAGACGGTCACCCAGGCACTCGTCACCAGCCGACTGGACTACGGGAACACCCTCTACGCCGGAACCACAGCCAAGCTACAGAAAAGGCTCCAACGCATCCAGAACACCTACGCCCGATTCATCCTGGACATCCCCCGACGCAGCCACATCTCCGGCCACCTGAGAGACCTGCACTGGCTCCCCGTCAACAAGAGGATCACATTCAGGCTCCTCACCCACGCACACAAGTCTCTCCACGACCTGGGCCCCAAGTACCTCAACGACCGCCTGACCTTCTACACGCCCACCCGCCAGCTACGTTCTACCAGCCTCGCCCTCGCCGCCGTACCACGCATCCGAAGAGCCACACCGGAGGAAGATCCTTCTCCTACCCGGCGGCCAAGACATGGAACTCCCTCCCCATCCACCTTCGACTGACCCAGGACCATCTCACCTTCAGGAAGCAACTCAAGACCTGGCTGTTCGAGCAATAGCGGACCCCTTCCCCCAAGCGCCTTGAGACCCTTCCGGGTGAGTAGTGCGCTACACAAGTGCTATGATTGATTGATTGATTGATTGAGTTTATTCAACTACCTATTTTCAGGTACAATGGGGTTCATAACACCCACTCCTCATCTGACTGGACGAAAGAACCAACAAATGCTAAAATATGCCTTTTTAAAAAGTATAAAAACATACCTAAAATTTGAAAAAAAAACATCTAAAAAATTATGTAAAGGTTAAAAAAGCTCTATCAGTCCTCTAAAAAGTCAGTATACTGTTAGACCAACTGAGCACGCTGAAAGCCATAGTTCACAGTTAGAGCAAAAGAGGGAAAATAAAACAAAAATGATGTTTTCGAACTCCATTTCAGTTTGTTTTATGAAAAAGGCCGATTTGTTCCCAGCACAGGGAGAGCCAAATGTTAATGTGTCCTGTGTGGGAGACATTACTGCTGCTTGATAGTCTCTGTGACACCTCTTGGATCAGGTCAATGGAGCAAAGGTGATCTTCTCTGGTTCCCACAGCCTTCGCTGAGGACAAACACGGTACCTGTAAGCCTAGTACAGAGCCGGTGTTCATTCCGGTAGGAGCTGAAGCTTCCTGTGGTCGCTCGAAGAATGCCAACATCATAATTGAAATAAGCTGAGGACAATGCAATACATGGGCCTTTAAAGGGTCCAGCAGTACATCCACGTCTCTAGGTGCAACCACTGGAAGCATTAGACAGATGTCCAACACGCATTCGTGTAGCAGAATAGGCAGCGGAGTACAGGCAAGACGCAGTCGATCCATACTGATCTGAATGACAGAAACCAATGCTCACTTATCTCCCGAAGCCAAGGTGTGCCAAGATGGAGTACCATGCGTTCATGGCAAAGAGCGCCTATTCCATCTCTTTGGAATTTGGGAGGCCCATTGCGTAGCAGGAAAATTAAAACCAGAATACCCACTACAAGTTGTAGGACCAGCGGAAGCTCTCCAAAAACGTTCTTCATATGGAGTGTATCAAAGATCAAATAACTCTGAGGATCATCTGTTTAATAGTCCAACACCTATGTTCTTAAATAGGTGTACTATCCCAATCATATCAGACATGTTAAAGATACAATGTACCATTTCCGCAAAATGGAATGTGAAAGTGTTCAGACTAGTGCCTATATCTCAGCTGAAGACCTTGTAACCTGGAGATCAAAAGTCTCTTGAGATGAGGTTAAGGCCACCTTGTTCTGTAAAAGTATGGCTTTCAGTCTGCTCAGAGAATCACTCCGTAAAAGGGAAACATTCAGCGTAGGCCAAAGAGGCACCTTCTGACTGTGAGGGTTGTGGAAACAATACTTGCATCCAACAAGTAACCCTGGAACTTCCTGTGACCAGATATGGGATGCCTGGCAGCATACCACTTCAACCTTGATCATTCAACATCAAATAACTCCTTTTCAAGAATATGTTGAACACTGGATGAATCACAGCAGTGGGGAATCCTTAAAAGAGACAAGATAGGTTTGCAACCAAAGCGTTTCCAGCTCCCTGAAGCAAAATATGCTGAAAAATTAGAGACCCACTTAACTAATTCTCACAGTCTGAACCACTGAGAAAGATTTCAGTGTGCCCATTCTGCACCTAAATCTGTAAGGTAATTCCCAAGATGAATGGATGTATTACCTACCATAGCTTCATACCTGCCTACTTGATGGTATTGGAATGTTGTCACTGGCAATTTTATATGGCCATGGATTAAACATTCTGTGGAAGGTGACTCAATTTTTCTATGAGCAGCATAGCATACTTTGCATCTGTTTTTGCCATTGTTGTCTGCCTTTCTGTTAGAGTATAAGCAGAGAACAGAGACATACTGTTCCTATATCGCCAAGGCACATGACCATAGCATAGTGATTGTAGCCTCCAGCATAATAACATAATGGATCGTAACTGTGCTTTCCCATACTGAAGAATGGACAGGTCCTATTCCATTACATCTATTGCAGAAGACATAATGTTGCCCAGTGAATAAATCCTGGATGTTAATGTGGTCATGCTATTGTCAACCAATGTCAAAGCCTTTTCTAGGTTAACCCTAGTTCACGCAATCTGTCCACAGCTTCCTATTGAGAGATCTTCCAAACTTTGTTGTAAATAGCGTAAAAGAAGCATTTACAGCGTGATTTCCAGGGACCTAGCAAAATTCCCATAGATCACTGTCATCTGAATTTAAGGTTAAAATGTTGTTTCAACTGGACAGTGTTGAGGTTCTCAGCCAATCTAGGCATTACTTCTGAATACGGTAGGATGTCACCACCCTGGATGTTCTTGTTGTACATAGCGTTGGTCCGGCCTATGGATACTATGCCCTTCGGTGGCCCCTTGAATCTTGATTGACGCCGATTTATGTTGATAGATCAAACTAGCCATCCCTTCCAATTGGGGTCTGAAGAATTGTATGAACGCTCATGTATAATGTCATCTTGTGTATCCTCACTATGCTGTGTATAGTTTTTCCATTCCTCAGAGTATGAAAGTGAGGGAATCCGAGGTGTGTCCAAGTCCTTGATATTGGCTAGTCCAAGACAGGAAGTATGTTGCACTGTATTGTTCAGGAAGATAATCTACTTTGATATGATACATGCTCTAAATAATACCTCCATTCCTTGAACCTCCAAATCTAAAGTCCCCCAGACAGATTTTTTGTCTATAGTGTCCCTCCAAAAGTCAAAACACTCTAATGATAACTGGGAAATAAAGCAAGTAGAGTATATCTGTTTTGTGTTGGTGAGCATATTTGTTTTTGCAGGTGTAGGTGCAACCTTGTAAGAATATGAGGTCGGGCCTGAAGTGTTAAACCAAGAAAAAAAATAAAACCTGTGTGCAAACGTTTGTGAACTACCTTTCGATGGTGTCAGGCAATATTCACAGTTTCAAAGTCCCACTCTTCAGAGAATGTACTGGAGTTAAGATATCATTAAAAACACATTTTAAATACATGTAGTATTTTCAAAGGTTCAGTAGGATCAAATGCATCATATGAAACCATATCCCAAACTATTCCTTCAGGAATTAGAACTGCTGTAATATTCACAAAGGACAGGTCTCTTCATTCACGATAAGATGATGTATGTGGTTTAAGGACCAAGTTCACATGTTGTACTACGGAGAATTCTGAAAGATAATGTCCATTCAGAAGTAGGAAAAAGACAGTCACTACACCTATCTAGAGGACTAGGAACAGTAGACCAATTGTAATCGAGAGCTGTAGCCAGGGAGAACAAAGTACGTCTTTTTTAGCCAAAGGTAGATATCATATATCTTTTCTTTGCAGGAAACATAAGCCGGCGGTGACTCAGGTTAACACGGATCCAATGAGAAGGCTTCAAAAAGGATGAAGACGCCAGACGCTGTTTGATTTATCTTTGGTGGCTCAGCAGGTTTTATTGAACTGGCAGATGTTTCATTGCGAGACATATTTACATAGATTTCTGTATTAAATCAAATTGAGATCTGTGTTTCATTTATATTTTGTTTTGAAACAAAGCTGTTTCTCGACTTACTAATGAATAGGCCATTCTGCCCTCGCATACCTATCCAAGTGTTTAGTTCTGCTCCCATGTTACGAGAGGCTGAGGCTCAGCACAGTAACCTGGAGTTGCCGATAGCATGTACCCATCTGGCAGGTGGTAGCTCATCCCTCTGTGCCCTCTTTGTTCATGTTAGGTCCAGGACGGTAACTTTCCACTATGGGAGTGGTTGGAGGCTCTTTGGAAGATACATTACGTCTTGGAGACTGTTGGGGGGTCAGTCCCTCAGCAGACATCTTAGGGTGCAGGTCAGATTTGACTCCTTTGCTGAGTATTGCTAACAAATGTATGTTTGTATTCTCTACTGTCTGACCAACTCTTCATTAATTGGGAAAGCATATCAGGTGATTGTAAGTAACCCGGGTGGCCCCTAAGGGCCACTTCCTTCACTTGGAGGTATCCTTTCCAGGCATACCCATTACTTGGGGTTTCGCAGGTCTAGCTCCCAAATTAACTGTACCCGATGAAGCATCGGTGTCTTCAATGATTTTAGGGAGGGTTGTCATGTTCGATAATTGCCAGAAACAATGCGCTCCCTGGTAAGGTTGTGGGGCTTTTAGTGGCACTGTGACCTAGCTGGTCTACAGACTAACATATCCTTTGTGGGTGTCTGGAATCAGTCTGGACACCAATCTCTTAGTTTATGTTATCCAAATGCGCAGATCCAATATAGATTTGTAGGAACTACACAACACTACTATCATGGTTCGAATTAATTATATAGTTATAATTTTTTTATGTGGTGGTGTTTATTGAATTCCTGCTTTTGCTTTCCTCTTCAGCGAGTAGCCACAACGTTTACAATGACCAATGTCATCGCGATCTCCGGCCTCAACGCGAAATGGAACCCACAATGATTTATGTTTATGTTAACAACTTCTAGAGCGCAGAAATACCCATGGGTGTCTCGGCGCTGTGGACTGTAAGGATTAGCGGAGGGCTGGCCACCTATTGCACAAAGAGCCAAGTTTTTACTTGTTTTCCGAATGATAGTAAGGTGGGACTGGTCTTAATTTCCAGTTGGCTTTCTTGGTTCTGGGGACGATCAGAAGGTTGGCATCTGCTGAGCGCAGGGCTCTCTGGTTCTGACTACCGAATGCTTTGCGCCATCCGCAGACATTGCAATTTCTGGAAAAGATATATAAATAGCATTTTGAAATTAAAAGGAATGTAAAACATAATAATTCTTTCTTTTTTAATATATGTAAATCTCAAATATTGCCAATGTCACGAGCCTCGCGGATGCCGACGTCACTGCATCTACCTGCAAAACCGCAGAGGGAAAATAAATCAGGAACTGATTGTCCCTCCACTGTGTGTCCCTCCACTCTACAGCACTTTACTCCACTGTAGGACACTCCAGTCTACTCTATGACACTTTACTGTACTATACGACCACCACTTCACTCTACACCACTACACTCTAGAATACTCAACTCCACTGTATAACCCTCCCCTCTACGCTACTCTCCTCCACTGTATGACACACTACCATTCTCAAATAAACAACAGGTACTGTGCACACGTAAGATAAAAGCAGTATCGGTAATGTGGTAGTCTCTTGAGACAAAGAGAAATGTGAATAACGTTGATAGATTGAAGACAGTTTGTAGTATTGAATAATAGTCTTTAATTCTTTTCTTTATTTGAAAAAACGCCAGCCGACATGTGTTTCATCACAGGTAGGAGACTGTGACTAATCAGGGCTGTGGAAGGCCTGATGAATATCAAGTTGTCTTGGGGTACGTGATTTATCCAGATAAAATGAGGTCAGCAAGGGTATGAGGGTATGAGCTGAATGGAGATCCGCCGTGCATTAGGGTACAAATGCTACGGTCTGTCCTGAGAACGGATGTAATGCTCCTGGTCGTGGAGTGACAAACATCATCTTTGCCACACCACGGCCAGGAGCATTACATCCGTACTCAGGACAGACCGTAGCATTTGTACCCTAATGCACGGCGGATCTCCATTCAGCTCATACCCTTGCTGACCTCATTTTATCTGGATAAATCACGTACCCCAATACAACTTGATATTCATCACGCCTTCCACAGCCCTGATGAGTCACAGTCTCCTACCTGTGATGAAACACGTGTCGGCTGGCGTTTTTTCAAATAAAGAAAAGAATTAAAGACTATTATTCAATACTACAAACTGTCTTCAATCTATCAACGTTATTCACATTTCTCTTTGTCTCAAGAGACTACCACATTACCGATACTGCTTTTATCTTACGTGTGCACAGTACCTGTTGTTTATTTGTTTCAAGTGTCCGGGCATCTTCGTGCCTGTTCACCGTAGAGAGGCTTGGTTCAAGAATTTGCCTGGGTAATTCACTCACATTTTCACCGTAGAGAGGCTTTCAGGTTTCCCTCTATACTGTTTGCACCGTCGTCACTTTTTCCTAACCTGTCCATCATCACCGCTATTGCTTGCACTGTGTGAGCGCCTTATACTGTAAACTGAAACCTTCAGCTGAACCCCCACACTATCATTCTCCACTTCATGTCTCATCACGCTAAGACACCCCACTCTTTACCCTGTATGAAACTCTATGTCACTCTACTACTCGACACTCCAGTGGACAACACTCTGCTCTTTGACACTGTACTCCACCCTAGGTTACTCTACTCTACAACACTCCAATGTATGACACTTGACTCTACTGTATGACAAGCCAGTCCACTGTACAACATGCCGATCTACTCTATGATACTCAACTCCACTCTATGACACACTATGCCACTACAATGTATAAAACTTAGCTCCACTGTATTCTACGCCACTCCACTCCACTCTACGTCACTCTGCTCTACTCCAATACACTCCCTTCCACTCTGTGACACTACACTCTACGACATTCCAATCAATGACTCTCGACTAGAAATATATTTCTATTTTAAAAAAATTGTTATAATTATAACTACAATTTTTTATCTTTGTGTAGTTTAAGTTGGGTTTGTATAGAAAGAAGACATAACATGTTTCTAACTATAACTTATTGTTAAACTAACTATAGCTTATTGTTAAACTTTGTTTATTTCATTGATATCTATATTTATATTACTTTAAAGAGATGTGGGTACAGAATGAGCATGACGCATATTCTACAAACTGGTACCCAACTGGCATGTTACTCTATAAAATAATAAAATAATTCATCTTGGAAAAGAATTCGATGTCCATCAAAGATGATCCGTAGGTCATCAGATATGGAAACTTATTCCAATGTTCAACCAAATGATATTGCCTTCTATCTCTATGGACACATATATTCACAGAGTCCACGTGTGGAATTTAAGAAGATGTACGATTTCATCCAACATGTGTTTTGCAACACAGCCACTTCTTCAGGGCTACTGAAATATAGATGAAATGCTTAAGCAATCCCATTCTAATTCTAACCCAGTTAGGAGAGTCATTCAAATGATTGCAAATTATGGTATCTTTCAATCATAAACAAAAACCGGCAAGCGATTTTCAGCAACCTCAAGCAATATTATGATGGTGTTTGAAATCACATTGTATACATATTCTCATCCTCAAGAACGGATAAATGATTGCATGATAAGGGAATCAAACGTCATTCGGAACACCAACGAAAACCAGATCTCACAGCACACGTCCAAAAGAAGACACGCCGTGAGATCAGGTTTTCGTTAGTTGAACATTTGAATACATTTCTTTATATGAGGATCTATGTCTCAACTGTGATAGACATTGAGGGCCTCACTTACAAAACAATTATGCAAGCCATGTTTCTGCACCGAGTTGTGTCATTTAAAAAGCACTGGGATGCGCCATATTAACAACAGTATGACGCATCCGTGTGCTTTGCCCTGCACTAGTGTACAATTGGCTGCCATGCACCATCACAGGCACCATTGCAAGTAGTTGCACGGGTGCCTGCTTCGCTACAGCAATTGTTTTTTTGCAGGAATGTGTCCATGGAAGGGAAGGTGTGCAGGGACACCTTCCTGCACAAAAACAATGATTGATGTCATTTTCCTCTGTAGCATGCATAGAAAGAGGAATGAAATTTGGAAAAATAAAAGTATTTCTCCTCATTGCACCACTCTGATGAATTCCTAACTTTACAAAACTTTGTAAATCAGGGAATGTGTCAGGTTCCATTGATGTTGGTGGGAAAACCCATAGCAACACCCATGGAATGCCCCTTTCATGCAAAGTAATGCATGAAGAAGGCCCATATTTACAAGGCAATGAAAAGTCACACTGGGTGCCTTTACGTGGCCTTGTAAATATGTGCAGGCAAACTGACTGCAGTGTGTAACAAAAAGATACGCACCATATAATGATTTACCCAGGATTTCTTGAAAATGTTCACTAATTTAGATGTGTTAAAAAGGTTCCTTTATTTTTCTACATATTTATATAGGTATGTATTGTCTCCAGTGTTTTTTATGGGAGTGTGTTGCAGTAAGAGTGGCTAGTGTGTAGTGTGATATGCCATGTGTAGTGCTGGTCCTACTCTAAAGCTGAGCTGGAGTGCATGTACTACTGTTTTGCGTTCTTTTAGATTGTGGTGACTTTAGAAGTGCAGTGTGTGAACAACAAATATTTTACTCTTCTGTGTGCGGGTACATGTTTCTCTCTAACGCCTTCCTAGCTCACCCTTGAAACTTATTTACTGCTCCCATAATCCCCTCCTGTTTAGTATAAAAGTTTTCACATTTTCAAGTCACTCACCCCATTCCTCTCACATTTATTACAATTACGTATGATTACATTTGATGAAATATCTGCAATTGTGGCAAAGCTTTCAATACATAAAAGGAAGGGGAGGTGAGGACGAAGACCTCATCATGTAGGTTTATAAATAGCATTTTGATGTTCTTGAGCAGTTCTATTGTAGTACTATGAAATACATGCTTGTTAGGTAAAATTCCGAAAATTATGCTGTTATGCCACTTCACGTAATTATGCCCTATACACCATAAACTTTTATTGTGAATCTGCAATTTTCACCAACACATTTACTGTGAATGCACAGGAACAACAGAACCCGAAGGGTGATTGGTTGCACTGCTTTTGCCGATTTGGTCTTTTTTCTTTTGCACTAAAATACTGAGTGAAGTGACAGGTTTGCATTTCGAGCAATTATGTGTAATTTTTGCTAACATTTCAAATATTTATCCATTGGCAATTTACAAAAATGTTGCAATCACCTAGCAAAGCCCTAAAATTGATAAAAGTCAGATTCAGAATATATCTAAAGAAAATCCTTTTCCCAGACCTCAGAGCAATTTTACTGTGTTCCCTCCTTTCCTCTGTGTTGGATCTTCTAGAAGTCCCAGCAGGACTGTGGATGGAAATTCAAGACCAAGTGGTAGCATGTGCACTCAGTGGGCTACACCGTGTCTTCATCCTATTGGGTCATCTTCAGAATAGTGGTGGCCCTTTGGGGTGTACATCGAGGGACATCCCTTCCCTATTTTTTGAATGAATAATGAGTAAAGGTCTACCTAGCCAGCAAGCACCATGTTGAAGTCGGGCAGACAGGTGCTTTACATGCAGTAACTCACAGTTCTCATGCAGGCAAGGTTTGCTAGGCTGAGAATTTTACAGCACTAAGGACTATGACTTCATCTGCTTGACAAAGCCCTGTGAGGATTCTCCTCCTGGTGACTACAGCAAGTGTAACTAATAGAGCAAGCACTGGGCTCTTTAGGTTTAAGACATGAAGAGTACAGAGCTGATTGTCAATCAATGAAGCCTCACACTGCCCTTTCCCAACGTGTCAAAGAGTGTCATGAGTTATTTGAGAAATGTTGAATACTTGTTTAAAACACAGAACAATGTTCGAGAAATTATGTAGTTTGTGTGTTTTGAAAAAGCGACAATTGTTTTCAGTTTGAGAAAGTTTGTAATGCATGTGTGCATCCTGAGAAACAGAGTAATTCAGTAAACAAATCCAGCACATTTCATACTCATACTCATTCCAGATGCTCCTCTTCTCTCTTTCTCTCCTTGTGCTCTCTTCAGGCGATTTCCATAGAACGTTTTTGGATGGTACAACATTGATTTCGTCCCGCAAGAGTACTTTTCACTGGTGCCTCAAGTTGCATCACATGGTGTACATTGCACTAACTTCGCTTCTGTTTTTGATTCTCCTGATGAGATTCTAAAAAAAGCCCAGGCAATGCTGAATTTCTTTTGGGGAGCATCCTCCTCTTCAGATTTCCCTGAAGCACTCTCCTGAACTTCTTGCTTCTTCTGCGTGACCACCTCGTCTCTCTCTCCAGGCTGAGTTAGAAATGAAAGAGTCTTTTTTACAGTTGGAAAGGAATTTATAAAAACATTTCAGGGCTACATTCTGGTACTATAGATCAAAACAAAATGGAGGTAAAATAATACCATCAATGTTAAGTTGCATCTAAGAAGTCTCTTCCCCATTAAAAAAATGCCCCCTTTTGTTTCTGCTATAGCAACTTCTATGTAGTACTGTATGTTACGTGATTTGCAATGATGGCCTGTGAACATTTGTTTTTGTTTTATGCAATCTATTGATTATTTTTTCCCCCACTGTTGAAAGTGAAAAAGTATGAAAGCTGAAAATAGTGAAAACATTGTATTAAGGTTTTGGAGAAAACAATATTGTATCTTGTTTTGATAGGTTGCCTAATGCAGCTGCGGCCCATGGAGGGAGTTGCGGTGGGGCAGGCAGGCGGGGCGGGGTGTGATAAACACCGGAATATGGATGAATACAGGTAAGTAAATAATTAAATTAATAAAACGAATTTCGTAGCATGCCCTGCATTGCATTTTGGGATGCAGGGCACGGAACGAAATTCGTTTTATTAATTTAATTGTTTACTTACCTGTAATCATCCATATTCTGGTGTTTATCACCCCCCACCCTGCCCCTCCCCCACCCCGCCTGCCTGCCCCACCGCAACTCCCTCCACGGGCCACGGCTGGCTTAATGTTGAAAATGAAATCCTAATACATTTTTATCTGTTTCTATGTTTTCACAGTGTTTGCAGATCAGGATATATTACGTGTGTCAAACACTAATCTGGTGATGGATTCATCAAGTCACTACTCATATACTCATCCTATCATCCAGAAACTACACTTGCACTCATGCAATGTCCCAGGTAGTACCTATATACTCAACCAATCACCCACACACTACTTATGCATTTATCCAAACACTCATAAAATCGCTCAACACTACCAATGCACTCATCGAAACATCCATACACTAGTCAGACACTCATCCATTGACTCAGGCACTACCCATGCAGTCATGCAATCACCCAAACACTTCCCTTGCACTCATCCAATCCTACAGGCACTGCGCTTGCCCTAATACAATTACAGAGGCACTACCCATGCACTCCTCTATTCACCTAGTCACTGCACTTGTTTTCATCCATTCACCCAGGCACTAAACTTGCACTTATTAAGTCACTCAAACAATACTGAGGCACTCATCTAATCATCCTGGCATAACCCATGCACTGATCCAATCACCAAGAAAGTAGAGTTGCACTCATGGAATGACACAGGTAGCATCCATATACTCAACCAATCACCCACACACTACTTATGCAGCTATCCAAACAATCAGGCACTACAGATGCACTCATAAATCACCCAGCACCACCCATGCACTCATCCAAAGGCCCAGAAACTACTCATGCACTAACTCTGTCACCCAGGCAATAGCCATGCACTTATCCAATCACCAAGGCACTAAACGTGCAGTCAGACATTCACCCAGGTACTACACTTGCACTCAACCATTCACCCATGCCTTACAGTTGCACTCATACAATCACTCATACACTACCCATGCAGTCATGGAATCACCCAGCCACTGCAATTGTACTCATCCATTTACCCAGGCACTGAACGTGCACACACCCAGTCATCCAAACTTTACACTTGCACTAATAAAATCAACTAGGCACTACTCATGCATTTATTCAGGCACTACCTATATACTCATGCGACCATACAGACACTATGTATGCGCTCATTCATTCACCCAGGCACTGCACTTGCACTCATCCACTCAAGCAGGAGCTACCTTTGAACTCATCTATTCACCCAGGCACTACGCTTGCACTTATCCATTCAGCCAGATACTATCCATGTACTCATTCATTCACACATGCACTGCATTTATAGTCATCCATTCACCCAGACACTACACTTTCACTCATTAAGTAACCCAGGCAATTCTGAGACAATCATCCTGGCACAACCCTTGCACTCATCCAATCACCCAGGAACTACCCATGCAGTCATGCAATCACCCAGGCACTGCACATGCACTTATTCATTCACACAGGCACTGTGCACTTGCACTCATCCATTCACCAAGGCACTACACCTGCACTCATCTATTCCCCCAGGCACCACAATTGCACTCATCCAATTGCCCAGGCCCTACACAAGCTCTTATACATTCTCCCAGGCATTAGACCTGTACTCATACATTCACCCAAGCATGGCACTTCCACTCATCCAAACTCACAGGCACTACACTTGCACTCATCTAATCTCCCTGGCACTACATAGGCAGTCATCCAATCACCCATTTGTGATTCTGAGCAGCATTGCTAAGTGCTGTTATAGACTGCTCTCCCAGACTCAATACTGTTCTGCAGTCTATGCAGAAGGCTGCAACATGATTTAATTCAGCAGGAACCATATCTTCGGCAACAGTGGTGACATCAGAAGGAACTTGCTGGTCCAGTCTGCTTGATGGAGATGGTGCTGAAGACGTTTCACCTCCTCTCATCTTCTCTTAGGGCTCTTTTCAGGCGATTTCCATAGAACGTTTTTAAATGGCACAACATTGATTCTCTTGATGGGATTCTAAAAAATCCCAGGCAATGCTGATTTCCTTTGGGAGCTTCATCTCCTTCAGATTTCCATGAAGCAATCTCCTGAACGTCCTGCTCCTCCTGCTGGACCACCTCTTCTCCCTCTCCAGGCTGTGTTGCCATTTTTTCCATGGATAGCAGAGCTAATGGCTGCCTGATCCCATTTCTCCATCCAGCATAGAGTACAAGACTTTCTCGCCATAGATGAGCAGCCAGATTATGGTTCTGTTACCCATGTGGTACTACTGACGCACATCAGAGTGTATTTCTGCTGGGTTAAAGCCTAAGAAAACCCTTTTGTAACCCCCAAGCACCTTAATCACAAAGTAGCAGAGGAGCCCTTCGGGGCTTACAGCTGAACCATTGGTACACATGGACCCCATCCGACAGGTACGTATCAGCTATAGTGCTCTGCCAGAGGTCTGTCCTGTGAACACAATGTACTGTCCCACTGCTCTATAACCTACCAAGTTTAAATCAGGACCAACGTCGCAGACCCCTTTCGCTTCATTTTGTTTTGACTAAATGTGCAGTGCCTGTCCTAAAGATTGGGGAGTACCTTGCAGTAGGTTTCCTAAGCATCCTGTTTTTCGCAAATTGACTTTACTACCAGCAGTAAACCCTTTACTACAAGCATACCACATAAATGCATGCTCTGTTGTTGTATAGAGTGGAATAAAATTAGCCCTTTGAATACACAGAGGCTTAACAAAGCAAAACACCTAAACTCAAAATGGAGGCTGCACAGACAGCACTGTAGCCCTACTCCACTTTTACATGCAACATACTGTAAAGACATGCTAACACTGATTAGTTTCTGAGTCTTGATGTCTGAAACTGAGACCCTCATCACCTTCAATGCCTTTCTATTAAATGCTGATATAGTATTCACTCAGTGCTATTTCAGCTGTAATGCCCCAAAGCATCATACCGAATAACGACCATACGGTATGCCGCATAGATGATCACCAACCACTGAGCCTCTAAACACTACATGGTTTATTAAGGTCTAGAAGTGTCCCAGCACCGTCTACTCCACAGGGCTGTCCAGGGGCAATTACGTCTACAGGGGCTTCATAACTCATACCCTCTGGTGTTAATAACATTCGCAGGACTAAGCTTTGTACTAACATAGTAGCACAGTAGCGCCATATCACTCTACCCACAAGCTTAGATGGGGTCACTGTATTCATACTTAATCAAACCAATTTGTATAGATGGCTCGACATCATTCGGACAACCCAATGTCTACTACCTAAAAACGGTGCTTGCTAACGTCAACAAACAGCTCTGTGTGGACATAACTACCACACTCAAACCAACCATCGTCAACCACTTAATAACTTAATAGTAATCACCAACCAAACTAACCTCTTTTCCACCCCAAAACAACGTGACAGAAAAAGAACCTAAACCACACTATAAACGCTCGAAGGCTGCGCCTTCTTCACCTGACTCTCCTATTAAATCCAAGGCAGACATAAACAGTACTAAGATACTGAAGAAACCGGGTAATGTACATGACCTGGCAAAGTCAACTTAACAAAAAAACAGACTCTATGCAGCTGGAAATGACTGCCTTCTGATCTCATATGTATAAAATCAACACTAAAATCTCAGATCCCACCACTCAATCCAACAAACACATAAAATCCCTGCTAAACGCCACCAATTGTATGAAAATGTCGCAGGGATTCTGCTCCTACACAGAACTGTGCACAGAGACCCAGGACCTCAGTGAATTGTGGTGTACCAAAAAACTCACTTTAGTGCCTAGAAACCCTAACCAGCTAGCATCAGTGTCACATTAGCTCTTCGTCCTATAACAAAGGAACCAATGATTGGACAACCCAGAACATGCAACTTAGGTTATACTCAGGAATGGTGGGAAGTAAGAACACTCTTTCATTATACTCTCATACCAGTCCTCAACAGGAGTAAAAAAGAGACATGGGTAAGGTTAAAATATTTATTTTAACGACGTGCTCTAAGATGCAGTATCTTTGCTAACATAAGCAGGCATATGATTAGTAATGATATGATCAGCATTGTTACAATTCCATAAAACAGAAAAGGAGAAATATTATTACAATGATGGTGAAAGTAGGTCCTATAGTGCCTAGAGAATGACCCTCCCTAGCTAGGAACTATGTTTTATAAAATATAGAACTTCTCTTAGGCTTGTTTGGGGGACCAGATACCTCCAAGATCAGCAGGTGTGATTCACATCAGGATCTGCAAAAGCTCTCTGTCTGGAAAAACGGGCTTCTTCCAAGTGTGTGAAATCATGCTTACATTGTGATATTAAAGGCGCCAGAATCACGTTGGCTTGCAGCTGCATATACGTTATGGCTAGAACGTGAGCCGATCAGCTCTAACAGCTACTTTGTTATGATGACCTTGTAGGCTTTAGAACTCAGTGTGCAGACTAGAGTCACGATGTAAGTCTAGGGATGCTGAAAACAAGCCTTTCTCATGTGAAGCATTTCCCGCAGCCTAACGTACAACAACAATTATATGCAGTGTCGTGGGCAAAAGCGGGAAAAAGGAAAAATGGCGTTTAAACTTCTAATAAGGCTATGCTAACTTAACAATGTGCGCAACAGGGCCCAGCCCACACTACAAAAAGAGATATTTCTGAACTCGAAGATCGCCATAGATGGGGCAATGTAAGAATCTTTGGCGTGCCTCAGGGCTCAGAGATTGCTGCCAACTCCTGCATATCCTTCCTAGAAAACTCGATTCCTCAAATTACTGGCATCAAATTTAACAAAGACCTGGAACAGGAATGGGCCCTTATGGTTCTGACATTCAAATCAACCTCAAAGAGTATGACCGATCGTCTGTAAACCACTAAGATATCAACAAGTCAAAGCTATCGTCAACTATGCTTGTAAAAAATGCCAGATCATATGTAACGGCCATAAAATAATAGTTATGCTGGATTACTCATAACCAACGGTTGAAAGCAGGAAGGGCTTCTTCTCATTCAGAAACACACTCAGAGAAATTAACATTCAATTCTCCTCAGGCCATGCCAAGTTTGGAGTCACTGTGAAAGGGAAACAATACTTTGTTGACCCTTTTGACCTCTCAAGTTTCATAGATAAACTTAACCCACGAGAGATGGAACACTCTAACTCGTTTTCTAACAAAAGGAAGTCATAAGGCCAATATTACCTTAATGTTACCTTTTTGTCATCATTAGGGTACTGTGATTCAATCTTCTACAATAGTCTGTTTACTTACTAGTACACAACCCATTATCAGACAAGTTTTTTGCCCTACCTGTCTGTTTAGTTTGATCGCCTGTTAGCAGGTAAACATCCTCGCCTTGTCATTATGATCTGCAATCCTTTTACCTCTACCCAATATATCCTGTTCATGATAAATACTCACTAATTCCTATTCAATGTGATTTGCAAATTCACAACAATCATTTGGTTATATTCAACATCTTATAATATGTTACTACTAGCCAGCTAGGATTCACTCCATGCTGCTGGATGGACGCTCCGTTGTCCCATCCCGTCTTTTCTTTCTTTGCGGTTAGGGTGGGTGGGTGGGACAGGAGGTTGGGGCAGGGACTTTGTATGTGTACTTGTTTTTTTTTTTACAGTGGTATTTGCTCTTCCTTTTATCCTTGGTTCAGCTCTATGATCAGTCATTGGATTGATGATATCTCATTCTCATGTTCATTACTCTTTCTCTTACTATCTAGTAGACTCTACTCTCTTTCCTGTTTCCCTCCTCGTCCTACCACAACCAGCACCATTTCACCCACTTGGCAGAGTCAAATTGGTGCAACTCGCATTTGCAAGAGAACTCAGAAGTTTACATACTTATCTTTCATTGCGTATGCCTCTAGGTTAGACAGATACATCTATTTAAGATATTAATCAAATGCTATCCATCACTTACACACTCAAGATGAAGGTACATAACATTTCTGACAATCTCCACATTATCTCCCTCAATGAGAAAGGTCTAAACCACCCAATCAAACAATTAAAAGTCATCGACTACTGGGCAAAAGCTAAAGGAGACATTATTCTCCTTGAAGAAACCAAATTAAGTAAGAAATACACTGTGTTTCTTAAAAATAATTGGAATTTGAATGTGTCATGCTCTCCAGCATATCATAAGAAAAGCGGAGTATTAACCTTGATCTAAATAAATCCAATATCACTCCCGAGTCATTCACTCCTCACCAGGGTGGTGAGGAAAAACAGCCCAATTTACAACCGATGCCCAGGCTGCTGGCACTCGACGCCTCTTATTTCCCATCTTGAAAGGTTACCAAATAAAGAGACGGGCGCTGGAAGCGGGAGTGCAAGAACAGAGTTTTTTATTTCTCATGAGGAGAGCCTGTCATTTCGGACATACGCACAATGTCTCCAAGAGGTGCTCTAACAAGTTTTCTGAGGCTCCGTCTTTTATACACAGGTTTATGATGCACAAACATTCCTTATTGCAATAAAGAAACTTTGAAGTACGAAAAGGCATGTTTGGAATCCCAGCTTCAGGCCTATTCTCACACCAGTCGTTCGGATGTCGTTTCCCCTCCCAAATGTAACATGTGATTGCAATCTTGCAGCCGGACATTCCGACAGGACATGAGGGCAAGAGGGGGTGGTCAGATCTAAGGTTGGGCAGGCGATAAGATCGGGCACTTCGGTTGGTGTATCACGCTTTGCTATGCGGGGCCAGGGGGGGGGTACATCCATGAGGCTTTGTTTTATGACTTGGGACCGGGTCGGGAGGCCAGGTGTAGCCGGGGGGGGTCATCAGAAGAGGGGAAGGGTGTTCCTGGGAGGAATGCAGGGGGTGTCGGTCGGGCAGGGGTGTCACTTTTAGAGCGGGGTCGCGCAGAGGGAGAGGGTTTTATGGCCTATGCATGAGAGACCGGGGGCTGTCGGGGATGCTTGCGAGGCTGGGGAGTGAGGGGGAGAGAGAGACGCTGGCTATCGGGAGTGGGCAGAGAGGCCTTGGTGCCTTAAATGGCTGTCGTGTACGTGCGTGCATGGGCCTTTATTGGCGAGATGATGCGGTCAACGTTTCGTGGTATTCGTTCTGCTTACGGCGAGGGGTATGGTGAACACAAATGAACGCCGCTTATGTACATATACATTGTCAGTTTCCACAGTCGCCGCTTTTTAACATAAGTTAGTTCATTTCCGTGTTTATCATAACTGACGGGGTGTACATATAGCCATGTGTGGTCAATGAAATAGCGTATGTCAATACTGGCGGATTGCATATAACCATATGCAGTCGATGCGATAGACGAGGTGCTATACAGATGAATTTACATTTGTCGTGTTATATACAGATTATGGAACCATGCTCTGACTTTTTCTCCGGCGGCATCAATGTACAGTCAAAAGTGACCGATAAAACATTTTTGAAAGCAATACAAAGTGGTTGAGGGAGGAATTCAGTTCAATACAAGCAAGTAGTCAGGGGGGGTGTAGAAAGTTCAGAGAGGGGAGGGGGTGGTCTTCGTCACAGTGTCTTTTTAGCAGTGAGCCATCACTGGTAAGCTCTAGTAGTTCGTTTTCTTCCGTTGGCGCTGTTGAGCACCGGCGGTGGAGCTATAGGTCCAGCTCGGATCCATTCTTACACGTCGCAGGGTGCGATCTGTCCTCTGCTTTTAGACCACAGTCCTGTTTCCTAACTAATCTTTTTAAGGGTGCCTCATGCTGGGCACCTGCATTTCTTTCTCCTTTCGTGGCAAACCCTATTCTACCTAAATGCTGTTCTTCTTCTCTGAGTCAAAATCCATGTGAAAGAAAAGGGGGGTTGTCGGATAATCGAGGGAAGAGAGGGCGGAGTGGGATCAGATCTTTGAGACAAACCAAGGGAGCAAAGGATAACGAGCAGGCAGGCCCATCAATCGGGCTCAAAGGGGCGGGGACTTCTGGCACGCGTGGGTCAACAAGCAGAGGGCTTCAAGGCAGCCCTCCATCCTTTCATTTTCCGTGTTTGAGAGTGGTGCCTCGTCCCGCGTCTTGTTGCTCTGCGGCTCCACCTTTGGTCGAGGTCACAAGTGCTTCATGATCTGCGGCTAGGCTGTGCGTCACGTCCGGCCCCTCTCCTCCGGTGATTGTGTATCTTTGAATGGGTACAAAACAAGCTTTAGAGAACTGGCAGGAGAAGACATTTATACATTTCAATTCCGCCCCCAATCTTAAGTAGTTGGGGATACGTTCATCGGTCACGGTCAGAAGTTATCACTATGGAGTATGTATGTGGGCATTTCTACTGAGTTTGTACTAAGTCTATTTGGCGTTCATTCATGATGTATATGGAGAGAAGTCAGACTCTTATCAACTGCGTATTCCATCAGACTCGAAATCGGATCCTACGGTAGAGACTCGTCTTTCTAACCCAAGCCCTGGCAATCTTCTATTATCATGAGAGAGGAACAGAGGCTAAACATTCTGTTCTCGGGGAGCAACGGTTAATCAGGGTCATCAGTTATACTTCGGGATATGGAGCTGGGGTCAATCGGGAGAAACGAGGACGCTTTGGACATCCGTACTTGGGTGCAGAGAGGTGGGGAGATTTGGGCATTGGGGATTGTGTTTCTAATGAACTGAGAACAGAAGGCCACTGACATATAGTCCCCCTATGAAAAAGGCCAGATTAGGGGACATCAGTCGTCTTACCTGTCCTTTCCTTCTTAGCCAATTCAAATTCCATCATTTTACAGAAAGGAGAGGTAGTAATATGGCAAATTACAATTGTTTTAGTTTCTGTCAATTTTGCCGAACACCTTTGTGTTAAAAAACCAATTAGGCTTGTGCCGGCGGGGCACAACGTTACCACACAAAGGAAGAGGAAACAGGGGGACCCTCAGAGAGAGAGAGAGAGTCGTCCGCATTCTAAACGAACTATTCGGTACACGTACGACATGGAGAGAGAGAGAGAAAGACGTGTACAATAATAGGCCATTTAGTGTGCACACAACACAGAACAGCAGGGGTCAAGTTATATAGAAACACAGGCTGAGGGACGACGTAGATCCATACATTACGTACACATGATTTCAGGCGGGGGGGATAGTACATGCATTATATACAAGAATCCAAGACAAAACATAGAATAGTACTTGGCCAAAAAAGATTTCTTCCTGCGTGCTGCGCATCCTTAGTATCCTACTTAATTCATCTGGCTGCCTTTGCTGGTGGCCTCGGTTGCAAATACTTACACCTTTGTCAATTGTTCGGGAACTAACCTGGTCGAGCTAATACTCACGGTGGGATCTTCGAATCATTTTTAGCGACTGGGTATCCAGGCTGAGGCAACGGAGGGTGTCAGTCGGGAGAACAATGGGGCAGCTTTAAGTTTCATGTCTATGAGGGTGCAAGAAGGAGATGGTAAATCTTAAACATTGACAATATTCCTAGTCTTCCAGGAGGAGGGTACTTGGGTAAACCTCACCCCGGAATATTCCTGAACCTTTCCCTATTTAGTTACCGTATGTATTTACTCATGGGTGCACGTCTTTCTTGGTTGCTTATTTGGGGAGCCGGTTGGAGTCATATTTTGTCATACTGCAATAACCCGCCAAGTTTCTGCTTCAGGCCACCCTCCCAGTCGCTGGGTTCAGAGAGAGAGAGAGTCGTCTCTAAGTAAGGGAGTGCTATATCTTTGTTTGCTCGTCGTGTATAGGCACCATGTTCAGACCAGACCCCTTTTTCCCATTCCATCGGCCGTTCGATCATCACTCAAGTCACACATAAAACATTTCTCTCATCAATCCACACGTGCGCAACGTATATTCAGTTGAGCTATACACATCAGGGCATACACGCGTGCATTCATATCACACAAATTCGTCACATTCTCAGGGGCAGTCCCCATAGACAATATACAATTTTTCGTGCGGAACCATGGCGTGTTGCTTAGGTCTTCTCCATACTCTAGTCGACGTTCCGATGTGACCTGCAGAAAAGAAGGGAAAAAGAAGGGGTGGGGGCAGCGTTTTAAAACACATCAGCGCGCATAAACCCGAAAATGCTTTTACTTACCACATACTCGATCTATCTCCGCGGGATGCAGTCCCTTTCATCTCGGCGTTTAAGCCCAGAGGGACCGGTAGTGCGGGAGAGATAATCATTGATGGACTGGGTATTGCATAGATCGCCCAAGTGTGGTATTACGGATCGTGTGTAGGGAAGGGTCAAAACAAAGGGCAGTCAGTGTAAAGTGGGGGCGAACTCGTGCTCTCCTTCGAGGAGGAGGGAAGGTCTACAGTGGCACAGGGTCGTTTTTGTTCATCAGGCACGGAAACTAGAGGGACTAGGTGGCATTCCTTCGGAGTGGCTTAGGGGCATCTGAAACAACTTTCCTGATACATGTGGCACATAAAGTAAAGGCTAAATACCGGGACTGTTATTGATTGCTTTACGTTGCACAAAAATAAAAATATATATAAAAACACACATACAACAAACCTGGACCATTCACATTTGCAATATTTCTGTGTACTTTGCTTTTTAACCTTTAAGTAATCGAGTTGCTTCATTTCACCTGTATTTTACTTATATCGGAAACAGTGGTCATTTATTCGAAACTTACCAATCTAAGCGCTACAACTATGTTCGCTTTTCAAAAAACCTTTATTCAAAAATGTTGGTGCACAAATACGGGTCTACAACCACGTGGGCCGGCCACGGAGCAGACTGGAACTGTACATGAGGGGATATTTATTAGAACGGAGTCAGTGACCGTTGATTTCATAAAGGTGCGAAAAGTGCAATAAAATCATATCGAAAATTCATTGTGGGCAAGTACCATAAGTGTCGAAAATTCGAACTTTCAATAATACGGTAATCAATGACGCGCCAGAACTTAATATCAATTCATTGTCCGAATGTTCAATCAGTACCCATCCCCTCCCGCCATGTGCTTCAAAAACTGCATACATATCTCATGATCTCAAGGCTGAGCAACCGGAACACAACAGGGAGTTGCGAGTTTCATTTGTACCGGCGCCATTTTGGGTGAGGTCAGGCAGGTCCAAGTATAGTCAAAATGTCTCCGCCAACTCGTGGTTGGACCAGAGCCTCTTTCGGCAGTCCAAAAGTTTCGTTAAAGGGCAACAGAAGGGGCCGTCGATAAGAACCATCAGTCAAAGGGGGGGGGGGGAGGCAACAATCTTTCCTACCGGGTCATACTGGTGTTCCACCGGAACTGATCAAATTGGTAGTCTGCAGGATTTTGGTCATTCAAACTGAGGCTGGCGCCAGCATGAGAGCGCCGACGTCTCGTGGCTACGTCTTGATTGTTCCGCGGGCAATCATGGCAGTCGTTCCCCATCGGGGGGCCCGCGGGGGTCGGGGCCCCTGCGGCTCTCATAGAATCTTCAAAGCTGAGGAGAACGCTTCTGGACGGGGGACTCATTTTCTAGCTGGCAAGCAACTTGGCCATCTTTGCACGCCAGGTCCAATCTTGCAGAGTCGACCGTCATTTTACGAGTTCTGCGGCAACCGGCAGTCGTTGGATCGCAAGGGCAGATGGACTCCAGCCTGTCGAGCGTGGCGTTGCACCGCAACAGTGGACGAACCCTTGTCGGGTGAGTGGAGCGTTGGGGGTGCAGCTGAGGGGCCTCCACCTGGGGAGGTGGGAGAGGCTCGTCCGCGCCGCCTCTCCCTCCCAGTGCACCCCACGCCGTCTTCTGGCACTTGACATTCGTGGTGGCCGGACCAGGCGATGAGAGAGGGGGGGGTCGGAGGCATAAGCAAGACATCCCCCCCCGTGGCCTGCAAGGCGATAGAAGAAGAGGATGGGAAGACCAGTACATTCCGGGCCATCCACCCCACGACCTCTCCGGCCGATGGCGGTCAGCCGGGCCCCGCCCTGCATGTGTCGAGGCCTCGTCTTCCGGATGGGCGTAACCGTGGACCTGTTGCACTTCGGGAGCTTCCGGAATGGGGGTAGGTATCTGCTGACTTGTATCTATCTTATGTTACCGCTATAGGGCGTGGCGGGCGGTGGGACAGACATGTTTGGAGCAGTGAGGGGCGGCGGAGCCTAGCTACCTCGTGGCTGCCGTGATGTCAAGCTTGGCTTCTCTCACCACTTTCATGTTTCTTATTGCGGGCTATTTCTAACGTTTCTTATTTCTAGCGAAGTAAAAAAAAAAAAAACTCATCAGTGGCCTACTGATTTTGCTCGATTTCTTTTTCCTTCCTTTTCTAGTGCGTTTCGTGCTAAAGTTTCTGTTAACAGGATACGGTGATTACTTCGTATTTTACGTATGTCCTTTTTATTAGGGGCGTCCTCCGGTTGAGCCAGATGATCTACCTCTAATAAATGGTCCGGGTGGAACTAGTTTACCAATCAGTGGGGAGTAGATAGGCATGACAGATTACAACGGGGGACAAAGGTCCGCATTACCTACCCTTCACTACTTGCAAAGACTAGACAGAATATTTCTATTCCACGTTATTTGCAAACAGAGAATACCTCAAAAGAACTATTCCTTGAACAATAAATGTCCAGACAATCAATCAATCAGTGGGGAGAAAAACAGGCATGACGGATTACAACGGGGCACAAAAGTCCGCATTACCTATCCTTCGCTATCTGCAAAGGGAGACAGAATATTCCTATTCTTCTCTGTTTGTTGACAGGGAATATCTCAAGAGCAATAATCGATAAAAATCGATAACAAACAATCAGTGGGGAGAAAGATAGGCAGGACGGATTACAATGGGGACAAAAGTCTGCATTACCTACCCTTCACTATCTGCAAAGGGAGACAGAATATTCCTATTCTTCCCCGTTTGTAGACAGCGAATGTCTCAAAGAGCAACAGAGCAACCAATCAATCAGTGGGGAGAAAAATAGGCATGACGGATTACAACGGGGGACAAAAGTCCGCATTACCTATCCTTCACTATTTGCAAAGAGAGAGGAACGTTCCTATTCGTCGCTGTTTGCAAACAGAGAATGTCTCAAAGAGAACCAATACTTCAGGTAGCAACCAAGGCTAAATGAACCATTCAATGAACAATACCAGTATTTGAATACCGATTCCAATATAAACAATCAATCAATCAGATGGATAAAACCATCCTACCAATCAGACGTAAAGACGTCCTACTTAACCTTACCCGGACCGGACCGCGTGGACAGTTCTTCGCCTTCCCTTTCCAGCGCCCGATCGTTCTCTTACTCCATGTTTTTACCGCAGCTTTCCTGTGGGATCCCAGTCAGGACAGTAGGTCACTTGAGAGAGGTCCGTTCGGAATCGGTGAAGTTCATTCAATCGGCAGCCGGACAAGGGCCCTCTCAAGGCAGGTATACTCCAATCGTTCAGATGTTCACCCCATCGTCTGGACCTCTCTTACCGGACCTTATGTCGCTGATGGGCCCCGCGTTGGGACGCCAATTGAGGAAAAACAGCCCAATTTACAACCGATGCCCAGGCTGCTGGCACACGACGCCTCTTAGTTCCCATCTTGAAAGGTTACCAAATAAAGAGACGGGCGCTGGAAGCGGGAGTGCAAGAACAGAGTTTTTTATTTCTCATGAGGAGAGCCTGTCATTTCGGACATACGCACAATGTCTCCAAGAGGTGCTCTAACAAGTTTTCTGAGGCTCCGTCTTTTATACACAGGTTTATGATGCATAAACATTCCTTATTGCAATAAAGAAACTTTGAAGTACGAAAAGGCATGTTTGGAATACCAGCTTCAGGCCTATTCCCACACCAGTCGTTCGGATGTCGTTTCCCCTCCCAAATGTAACATGTGATTGCAATCTTGCAGCCGGACATTCCGACAGGACACGAGGGCAAGAGGGGGTGGTCAGATCTAAGGTTGGGCAGGCGATAAGATCGGGCACTTCGGTTGGTGTATCACGCTTTGCTATGCGGGGCCAGGGGGGGGTACATCCATGAGGCTTTGTTTTATGACTTGGGACCGGGTCGGGAGGCCAGGTGTAGCCGGGGGGGGTCATCAGAAGAGGGGAGGGGTGTTCCTGGGAGGAATGCAGGGGGTGTCAGTCGGGCAGGGGTGTCACTTTTAGAGCGGGGTCGCGCAGAGGGAGAGGGTTTTATGGCCTATGCATGAGAGACCGGGGGCTGTCGGGGATGCTTGGGAGGCTGGGGAGTGAGGGGGAGAGAGAGACGCTGGCTATCGGGAGTGGGCAGAGAGGCCTTGGTGCCTAAAATGGCTGTCGTGTAGGTGCGTGCATGGGCCTATATTGGCGAGATGATGCTGTCAACGTTTCGTGGTATTCGTTCTGCTTACGGTGAGGGGTATGGTGAACACAAATGAACGCCGCTTATGTACATATACATTGTCAGTTTCCACAGTGGTAGACTCCTGATCAGCAGTGGAGAAGACTAATTTCTCATCCTAAATATATATGACCCAAACACGAACAATGCTTCTTTTTGGGAAAATGTATCTAATAAGATCGGCCACCTATCCGAAGACGATCTTATTATAGTAGGCGGAGTCCAGGGACTACACCTTTTATTCAGCCTGCATAAATCATACACAATGATAGATTACATTCTAATCTCGGAAGCTAACACCCATCTGGTTGACCAAATGAACATACATCAGAAACTTGTCTCTGATCACTCCTGCATCAACACTCTCTTAGTAGGTAGCCATCCAAAACCAACCACTAGAATATGGCACTTCAATGCGGATTTCCCATCAAACCCTAAAGATAGAAAGAAAATTGAGGAAATTATCATGCACTATCTTAGAGAAAATGACCTTTCAGTAACTAACATACATACCCATTGTGACACCCTCAAAGCAACCCTGAGGAGTATCCTTATAGAAATCAAACTGCAAAATCAACAAAGCAAATAACGCTTAACTAGTATAGTTAAAACAAGAAGTAAAACAATTGGAATTAATACATACCAACTCTCTAGATAATAACACACTTTCCATGCTTACGCAGAAGAAATATGAATACAACAAGATCCTTAGCGAAAGAGCAGGTGTGCCGATAAATACATTCAAAGGTCTCAAATTATGAAAAGCTAAAAAGGATGGAAAGATGATAGCATCCTACCTCAAACATAAACAAAACCAAAACAGAATCATAACAATTAAAGATTCTAGGAACATTTTGCACTGCTGTTGTGTCACTTTTGTGATGCAACAGCTACGTAAAGATTATGGCCAATTTACAATGTGACACATCTAGGGAGATGAAACACTTTGTAAAGCCCTGCATCACATTATGCCTGCATCAGTTATAATGTACGCAGGGTAGGCATTCCCAGGGTTTCGCAGACTTGCGTAGGGAAACTGATGCATCTCTACAGATGTGTCAGTTTCTTGAAAATCTACCCCCCAAAAACCTATCCCAGTGAATATATTAGATACCTTCAAGAACTTTTATGAATCCTTCCCCCTGAATGACCAATCCTTTGACAAATGTAAATCCTGCTTTGAAAAAAATGAAAGTCCCACAACTCTCAGAAGCAGATAAACTGGCTCTATGCAAACTTTATTCCTCCACCAAAAGTATAAAAAGCAATTTATAAATTAAAAGATAATAAAGCCCCTTGACCAATTGGCTTTACCACCAAATTTTGTAAGTCTTTCTCAGATCAACTACAACCAACCATGCTATCCCTATTCAACTACATTGCTAATTCAAGTAATGTCACAGGCTCGATGGCTGAAGCTAACACCATTAGGATTCCCAAAGACGGGACAGGCCCAAGTGTACCAAAAAAGAATAGGCTGATAAACTTAGACTGCAAAATATATGTGCAGATTTTTACAACAAGACTTAATGAATACCTCCCCGGCCAATAATCAACTCCAAGTAGGCTTTCTCAAAAACCTTATGTCTAAAGATAACACACGTCGTTTATGCCTCATCCTTGACAACCCTAACAAATTGCTCTTGAATTCGGTCGCAATAACTCTAGATGCAGAACAAACATTTGAAAGAGTATCTTAGACTTAGACAGGGTTCATATTGGATTTAACCCCCAAGTGACTACACTCCTGTGTTTGTTTTTATTTTGTAGTGGCCTTTGTTCACAGTATATGACATGATTATATGATTTCATGTAGACTCATAGGTATGACTTGATCCTTTGTATTATTTTTTATTATTTTATTCATGTCTCATGTTATTTATGCTAAAACTCAATAAAAAGTTTGGAAATCCAAAACCAAAACCACACCCAAAAATTACTCTCCTAAATACAGCCACAAGTTCTCTATCAAATGTGCTATTAGAAAAATCAGGAAAGGTGAATTTGTATGTACTTCCTGTCCACAGACATGGAAAATGTAGTAACCAATAATATTCCTTTGTGATGCTGGCACATAATATTTACGAAGTCTGACATCATCGCGAATACCAGAAATTATAAAGAAAAAGGTGTTACTGTAAATCAGTACAGAAAAATAAGTGTAAACAATAAAGTGATAGACCCCCACTACTCAAAACTCAATATGAAAAGGCCAAATATGCATTAAACACTTTCTCAAAAACAGAGTGGTTGTGACTACCAAATGCTTTGCGTCATCCGCGGACATCGCAAATTCTGGGAAAGATATTAAAAAGCATTTTGAAATTAAAAAGAATGTGAAATATAATAATTCTTTCTTTTTTAATATATCCAAATCTCAAATATTGACAATGTCATGAGCATCGCCGATGACGACGTCACTGCAACAACATGCAAAATCGCAGAGGTAAAGTAAATTAGGAACTCATTTGAAGCAAAAATCTATAACATACACAATTTTATAGGGTTAACTACAAAACATCAAGTGATCGTTACTGTGTCTAAAATTGCTAAATGCATGTTTTACACTGTTTATACATTTGCTACATTTCGTGACGTCTCAGCAACGATATCGCAAATATTTTAAAAATTAAAAAAATATTTCAGAACAAATAGAAAAAAACTACTTATACAAAAGAAATAAAAGAGGGTCATGGGTCAAATGACATTTGCGATTACATGGATGTTATATTTAGGAAGTAAAATGTAAAAAGCTAAAAAAACAAAGGTTATTGCGATGTCATAGTTATGTTCAGATTTAACACTAGAAAAACAGAAAATTTACAGTTTTAGGTACCTGAGCTAACTATAACTTATGGCTCCCCAATGCACTGCTTATGATCTCACATATTACATCACTCATGACATGGTCAGTGACTTCACTGATGACATTGCTGTAATATTGCCTGAAAAGGCCCTCAGGAGACCCAGCCTGGGTCTAAATATATTAAGGAGCCAACATGGGCTTCAGGGGCCCCATTCCCCTTTGCCTGGAATCGTACTGGAGAGGGGAGACATGTACCCCGGCACCGTAATTGGCCCAAAGAGTGGGGCCACTACGCCCTCTCCCCTTAATTTAAATGAGCGTCCCCAGAGGGTGGGGTCCTGAGGGCTTAAGAGAGGCTGTAGAGGTAGGGTGAACATCCTTCCTCCCCTTTAATTAAACAACAAATAACAGTGGGTGATGGGGTCCCCAGGACCAGGCCCTATGGTCAAAGCCCCACTGTGCATGGCTGAAGGTCTTGTGCAGATTGGCGTTGGCTGTATGAGGGTGTGTTAGGAGCAGGGCCTGGACGCGTGCATGGACTGGGT
Source organism: Lissotriton helveticus (assembly GCF_964261635.1). Classification (NCBI taxonomy): domain Eukaryota; kingdom Metazoa; phylum Chordata; class Amphibia; order Caudata; family Salamandridae; genus Lissotriton; species Lissotriton helveticus. The sequence goes on along the minus strand of NC_136063.1, from coordinate 1,609,553,001 downwards.
TGCATTTACGTATAGTAATTAAGTATTGCTTTACATTAAAAAAAACTATAAATTCACTGGAAAAAAAAGGTTACGTCATAGTTAGGTGTGAAAAAAAGATCTGTTTTTGTTTTTTACAAAACCTTAGAATTTCACTGAAAACAAAACGAAGGCTAAAGTATCATTGACAAGCCCCAAACCTGGGTAGCACAAGATGAATGGGTGGCCTACTTCAAGCCACAATATGCTACGGGAGTGGAATCAAACTACGGAGGTTCCACACACACCCTTTATGGATGATGCATTGAACTTAGGTGATGTGTACCATGCCCTAGATCTAGTGGTCCCAGGAAGAGTGCCAGGTATGGACTGAGTCCCAGCAGATACATTCTTGCAAGACAAAGACTCCTGGGGAAGGAACATACTGTTGTTAGCAAACATAATAGCAAAAGGAGCCCCTATACCCAAATCATGGAATGGGGCTGAAATCATACCAGTATTTAAGAAAGGGGATAAATCGCTACCTGGTAATTACCGCCCAATCAGCCTGATCGATACTATGCAAAATATTTTTGGCAGGCTGATTTTAAATAAGGTACAGGAGTGCGAACAAGATCAGAATATCTTATCCCACCTACAAGCAAGATTTAGAGCCTCTATTAGCACAGTCGATCAAGTATTGCATTTTGCTATGCTGTACTGGAAGACTGCAAATACGTGGGGGCAGTTTATATGCTGCCTTTATCGATCTAAGGGCAGCATTCGATCTGGTCCCTCGTCCAACCCTGTGGTCTGTTCTAAATGATATGGGTATGCCCCATCCCCTTCTCTCTCTAATCATAAGACTTGACGAATACAACTTTGCACAGATTAGGTTGGGTCGTCCAGGAAACGTTACCTGCCAGTTTCCTGTAGAAAGAGGGGTTCGGCAAGGCTGTGTCCTTGCGCCAACTTTATTTTCCTTTTATATTAATGACGTGGCTAAAATATTGATTGAAGCCAATGTCGACGCCCCAAGTCTAGCGGGAGACAAAGTACCTATTTTAATGTTTGCCGACGATTGTCTAATTATTGCAAACACCCTGAGTGGATTGCAAAAGGCGTTAGGAATTTTTGAAAACTTTTGTACCACTCGAGGTTTGGAAGTGAATGTTTTAAAATCAAAATGTATGTCTTTTAATCAACCTAAATCTTTTAAGGGTACTGTAACCATGAACAAATTACCTCTTGAGAAGGTTCAAGCCTTTAGTTACCTGGGTGTCAGCATCCAACATGATCTTTCTTGGAAACAACAGGTTGAGCTAACAACCCTCAAGCACCGCCAGCTTGCCGGAACACTAAGCCTGGAACATGCTAGGACCCTTACTAAACCAATTGCTCCTGCTCTTTCAGTTTATAATGGCAAAGTGGTCAGTTCCACCCTTTATGGTGTTGAGATCTGGAGGTTTGGGAACTTAGGGAAGATGACAGTTTCTGAAAATCGGTTCCTAAGAAATCTCATTAAATTACCCCAGAGTACCCCCATGTGTCCTCTATTCTACGACTTGGGAATGAGTCCAATTGCTCTAATCACCTCACTGCATCCAGTCTTATACTGGAGGCAGCTCTGGTCCATGCCCGAACTCAGAATATTGGCTATTGGGCTCATGGATGTAATCAAGAGTGACATCTTCCACAAGATTAAGTGGTTATCCAGAGTTGGTGGGATCCTAGTGGAGTTAGGTCTAAAGGAATTGTGGGAAGACCCACTCAACACTAGGTTTCCACCAAAAAAGGTTTTAAAGGGTTTGTACTGGGAGGTAGTGGCCTCTAAAGCTTACAGGAATATTGCCCCACTTTCTCTGACTGGCATCTTCCTGGTCTTTAAAGATGTGGTTAACTTTGAAGCCTTTTGGGATGACATTACCAAACCGCTGAACTGTAAGCTCTATTTCCAACTTAGAACTGGAAGTCTGCCAGTTAGAGCGTTCACAACTAGATGGGCTAGGGGTGAAAAGGTTGCCTGTCCCCGATGTATGGCCTGTCGTGCCTGCGTACGAGGACGTGGTTGGCAATCCTCACCTCCAGTTGGTTGGCAGAATCAATGCGCATGCGCGAAGGGCCGAGCATGCGCAGATACACCATTCCCAACATTTAACCACCCCCTTCCCGGCTTTGAATGCTTCGCGTTCCGTTCCAGTTCAGAGGTCATTTGTAGTTCGTGTCCGGGTCACGGTGGTGGCGAGCAGCGGGATCCGTCGGGACTTCGGCGGGCGTCGGGTCGTCTCCTGGTAAGTAAGGTCTATTGAATCGATATCGATGTTGTACGCACCTTTTTCATAGAGTGTGAGGTGCGTTTGTCTATTGTCACTCGCGAGTACTTTCACATTGTTTATGAAGCCTCGGCAGCAGTTCCCTGAGCTACTAAGGGATTGGTTAAGATTGTTTTTGCAGTTTAGTTGGAGTAGTTTATTTCCACGCAGAGCGTGTTAGATTTAAGGTGATTTTGGAAGACGGTGTTCTTCCCTGTATACTGACCGGGCCTAGTGGAGCATTGATACTAGTCCCTGCGTTTAGTTATAGTCCACCTGGAACTAGAGGAGTATTGATTCTAGTTCCAGTCTTTGAGGCTTTCTTGAATCCCATACACAGGTAGGCAGAAAGTTGTATTCTCCTCAATTACATGTGTAGCACAGAGATAGGACATTCACGGTACAATATATTACAGGATAAAGAGACTACCATTCCTGGCTACCAGATCTTACAACCCTAAGTACATGTTGCCAGCTCTCTTATCTCACCCCCGTAGGTAACTTTCTCGCAATCCTTAACTTTCCTACTACACTTAGTAAGCACTACACTAACCATTGTTCTTTGTATTCACATAGGATTCCAGTATTCAGAGAGTTGGTGGCTCCCCAGGAATAACAGCTACTCCTCCGGTGTATGAAGAAACCTGTGTTTTCATTTTTCCCCCCACTTTCCTTGTTTTGTCTCCCTGTGTTCCCTTGACGGGCATCACTATTACTTGCTCAGTGATATTATTCTGGCAGGTGGTGAACCAATCAGGGGAGGCAGTGGCAAGAGCATCACCTTCCTGGTACTTCTGAGGCAACATTCGTGTCAAGCATTACAGTACGCGAAGCCTGATCTATTTGCCGCCCAAGTACCATGGAGGTGACTTTAGGCGACCTGGCAAACATGATGGGTAGTCTCCAGAGAGAAACCCAAGCATTGGCCGATAGATTAGATAGGATGGATATAGATGGTGGGGAGGGCGCTACAGGCTCACAGACTCCTGTTATACAAGTGGTCACTCCACCTCCCCCTATACCCTTAGCCCCCCCAGAAAGATTCAATAGAGACCCAGCCAAATGTGCAGCATTCATTAGTCAGTGCCAATTACACTTTATGTGTAAAGCTACTTGTTTCCCTACGGACCAAGCCAAGGTGGCTTTCGTCCTTTCATATTTAGGAGGCCCTGCGGCCAATTGGGCCATACCCCTAATCGAGAGAGATGATCCCCTACTTCTGGACTATAACGCGTTCAAGAGAGAATTGCGGAAATTATTCGACAAACACACATTCACCCATGCAGCTGATACTGAGCTTTTGACACTCAAACAATGTTCTAAGGATCTAGCTACATATATATCCACTTTTCACCGTTTAGTGGCAGAAGCTGAATGGCCTAGAGAGAAGCGCAGCGCCTTCTTTTATAAGGGGCTGCGTGATGAATTAAAAGACGCCTTAGCTCATGTTGTTGACCCTCCAGATACATGTCCAGAACTAATTGATCTAGTGGTAAAGCTGGATCATCGCTTAGGTGAAAGAAGAAAGGATAAAACGAGGAGTGATTTCAATAGGATACCTTTCAAAGACAGCAAGACAGAGACTGAAGGGAGAGTAGAAGCCACAGAACCTATGCAGATTGGGAGTATTAAGGGACCCCTCAGTGAAGCAGAAAGACAACGCAGAAGGAATCTTAAACTATGTTTGTATTGTGGCAAAGCTGGGCATTTCTTGAGGGAATGCCCCGTTTAGCCTAAACAAAGGAGACAGTCGGAAAACTAGAGGACCCGAAGCCCAGAAAGACTAAGGCATCGGGTCATTCAGGATCAATAGTCTCCTCCTTATCGCATTCACAGAGTCACTTTTTTGTACCTTCTTTTTTGCAAAGCAATACTCATCGATTAGAAGTCTCAATAATGATAGATTCCGGAGCCTCCTGTAACTTTATGGATGGTGAATGGGCACAAGAGAACCATTTTTCCTACGTACCAAAGAAAATCATGGAAGAGGTATATACCATTGATGGGAGTTCTTTGAAATCTGGCCCCATAACACATACCACGGAGACGTTAGAAGTTGTTATAGCTGACACTCATTGGGAATCTCTTAGCTTTGATATCATTCAATCCCCGCAATTCCCGGTGGTGTTAGGACTTCCATGGTTAAGACTCCATAATCCAACCATAGATTGGCAAACAGAACGGATATTATTCGATTCTGCATCCTGTCATACACACAAACAACTCATTGCCTCTACGCTGTCCAGTATGCCTACTACAGTATTAGAAACTACAGCCAGTGAACCCCTGATAGATCCAGTAGATCAGGAGTCAGTAGTTATTGAGACGGAAGAAGAGGTGGAACAACCTGATGCGAGTTTACCAGAGGTCTATCACATGTATTCATCGATTTTTGATGCCAAGGAAGCCACCAGTCTACCCCCTCATAGGGTATACGAGTGTATAATTGACCTACAAGCAGGGGCTCGTATTCCGACTAGCAGAGTATATGCCTTGACAGAGAAGGAAAATATTTACCTAAGGGAATATTTGGATAAAATGCTGGATCTCGGGTTCATCAGAGTCTCTAGGTCCCCCGCTTCATCGGCTCTCTTTTTTATCCCTAAACGTGAGGGTGGTTTGCGTTGCTGCATAGATTATCGTTCCCTTAATGCAGTGACCATCAAAAACAGATATCCGTTACCACTCATCTCCTCTCTCCTGGATCAGGTTAAGACCGCTAAGTATTTTACCAAGCTTGATCTAAGAGGGGCATATCATCTTGTGAGAGTGAGAGAAGGAGATGAGTGGAAAACGGCGTTTTGCACCAAGTTCGGACTGTTTGAATATTTGGTGATGCCCTTTGGACTCTGTAATGCGCCTTCCGCGTTCCAGTATTTTATAAATGATGTGCTGAAAGAACTACTAGATAAATGTGTCATCGCATATATAGACGATCTCCTTATCTATTCAGCTACATTGAAGGAACATGAGGGACATGTTCAAGCTGTGTTACAGAAATTAAAGGATAATTACCTGTTCTGTAAATTGGACAAATGTTTTTTCCACAGGTCCAAAGTTGCCTTTTTGGGGTATATATTGTCATCCCAGGGACTGCAAATGGATCCGCACAAGGTACAGGCTGTTATTCAATGGCCGTCTCCCACTTCCGTTAAGGAGATACAACGATTTCTTGGCTTCGCCAATTTTTATAGGCGTTTTATAGAGTATTTCTCAGATATTGTAACACCCATCACCAAACTCCTGAGAAAGGATACGCCTTTTATATGGTCCTCCGAAGCTGAACAGTCTTTTCAAACCTTGAAAAAAGCTTTTACTAAGGCCCCTATACTTAGACATCCTGACCAACAGAGCCCCTTTGTAGTAGAGGTTGATGCGTCACAAGTGGCAGTAGGAGGAGTGTTATCTCAAGTCCATCCAGAGACAGGAGAATTACATCCTGTAGCCTATTATTCTCATAAGCTCACTCCAGCAGAAATCAATTATGCCATTGGAGAAAGAGAGTTGCTTGCAATAAAGAAGGACTGGAAGAATGGAGGCAGTATCTATTGGGTACCAGATACACAGTAACCATAATAAGAGTCCATCGCAATTTACAGTATCTCAAAACCACTAAAGCTTTGTCCATGAGACAGTTGCGATGGACTCAGTTCTTTGGCGGCTATGATTTCGAAATCCATTTCAGAGCAGGAAGGAAAAACGGTAAAGCAGATGCTTTGTCCCGTTTGGGGTATGAAAGTCCTCCAATAGATAGAACATCCTCCCTCCATCATAGACACCAACAAGATAATCGGAGGTACCTTCACGGAAGAACAATTCCTGAAGGAGGTAGCTGACGCACAACAGAGACCAGAAGCTAATGCCTTTCTCCAGACTCAGAACACTCAAACAAAACAAGGGTTACAATATGTACAGAATGGATTATACTTACCTGAAGTTCAACAACGACAGACTGTTATGAATTGGTGCCATGCACAAGGAGTAGCGGGACACCCAGGGTATAGGAAAACTATTGAATTGGTGAAACGCTATTGTTGGTGGCCAACCCTGAATCAAGATGTACAACATTATGTCAAAACCTGCGCTGTCTGTGCCCAAGGCAAGGCCTCTCACAACAAACCTGTAGGAATTTTATGTCCTATCCCCTCTCCACCAGGCCCTTGGCACACTGTATCAATGGACTTCATTGTTGAATTGCCACGCACTAAGAAGGGTAACACCACAGTATTGGTAGTGGTAGATCTATTCACTAAATTAGCTCATTTTATACCTTTGTCTAGTCTCCCCACATCTATCACGCTGGCACAAGTCTTTCTACATAACATCATCAGACTACACGGCATTCCTGATGTTCTTATCACGGACAGGGGTGGACAATTCGTTTCCAAATTTTGGAGACAATTGTGTACTTTGCTACAGATGGAAGTTCGGTTGTCCTCAAGCCATCATCCTCAGACTGATGGACAAACCGAACGGGTCAATCAAAGCCTGGAACAGTTTGTGAGATGTCAGTCCCTGCAGTCGAATCAAGATTGGGATGAAATGATCTGGTTAGCAGAACTATCATACAATAACAGCCATCAATTCTCTACATTGTTTACTCCCTTTTATGGATCTCATGGTTTCCATCCCAGAGTCTTACCCATTCCTCTGTCAGTTACATGTAACACTCCATCAGTCACCTCTTTGATTCAACATTTGCAGACAGTACATACTTCCCTACAGGACAATCTAGACAAAGCAAAAGTGGCGTATAAGAAAGGAGCAGATGTACATAGAAAACCAGAACCTGTTTATCAGTCAGGGGATAAAGTGTGGCTATCTACCAGACATATTGCTTTGCGTGGGTCTTGTAAATTTAAACCTAGGTTTATAGGACCTTTTCAGATGGCAAAGGTCATTAATCCTGTAGCATTACAACTAGACTTACCTCCAGCAATGAAAATACACCCAGTATTCCATGTATCCCTTCTCAAACCCGTTGAACCTTATACACGCCTCCCACCTATACCGAGTCCGGTGATAGTGGATTCAGAAGAAGAGTATGAAGTTGAAAAAATTATTGATTCTAGATGTTGCAGAGGCAGATTGCAATACTTGATACATAGGAAAGGGTATGGTATGGAAGAACGTAGTTGGGAACCTGCGAGTCAGATACATGCACCCAGATTGTTACGCCTTTTCCATCGTCGCTATCCCAACAAACCCAAACCTATTGGCGGAGGAGTAGGAGGGGTGTACTGTCGTGCCTGCGTACGAGGACGTGGTTAGCAATCCTCACCTCCAGTTGGTTGGCAGAATCAATGCGCATGCGCGAAGGGCCGAGCATGCGCAGATACACCATTCCCGACATTTAACCACCCCCTTCCCGGCATTGAATGCTTCGCGTTCCGTTCCGGTTCAGAGGTCATTGGTAGTTCGTGTCCGGGTCACGGTGGTGGCGAGCAGCGGGATCCGTCGGGACTTCGGCGGGCGTCGGGTCGTCTCCTGGCAAGTAAGGTCTATTGAATCGATATCGATGTTGTACGCACCTTTTTCATAGAGCGTGAGGTGCGTTTGTCTATTGTCACTCGCGAGTACTTTCACATTGTTTATGAAGCCTCGGCAGCAGTTCCCTGAGCTACTAAGGGATTGGTTAAGATTGTTTTTGCAGTTTAGTTGGAGTAGTTTATTTCCACGCAGAGCGTGTTAGATTTAAGGTGATTTTGGAAGACGGTGTTCTTCCCTGTATACTGACCGGGACTAGTGGAGCATTGATACTAGTCCCTGCGTTTAGTTATAGTCCACCTGGAACTAGAGGAGTATTGATTCTAGTTCCAGTCTTTGAGGCTTTCTTTAATCCCATACACAGGTAGGCAGAAAGTTGTATTCTCCTCAATTACATGTGTAGCACAGAGATAGGACATTCACGGTACAATATATTACAGGATACAGAGACTGCCATTCCTGGCTACCAGATCTTACAACCCTAAGTACATGTTGCCAGCTCTCTTATCTCACCCCCGTAGGTAACTTTCTCGCAATCCTTAACTTTTCTACTACACTTAGTAAGCACTACACTAACCATTGTTCTTTGTATTCACATAGGATTCCAGTATTCAGAGAGTTGGTGGCTCCCCAGGAATAACAGCTACTCCTCCGGTGTATGAAGAAACCTGTGTTTTCATTTTTCCCCCCACTTTCCTTGTTTTGTCTCCCTGTGTTCCCTTGACGGGCATCACTATCCTTGCTCAGTGATATTATTCTGGCAGGTGGTGAACCAATCAGGGGAGGCAGTGGAAAGAGCATCACCTTCCTGGTACTTCTGAGGCAACATTCGTGTCAAGCATTACATGGCCCCCTCGGAAACAATTAATCACTTATTATTTGTGTGCCCTGTGTACGCAGCACCCCGCCGGATTTGGCTACGACCAATGTGTAGACTATTGGGTACCAGGAGCGGGATGGCAGCTGTTAGAATAATTCGTACCAGTAGTAATCCCCCAGTGTTTATAGCTGCGGCAAAGTTCCTAGGATACGCATGGACAATCAGAAGTAAATTGCTGGCAGGGTAACCCTCTCTTGAGGTGACTCAAAATCAGTTTTAAAAATATGCACTTTAGTACCTTTGAATTATGTTGTATAAATATATTTAATGAATTTTAAGTCTTTGTATGCTTAAATCTTTTTATCTTTTTATACCTTGATGAATTTTATGTATCATACGCTTTTATGACAATTGTCGAATAACGCTTGTTTGACTGTATCATTGTAGTTAGGAGAATATTTCAATGACAACCTTTATGGTTTAAACTAAAAAAACATGAAAATTCACCAGTTATAGTCAGCAGCACTAATCATATCTTGTGACCCCGCCATGTCATGCCTATGATTTGAGTTGATTTGATTTGATTTGATTGTGAGATTTATATAGCGCTCAAATGCCCAGGGACGTCTAGGTGGGATGTACGTTGTTACAACGCATGCTTTTACCACGACTTGCGTTGGGGGGTGCTGGATAGTGAATAGTTTAATTTACTATTCCAACTCCAGTCCCCGTGGATAGTAGGGAAGGTGTTGGATAGTAAATTAAACTATTACCTATCCTAGAGCGCCCCCAGCGCAATTCGTTGTAATGACTTGCGTTGAAAAACCTGCGTTGTAAAGGCACTGCGTGGTAAAAGTTGCGCCGTAAAGGATGTTTTCTGTCTAGGTGCTGCATCAGAGGAGTCTGCCTGGATTATGAAAACAGAGGTAGGAATTTATTTGAGAAAAGCCTAGTTTTCAGTGCTTTTCTAAAACAGAATAGCATTGGGCAGTTTTTAATGACTAGAGGGAGCATGTTCCACAATTTTCCGGTGTTCAGGATGAAGCTGCTTCCTCCCCAGCAAACTTTCCTAAATTTGGATATCTGGAGAAGTTTGCTCTGAGCTGAGCGTAGCATTCTTCAAGGATGATACCATGAGAAGTTCTGTTTCAGTAACACAGGTCCTGTCCCATGCACAGCTTTGTACGCAATACATAGAGATTTAAATGCTATCCTCTTTTTAAATCGGGAACCAGTGGAATCTTTTTAGGCCTTGGGAAACAGACTGGAACTTGGGAATATTCAACAACATTTAAGCAGGTGCTGTTTCTGAAGAGCCAAGTAAAGGACATTTCCGTAGTCCAGTCTACCCATTGCTAAGCTGGTCACCAGTGTTTTTCCTCCGTCTGGGGGGAGAAAGGTTCTCACTTTCCAGATTGACTTCAGTGTTAGATAAACCTGAGAGGCGACCTTGTTGATTTGATGTTGAAAGTAAGCCTGCCGTCAAAGATGATGCCCAGATTCTAGACCTTAGGCACTGGAGTAGGAAGAGTTCCCATGTCCAGAGGCCACCAGTTCTGTGACCAAAGGAGGTATCGGATCCCAACAGGAGAACCTCTTTTTACTTTCAGTAAGCTTATGACCTTACATATTACATCACTCATGGCATGTTCTATGACATCATTTATCACATCTATCCACTGTACTCCACTCCACTCTAGATCACACCACTCCCCTCTACGATAATCTACCCCACTGTACTGTATAACACTCCATACCATTCAACTCTGTGACACACCACTAAACTCTATAAAACACGACTCCAGTGCAATACATGTCTCTCCACTCTATGACATGCAACTCCACTCTGTACCACTGAACTCTATGCCAATGCACTCTAGGCTACTCCACTCTATGCCATTCCACTCTAAGCCACTCCACTCTACGACACTTCACTCTATACTATTCCACTCTAAGGCACTCCACTCCATGCCACTGTACTCTTTACCAGTGCACTCCGTGCTTTTCCACTCAATGTCACTCCATTGTATGCCACTAAACTCTACGCAAGTCCACTCCCCACCAATTCACTCTGTGCCACTTCGGTCTATGCCACTCCACTTTAAGCCACTCCACACTATGGTATTCCACTCTACTCTACTCCAGTCAATGCCACCCCACTCTATGCAATTCGATTGTGCACACTATACAACTCCACTGTACACCACTATGCTGCATCAAACTCACTCTACACTATTGCACTGTACACAACTCTACACTATGCCCATCAGGATTCCTGTCGCAGCTCACCTCTCTTGACTATCACAATACGGTGGCATGACTCATATCTTTACACCAAACAATTATGAATGAACAAACATCTTCTATCCTGACTTTTGACTATATTACATGAAGTTGGTAATATCTAGCTGCAGCTGGTGTCTCCTGGTTTGTTTGAAAATACTTAATAGTTTTTATGAATGTTTTACCATGCATAAGCAAGGTCAGGTTTCAGGCACCACAGAAAGATCCAGAATAAGCACCAAACAACGAGCATAGATTACCTCAACATGCACATTCCAGAAGACAGCCCTATTGAATTAATCATCTGAACATTTTCCTTGCAATAAGCAATTAGAACACAATCTTTGTGAATATTCTAAAACCCCTCCTAGGAGACAGACTCAAAAAAATTAATCATCTGTACCTATTCCTTGCTATAGAAAATTAGAACGCGACTTTTGTGAACATTCTAAACCACCTACTAGAAGGCATCCTGAACAAGGTAATTATCTGCACCTGTTCTTTGTTACAAACAGTGAGAATGTGACCTTTATTATTGTTCTAAAGGAATCTTATTTAAAGGATGTCCACATTACTCTCCTTCGCACAACCTCGATGCCTGCGAAATTATCTGGTTCCCGGCATCCAGGAATCTGTCTTGCCAGTTCCCTTGATCCTCCCAGTTTGACCTCAACGCAAAGATAGTCCTACATTAATCTCGCACCTGGAAGGAAAAAAGAATAAGGAGAGAAGCAGAGACGCGTTCACAGACTTGATTATACAATCGACAATCTAAATTGAAACAAAACAACAACAAAACTAAAGGTTGGTTGAGATTTGAAAAGCCTTCGAGATGATACCTTAAGGTATAGAGGTATTACTAGAGTAAAGCCATATTATTTATCCACCGGTACCATTCATCAGACTGATGTGAATGCCGTCTGCAGTGTTGCTATTGAGTAGACAAGCCAGAGCATCTTTGACTTTACATGGTCTCTCCATTCCAACCCTCTTCCCACTGGGATTTGGCCCTTTAGCAGTCTCTACTTCTGTAAACCAAGGGCAAGTCACTGGAGGATTCGGGAACTAGCATCACTGCCCCCATTGGAATAATTTGAGATCCATGTAGGTGGATTATGGCAATGCCTCTCCACAGTATGTGACTCCACTAAACTCTATGCCACTCCACAGTACTCTATTCCACTGCATGTTACTCCACTCTACACCAATCATCTATATGCCACTCCACTCTATGCTGTTCCGCCGTACTTGGCTCTGTTCTACACCACTCCAATCTTTGCCACTCTACTATACGCCACTCCATTCCATGATATTCCACTCTATGCCACTCCACTTTACTGGAAGGTGCACTACTCTACTCTTCAAAATGCTACTCCACTCTGCGCCACTTCAGTCTACCCCACTTTAGTATATGCTATTCCACTCTATGCCACTCCAGTCTGTGCCGCTCAATTCTACACTACGACACTATATGCCTCTACACTCCATTCTATTTAATTGTACATCACTCCACTCTACCCCACTTCTTTCTACACTACTCCACTCTACGCCTCTCCAAACCATGCTATTCCACTCTAATCCACTCTACTCTTTCCAAGTCCACTCCACTCAATGCCACTCCACTCCAAGCTATACTACTGTATGTGGCTCTTTTCTATGCTATTCCACTCTATGGCATTCCATTCTACCACACTCTTAAACAAGTCTACTCTACTGGATGCCACTTGACTCTACAATACTCCACTGCACTGCATGGCACTCCATTATACTCTGCTCTAAAGCACTTTCCAACACTCTATGACAAGCCACCCCACCCAACTTTGACACTGCACTCCAATATATGAGACTTTATTCAACTCTAAGCTATTCCACTTCACTCTATTGCACTCCACACCACTCTACGACATGCCACTCCACTCTTTGACACTTTATTCTGCTCTACACTATGCCAATCCACTCTACCCCACTCCACAACACTTTACCCAACTCTACACCACTGTACGATACCACCCCGCCACTGTATGATACTCTACTTTACTGTATACAACTCTACTCTATGACACTCTACTCCATTCTACACCCATCCTCTCTAAACCATTCTACTACACGTACAACACGCCACTCAACTCCTCTCTGAGACATGCCACTCCACTATATAACAAAGCACCCAGTTTACAACATTCTCCTCCATTGTACTCTATGAGACTTCACTGGATGACACACCACTCTATGACACTCCATTTCACTCTACGCAATTCTGTGCCACTCAACTGCACAACACTGTTCTCCACTCTATGCCATTCTACAACACTACTCAATGACATTCCACACAACAACACTCACCTGAACAACACACCACTGTATGTCACTGGACGCTACTTCATTCCAATCTACTCCACTCTATGATATTCCACTGCACTCTAAGACATACCACTTCACACTACGCTACTCCACCTTAGAATACCCTACTCTACCTCTATGCTCCTCAACTCTGCAACACCCTACTCCATTCTATGCCAGTCTAGAGCACTCTACCCAACAGCACTCCACTCCACACTTCTCTGAATGACATACCTTTATATGACAATACACTGTACAACACTGCAACAGTCCATTCTAATCTATGGTGCTCCTCTGTACTAGACAACATGTCACTTCAATCTATGCCTCTTCACTCTAGAAGAACTTACACTACTCTGTGTGCCTCCACCCTACAGCACACTACTCCACTGTAGGACACTAGTCTCATCTATGACACATTAGTGTAGCTCTACGACACACCACTTCACTCTACAGCCTCCACTCTAGAATACTCAACTCCACTGCATAACCCTCCACTCTACGCTACTCTACTCCACTGTATGACACTCTACCATACCCCACTTCATGTCACATCATGCTACGACACCCCACTCTATGGCTTTACACTGTATGGAACTATGTCACTCTACTACTCGACACTCCATTGGACAACACTCTTCTCTTTGACACTGTACTCCACCCTATGCTACTCCATTCTACAACACTCTACTACCCTCTATACAGTTCTGCAACACTCTATTTGACAACACAAGACTCCAGTCCACTTAACCACACTCCAATGTATGACTTTTGACTGTACTGTATGACAAGCCAGTCCACTGTACAACATACCAATCGACTCTATAATAATACTGCACACCACTCTACGTCACTCTGCTCTACTCCACTCTTTTCCACTCTATGAAACTCCACTCTACGACACTCCAATTAATGACCACCGACTTGAAATATATATATATATTTTTTTAAATACGTTATAATTATAACTTTAGAATTTTTAACCTTTGTGTAGTTTAAGTTGGATCTGTATAGAAAGAATAAATAAAGCGTTCCTAACTATAATTTATTGTTAAACTAACTATAGCTTATTGTTAAACTTTGTTTATTTCATTGATATATATATTTATATTATTGTAAAGAGATTTGGGTACAGAATGAGCATGGAACATATTCTTGAAACGGTTGTATGTCAATACAACGCAGGCTTTTGCCCCGCATGCCATTACAACGCGGGGATTACAACGAAAGTCGTTACAACGAGTTTCGCTGGAGGGCGCTGAATAGTGGAATAGTTTAATTTTCTATTCCAACTCCAGCCCACGTTGACAGTAGGGAAGGTGTTGGACAGAAAATTAAACTATTCCTTATCCAACAGCGCCCTCCAGCGAAAGTCGTTGTAACGACTTTCGTTGTAATCCCCGCGTTGTAATGGCAGTGCGGGGTAATCCTAGCATTGTTATGGCTGTTCTCCTCTTGAAACTGGTACCTAACTGGCACGTTACTCTATAAAATAATAAACCTATTGATCTTGGAGAAAAACTCTATGTCCATCAAACTTGATCCAAAAGTCATCAGATATGGAGACTTAATCCAATTTTCAACCAATTAATATAGCCTTCTGTCTCTAAGGACACATATAATCACAGAATCCAAGTATGAAATTTAATAAGATGTAAGATTACATTCAACACGTGTTTTGCAACACAGCCACTCCTTCAGGGCTACTGAAATACAGATGAAATGCTTAAACAATCCATTTATAATTCTAATCCAGTTAGGAGAGTCATTCAAATGATTGCAAATGATGGTACCATTCAATCGTAAACAAAAACTGGCAAGCAAATTCAGCAATCTCTAGCAATATTTTGATGGTGTTTTAAATCACAAAGTATACATATTTTCATCCTCAAGAAAGGATAAAGGATTGCATGATAAGGGAATCAAACGTCATTAGGAACACCAACGAAAACCAAATCTCACAGCACACCTCCAAAAGAAGGCATGCTGTGAGATCAGGTTTTCGTTGGTTGAAACTTTGAGTAAATTTCCTTATCTGAGCACCTAAGTCTCAACTGTGAAGGACATTGAGGGCCTCACTTACAAAAAGATTATGCAGCGCTTGTAAATATGGGCAGACACACTGTGCCTGCGGTGTGTAACCAAATGATACACACCATATATAAACTTACCCAGGATTTCATGAAAATGTTCACTGATTTAGATATGTTAAAAAGGTTGCTATATTTTCCCACATATTTATATAGGTATTTATTGACTTAAGTGTTTCTATGGGAGTGTGTTGCAGTATCAGTGGCTGGTGTGTAATGTGATATGCCATGTGTAGTGCTGCTCTTACTCTAAAACTGAGCTGGAGTGCATGTACTACTGATTTGCATTCTTTTAGACTGTGGTGACTTTAGAAGTGGAGTGTGTAAACAACAAATATCTTACTCTTCTGTGTGTGTTTTCAGGTTCTCCCTAACCCATTCCTAGCTCAACCTTGATTCTTATTTACTCCTCTCATAATCCCCTCCTGTTTAGTATAAAGGTTTTTACATTTTCAAATCACTCATCCCATTTCTCTCACATTAATCACAATAACGTATGATTACATTTGAGGATATATCTGCAGTTGTGACATAGATTTAAATACATATAAGGCAGGGAAGGTGGAGGCGAAGACCTCAGCATGAAGGTTTGTAAATAGCATTTTTTTGTTCTTGAGCAGTTCTATTGTAGTACTATGAAATACAGTTTGTGAAAAGGCCCCTAAAACATCTAGTTCTTATATGCACATGTCATCATTCAGAAAGCCATCTAAGAGACAGCAGTCTATGGATCGGGAGAGCAGATCTCAAGGAAATCTTTGGTTGCTGCTCCTTCAAACAAAAACAGGACACTTCAAACAAGAATCATTGCATCTCAATGTGCTTAGATTTGGGTAGGAAACAGCCCCAAGTTCCCATCAGGGGATTACAATCAGCAGTTTCTGAACATGTGAGTAAGATCAACTTCAGATGCCTTTGTGTTGGAAGTAATCCAGGTAGGCTACGAAATGGACTTTATGAATAATTATACATATGCCTTGGTGAAAAAGGCCTACAAATGGGTGGCTAAAATAACATTCTAGATGATGATTCTGGAAAGAGGTATCTCTCTGATACCAAAGTATCACTTTTAGTGACTATCAATTAGATGGATGCTTACTTTCACATCCCAATTGCAGTCAGCCTTCAAAGATTTCTAAAGTTGTGCCTCATAGATAATTCTTCCTTTTGGTCTCCCTCAACTCCAACAGTATTCACAAAAGTAATAATAATAATAATAATAATAATAATAAATGGGTTTCTAAAGCGCATGGTTATACTACATAGTATGTCCCCACGTAGCCGCTCTTATTGTGATACTTCTTCTGGTTGATCCAAGTCCCATCGATATCCAGAACATTATAATGACCGAAAACAAAAGTCGATTGCCTACATCTTCATGGATTTATGCTCAGCCTGCCAAAGTTAACTGCAGTCGGTCAAAGACTATGCCTGGACGAAATTTAAATTATGTCAGTGTATTTGGTGTCATTTTGGGAATTTAACATGATGCTTGTTAGGTAAAATTCCCAAAATTATGCTGTTATGCCACTTCACATGATTATTCCCTATTCACCATAAACATTTACTGTGAATGCACAGGATCAACAGAACCCGAATGTTGGTTGGTTGTACTGCTTTTGCCGATATGTTCTTTTTTTTTGCACATATAGGGGTCATTAGGATAGTGGGTGGACTTTGTCCGCCCGCCACCCAATCGGGAAACGGGACTGCCCTACATAAGGGCAGGGAACCCGTTGGGACAATTAGGATGCGCCCGCAAGAGTGGCAGGCGCATCCTGCATTCCTGTCATTGTGACGGGCGGTGCACTCAGCACCGCCTGCCACAATGCCAGGAAGGCATGTAGTGCACTTCCATGCACAACATGGCAGGCACCACACGGTGCCTGGCATGTTGTGCATTGAACTGCTGGAGGGTACCATAGGTACCCCCCATGTGCACTCCCCAGAGTCCCTGGGGGCCCACAACGAGCCCCCAATGTCAAACACCGCATGCCTTTCCGTGGCGGCAGCGCATGTCCCCACCTGCAAAGCAATATGGATGGCGGTGTCTAACAGACACCGCCACCATATTAAACCCTTTTGCGCCTGGTCAACTGGTTGACGGGCAGAAAAGTGGCAGACTGTCTTTCCGTCCACCGCAGTCCCTCCCCCCCACCCTAGGAATATGGCGGGGGGAATTGGGTGGCGGGCCCCATAGTGTCCTTGCATATTTCTGATGCAAGGACATATCCTTACACTAAAATACAGAGTGAAGTGACAGATTTCCATTTTGAGCAATTATGTGTAATATTTGCTAAAATTTCAAATATTTATGCATCTGCAATTTACACAAGTTTTGCAATCACCTAGCAAAGACCTAACATTCATAAAATTCGGATTACGAATAGAGCTAAACAAAATCCTTTTTCCAGACCTCTGAGCAATTTTACTATGTTGGATCTTCTAGAAGTCCCAGCAGGACTGTGGATGGAAATCCAAGACCAAGTGGTAGCACTGTGTCTTCATCCTATTGGGTCATCTTCAGGATAGTGGTGGCCCTTTAGGGTGTACATCAGGGGCTCTCCCTTCCCGACCTTTCCGCCGGGGGATGCGAGATGCATCTGCCCATCCGTGCGCCACAGTGCGCCGCATTGTGAATGCGGTGCAACAGAGGTGGCGCACGGGTGGGAAGATGCGTCACAACTCTTCTGGAGCATCCCTGCTGATTAGCAGAGATGCGCCAGAAGTAGCAAATCTGCCCCTAAGAGTACAGAGCTGATCGTCAATAAATGAAGCCTCACACTGCCCTTTCCCAACTTGTCAGTGTCATGAGTTAGGAAAGGCCCCACTCTCATTGGTTGATGCTTGCCAAGTATAATCAATGAGAGCAAACAGCAGGATCTTACAGTTTCTCCTTTCCAAAGCCTCTAGCTTTCTTTTAGGCCATCCTGCTTCTGCTTTCTGCTATCTACTGGTACTGCCTTCCATGTGAAGGCCTCACTATAAGCCTGAGAGGTGAATGGTCTATTTAATGTTTAGGTGTGTGCATGTGTGTATTTATAAATACGTTTTTGAGTATTTCCTAGAAAGTGATTGTGAATGGTTGGTTGTAAGTATGTGAATGTGTGCAATTGTGAATAGGTGGGTGTGAGTATGTGTAGCTGGTGAGTATGTGCACATTCTTGTGCTCGTGGATGTATTGGTGTGAGTATGTGCCCATGCGTTCTTGTGAATGGGTGGTCGTGAGCATGCGTGATTATGTATGTGTGTGTGATTGTGTTTTAAGAACACATAACATCCCTAACGAGGTAGCAGCACACCTGGGAACATGGACAGAAGCCCAATTTCATCTCTAGCAGTACTGCATATCAAAGGTCGAGACGATGTTCAAGTGGAACGAATCAGCAGATTTTTTTTCTCATTCCAGAACTTGTCAGTGTCGACGGTCACATTCCAGAACGTGTGCAGGAGGTTTTAACACTCCATTCCTGGACCTCTTTACATCCAAGTACAACACAACGTTTGCTCCCATAATCCAGAAGCTGGAACGTGAGGAGTTAATGCCTTGTCTGTGAAGTGAGTGGCCCAGACAGGTGGTATTTACCTTCACTGCATTTCCTCTTATCACCACACATGTGAACCAGGAGTGGGAGGAGGAAGCAGTGATTAGTGTGGCGCTTACTTTTTGGTCCTAGAGAATATGGATTCCTCTAATTCAGTCTATCGTAATTTCTTGCATCTCCTTTCTGTACTTTAAATCGCCTCCTCCAACCAGACCCTCTTTATAGATTTGGAAGACGAAAGGCATGGTTTCTAAGACAAAGGTCTCACTGTTTATCTAGCACAAACTACACTTAACTCTCACGGGCCTGCTATTTTATATTCATGTTCCAGTTCCTGAGCTTTATTGAATAAATGATGTATATACCATGTATTTTTCTCCTTTCTCCTGCTCTCTCCCTTCTGGGTTACAGTTAGTTTGGAAGGGGTTTTGAGTAAATCTATCCATTTAATCATCTACTTTAAGGTCTCGGTGGGCAGAATTAAGGGCTTGCCGAGACTGTGAGGAAAGTTTGAAAGAAGGTGATATGACGGCTTCTAAGTTTTTCAATGTTTTTATTGCCTAAACCTCATGTCATTCTACGTCTCCACCCTGAAATCTTCCTTTAGTTCTCAAGGCTCTTCAGCCTCAAACATTATTGTTTACTGATTTGAAATTTCTACTCTATAAGGTAGCATTTTTAGTAGTGTGAGGAAAGTGGTTTACTATATAGTTAGGCTGGGTGATATCACTGTGTGTAGTATTGTGTTTATAATAGAATGTTTACTACTTGAGAATTCCTCTAGGAATTCTCATGGTTCATTCTATGTAGAATGTGTTCTGCACAATGTTCTCTGCTTGGTCTGTATATCTTTGAAATGTTGTTTGTTATGTTACATCTTGAAAGATCAGTTGTGAGCAGTTGCTCTGCTGATCTTCAAGAAGGTGGATGCTCCAATAAACACTTCTTCACTACAGTTTGGATTTGCCTGCTTCTCTTTTCCTTGAGAACCCTTACTACATATTGGCGACGTTTGGGATTTTTTGACGTGTTTGGAGCATCTACTGATCCGTATTTGGGAAGTTTTCCTTTTATTTTTGCCCTTTTATAAAGTCATGGATAATGGATTCAATTTACGGATGCTAAACTTCCTAGCAGTGCACTCAGGGAACTAATCTATCAAGGGTTTGTTTCAGAATACTCTTGTTTACGAGTAAGATTTATCTACTTATCGAGCCTTCGATAGAATTTGAAAATGCTGCCATCTTCTGGAGAAAAGTGTCGCAGTTTGTCAAAAAGTGTTGCTGAATGCCTCATTTATAAATACACAAGAAAGCAATTTTGAAGCGCAGCTGTTGGGAGTTTTTATCTTCACATAAACTTTTATTCAGATATTGGCTTTGTACGATTGCAGTAACAGGAGTGACATTGTAGCGACGAAATCGTGTTGCAGTAACCGGAGTGGCATTGTAGCGACAAAATTGGTTTTTTTGGGGATCTTGAACTTTGACTGCAGACGTTCATTACGATTGATTTGTACCCTCACGGTTGCTGTCTGTGTACATTGAAAAAGGGAACATACCGTCTTATCTTCATCTTCAGGATTCTGGAATCTCAGCTTTCTCTTCGATTTTCAAGCTACGCTCCTGGCGTGTCGCGGTAACGTGCACACCTTACGTTTAACATTCTTTGTTACATGGTGTCGTCATCACGTTTGGGCGGCCATTTTGTTTGTTTTAGTTGGTTGCTTAGCAACTTCATGAAGGATCGTACGAGCGTTGGTGTTGCTGTGTACCACTGTTTAAGCTCATATTTGTGGAAGACATTCTTATAGGGTAATTTTGCATGTTGTGTTCACTTTCAGTAGCTATTTATTATTACCATTTATAATTTATTTTATCCTTACAGTCTACAATGAGTACTGTGTGTGGTACACCACCACCTCCTTTTTATTCAGGTCCTAATCAGCCCTGAATGAAATGGGTAAAATTGTATAGATTATTTGATCATTATTTATTAGCTAATGATGGTGCAAGTTTTACTGCTTCTAGAAAATTAGCTATTTTGCTAAATAGTTTAGGGGGTCATGCTGAGGATGTGTTTATTCATTTACCAGTCTCTACTACTCCTAGTGGAATGGACAATGGTGATTATGATTGTTTTACAGAAGCTATTGACAGGTTAAAAAAAAGGTTTACTGAACAACCTCATATAGTCATGGAAAGATATAATTTTTACACTAGACATCAATTACTTAACGAACCTGTTGATACTTATGTTGAGTGTCTCAGAGTTTTAGCTGCTGACTGTGATTTTGGAGATCAAGTTGATAGATATATTAGAGATGAACTGATTATTCGTTGTTCCAATAAAAAGATTCAGGAGCAGTTGCTTAGACAACGCAATCCGTCTTTAGAGGAAACGATAAGGATTGCAAAAAGTGTGGAACGATCTATTATTTCCTTCAACACTATCAATGTTGACAACATTACTACTGGTGTTGCTGCTGTTAAAGTGAAAGATGTAAAAATCCAATTTGTCTCTAACAGCAAGAATGCGTTTAAAAAATCTTATGTTCAAGATAATGTGAAGTCACACAATAATTCTAAAAAGATTTTTTGCAATCGTTGTGGTTCAAGAGCACATACTTTTCAATTCAAACAGTGTCCAGCTAGGGGCAAAGAATGTTTTAAATGTAAAAAAAAATTGTCATTTTGGGACATATTGTTTATCCAATAAGAGGGGTGCTGTTCTTTCTGAGCTTGATGATCAGGAAGAAACATCTACAGACATTTTTTGTGATGATGAGATTCTTGCTGTCACTGAAGTTCATACATTGGGACAAGTTATTACCAATGATGGTGATGTTGACTCTGAACCTTACATTCCTCCTGTATGTACCATTTCAGTAGAAGGAAGGGATATTGAGGTTATGGCAGACTCTGGGTCTCCTTATACTATTATTTCTGATTCTTTCTTTTATAAATCTTGGGATAACAAATCTTTACTTCCAAATGATATTCGTGTTTTTGGTTTGGGTGGAAAAGAAATTCATATGTTGGGTTGTTTTATTTCTGATATCATTTTTAGGCATAAAACTATTTGTGGAAATGTTTATGTAGCTGTAGACGGGCTGCAAGTACTCGGATGGAAACACCCAAAAAAATTTGAAATTACTTTGTGTTCCAATGCTAAGGTTCAAGTCTGTTTCTTTGAAGATTTGCATGTGAACAGTATTGAAAATGGAAATAATGGAAGTTCTGTTTCAGACATTGTCAGTAAGCACAGCAATATTTTTAAAAAGGAACTTGGTAAGGTTAAAGGATTTTCACACAAAATTGTGCTTAACAAAATGCAGTACCTTCAAAACATAAAATGAGAAATGTTCCTTTATCGGTCAGAGGTGAACTATCTGAAATTATAAAAAAATTATGTAAGGAAGGTGTTATTGAACCTGTTAATGCCTCTGAATGGGTTTCTCCCATAGTTTTAGTTTTAAAAAAAATGGCGAGCTTAGAATGTGCACGGATTTGAGGTCTGTAAACAAACAAATTGTCATGGAGTGTCATCCGTTGCCTAAAATACAAGATTTATTAATAAAATTGGATGGGGCAAGAATTTTTAGCAGCATAGATTTGAAGTCTGCTTATCATCAAGTAGAACTTACAGAAGATTCACGAGACATTACAACATTCATAACTCCTGATGGCACGTTTAGATATATTAGGATGCCATTTGGGCTTTCATCTGCAGCCTCAGTGTTTCAGAAATTGATGAATTCCCTATTTAAGAATATTGATAATGTTATGGCTTTTCAAGATGACATTTTAGTATTTTCTGATTCAATTACACAACACAGAGACATTCTTGACAGAGTATTGTCTATTTTAGATGAAAGAGGTATGACTATTAGGTTAGATAAATGCAAATTTTTTGCATCAGAGGTTGAATATCTGGGACATATGATTAATTCACAAGGTATTTTTCCTAAGAATGATCTTCTTGCTTCCATCAAACAAATGTGTGAACCCAAAGACAAAGATCACTTAAATCATTTTTTGGTTTGTGTGAATATTACTCTAGATTTGTTCAGCAATTTTCTGATATTGTTTTACCTTTGAGATTACTTCTGAAAAAGGGATGTAAATTTGAGTGGAGTTATGTGCATTCTAAGTCTTTTTCTACTATTAAATCTGCAATTATTGATTGCAAACCTCTTTCTCCTTTTTCTTCTAATGCTTCAAGTGTGATTACTGTTGATGCTAGTGCCACTGGGCTTGGTGCTGTGTTGAGTCAAGTTAAAAATGATAAAGAGGTAACAATTGCTTTTGCGTCAAGACCTTTGTCAACTGCTGAGGTAAAATACTCTACGATTGAGAGAGAGGCTTTAGGGTGTTCATGGGCAGTTGAACATTTTAAAACCTATTTGTGGGGTAAGTCTTTTAAAATTAAGACTGATCATAAACCTTTAATTTCTTTATTATCTAACAATGGTGTTGGAAAAGCATCTTCTAGGTTGGTCCATATTTTGGCAAAATTATATGAGTATAATTTTGATATTGTTTATATTCCTGGTTCAGAAAATACTAGAGCTGACTGTTTTTCAAGGTTGTTACAAAGTATCAGTTTTCCTAATCATTCGGAGAGTTTTGATGAATGTGTGGTAGTATCTGTTGATGATGTTGTTCTTTCCATGTCAGATTTGGTTACGAAAGATGAGTGGTCCAAAGCTATGGATTTGGATGATCAACTTAAGTTAGTCTGTGAATATATGATGGATTGTTGGCCAGTTGAGAAATATCTTTCAAAGAATCTTGCCGTGTTCTGGAAAGTTAGAGATGACTTGACTTTTAATGGAAATTTGTTTTTGAAAGGTGATTGCTTTGTACCACCGGTTTCTATTAGACAAAAGATTATTTCAATTGCTCATCTTGGTCATTTAGGACAGTCTAGTACCAATAAAAAGATCAGAGATATTTTTTTGGTGGCCTTATATGGATGATCAAATTGTTCAGTTTATCAAGAAGTGCTCTTTATGTGCTCTTTATGTGCTAATTCGGATAAAGTTTTGAAGCCTTTACATTCGAATGTTGTGAAAGTTCAGACTCCTGATACTCCATGGAATAAAATAGCGATTGATATTTTAGGTCCGTATGAGGGTATTCAGGCACAAAAAGTGTATATTTTTGTGGTCATTGATTATTTCTCGAAATGGGTAGAATATAAATGGTCCACACAAATTGATACTATATTTCTTAAGGAAATATTTAAAAGAGAGGGGTTGCCATTAAATTTAGTCTCTGATAATGGAACACAATTTACATCACATTTATTTGATGTTTTCCTTAAAAAAATAACATTAAGCATTGCAAGACTGCTTTATATTCACCTAACATGAATGGTCTTGTAGAAAGGTTTAATCTCACATTGATGTTAAAAATCACGTGGCAAATTTGGGGGCCAATTAGGATCGTGGTTTTCCCGCATCCTCCGGGCCGGCAGAAGCCACCGCCGGCCCGGAGGATGCAGGAAAACCGCTGGGGAGGCACAAAAGACCCACCGCCAAATTAGGATGGCGGTGGGTCTCAAAATCGGTCCGCAGTTTTTACGCCGCGGTCGCCTTCCGACCGCAGCGGAAAAGCTCTAACATGGCTGGCGGTGTCTATCAGACACCGCCAGCCATATTAGGATGGCGGAAAACAGATGCCTTTCCGCGGCGGATTCTCCGCCGTGGAAAGGCATACGGTGAATTCTTTGGGGGCCCGTTGCGGGCCCCTAGGGTGAGTGGGGGTGCACATGGGGGGTACCCATTTGCGTGCACGAAGCGGCAGGCACCGCGCAGTGCCTGCCGCTTTGTGCATGCAAATGCTAAGCATGCATATTTAACCTTGCGGCGGGTGCTGCTTCAAGTAGCACCCGCCGCAATGTTAAATATTGAGGATGTGACCGCCAGGCTGGCGGTCACATCCTAATTGCACTGGAGGGACCGCCGCTGCCCCTGCCGACAGTCCCTCCTCCTCTAGGGTGGGGGGCGTCCGTCCTCCATCCTAATGAGTCCCTTGGTTTGGTCTTATCTTTGTACTCCACATTCTTCTACAAAATTTTCGCCTTTTCTTTTGTTTAAAGGCAGGAGTCCTCAATAAGAGATTTCTCTTTCTTGGATTGAAAAGACCAAATCAAAAGATGACATGAGTATCATGTATAAAAAGGTTAAACAAAATGTTGGTGTCTCAAATAATATTGTTCATTCAACATTTAAATCCAAATTGCATGTAGGTGACAAAGTTAAAATTAAATTACCTATTTTTGTTAAAAAAGGTCAGTCTAAATTTTCAGATATTTTTGAAATTTGTAAAGTTGGGAAAACTTCTGTTCTGTTGGATAATGGATCCTGGTGGAATATTTCAAAAATTGCAAAGGTTGATCCATCTATTTTTAAAAATTGCATGTCCATGTATCCTGATTTTTCTAGTGACACTATTGTTGCAGAAAAAAGTACAGGTTCTCAGATTGTTGATCATAGATTTATTGATACTAATGCTTCTTCTTCTTTGACACAAACTTCTTTTCAGGGAGATAATGTTCACCGTTTCTCTAAAAGGCAGAAATTTATTCCTAGGAAGTTTGATGATTTTGTTTTGTACAAATAATTTTTATATTCTTTCTTTTTGTTTATAAAGGGAGGGGATGTGTTGTATTGTGTTTATAATAGAATGTTTACTACTTGAGAATTCCTCTAGGAATTCTCATGGTTCATTCTATGTAGAATGTGTTCTGCACAATGTTCTCTGCTTGGTCTGTATATCTTTGAAATGTTGTTTGTTATGTTACATCTTGAAAGATCAGTTGTGAGCAGTTGCTCTGCTGATCTTCAAGAAGGTGGATGCTCCAATAAACACTTCTTCACTACAGTTTGGATTTGCCTGCTTCTCTTTTCCTTGAGAACCCTTACTACACTGTGTAATAAAGGCAAATTCTCTACCATGTCCAGTCAGGTTTCTTTGTGAAACCTTAGCTCAGTCCTGGTAGTTACAGCTCAGAGCAGTCAGACTTTAGCAAAGGAACATGTGTAAAACGTTTCAAAATACCAAAACAGTTGAATAAGAAAAAAACACAACATATTAAAAATCCAACACCAATTTATAAAAAATAATTTGCATTTTGATCTTTATATAGACACTCCGACAACAACATTTTACTGAAGGCTTCTAGAGATAGGAATTTGTAAAGAAAAACAGATTTTCGTTTAGCACAAGAAATCATTGTAATCTATTGTGACTTGTGGTTTAGGGATAAGCACAACACATAACCTGTAAACGGTTATGGAGGCTCTCTTATTGCAACCACCTCTGACTGGGAGTCAATAGGGGCCAATAAGTTCCAGTTGATCAGTTAGCTCACAGCTAAAACGGTCTTAGTCCAGTTCCATGGTCAGTGGACAAATTACCATAGGAATCAATGGAGGCATCCTAATGCACAGAAGGCAGGATGCTCAAGGAAGGTGAGGATGCTGAGCCAGAGTCGCGGGCCTTCCTGCGCCACCCCTTGGTCCATTAAGACTGTGGGGCTTATTTTGCCACAGGGGTCGATGTCCCTCGAAGTCTGGGTGAAGTCTAGCCAAAAACCAGTTGTCAGTGGTCAACTGATCTCCAGTTATATCAAAAGCAGAGAATCTCTTTACATGGCACGAACTTCTTTACTTGGCAACCATATGGTTTCCCAAATACAGTAGGCTTGGGGCAACTTTTCACAGTCAGGACTTGGCCATCCAAACTGCACTTCAGCAGTCAGAGGCAGTTAGGCGTTCTTGCCCTACAACTCCCTAGCCCATCCCATAAGTGTGGCTATTTGGGGCCTCACTCCACTTGAAAAGATTGTTTGGCAATAGCTTTTTACTCTCTGTCCAAAATGCCATTCTGTCTGCTAACTCAAAAAAGCAGACCCTCTCGTGTGTGACTAACATTTGTACATAAAAGGGGGCTTTCCCTTTGAAGCTTGTCTTTAGTGCTCATAACTTGTTTAGCCTTCCTTCAGGAGAAGGTCACAATCCTACCTTGGCAGATCCTTTGTGTTAGTTTCTTAGGGTCGGTCACACCTCTCCCAAGAAGGGCAGAGGAATCTCGGAGACAGTAGCTTATGTCAACCATAAATTGTCAAAGGAAACTTTTGAGTAACAAAATGGCACATTTCTAAAGTTACGATTTGTGTAAGAGTTACATTAACAACTCAAATGTCAAGGACAAGATGGGCTTGTCCTTAGCGCAGTCAGCTCCAACAGTGCTGAGGGCGAGACCATCTTGCTCCTAGCACTCAAGGGGTTAAATTTAACTTGGACAGTAAGGTAAGTTTAATGCAGCAATTGATTTAGTCCCATTTGGAAGTCAGCATTGTTCAGTTGTCACCACATAACCCTGTACTCACCCATGGAGCTACTAGCCTTTCAACAGTAAAAAAGACAACGTGGGGTTTTTACTGTCTGGACATTCAAAAACATGTGTCCTACTTTTAATATTCAGCACCCTCCCTTGGGATGACTTATATATTAAAAAGAAAGGTTTGGGCTTTGCCATTACTTTAAATGGCATAGTTTAGTTAACAGCTTAGATACTGCTCTACCAGCCTACAATGGCAGTCTGGTGTTCAAGTTTTACCCTGTTACACCTGTAGTGGCCTAACCAGTGCTGCAGTTCATGAGGGACATTTAACCTAAACGCTCTAGGTACCTCTGCTAATATATACCGATCACTGACATAACTTTGATGCATACAATGTCAAAAACTAAAATATCAGAAAATAAATATCTTTAACAAAAATTTTGATTTCCTATCTGGAAATATCAAAAACACAAATATCATGGTCAAACATATTGATTTTTCTTTATATCAAAAACACTAAAACTAAAATATTGTCACCTTTAAATAAAAACATAATAAATCAAAGGTATTGATTCCAATAATTTCAACCACAATCATATTGCCATAAAAACTTACATTATCATTAATAAATATTTTAAAAAAATGTTCATGTAAAACTATTATTTTACCTATTTTGTGCTGGAATGGTTATGTACTCGGCGGTGGCGCTCCTGTGCTGAGGATGTAACCATTACGTCCAAGGCACACCAGTGAGAAATCAGTGGAGGTATTTCCTTTTTACTTTTATTTTTTCAGCCTTGGGAGCCGGAAAGAGCTTCCCTAGCTCCCCAAGGCATTTTCTTCTTCAGTGAAATGAAGATCGGCGTGCATGGTGCGCCGACGTACCTACACTGAAAGTGAAAGTGGCTGATTGGCTTGAATGATTAGAAAAGTGATAAGCTGCTAGGAAAAAACAGCTGTCACAAACCAGCAAAAAGACAAAACAAAGTAAGTATACACAAATTATTAAAAAATATAAACTCACCCCAATAGGGAGTCTAATAAGCCTAAAAGCCTAAAAACCTCAGTGTCTACAAACTACAGGCAAATAAAGATTTAAAATGCAACTGTCTCTTTTTTTCTCATCCAACAGTAAAGAAATCACCTGCTCCACATTAGAACACCCAAAATGGAAAAGCTGCATAAGAGTTAAACATCTTAATAGAACATGCATGTTAGTACTATAAAAAGTAGTTGCATAGTTTTAAATGTAAATAATAAAAGTATACATTTTAACCCCTTACCTTCAGTGCCTTCCTCAAGCCCCTTTTTGGCTAATTGGGGTAGTTCGCGCTAAGAGCTTCATAAAGTTTTTTCCACATAAGTTCTCAATGCCAAATTTGCATCTGTTTTTCCAACATCCTAGGAGTTCTTAAGGTACCACATTTTGCAGTTTTTCCTGGAGGGGACTGATATGTTTGCCAAAATAAGGTAACATTTAGGGGGGGAAGTTTTGCAAAAAGTGGGAAAAAAGTGCTCAGAAGTAAGTGTCTATGTTTTTACTGCTAATGACATTAACAAGAATCACCATCCTCCCAGCTTTCAGAAACAGGCAAACTTGACTCAGAAAAAACAATTTTTTAACACAGATTTGGCATTTTACTAGGAGATAGCCTGCTTTTTTTTCAATTTTCTGTGCTTTCAACCTCTTCTCAGTTTTGGTGGTATGAAAACCATAGTGGATACTGGTAAATTATACATTTCAGAAAAGTAGACAACATTCTGAAAATCATAAGGGGTCCTTTGTGCAGATCCTTCCAAGGATTTCCTATTAAAAACAAAACAATTGTATCCATGTTTTCATCAGAACTTTTTATTACTATGGCAGATTTTTAAAAGTGATATACCCTTTTGTATACTGGACCCTTCTAGTTGCAGGAATATATAGGTTTTGTAGGATATCAAATAACCCAAGGTACCCAGAGCCAACAACTGAGCGGTACCTTAAAATGGCTTTTAATTGTGTACTAACTATACAGCAATTCATATGATAAATTGTAAAGAACGGAAATAGGGCACATAGGAAAACTCTCTATTTCTGAAATACACACCACATTCTGAGTTTGAGAGAAGTGGTTGTTTGTACGTCTCTGATTTTATAGGTATCCATACTAGGCATGTGTTTCAGAGGGCATTTTGTAAAATGTATTCTGCGTTACAAGCTTGCTTGCATTTGGAAGGCACAAACGTAGAGCTATTCAATTGCCAATAAATGTTCTATTATTCTGTATCCCCACGTCTCCCGATAAAAATGTTACCCCACTTGTGTAGCTGGGTCTTGCGCCTGCAACACAAAACACCCCAGAATGGGGCCTAGGAGATCATATTTCACCCAGCAGAATGGCTTTCTTTTTGCAAGGTGGCTATCTGTGGGTTTTGGGTTTTAGTTTAGCTGGCACCTAAGGAAACCTACCTAACCAAAACATCTTTGAAAAGTAGACACAAGGGGTGGCCCAGAGTGGATTGTATAGTGTGGCTCTTACCAATTTTTGTTACCCAGAATCCAATGCAAAGTGCAAACTTTGTCTACAAAACACACATTTCCCTAGCATTTCTGTCAGGAAAAGTCCTGGAATCCACAGGGAGCCACAATTTCTGTACCACCCATTTTCCCCCCCAAGTCTCCCATGAAAAGCGGGGGGGTCTCAATTGAGTGGGTAGGCCAAGTGCCTGTGACACAAAAGGAATGCAACATAGACATATCCCATTTTTCTAATGAAAACCAATGTGTTGTCGCCAATGTGAGTAGTTGCCAACTTTGGGCCTCAGCTCAGCCAGAAGCTAGGGAAATCAACTAAACTAGAACATTATTTAAAATTAGACATCCAGCAGAGTCCAGGCTGGGGTGACTTGCGTGACTCTCACAGGCATTTTCTACCCAGAATCTTCTGCAAATCTCAAAGGTTGCCTAAAAAAAGAAAATTCCTTGCATTTCTGGGAGTAAAAGTCCTAGGATCTGCAGCCAGACACAAATGTCCTACCTCCTGGTATTCCTCCAGGTCTCTCATGAAAAACAGAGTCTCATTTGTGTGGGTAGGCCAAGTGCTCATAGCACAAAAAGGGAACAAATGCAACATAGACATCAAATTTGTCCACTGAAAACCAATGCATTTTTTGCAATGTGGGTAGCTGTGAACTTTGGACCCCTAGCTCAGTCAGTATCAAGGGAAACTTATCAAACCAGCACATTTTAAAAAACTAGATACCTGACGAAGTCCAGGTTGGGGTGACTTGCATGTCTCTCACCATGGATTTCTACCTAGAATCCTGTGCAAACTCAAACTTTGCCTGGGGGCGTTGCTTGAGGCTCGCACTGTAGTGTTGCTCTGCCTGTCACCTACAATCATCCTGCAGTTATCCTTCGCCAGCTCGGATATATCGGAGCTACACTGATGGGACTGCGATCTTGATCCCCAGGCAAGCCTACAGGCCATAGATGAAAAGATTGAGGCGTTAAATGGCAGAATGGACCAATTCTCCTCTAAACTTGACAAACAAGCGTCGCGGATCGGAGAGGCCGAACAACGCATCTCAGATGCAGAAGAAGGGCTCCAGCAAGTAGCAGAGAAGACCTCAGATATCTCTAAGCTGCTTGAAGTCATTCAAGCCAAGAATGAGGACATTGAAGCGCGCTCGCGTCAGAACAATATTCAAATTTTGGGCCTGCCGGAATCCACGAATGTGGGGTGACTCGAGGAGTACGTGGAGGGAATGCCCCGAGACATCTGCGGAAAGGACGAACTGTCTCCTCTGTTTGGCGTGGAATGCGCGCACCGGTCACTTGCGGCGCGCCCGCCGCCAGGGACACCTCCGAGACCCATTATTGCGCGGCTACTCAATTTTAGAGACCGTGACACCGTCCTCCGCATCACCAGGTTGAAAGGCTCAATCACTTATCAGGGCAGCGGACTGTCATTCTATCCTGATTTTACGGCGAACGTTCAGGCAGCTCACAAGGAATTCCAAGCCATCAAGAAGCTCCTTCAAAAAGATCAGATCCCATATGCAATGTTGTACCCAGCCCGGCTCTGTATTGGCACCATGGAACATGGCAAGATCTTCGCAAATCCCAAGCATGCGATGGAACACGCAAAAACTCTACGGCGCCAGAAACAGCGCTCACCTGCCTCCCAAACGTCGGACATTAATGATTGAACAGTAAGGGAGTTACTGTGCAACCCTTAGCAGGGCACGCCATGAGGTAGCTGGGGGGTAGGCGAATGGTTGCTAATATCATACATAAGAGGCCTTAGACATATACGGGATCCTCTGTTTCTATCTATACAATGTTCACTTATTGCACCGAAGTAAGAGCTGGGGGGAAACAATGAATAGTAGGTGGCACCACTCCCTATTTCACCGGGGAGTGGCAATGGCCAACACGACTCCCGAATGGGTGATCCCCAATGGGACTTATATTTACTGTTGTTGGGGCTTTTGAGGGAGTTAACTGAGGGGCATGTCTTTAGCAGGTTGGGTATGCTGAATTGGGAGGCGGGTGGGGGGGCTGTTCTGGTTTCTTGTATGCCAAAGTCATGTACAGCACAATTCATCATGCTACACTATCGTGCCTGTCGGGCGCACCCCGCTGCTATTAGTCTAAATACTGCATCCGGGTTCTGACATGCGACATATAACCGGGTCCACCTACCACTGTGTCACTTGGAACATTAGAGGGCTCAATTCGCCGAAGAAAATTGGGCAGGTACTAGCACAATTAGATAGACACCATGTGCACCACGCGCTTTTGCAAGAAACACATCTGACGAAACTGACAGAAGACAAGGTGGCAAGGCGCTGGGCGTCATACCGCTTGGCCTCTTCTTACTCCTCTTATGCTAGGGGGGTCCTTATACTGGTTAAGGGGGGTGTGTCCTTCACGGGTCTTCGCACACATACAGACCAGGAGGGGCAATGGGCGATTGTGATGGGCAAACTGAGCAACACATTGGTGACACTCGTGAATGTATACGGCCATGTGGTTGACGACACGACGATTTACTTGCAGCTGTTCGGGTTGCTACGAGACTGGCCAGACACGGAACTTATATTGGGCCGGGACCTCAACACATATCTTGATCCCACTGTTGATAAATCCAATCCACTGAGCACTAGAATGGTCCGGGTTGCCCAATGTGTGAAAGATGGCATGCTGGAGTTTGGGTTGACAGATGCGTGGAGACACAGAAATATGGAGGTCCCGGGGGGACACACGTCACGCCTGCGACTATTGGCTGGCCCCTCCTCGACTACTGGCTACTAAGTGAGGGCGTGGACACTTGGGTCACAGATGTTCGCAATCTTCCCAGAACGCTTTCCGATCATAACCTGGTAGTCCTGACTTTGCACGTCCCACACAACCCACACAAACCGTTTACATGGCGCTACCGAGCCGAATCTCTTCTCCACCCGATATATTCTGACACCATAAAAATGGCCATCGTGCAATACTTCGAGAATAATGTGGGGTCAGTGGACAGCCAGGAAACACTATGGGAGGCCTTCAAGGTCACGGTCAGGGGCGCATGCATTGGCACATCCGCAGGCATACTAAAGGACATCAGACGCCGTCTTTCCACCGTGGAGTCAAAATTGCGCGAGCTTGAATCTCAGTATGAACACGAGCCATCGATTACCATTTTAGCTGACATGCGTGCGCATATTGATGAATAAAACACCCTTGCAGACACTGAGGTGAAATACCTCTCCAGAAGACACGTGGCCAGACAGTATGGCGAGGGTGGGAGACTAGGAAGATTATTAGCAGGTCGATTGCAGTCAAGATCCTGTCAACTCTCAATAGACCATATTGTAGATAACGAAGGCCAGTCACATTTTTCTCCCGCTGCCATAGTGGAACAATTTCGTACTTTTTATTCTACACTATACACGGCTGCGCGAGGGATGGAAGAGCCAACAATGGATGACTATCTTGACGATGTCGCCTGCGCGTGGCTATCGGACGCACACCCCCAATATCTTAGTCTCCGAATAGATGTAGAGGATGTCACGGACGCCATTAAGGCACTTCCGAACGGGAAAGCTCCCGGTCCGGACGGCCTAACAGCAGAATTTTATAAGGCATTCGCTGACATACTGGCTCCCCACCTCCTGGAGATGTACGCAGAGGCATATGACTCTGGTTGGTTGCCCCCCCAAGCTGCTCCAAGCGCTGATAATTACTTTGTTGAAAAAGGATAAGCCCCCTGAACGCTGTGAATCATACTGCTCCATGTCCCTTATCAATCTAGATGCCAAAATCCTAGCAAAAATTATTGCCACCAAACTGCAACCCCTGATGCCGCTGCTTGTACTCCCTGACCAGGCAGCGTTTATCCCGGACCTCTACACTTCTTTAAAGCTACGCTCTATCTTCGCCATGCTACATGTCCTAAACCCCGACCTTCCGGCTGTCGCGGTCCAACTAGACGCCGCAAAGGCATTTGATTCCATAGAATGGCGGTACATGGGGTACATTCTGCGCAGGATGGGCTCCCCCCCCTTTTTC
Organism: Lissotriton helveticus; assembly: GCF_964261635.1. NCBI lineage: Eukaryota > Metazoa > Chordata > Amphibia > Caudata > Salamandridae > Lissotriton > Lissotriton helveticus. The sequence goes on along the minus strand of NC_136063.1, from coordinate 1,609,519,265 downwards.
CTACAGTGGATCCAGATACTATATACGAGCCCACAGTGAGAGTCCGAGTGGGTGGAGACACGTCGGAGCATTTTGAGGTGAGAAGAGGCACCCGACAGGGGTGTCCTCTCTCCCCACTACTATTTGCCATTGTATTAGAACCGCTGGCTTGTAAAATTCGACAGCTACACAGAGCGGCGGCTCTGAATTTTAATAATCGCCCGGTAGGGATATCGCTGTACACGGACGAAATGGTCCTATTCATTCGGGAGACAAACACATACCTGTCTCCTGTATTACAGGAATATGTTCAATTTGGCCTATTCTCCGGTTCACATATAAATTGGGACACATTGGTGATCATCCCCCTGACAGACATAACTACTTCCCCTACGGTTGAATATCCGCTGGTTTGGTCAGCCGACCCTGTTAAATATTTAGGGGTATGGCTACACAGAAACCCCCAGACAGTGATAACTGCGAATTATGGTGATGCATACACGGCCCTTGTCGCGCAGATAGACAGTTGGCAGTGTCTCCCATTATCTTCAGCGGACCGCATTTCCATCATAGAAATGGTGGTATTACCTAGATTTTTATATCTTTTTTGCAATATCCCGATCCCGCTAACTATGCATTTTTTTTAAACGCTGCAGGCGCAACTGTTGCGGTTGACTTGGGGCGCCAAACCGCCAAGGATAGGCTGGAAAACCTTATCTCTATCTTACGACAGGGGGTATTCAACGCACCCGATTTTTATGTTTATTATCTATGATGCCAGGCTCACCACGCATTCTACTGGTACAAGCCACACTGGTTCATTCCACATGTTGTGGTGGCAGAGGGAGATGCCCATCCGGTCCCCCTATGCGGTATATTAACGCACACTCACCGACATACGCCCAAGATAGAGATCAATACTATCGACACCACGGTGGCAGCGTGGCAGGCGATTGGCCGTCGGACACAAAGACTTCCCTTATATGCACCTGCTTTACCCATAGGGGGACACGCGGCGCTATCGGTTGCCAGTGATAGGGGGTCGGTCAAAGCACTCAAGGAAGAGGGCATCACACTTATGAGCGACTTGTTTCCAGATGGTAAGTACATATCGGGTGACGACCTGGCGTACATCCAAAACCCCACACTACTCTTCCAATTGACATGCTTCAGATTGTGCCGCGCGGTGAAGGAACACTATACATGCTTCCCAGATGAACCAGCAACTCTGTCCGCTTAACAACTGACCATCATTGCACCCACGAAACGTAAGCTGGTCACTAAGCTATACAAGGCCGTGCAGAGGGACACACCCTATAGCTCTGCCCCCTGCTTAACACGCTGGAATTCTGCAATTGACCCTCCCATAATGAAGGAGTGGGCACGCATTTGCTCGGTCACAGGGCGATTGGCGTCCAATAGCAACCTTCGTATTATACACCTTAAATTCCTCCACCAAACCTATCACACTCCCCATAAGCTGTGGAAGATCGGTCTGAGGGCGCCATCCGACTGCAGACGATGTGGGATGGGGGAGGCAGGCTTTGTACATGGCAATGTCAACGTGTCTTCCAGTACCTGGAGGATGTGGTGAGTATTCTCATCAGTATGACAGGGCTGGCTTTATGTAACATTCCAGCACTGTTCCTGCTGGGCCACGGCCCACACCTGAAAGGGGTTATGGGGAGGTTTGTACAGCTGGCCCTACTTTTGGCAAAAAGGCGTACCTTGTACACGTGGGACAGCAGACTGAATCCTAAGGCAGATGACTGGCTCAAAGATATGGTATACTGCCGGGATCAGCTGGAAACCTACACTGAGGAATTGCCATGTGCCTCACGTCCAAGGGACATTTGGGCCCCACTGCGAGAATATATACTAGCCCAAGCAGAGCTGGACTCTGAATGATTTTGTCTCACTGGAGGGACCTGGGTTGTGAGATAACAGTGAATAGCTATTTGATGTAACGATGTCAATCTGTTTCCGGGGGGGGTGTACTCGGCCGAGCACACGGATATATCTAGAATGCACAGATTGTAATGGTGACCATCTGACGATGCGAGATTTGACCTTTGGCACTGTTTCTGTTTTTTTATTGTTTACGTTCTTATTGGATTGATTGCTCACGAGCGTCAAGCTTCTGTAATAGGACAACCACAGATACATGATATTTGTATGACCACTTTGTGATCAAAACAGTTTTTCAATAAATAAAAAAAAAACTCAAACTTTGCCTAAAACATCACATTTTCCTTACGTTTCTGTGAGGCAAAGTCCTGGAATATGCAAACAGCCACAAATTTCCTATCATACAGCATTTTCCTAAATCTCCCAAATAAAATGATGCCTCAATTGTGCCCCACTAATGTGGGTGGGCCAAGTGCTTGCAAAAGGGAAGGGCCCAAAACGTATTGTGGAGAAATCAAAATTCTATATCACAAAGCTACCTGATTTTGCAAGGGGGGCACCTGTGGTTTTGGTCCCAGGCTCGGTGACCATCTAGGGAAACATTCCAAACTCAGACATTTCTGACAACTAGAAAACAAAGGGAGTCCAGAGAGATGAGGCTTGCGTGAATCTTCCAATGTTTTCATACCTGAAATCCCTTGCAAACTTCAAGTTTAGCTAAAAAAGGGTTCATTTTCCTCTCATCAATGTGCGGAAAAGTTGTGGGATCACCAATCTGGGTAAAAACCTTCTACCACACAGCATCAGCTGCAGCCTGTGCAGGTAAGAGCAGTGGGGCGGTGGGGCTGGGTTGCGGGATTTTGATGGACAATGACAAGGGAACATTAAATAATTAATTTTTATCTCTTCGTTGTCTGTCCAAATCCCCCCACCCGGCCAGACTGCACTTACCTGCAGGGGCTACAGCCTTCCAGCGTTCCCCCAGCTCTCCTGATACAATTATTACTTACTTGTGTGAGTGACCAAGTGCCAGCAAGTGCCAGCAACAGGGAAGGGCCAAAACATATTGTGGAGACATCAAAATTATCTATCATGTAACCACCTGCGATTTTGGTCTTAGGCTCGACAGCCATCAGGAAAAACCTAGCAAACCAAACATTTTTGAAAACTAGACACACAGGGAGCTGTAGCTTGCATGGATCCCCTAATGATTTCTTACCCATAATGTCCTGCAACCTCAATTTTAGCTAAAAAGTCAATCGTTTCGTTTCATAAACTTTGATTCGATTGCCATTTGTTTTTGCAACCATAAAAAGTACAAACATCTAAAAAACATTTTTAGCATTTTTTTAAAATGGTGTTTACAAAATAGAGACTGTCGTAATTGATATAAAATTATAACTACTCATAATTGCGTCGATACATAATACATGATTTCAAAAAATTTACAATGTACTTTGCAATAAAGCTTGACTCCAGAGATTGCAGGAACAGATATGCAGGTTTACACAATCTAAGACCTGCTAGTTTGAGAACAGGCAAAATCCAGACCTTTCTGGGAAAGGAATAGAATTTACAAAAGAATAAAACGTGCATTGTCGATTGGATTGAAAGATCGTCACAGGGACAGGCGGTAAGTGTATGAGACCAGTCTTGAGTATTAGGGAAAGTAACTAACCTGAAAAAAAGATTAAAACGGAACCTAGTAAGGAGATACTTTTCATAGTTATTTAAATAAAAAGACAAATATGGTTGGATACCCAGGTGGGTCTGGACAGCGGTAATCTGAGAATTGGATGGTTTCATCAGTTCAGTGGTGCTGCGTAGAGCTCTAAGATGACTCAGGCACAGTTTTTTGAGCTCTTTTCTTGAAATGTCACCCATTGAGGGAGGGTCTTGAAAGTAATTGCAGCGATCCATATCTCGACTAAAGTTTCTTATGTATACTAGCCAGGATATGTTTTCCCAGTTATCCAGAGCAACGCAATCCATGATCAGGGATCGTGTTAGATGGCATTCTTCATTGGTCCAGATGCGGTGCCATAGAAGCATGGGATAACATCGTATTGTGTCCGCAATATAATCCATGCCTAGTTTAGCCAATGAGGCATAGATTGGGGCACTGGATGGTAAGGACAACAGGTATTTGGCGAACCCATTTTCTACTAGTTGTAGAGGGTTGATTGAACCATAACCCCAAACACCTGCACCATACGTAGCCACACTGTGGCATTTGGCATAGTATATTTTAAGAAGTTCCGGAGGAGCTGGCTTTCCCAGTTTCCTAGAAAAGAAGACTAGGGCTGATGTAGTTCTCTGGAAAAGCAATTTTTTACTTGCGACCAGCTGTCGCCAGCTCAGGGTTTCATCCACCAAAATTCCAAGGTAAGGATAAGCGCTAGTTCGATCCAGCTTAGTTTTGTTCACAAAGATGTTTTTAGGATTTTTTAGTCTCTGGCCAAAATGCATTACAAAAGTCTTTTTGATGTTAACTTTAAGGCCCAAGGAATCCATATAGGAACAATATTTGTTAAGTTGTACTTGCAACTGGGTCAAAGTCCTGGCAAAAATAACAGAGTCATCAGCATATAGAAGGGTTGGTATGGGACGATGGTTGATTTGTGGGAGGTCCTGGCTCCCCTCTAGTAGCGCTGCCTCCAACCCATTAGTATACAGGTTGAACAAGAAGGGAGCCAGTACACAGCCCTGTCTTACCCCCTGTCGGATTTGGATGTGGGGGGTAAGTTCGCCATTAATCCCGTACCGTACTCTTGCCGTTGCATTCGAGTACAATTCGCGCAGGAATATAATAAGTGCAGAGTCAACGCCCATTTCCTCAAGCAGGGACCAGAGTTTGCAATGCTGTACACAGTCGAACGCTGCACTTAGGTCAACATAGACTACGAATAGGTGACCCTTTTTGGCATTTACATATTTTCCAGTCAGAAGAACAAGGTTCAAAGTCTGTTCCACGGTCCCAAGACCAGCTTGGAACCCATATTGGAGGTCAGTTATAATTTTCTTAGATGCTGCCCATTCTTGGAGACGCACCAATAGTAATCTACCTACTACCTTTCCAATTGAGTCCAGAAGGGAGATGGGTCTGTAGCAGACCGGATCGTTTCGGTCTCCCTTTTTAAAGATAGGTAGGAGAATTGATGATGACCATGAATCAATAAGGCCAACTGTTGTTACTGCTGTCAGGACTTGGGTGAGGAGTGGAGACCAAAGCTCGATGTTGCGGGTAAAGATGTCTACCGGCACCCCGTCCGGGGGCCTTACCTGATTTGGAGGCCTTCAGAGCTCTAACTACTTCGCCTAGTTCGAAGCAGATATTTATTGGGTGCGTCTTGGATACTGACATTATTAGAGAAAGAGGGTCCTCCTCTGTTGGATTTGGTTGGGGACCCCCAAAAATTCCTGTGAAATGGGCAACCCATTCTTCTGCAGTCACTGCAACGTCAAGATGTTGGGCAGATGAGGAGTCTGACAAAAAAGGAGATTTTACCACTTGCCAAAAATGACCGCTATCCCACGATCGACAGCTTTCATGAAGTTGGAGCCATAAATTCTCCTTAATTTCCTTTATGCGTTTTGCCCTTTCATCCTTATAAAGTTTTCTCAACCTAGCAATCTCAGGGAGATTCCTAGGAGTTGTCCGTAGGGCTATCTTGAGATTTGAGAGTGCTTTGCGGCATCCAGGGTTAAACCACCTCTCCGTCGGTGGTTTGCGTGGATTTGTGCGCGTTAGTTCCTCTTTTATTGTTCTCAGGATCTTATCAAAGCTACTAAGAATTAACTCAGGCGAGGAACTAGGATCTAGGCAGTTGTTAACGGAGAAATTGGCTTTTTTGAGGACCTGCGCTGTCAATGCATCGGGATCGATTTTTTCCCACTTTACTGAGAAACCGTTCACCTTATCCATTTTCAGGGTTTCTTGTGTTAAGAGGCTTCTTGTATTTGTATTTGAAGAGACAGTTTTTGGCTGTATTAAAATTTGGTTTGAAAAATGGTCGCTGCTAATGTCTGTCCCAATAGAAAAAAAATTCAGTTGGCCCCTTAGATTCTGTGAGCATAGAATAAAGTCGACTGTGCTTGATAGACCCCGACCGTGAAATGTTGGAGCAAAATCCAGTTGTGGTTGTACTAGCCGGTTTGCGTAGTCCAACTCTAGGGAAAAGATGCTCTCATTAAAAAGGGAGCCATTTGTAGAGTGAGTGAAATGGGCCAAGGGGCTATCAAATTCGTCGATCAATCCACAGTTCTCATTTCCATTTTTAAAGTTGGGGCAGATTGGAATGTTGAAATCACCTCCCCAAATGATGTACACATTATGAGATGTTGACTTGTTCAGTTGGAGCTTTAGGAGAGTGCTGATTTCGTTAACCATCCGTGGACAGTCTAATTGCGAAGGATTGTTATACAAGTTAACCAAAAGATAAACAAAACTGTTGTTAAGAGAGATTCATAAAATTTGATAGGAGGCGTCCTCTTTTAGAGTTGTGATTGTTGTCAGAGGAAGAGTATTTGTTACATAGATCACTAATCCTCCCTTAGGTCCGCTGAACATACCCTGGGTAGCTAAGATGGTAAAGGTTTTGTAGCCCGCCAAATGGACAGGGGCAGTTGACCAGGTCTCTTGGAAGCAGATTACATGGTTCTCTGTGATTTTGTCCACCCATGATTGAGAGTTTATTTTGGAACGGAGTCCTGCGATATTCCAGAATAGAAAGGATAGTTGTAAGTTCTTTGCTGTAGAATTGTTACATGTTAGAAGATGGTCTGGAACAAAAAAATGTGTTTTACCCGTGTCATTTGTTTACAAAATACTAGGTAGCGGATCAGAGAGAATTATAGGTTCGTCTTCTGCTATTTGTGTTAAGATATAGGGGGAACAGTGGGAAGGAGGGGTTTGACTGCTAGTGCAAGAGGTGATAGTGGGGTTAGGATTTATTGATGGGCTATCAAAAAAGCTCTCACAAGGTATCTCTAGACCTTCAGATGGTGATATGATCCTCTCTACCTGGTTGATGGTATATGGACTGGCTAGTGGTCAATCAACCATTTCCAGACAATCAAATCTGTTTCTTGAAGGTATACCTCGCCATCCTGGCATGGGGACTTGTTCTCTGGTTGGAGGCCAATTCCGCGTTTCCCACTCTCTGTTGGTATTTCTGTGGGAACGCCATGGTTCCTCAAAGGTCCAAGCCCTCTCTAAAGTTTGTTCCCCGTTTTTGCGTCATCATGTACTGGTTATTATATGTTGGGGGATAGAAAAAGGAGAGACGATAAGCGTCTATCCCTCCACTCTTAGCTAGTGTTGGCCAGGAACAAATATGGTCTACTGTGGCTGGATCTTCGCAGTTCACTACTATACAATCTCCCTGGATGGTTTTTAGTTCTGGCCCTACCCACGGGACTCTGCGAGCAGTGGAAATTCTGCTGGTGTAAGCAGATTGTGTTGGTCTGTTAATGTTAAGCCACTGTAAAACCTTATTTTGTAGGGACCAAGATGGTTCTTTGGCAGAATCCGGAAGCTCAGGGACACCCGTAAGAATAACAGTATAGGGGGATGCTTCGCGCGGAAGGTGGAACGGGCGTCTTTGCCTACGCCCCTTTTTCCCATCACCAAATATGTTTGGCAAAGGATGCTGTGGAACTGATGGTGGGATCGGCGCCTGTGTTGCAGGAAGAGCATCCTTTACGGGAGGTAGGTGAGTAGGGCAGGGTTGGGGGGGGTAGGCTGAGTGGGAGTAGTAATACACTCAGTCTTATCCTTGTTCACAGCCACCTCTCTCAGAGTTAAGGGAGCAGAGGTTTGTTGTTTCTTAGGGATTGTTTGAATGACGTGAGATGTTGGTGGTTTTGGCACGTTAGTTCCATAGGTTTTATGAACCCCTTGGTTACCGGTAGCTAAAGGGGTAATATTAGTAGTAGTAATCCCTGGAATTTGTTGCCCCTCTCTTGGTGGAATTAAAGGTTTTTGTGTTAATTTAGCTAACTGCTTTTCAATGATCATTATGCTACGTCCGAGGGGTTGGAGATGGTGCTTAAGTATTTCCCTAAAACTAGCCAACAGTTGATTATTTTCGCTACTTAGGCTGCGAACTTTCCCTCCTGTAGTCGGGATGGGTAAATTTACAGATGGGTCTGTTAGGATAATGGATTGAGTATTAGTATCATTTGGGGGTTCAGATGGTTTTGGAAGAAGTGGTCTGTCAGTGCAGGTTATTACAGCTTTGGATGGTATAAGATTTACTATAATCTTATCTTTACCTTGCTTTGGGACAGCGCCCTCTATTTCTCAGATTTGCTGGATTTGGGTGGCCAGATCCTGAGAATGCAATAATTGTAAGTCAGGGGTGTTTTCCAGATCGCAAACGGATTCGTTATCAGAGGTGAGATTAGAAACAGAAAGGTCGATAGATTTCGGTATTGAGTGGATATCTACCTGGACGTTTGGCTGAGGTTGTGGTAATAATGTGGTCTTAGGAGTGGCTAGGGGGGGTTTTAATGGAGTTTGGGCGGAGGCTAAAGGGCCCAAAGATGACCTTCTTGCTGCTGCAAGTTCGTGCGATACCCTTCGTTCAAGTAAGGATATACTTAGGTTGATAGTATCGTTTGTTCTGAAAATAAATTGATCAATTGACCCAGTAACCAGGGCATTTGCCATAGCAGTCTTGCTTCTACTCCCCCTGGTCATAGTGATTAAAGGGTTAAATGGTAGTTTTTGTTCGAGCTGATAATCTTGTGAATGAAAGTCAGTTATCAGAGTAGGAATAATACGCTAGTGTGTGCTGGAGATCGCCTTACCGAATACACAGGCCAAGGGAAGTGGCCCAGCCCAGCCTTTCACAATCTAGAACGGGCTAAAACGGGCGATGCGCGTTGCCGGACCTGCTTATATTTAGGAGGGGGTGTGGCACTGGGAGGGGGCGCGGCTCGGCCGGGAAGAGGAACCAGCTGTTGGTGATTTCAGGAATGCTGGTCCTCGCAGTCCTGGTCGCCGCGCCTCTCACCTCCTCTGCGGCCAGAAAGATGATATTCTCTCCTCAAGGGTCCAGAAGAAAGCAGGGGGCTTGAAGCGCTACTCCTGTAGCGAAGGGCAGAGACAAATGTTCAGAAACCTCTAGCGAGCGGCCCCCGCGGAGCGGGGGCCGCGAGAGGTAAATAGCACTCAGGGAGGAGGCGTGGCACTGGGAGGGGGCGCGGCTCGGCCGGGAAGAGGAACCAGCTGTTGGTGATTTCAGGAATGCTGGTCCTCGCAGTCCCGGTCGCCGCGCCTCTCGCCTCCTCTGCGGCCAGAAAGATGATATTCTCTCCTCAAGGGTCCAGAAGAAAGCAGAGGGCTTGAAGCGCTACTCCTGTAGCGAAGGGCAGAGACAAATGTTCAGAAACCTCTAGCGAGCGGCTCCCGCGGAGCGGGGGCCGCGAGAGGTAAATAGCACTCAGGGAGGAGGCGTGGCACTGGGAGGGGGCACGGCTCGGCCGGGAAGAGGAACCAGCTGTTGGTGATTTCAGGAATGCTGGTCCTCGCATTCCCGGTCGTCGCGCCTCTCGCCTCCTCTGTGGCCAGAAAGATGATATTCTCTCCTCAAGGGTCCAGAAGAAAGCAGGGGGCTTGAAGCGCTACTCCTGTAGCAAAGGGCAGAGACAAATGTTCAGAAACCTCTAACGAGCTGTTCCTGCGGAGCGGGGGCCGCGAGAGGTAAATAGCACTCAGGGAGGAGGCGTGGCACTGGGAGGGGGCCCGGCTCGGCTGGGAAGAGGAACCAGCTGTTGGTGATTTCAGGAATGCTGGTCCTCGCAGTCCCGGTCGCCGCGCCTCTCGCCTCCTCTGCGGCCAGAAAGATGATATTCTCTCCTCAAGGGTCCAGAAGAAAGCAGGGGGCTTGAAGCGCTACTCCTGTACTCCTGTAGCGAAGGGCAGAGACAAATGTTCAGAAACCTCTAGCGAAAAGTCAATCACAATTGCCTCAGATTTCTGTGTGAGAATGTTGTGGGATCACTGGGTCGGCACAAACTTCTACCACCATTGTTGCCCCAGGTCTCCCGATAAAAATTATACCTCACTCGTGTGACGGAGCCAAGAGCATATGACAGGGAAAAACATAATTTAAAAAAAACCAAACATATGCCTTCAGAGGGGGATCTGCCTGTTCACACAATGGCCAACCCCCCAAATTAAGATCCCTAGCTTTTAGTGGGATGCCCTGGCTGTAGATAGCTGCAGTGAACCCACAGAGATCAGCTGCAGAGTGCCACAGAACTCCTCTCTGAGCCCCATCCTCCTCCACATCTACATGGCCCGCTAGCAGCCATCATCACAAGTCACAGACTCAACATTGTTTGCTACATCAATGACACCTAGCTGATTCTTTTCCTCACAGAGGAGCCCAGAGCAGCCAAGAGCAATTTCCACAATGAGATGAAGAAGGTCACCACCTGGATGAAGGAGAGCTGCCTCAAGCCCAACTCAGATAATACCGAAGTCCTCATCCTCGGCTCCACCCCTCCACCTGGGACAACTCCTGGTGGCCTGCAGTGCTCGGAACCCGCCCACACCCACTGACCCTGCGCGAAACCTCAGCATCATCCTAGATTACTCGCCTTCAATGAACCAAAAAAATAAACACCATCTCGTCCTTCTGCTTTCAATTGCTCCACCTGCTTGAGAAGATCTTCAAGCGTTTCCCCACCGAGATCAGGAAAATGGTCACCCATGCGCTCATCAGCCGCAGACTCGACTACGATAACACACTATATGCCGGCACCACCCAAAAACTCCTAAAGAAACTGCAGAACATCCAGAATGCCTCAGCCAGACTCATTTTGAACATCCCCTGCTGCAGTCACATCACCGGTCACCTGAGAGACCTCCACTGCCAACAAAAGAATCACCTTCAAGCTCCTATTGCATGCCTACAAAGCGCTCCACAATGCTGGACCTGCATAGCTCAACCACCACCTCTCCTTCTACACTCTCTAGCAACCTGGCCCTGGTTACCATCCCACAGATCGGCAAGAACATGGCTAAAGGTTCCTTCTCCTACCTCACTGCAAAGACGTGGAACTACCTGCCTCTGCAGCTCAGGCAATCACCGCCACTACCTTAACCCAGAAAGGACCTCAAGACCTGGCACTGGTGAGTATTCGCGTTTTAAAAGAGACCTTATTGATAGAGAGAGACAAACATAAAACATTGCAGAAAAGAAAGCAGTTACATGGGGCTCAATAATGAGTCTGGCCGTCCATTGACTGCTAGACTCAGTGGGGCACGGCGGTCGCAGTCATCCGACCACCCTATTATGGCCAGGTCAGGCTGCCCTGTGTCCACGGCCACCGCCAGGGGTCAGAGATCCCTGGCAGTGGTGCAGCAGTTTTGAGGCCATAATATGTTTGGCAGGGCTGCGCCGCCCGGGTCAAGCATATTATGAGTTTCCTCACCATCACGGTTTTCATGGTGTTTCCCCCTCCATGAAAACTGGGAAAGAGGAAACAAAGGGGGCCCTGCCCTGTTGACTCTGAGCCATGGGATGTCCTGTATGCATGCACCGCAGTTTCTGCATGGCATGAACTTTACAGTCCATGCTGTGCAGGAACTGTTTTTGGTGTTCCCACTGCGGTGCCCATTTTCTGAGGCACCACTGTGCGATTGTGAAACAGAGCCCACCGGACACGAGAAACACTCATAGTCTGGCAGGTAGCCAGACGACAAGTTTAGCAGGGAGGCGATAGGGCACACATGGTGCTGCAAAGCCAAACTCGTAATCAGGCCCTAAGTCACATGGGCTACACATACCAACACAAAAGATAATGTTGTAATGCATATAAAAGAATAGAACACCCCCTAAATGTGACAGAAATACATTTAAGGCAGGTATTGCAAGAAGTAAGGGAGGCAAGCACTATCACTGGGGAACCACAACGAACATCCTAAAAGAGATACTTCCTAAAGACGTACACATCACAGGCAAACTACCACTTATACCCAGTTTAAAACACTTAATTGCACAAACTAAAAAAAGTCACCAGAGATACTCCTTTCGTATCTAGAATATACCAAAACATAAAAATACCTGAATTACAATTATGAGGAACCTAAATTTTTATCTGACAATCTAAACATTGATAAACAAATCCTAATATTCCATACAGCAGAAAATGTACTAAAACTAAGCCATTTTCAACACCTGGATGAAGGATGGGACCTTCAAAATGTGTCCCAAACCATTCACTCAGATAAATGTAAATGTCCGGTATTTGTAAAGCGCAAACAACTACCCAAAGGTGTCAAGGTGCTGGGGGCCGTCGGGAAGATTAAGCGAGCTATTGATCAGAGTCAAATGGGGCCATATGTATGAAAATGTCCATTTGCCGTTTTTTGCGAATCGCTATTTGAGGATCGCAAAATGCATGTATGTAGGATTTGCAATACATTTTGCAAATCCTACATATTCCTTAATTGCGAATCACAAATTGCGATTCGCAATTTAGGAATACCTCCCCATTCATTCCTATGGACCTAGATGCCCATAGGAATGAATGGGAAGACATTCTCAATTTGCGATTCCCAATTAGAGAATCGCAAATTGCAAATGCAATTTCAAGGGTGTCAAAAGAATACCCTGTTGCACCCCTGAAAAGAGCATGGGTGCTGATGTGGTGCACATACATGCCCTGAAGGGCATGTATGTGAGTCACAAAGCACTTTGAACATTTTAAAAAATTGCATTTTTCAAAGAAATCGAAAATTGCCACCAATTTGAAGTTGTTGATAATTTGCAATTCCTTAAGTCCAAATTGCACTTTTTCTGGGCATCCTACATTGCAGTTAAGGAATTGCAATTTGCCATTCCTTAAATGCAATCGCAAAATAGGGAATCGCAAAATTTGCAATTCCCTATTTTGTGTCATATATTAGACACTGCTGATTTGTGATCGCAAATGCCGAAATTCTGCAAACTTCGGTGTTTGTGATCGCAAAATTGCCTTCATACATATGGCCCATGGTGCTGGGCTGATCTGCCACTGGTGCCAGGGATCGAACCATGAGCCCCAGGGTTCCGGAGCCAGTCACCCTGGCGACTGCGCCACACCTCTTACCCTTACATAGTGAATATCAAAACACAAATATCCCTTTTATATATGCCCTACTACCATATAAACAAAACAGCACTTACTTCAAATGCATAAACCACATTACACATGTACTCACAAAAAATATTCATTGACTTTCAGCACGCCATGATTCAAACCAATTTAAAAATGGACCCCCACAAAGCCATACAGTGCTGTTATTATCATATTACTCAACAAATATGGAGACAACTTCATCAATCTGAAATAAAAGGCTCATTACGATGGCCTAACGATCGCCACCGCTGAGCCGGCGGTGGCAACTGTTACACCATCGTAACGTGAAATACCCCGCCATATTACTATGGCGTTGGGTATCTTGGCGGATGGAAAGTCCGTCTGCCGTTTTTCCATTGGCAGGTAATCTTTACGATTGCCTGCTGGGCAGAGCAGGGGTTCTAATATGGTGGCGGACCATATAAGGATGTTGATTGTTAAAGGCCTTTCCATGGTGGCGATGCTGCCATGGAAAGACTGGCAGGGATTGGCTTTGGGGGGTGTTTCAGGCCCCCGGGCTGGTTGGGGGTATGGGGGTGCACTTGGGGGTACCTATGGTACCCCCTACATTTCGCTGCACCAAGTGGCAGACACCTTGTGGTGCCTGCCATCTGATGCAGTGAAATGCCAGGCATGCAATTTTGATATTGCGGAGGGTGCTGCTGTATGCCACCACCCATCCTAATTCACGGTGCGGGACCGCCGCATGTCTGGCGGCTGGTCCCAACACTGCGGGGAAAGCAGGTGGACTCAGGTCCGCCCGCCATCCTAATATGCTCCTATGTGTAGAATATTCTACAAATAGCCATTTTTCCTTTAAAATATGCAGAGGTAGCTAACCAATACAATTTACTAATGAAAAGCTCTATCGAACAGCAAAATGAAGACAAACTAAGCCCCTTTATGGATTAATTCAAAGACACTTGGGTTGGAAGACTGCATCACTCTGGACACATATGCCAATCCAAACTCCAAATAAAATGATGAAATGTCTATGACAGCACCTTTGGCAACGGAAGCCAAAATAAACAATGCAGAGGATGGATGGCACAGTGCCTTCCATTCCACACTAGGCAGAACCCAACCTACACTCTATAAATGTATATACACATTACAAAAAGCCACAAACAACTACAAATGGAGCAATCTTGGAAGTAATAGCCAAAAGCATTTCATAAAATAAATAGTAACCTACAAAAGTAAAAAAAAAAAACCTGTTACATAATCTAAAACAAATTGCCAAATAATTTTTTATATAAATAATAATCATACTATTTTATTGCATCAGGTTAAATATTAAATAAAACTCCAAACAAGACTGAAATAATAAAATAAAATATAAATTATTTACATGGAAAATGTAAATCTCAACAACCAAAAAGCTCACAGAAAAAACTCTAAGCATGACGTAAAATAAATACAACCCCCCTCCCACAAATTTCCAAATAACAATCATAGGATATTTAGACAAAAAGTAAAATGTAACATTTTCCAGTCCAAAGAAATAAAATAAATCTTTATTCACAAAACTATTCATAAAAAAAACAGAAAATATTGTCCAAAATGCCCCCAAAAATGCAAAAATAAAACAAATCCAATAGGCAGTCTTAGGAACCATAAAACACAGAATAGGTGTTTTTAAAAAATATACTCCTGAAAACCCAAAAATAGGGAAAGCAATGTAAAAAATATTTGTTTATAAAAAAAATAGAAAACCCTCCAACAAACACATTACATTCCCCAAAATACATTTACATCACACTTAATCATCATAAATGAATTAATATAACACAATGTAACATGACACAACGTAACATAAAGATATATTACTAAGGGCTTTATTATGACTTTGGCAGTCTTGGAGTGGGGCTGCCACACTGCCGCCTTGCTCCAACACTGCGAAAGCCATTAAAGATCACCCTCCAGAGTGTGACTTAATTTTTCTCTGGTAGGCGGTTCTTTGGCAATCCCACTGAGGTGTCACCACAGTGAAAGCACCAGAGGCAGTTTCCCCAGGACAGAGTGTTAAGTCGATGAACTGGGGGAGCATGCACAATGGAGGGCACAACATGTGACCCAATCATGCACCCCATGGCACAGAGGCAACAGGGGACCCTGTAAGGCCCCTTTTGTTTACTCACACCACACTTTTCATTGTGGTTGTACCACCATGAAAAGTGTGGCATGGGGAAACTCCTAATATACTTGGCAGTGCTGCTGCAGCACAGCCAGCATGTTAATAGCCTTGGACCACTGCGCCATGACCAGGGATCCTGGGTCCCTGGTGGAAGCAGCAGTCCTGTGGTGGTCCAAGCGCCACATTCCTAATGTGGCAGGTAGACCGCTAGTCTGGTGGACCACCACTAAAGGTTCGGCAGCCCATTTGGACGCCAAACTCGTAATAAAGACCGAAAACTGTGTACCAAAACCCAAAATTACTAACTAGTGAAAAACATTATAATTAATACAAATAAATCTACAGAGAGCCACTATAACAATAATAATACAAATAAATCTACAGAGAGCCACTATAACAAACCTCTAGATCTCTTCCCATATACCCCGTCTACCCTCAAACCCCTTAAGAACACCTAAAATAAGTTCTTACCTGTTCCGATGAATATCAGCAGCATACCGACAAATGACACAAAAAGACTACAAAATAGAAGGTAGCAGTAAAAAAAATAGCAACTAAATGAAAGGAAAAAATAAGTCTATCTCTTCATAGAAATTAATGTGATGTAATTTAACAATATTGAATACATTTTTTAAAAAAAATGCAAAATTATTATGCGTGTAAAACATGCAACAAATGTAGTGCAGAAATACAAAAAAAGAAATTATTATAAATTTAATAACAGTATACAATATATAAAATGATTCAATATATACTGAAATTATGATAAAATGATATTGAAAATATGTATGTAAAATAATTCCAGAAATGTTAAGGAAAACAGTAAAACAAGTGGAAAATGTACAACATTCAATACTATTTAAATATGATTTACATGTTTTAAATAATAATAATAATTATTTGCAAATGTTTTATTTATTTATCAATAGATAAATGTTTAGGGACCCATTAGGATCATGGGCGGATCGCCACCGTCTACATGGCGGTGGCGATCCTCCCAAGATCCGTCCCGCATGCCACCCATTTCCCCATGCCATATTACTATGGCGAGGGGACCGCAGCAGACGGAAAGACCGTCTGCCACTTTTCTGCCCGGTTAACAAGTCGACCGGGCGGAAAAGAGTTTAATATGGTGGCGGTGTGTGTTAGACACCGCCAGCCATCTTACAATGGGGGAGGAAAAAGTCCGCCCGCCATCCTAATAACCCCCTTAGTATTTACGTTAAAATATATATGTTTAAAAAAGTAAAACAATACTTTAAATATACTATAAAAACTGAAAAGAAATTCGAGAAATGTGTCACGTCTTTATTCTACAAAAATATAACAACAATACTAACCAAATAATAAACTATTTCTACTACATGCAACTTTAATTTAAACAAATTATTTCACACATAATTTGGAAAAAGGTGTTGGACACCAAATGGGTGACACTTACTATTCCCACTCCAATCTACACAACGTTGGGGAAGGGGTTGGGGAAGGGGTTGGACTAAAAAGTGGTGACTTTTACTATTCACACTCCAATCTATACCAATTTGGGGAAGGTGCTGGCCACCAAAGGAGTGGCATTTACTATTCCCACGCCAAGCTAACCCTATTGGGGGAAGGTAATAGAAACTAAAGAGGTGAAATTTACTTACTATTTCCACTGCAATCTAAAACATTCTATGCAAGATGCTACAGACCAGATGTTGAAATGGACGGGATCAGACGGGCGCCACGTGCCCATAATTATTTAGATTATCAAAAAAGGGCTCACCTACTTATTTTGAAAAGACATCCATCTCAGGATGGTTAATTCCGATAGTTTAGATGCTTAAGCAAAGATGAGGACAGACAGCTAAACGAAAAACAAGCCTGTGTGCGCAACTGGTTAATCTGCAAATTTAAAGAATGCCTGGGAGACGGTAGTGGCTTTAATTGATGGAATCATTTGAATCTTTGTGATGACAAAGATTTCCTCTTATTGAATGGTAGCACAAGAGAGTTACCAACTGAGCTGTGAAGTGCTTGCTTCTAAAGGACAGTTAAATAAACAATATGGGCAGTCTAAAATCTGTATTTTGGAAGCACCATTTTATCTTAAACACTTTTGCACATTTTGTATCAGTCTATGTTATGCTGTGTGCGATGCAAGTTTAAAATAATGACTTACGTATTCTGAGTGCTCTTTTCCACAGGTTGAGACCTCGTAGCACTAAAATACACAAGTCATTATTCTCCACAACATTAACCAAGATTTAATTCTGTAGCTCTCTGATTACACCCAGACCTCTGCAGTGCAGTGCGTTTACTAATAGAAGTTTCATAATGTACTATAGTGCATTTCTCACTGAGTAACATACATTTTTGTAAATGTATTTGTCCTTTAGACTTCACACTATTGTATATGTAGCTACTTGAAGGTGAGAGGTCAAAAAAGTACAGAATATTGTGTTATTTTAGCCACACCTTTGACCTCACTCCCACACTCACTGCCACCCCTGCCGCCATTGTGTGTAGCATCCCAGTTCCCATATCTTTTTAATGCACTTTGACCGCTGCTTCACAATCAATACTCCATTCTCACACACACATTTTTGATCTATATAATAAATAAATAATTTAAAAACACACTAACCAAAACTACAAACCCTTTATATTCATGTTTCAACATTACAATACAAAATACATTTTTATCACTATTAATAATTAATATATTTTAAAGTACAATTCCTAAATGTTAGCAAATACATTTTCTATATTTTAAAAATATATTTTAATTGCGATTTTTGTTCACAAAAATGATAAAATGTTAAATTTTCATTTTAAAAAATCCAATTATGTTACTTTTTGCATTTCATTTGTATATGTTTTTTATTATTTTGAAAAATTGTAATTTAAATATTATTTTAATATTTCAAATAAAAAAATAATAAATATATATATTATTTACTTATACATTCTAATTTATAAAAATGATTGAGGTAACAAAATACATACAAAAGATTATAAACTGTTAATTTGCATATCAATAATATAATTAACATAAAATTTACATTTAAATATCTACTTTTTAAAAATCTGCCCTCACCTATCCTCTAAAATCCTGATACCCCGGTGCTAAAAAGAATTTGAAATCAATTATTTTTATGCAAAAATAAAAAATGTATAAACATATAGAATCAAACACATAGCGATAAATTGCACACTAATTAGAACTTACAAATGATAGTACATAATACCGTATTTTCTAAATTGATATTTTTACCACAATATTAAAGACAACTCTTAAAATGATATTTTCACCTTTGATATTCTTGGAATCCTGGTATTCTCAACAAAATATTTTTGCATCACATAATTTTTTTCCAGTATTTTGTCCAAACACCCTATATACTTTGAACCTAAAGTTAAGTGAACTTATGCTAATTGTGGGTGAACCAATTAGACATAATGAGCGAGGTGGTGGCAGCGCCTTGCGATAGCGCTTGGAAAAATTAAGGCGAGCAGACTGCGAGTGAATCTCTTCTGCCCTCCTTGTCTGCACAGTACTAGCGCAGCAGGCGCTCTTAACCATTTTAATCCTTTTTAATAACGAGTTCGTTTTCACTCACTCAATTGATTTGATAATTGTGTAGTGTTGCTATAACTTGTGTGTTTTTTAAACTTACCTAACTGTTGCTTGCTGGTCCCCCTGCTCCCCGGTCCACCGCGGCTTGCCAGTGCCGATTGTGTGGAGGGACAGGTCGGGCGCCATCTTGGGAGTCCCGGACCCCTACTGGAACGGAGTTAGCGCTCCAGCTCGGGGAGGGGCTTGTGCATTAAATGGGGATGCCTCCTAGGACGCGCAGCGGTCGTGCGCAGCGGGCGCGCCGTCTGCGCGCCGAAGGAGCGCCAAAGGAGGGCCCGTCTGTGCCCGTTCGTGCCTCGGACGGGCCCAGGGCCAGCCACTCTGCTCGGCGATCTCTGGGGATGGCCATATCAGAGACACGCAAGTACTCACGCCATGACCTCTGGAGACTTGCTCCCCCAGCCAATAGTGTGCCTTGCACACGTGCGGATTTGAACTGTGATATGCTCAAATGCCCCACCTGTGGTTTTCTCCCCCAACCCTCCCCCCTCCCCCGCTCTGTTACTAACGCCTCTGTTACTAACATTCGGGCGGGACTGATCAACGCTAGATCTGCGGTTAGGCATGCCGCTGAGATCTTTGAACTACTGGTGGACGGCCAGCTGGAGGTGCTGTTCCTCACGGAGACATGGATGACCAGCACCTCCGCACCTAGCGTAGAACTTGCTGTCCCCAGGGGGTTTAAGATCGTTAGGGTGGACCGACCCCTGGGTAGAGGGGGTGGATTAGCAGTTGTTTTCAAGGAAGAGTGGAGCTTTGCTTCTGAGCCTCCGATTGCGGATGTAGGGGGTGAGATTCTCCACTTTTCTATCAAAACTTCTCCCCATTTTACCTTAGGGGGATCTTTGATCTACAGACCCCCGGGTCTGGCTACCCACTTTCTGGACTCCCTAGAAGAATATTTAGTCCCGAGGGCCCTAGGTTTTCCTAAGTTTCTATTGGTCGGGGACCTAAATATTCACATGGATGTTCCTGACTCCCCTGAAGCCTACAGGCTTGGTGAAATCCTGGAGCTCGCTCAGCTCAAGCAATGGGTGACTGCCCCGACGCATACGGGTGGCCATCTGCTTGATCTGGTATGCTCTAATTTCTTCATCCAGTCCGTGGCTGTTGAAAAAACGACCTGGTCCGACCATGCTCTGGTCAGATTTAAGTGGGAGATTGCGGAGCTTTGTCCCACGCCACCTATTTGTCACTCTCAAAAGATCAATTTACCTGCGTTTAGACAGGCTCTGGTTAAAACTCGCCCTAAATCTAAGTTGCCTCTGGTCGATGCGGTCTGCGAATTTAATGTGTGGGTACAGCAGGCGGCTACCGCCTCCACTAAGCAGACCACGCTGACCAGATCCAGACGCTCCCCTTCCCAACCTTGGTTTTCCCCAGAATTGAGGGAACTGAAACTGGGGTGTAAAAAGCATGAACGTGCGTGGAGACGTGATTATAGCCCTGAGGCTAAATCCACTTTACGGCTTGCCCAAAAAGATTATTATACAGCCATTAAGGTTGCTAAGGGGAAATACTATGCTGGGCGCATCGCCAAGGCAGACAATAACAGCAGAGAGATCTTTGCTATTGTTAAAAGCTTTGTGGCACCCGTCGCTGAGGCCGTCTCCCACCCATCTTCGATGCAATGGTGCGAGGAGTTGTCCTCTTTTTTTATTACCAAAATAACGAGGATCCAGCAAGACCTCTCAGCGGCTCTTCCCGCCGACTGCTTTACAGCTGGCCTGTGTCCCTCCCTATGCCCTAGTTCCGAACAGCAGTTCATGAACTTTGAGCAAATTGCGGAGGATATTACTCTCCCTCTACTCCAGTCCCTGAAATCTGGCTCTCCAGCCGATCCGTGCCCAGCCCGGGTGCTTTCGGAGGTAGCAGAAATAGTCTGCACTGAGATCACGCAGATAGTGAACCTCTCTCTGGCTACGGGCGAGGTTCCTCCTGTTTGGAAGCAGGCTAAGCTTCTGCCGCTTCTGACGAAACCAGGACTGGACTGGACGGCTCCTGGGAATTATCGACCCATTTCCCTTTTACCGGCACTCACGAAAATCTGTGAGAAGGTGGCATTTCAACAATTAGAGAGCTTTGTTGAAACCTCTAACGCCCTCCACCCTGCTCAATCGGGCTTTAGGGCTGCTTACAGCACCGAGACGGCCCTGTTAGAGATGAGCGAGGCCATTCGGGACTGCTTAGACGTTGGTGGCAGAGCGGTCCTAATCCTATTGGACCTCTCTGCCGCGTTCGATACCGTCCCTCATGAGCTTCTCCTTGGCCGGCTGGCTGACATAGGCATTGGGGGGATTGTGCTAGACTGGCTGTCCTCCTTCCTTTCTGACAGGACTCAGCAGGTCTGGTTGCCTCCCCATGCCTCCGAGCCCAAACCTCTGCTTACAGGTGTCCCGCAGGGATCAACTCTTAGCCCCTTACTGTTCAATGTTTACATCACCCCCCTGGTTTATCTAGCGGAACAGTTCGGGGCTAAGATCATAGGGTATGCAGATGATACCCAACTGCTGTTCACCTGGCCAGATGATAACCTTGACACATCTATAGTCCATTTGTGTTTGTCCTCTGTATTTTGCTGGCTGGCGAAGGCACAGTTGAAGTGCAACGAGGACAAATCTGAAGTGCTTTTTTATGGTTCCTTTCCCCCCTCGTTCATGAGCACTTTATGGCCTCCTGACATTCCCAGCCCGAAAGAGATGGGGAGACCTGCCAAAAATCTTGGCATCTGGTTCGCAGAGGATTTAAGATTCGAACATCACATTAAAAAACTTACTGGCACCTGTTTTGCTACTTTAAAAATGCTCCGCAAATTTTTTCCCCTGCTCCCAAGAGAGGCCAGGGAGTCTGTTGCTCGAGCGCTCATACTGGCAAGGTTGGACTATGCAAATGCATTGTTCAGTGGTATCCCTTCTTACTTGGTAAAACGCCTGCAAATTATCCAGAACGTGGCTGTCCGTCTATTATTTAATATCCCTAGATGGAAGAGCGTTCGCGCTGAGATGCGCACACTCCACTGGCTCCCTGTTGCACAGCGCATCTTGTTTAAATCTCTGGTTCTGGCGTTTCGTGCTACCCATAATCAGGGTCCCCAGTATTTGAGGAAAAGATTTACTAGCTATGCCCCTGCACGCACCCTGAGATCCTCCACTTCGTTTAAACTGTCCCTTCCCCGCTTTAAACGTGCCAGACTTGGCGGCCAGTCGATCTCGGTGGTTGTGGCTCGCGCCTGGAACGCTCTTCCTTTTCATCTGCGCTCCACACCTACAGTAGCTGCCTTCAAAAAACATTTGAAAGCATATCTGTTTAATAGTGCAATCTAAGATTCTTTCCCATGTTCTGCTGTCTGCTTTTCTTCTTCCCGCGCCAGGATACTCTCCAGTAACGGAGCGCGCTATAAAATGGTTTATACATACATACATACATACATACATATACCTTTTTGGCCTCTTTGGAAGACTCAGTGCACTTACATTGTTGAAAAACAAGCAGGATCAGTCCAAAGTTACAAAAACATGGGGCAAAAGCTGAGGGTGAACCATGCAAAAAGCCATTTCTTTATAGATGGCAATTAATATGACTCAAGGGGCTGAAGAGTTGTTATCTTTTTTTATGCTACCATCTACTTCTAAGACATTGCAGGGATGGTATGGCAATTAAACCATATGTTCTTTCTTAGATGTGTTCCCCCTTTTATGAGTTACAATACAGGTTTTTACCCTTCTTCTTCAGAAGAGAAGATGCTGTTTCATACACTTAATTTACAAGAGTAGTATTTTATTTTTTTTGTGGAGTTTTATATAGCGCGAACTAGACCCGAACCAAATCAGGTATCAGAGCGCTTAACATAGCACAAGTTACTTTTTTTTTTTTTAATTTACATGAGGACACACTTTCATTTTTAGGCACGGGGAGATGAAGTGATTTGCCCAGAATCACAGGAGGTTTTTGGCGTCGTTACCGAGATTCAAACCCAGATCCCCAAGTCCGAGGTCGAGCGCCTTAGCCGTTAGGCCAGCCCCTCTCCCCTATTGATTTATTTTGACAGGTCCAGCTCCTTTAGGAAGCCAGACCACTTGTTTGGTACTTTCATTAGAACTGGTCAGGATAATAGAGCCCCTACAAAAACAATAGGCAGGTGGATTATGTTCAAAATTACATTACACTACTCAAATCAAGATGTGCCTTGTGAGAAGGTAGTTCTGACCATCTGATCTGCCTGAATTTCTCACCTGTTTTTTTTACTTTTTACTGTAGGAGAGCCTCATAACCTATGACTCACCCACGTAATCTCATGGTAAAATGGACTGTGCATGTTTACATCCGGTGTCTGCATTTTAGGATAAGGCCTCTGCAATGTGGCCAGAGTAAGGAGCACTTGATTGGTTACACATGAACATGTGTGCACACCAAAGGGCACAAGTGAGAGGGCTGCTGGAGGGAGACTCCTGTCGTGTGCAGCCTGGGAACTGTTCTCAGGTAGACTGGTGCAGGAGGGACTATGTAGAGTTGGGTAGTGACCTGCAATAGACCTTATAATGTGGGTGTACATATGTAGGGAAATTTAGTGTGCTTTACTGTCTTTGACTGAAATGATGCTCCATTATGTTATTGTTGAAAAGGCTGCCTTAGAGTTCAGCTCCAGCACCCTTTGGCCTAGAGACTGCAGAGTTGCTCTATTATACATTGTAATCTGTGTGAGAAGAACAACTCTGCAGAGTCTAAAAACATATCTTGTACCACTTATGGGTCATTCAGGAATGTCATAATTCTCTGACCCAGCTTAGGATCAGAGCCCAGACCTGTTGTCTCCCTGCTGGGCTGGGTTAATTACTTTTCCCTCCTGCAGCAGGAACAAATGCCTCCCCCCACAAAGGGAGCAATTGCCCTTAATTAGGTCAGCTCCTCAGAAGGAAGGGGTGGAGTGGACCGTTCTACATCAGTCAGTCAGCTGTCAGTCTGTGCCAGGAATATTGTTAGCTCACACCCACTCAACAAAGGAGGGAGTCCAGATCTCTGGAGATAAACCATAGGGGGGCTCTTTTGATGATTTGCTGAAGCAGGCCCTAGCAGTGATGTCAGTGAGGGGTGGAGCTGAGACCCCTAGAGGGCAAATGGCAAGTGACTCCTGGATGAAGGCATCTCAAAGTTTTCCAGAAGGCTGTGCAGGAAGGTGGAAACGGGGGCAGCGTGATGATGTGGCTCATCAAGATAGGCCAGTGGGGCATCCCTGCTGGAACCTTCCGCCCTCACCTAAATGGTCTTGCTAAGAGGAAAGAGCTGTCTGTGGAATGCGATTTTCTGTTGAATGCTGGAACTGGAGGCTGACGCCATGGACAATTGGAAGGAGAAAACCTCTGACTGTCCGCTTGACTAAAGTCTCTGCCTCTGATTGACCCCAGGACCAGTGGGGCATTTACGAGGACCAGGGATGCTGGTCCCCTTACATCCCATGAGAACCAGTTGGGCGAAAGACTGGGCTCTACATACAGAAAAAGAGAGCAGAGGAAACAAAGAAAAATACTGGTATAAGGAACCAGTGAAGCCATCTCCCTGCAAGGTTTGTCAACCTTTTAGGCTAGGAGGCCTAAAGATAGTGCTCCAAGGCTCACCACCAGGAACAAAAGGAGGTCAAAAGTGTTAAAATCGGCCCAACATGACCTGAGATAAGCCTTCCTGAAGTTAGGCAAACTTAGATCTATTGTTCCAAAACAACGACAAAGCGTGCGGGGCTCAGCTGCTGTTTTCTTGTGTACCACCAGGTCCGGTGGCTGTCCCAAGAGGAAGATACACTATGCAGCACTGTTCCACGTCTCCTCGTGAAAAGATGAAGCCGGGAAGCACCACAAAGCAGTATGGGGGCCAAGGACCTGTCGAGGAAATAAAAATAGAAAGCGCAATTGTGCCCCAGTGAAACTGGTGCCATCAGGTGCCACCACACAGGCAACAAGACCCCCGTCCCTGTGTCCAGGCAAAGAAGAAAAGGCAGGGATCACCGTTGTGCTCCCCATGAAGCTGCAGGTAGACCCAGGTCCCCATCCCTGTGCCCAAGAGGCAAAGATAAAGGTGTAGGGAGTGTCAAATTCCTCCAGGCAACCACCTGTGTCTGCCCGCAGGAGTGGGCAGATCAGAAGAAAGGGACAGCTCCTGCAGCAGCACGTGAGTGTGCTAGCTGCACAGGACAGGAAATAGCAGCTCGGGGAGTGTACTCCCAGAGCCTCTCTCCAATGTACAAAGTGCAAGCATGATTGATACTCGGTACCTCAAAGAAAAACAAGCTGCAGCCAAGGCCACTCAAAAGAAAAGAGAAATGTCCAAAGGAAACTGATGAGGCTTTCCCTAGTGAAGAAGGAGAACCGCTGTTCAAATATGTATGGCAAGTAACGAGGAGTACCCCATAATGCCCTGTGTGGCCTGGCCACATATCTTTCCTAAAATGTTATGTGGTGGCCCCAAGAGACCGGGGTCACCACCAAAGGAGTACACAAGATGTGGGGGAGCTGCAGGAGCAGTGCAGCCTCCTCCCAAAAGTAGTTAAAAAGACCCCATGTAAGATGGCTGGGAGAGTAAAAAGATAACCCCTCAAGGTTTTTGTCTTATTTTAAACTCCGGTAAACTCGTGGAGTTTGCAGAATTTGGGAAATCCGCAGAGGAACATGGAATTCCTGAATTCCACCATTCAGACTTGCGAAGCAGAGTTTTCTTTTACATCCACATGCTTGAGTTCTCTCAGGCCGCTTGCGAGTGCATGCAAAACTTCTCACACCACTAGCGAGCTCCCTCAAGATTTTGCACTCGCTCGCATGGCTTACGGCCGTGATGACACCAATCTAGCATTCTTTATGCCAAAAGATTGCAAATGGAGCATTTGAGCAGCTTTTCTGCTTGAGAATGAGACTGAGTGGCATTTGGAGTGAATTTTCTTCTCAAGTTGGTAGTTGGAGTTGTTTTTGTTCAAGAAGCCATTTTTTTAAAACTTTTTTTTTCAAACCAGAAGGAAGAGACTGCAACTCCCTATTCCTGTCCAGCAAGCTCCTCCCAGTGCTTTTCCCCTCTCCTGGTCAGTTTTCATGGGGGTTTGGAGCTGGAAGGATCACTCTCCTTGTCTGCTGCATATATGCCATTGAATTTAAGGACTTTGTTTTTGAGATATTACAAGTAAGTTGAAAAACTGGCGTAGAAGGGTGTTGTTTGTTTGACTGGGGCATCCATCTGGATTTATTTGTATTTGTATTTAATTTTTCAATGTAATTGTGGTGAGTGGCCTACTATTTTATTAGGGGCCCAGTTATTTGTTTGCATGAAATTTATCTTCTTTTGTAAAGGAAAAATGTTGCACAGTTCAGTCCATTTTCTTCTCCATTTCTTAAAAATAATTGCTATATTGAGCGATTAATTCACTTTGTGGCCTAGTCTGCCAGTGAGACTTCCTGTCAGTAGGCCCTGTACTATTCATGGGTGCATGAAACAACTGTTTCTGTGTTGTCTGTAGAAGTTAAACATCATTTAGGCCATGGATGGCATTGTATTAAAATACAAAATGTGATTGTTGTGGTATTTTATGTCTTTTTCCCTGCAAACACTGTTTAGATGGGGTAATGCCTTTGGACGATGCATGTTGCTGTGTACTGCTTTAGCCTTGTTAATTTGCATTTTTTGGCATTGCTGAAATAATGCTGTGCTCTCAATGTTAGCATGCCTCTTTTGTCTGGCCAGTGTGTGTGTATGCATGTGTGTTTAGCATAGGTCACCATTTGCCTTTATTGTTCATTATGCAATGTGGCCGGGGCCATTTTGTATAGTCAGTGTCCACACTTGGCCTGCATGTGTTCTTTTTTTTTTTCAGGCCTCCTGCTTGTTGTTGTTCTGAACATGTGGCTGACAGCCATTTTGAAGCCAGCCAGTGAGCTTTCCCCATAGGCCTGCATTTCTTCTTTGTTTGTGGCTATGCCTACCTGTTGGTTGTTGTTGTTGTGACCAAGAGGCTGGCAGCCATTTTGTGTAGCCAGCTAATGTGCTTTACTCATAGGCCTGCATGTCTTCTCTGTTTGTGACCATGCCTCCTTGCTAGTTGTTGTTGTTATCTGACCATGTGGCTGGTGGCCATTTTGTACAGCCATCCAGTGTGATTTTGCCATAGGCCTGCATATCTTCTCTTTGTTCCCCATACCTCCTTGCTTGGTGTTTAACCATGTGGCTGGTGTCAATTTTGCGTAGGCATCCAGGGTACCTTTTTCCATAGGCTTGCAAGTGTTCATCTTTCATTATGATGCAGCCATGCCTCTTGCTTGCTGGTTCACCATGTGGTTAGTAGATGACCATTTTGTGTAGGTAGCTCCTTGGCTTGGCTTCCAATATAAGGCTGCAACATGACATCATCGAGTTCATCCACGGTATAAAATAATTCTGCCCAGTTTCATCCCTTTTAATGGGTATGTTTTAAAATACAAGAGATGGATTGTAGAACAAGCTGCAGACTTGGAAGAATGGCTAGAACTTTCAGTGCAACCCCGCAATTCTGGGGTGCCGCCTTCAACTTCCAGAGAGGCCAGTCTTGTCTCACAGCAGCCAACAACACCATCAACCAGAAAACCGGCAGCAAAAGAAGGACCCGACCTCTGCATTGTATTAGTTTCAATTAGCAGGGCTCAAGTCCAGTGCAGAGGCAATAGCAAAACAGATTGAGCAATTGCCATCACAAATGACCATCTATACTAATTTCCAGGAGTGTCTAGAGGAACCAAAAGAGGTCTATGGATCACAGTCCATTGACGTACTTGTATGTGAAGATAGGCCAATAGCCAGAGCTCAGCAGGCTGGAAATAAAGTCTCTGGTTTGTCCTGTCACCAGTGTGTCCGCTGAATGTGTGTTCAGTGCAGGTGGTGCGGTTGTCAACTTGAGAAGGACCAGTCTTCTGCATTAAAATATAGAGAGATTGACTGATCAAAATGAATCAACATTTTATACCACACAATTACACCACCTCTAAAACAGCAGCACAGGAGGAGGAAGAGGGTTATTGGTCCGAAATTGAATAAAATGTGTTAGTTGACCAACTTCTTGGTGAACCACCTGAGTTAGAGGACGAACTCTCCTTCCCAGACTGAGTATGCCACTGTCCCATAGAATTTAAAAAATGTTCTCTTTGAACTTAGTTTTTTCTTTGCAAAAATATAGCTCGAGAAACATTATTATTTTTGTGTCCGATTTATGCTGCTCCACCTTTTTTATTAGTCACATATATATTGCCAGAATATTGTAGGAATAATGTGCATTGAAGAAACCTCCACAATTCCTTCATGACATTGAGGACAATGCCTGCCTCATCCCATGCCTATTGCCTAATGCCTATTTCTTTTTGCATCCCTTAGCACTAGAAGGCCTACCCCATAACATTATTTATTATCCTACAGGACTGCCTGCTAAGACCAAATTCAATGTGCTGCCTGCATCAAAGTTGATTGATCAGAACCACCCATACTTGGATTGGATGAGGTAACTTCAACTATTGCAATGGCGAGTGACTGATTGTGTGAGTGATGATTTAAGTTGATTGATGATTCATGTGGCAGCAGACACTGAGGGAGGGTGTGTGTTTAACTGTAATATGAGAAATCATTTCTCTTTAGGTGGTTATCAGCCCTTTTACTCTTAGCCACATTTAATTAATTGCAAGGTGTTCTTCTTTTTTCTGGTTCTTTCGAAACCAGAACAGTCACTTTAGTTAATAAATAAAAACTTACACAAAATACTGTAATTCTGTTTCATTCTCTACTTCATCTTCAACAGCAGTGCACTGCAAGTCTATCTTGCTCGTGTCATCCCGGTTCGTGAATCAAGATGCTGGTGATGGTGACTGGTCTGGAACGGCATTACTCGGAATCATGCCTGGAGTTATACCATGGAAGCACTCAGGGCTGGAGCTACAGGACTACCTCATTAATATCTAAAAGCAAAAAGTTATTGGGTATACTATCGACCTGAAGTCAAAGGTAAATCAAGAATCTGAGGTCTAGTACTCAGCTGTGAGGAATAGAGAGAGGTGTGTTTGTGAAATGCTGCTCTGTCTGTATGTGTGTGTTGAACTTGTGTCAACAGTAATACTCTGAGTCCCACTTTTGTTTTTTTGCTCTGCCTCTGAGTGTTGATACACCGCTCATGAAGCTTACCTTCATTCTGTCCGTCTTCGTGACTCTAAAATATAGTTTATCTCTTACAATCCTCAAGCCTTCTTCAAGTCTCCCTTACAAACAAAAGGGGAAAGCTAGCTGAGCTCAACAACACTCCTGCTTACCTACTGGACCAGTGCATACAGGCCCCAAAGAGTTGACATTCCAGAAAAGAATGCAGACGCACCACCCAATTATGCAATACAGTAAAATATTTATTTTAAAAATAGTATCAACTAAGAGAAGTGGGTAGTAGTTGGTTACTCCCTAAGCTAGAAGACAGAAAATTTAGATATATGGTAAATTGGGTCTCGGGGCAGAAGAACTGCTTCAATGCATGTATCTGTACTCTGTCATACTCAATCCTTTGTTTGCTTGTAACAACAGATTGTTGCCCAGATGATGTTAACCTTGTGTTGTAGCATTTGTCTTTGGCAAACATTTCCCCAAATCCCATTACCCATCCATTCATAAAACCACTACCCTCTTCCCCCTAGTTGTGGGATTTATTGAGGTGTGATTTAAATTACCCCTCAATGGATCACAAACTTGGTGGGGCAGATGTGGTGAAAGCAACACCAATTTATTGTAGAATTTTCTAAGCAGTAGCCCACACCAGCCCATTACCAACCAGCACATTAAAATTATCCATATTTATTCAGATATAGAATGAAGAACATCAGTCATTAGAATCATCATCATTTAAGCTTTGTGTTGCCCAACTGTAAATGTCTAACTTAAGCTTGTCGACTCCAGACTTAGAGTCAAGTTTTCAAAAAGAATACTGCTTGCTCCACATTTGCCAAAACTTACTAGTATTGCTATTTTTTTAGCACAATCAGGCATTCTCATCGTGTATCACGTAGTACTACAGTGGTGATAATTCTTTGTAAATCTTTGATAAATATATAATCCACTGACTCAGTCTTTCTTCTTCCATTTATTTGCCTAAGATAGATAATCAATCAATCATTCAGTTAAATCCTACAGTTCTAGCTCACCTGGGTGGAACTGAAAGTGAGACCCCGCTTGTGAAATTGTGATGCCTCCCCTGTTACTGCTAACAGTATATTCAGGTTAGACAACTAGTATGGATGAAATTTAACTTAGTATGAAATAAATTAACTGCTTCTGTTTTTTATCTAGATAGTTCGGAACTTTGACACAATATAGTTCATCATGGCAGAATTCCTCATAATGGTCAAGATAGTTAGAGAAGTATAAGCCTAGACTCTATGACTAAGTGATATGCTTTCTCTTAATTTACAAGCACATAAAGAGGCTGCATAAAACTACTTGATGGCAGCAGTGCAAAGTAAAAGTAAAATAAACTACTTCAAGTGTAAATTTAAATTAGAAAAGATAGTTTTGCCCTTTATATATTTACAAAGCAACCCGACCTCTCCCTCAAACAAAATGCCTACCCCTCTTCCAAACAAAACTGACTCAAGCCCCAAAACTAACAATGTCCAGGAAATTCTCCCCAGTCCCAACTCCCTTCCCACCCTCTTCACCCAGCCCCAACAAACAACAAATTCCTCCCACCAAAACAAAAAATTCAAAAAGGGATAAAAGAGGGCATTATATGGACATTAGTCCAGAGCTGCTCCATGCTCTGCTCCATTGAGGTGAGCCGGCCCTTGATGATATCCATCCGCTGCAGGATACAGTGCACCAATGGTCTTTTGCCATTCTGGTGGGGGGTGGCAGCAGCTGGCTAGCGGCAGCGCTGGTAATGGCATGGCCAGAAGACTGAGGTTGACCAACGGCACTGGGGCCCAGCTGTTGTGCATTTATTTCTTCCTCCCCCTCTTCCAGGATGCCAGCCGCTGATATTCCTGCCGGGTTTGCTCCAGCTTCTGCCACCGCAAACAGGCTTCTCTATCCTGCCTGTCGGATGGTCTGGCTGGACCAGCAGGAGCAGCTACATTGAGAAAAACAAAAAAGACAAATTATAAATAATGCTCTGTGCAAACGATTGTTTTAAATAACTGGGTGGCACATTAGCAGTACACTGCTGGTCCCCTACGGCCATTGGAATGTATTTGATGTGATTATGATTATGAGAGTTACATGGCCAATTTTATGTTTTACCCACACATGTTGGCAAACCTAAAAAAAACAGTGACTGTGTGGCAGAAAAGTAACAGGCAGAGAATAGCATAACAGGATAAAAAAAGACTGTGATTTGATTTTTTTGCTAAAGGCTTTTCAGGTGACTATAAACAGAGTCAGACACTTTGAGTTGAAAGTTGAAAGTTTAAAGCATCAGGTAACAGGAACAGTAGAGGGGAGGGGACACGGGAAGAGGCGGCAGGTGTGCGCGATGGAAGGAACGCACTGCCTGATGGGCCTCGCAGTCCCGGTCTCCTGTTGGCAGAGTCCTCACGTGCAATCAGGCTTTTAAGAACAAGGGCAGCTCAACTCCAGCGACGAACAACAAGGCAAAGATCCAAAGTCCTTGAAACTGACTACGAGCGGCACCCCTTCAAGAAGGGTGAACGTAACAGCCCCCTCTGCTACAGACCAATATCTTTAATTAATTTGGTGGCCAAAGTAGTGGGGGGAGTAATTTTAAATAGGCTAGTTGAATGGGCAGACGAAAATAAAGTAATAGCCCCAATTCAATACGGCTTTAGGCCCGGTCACTCAACGATCACCCAGTGTTTGAATTTGTACATGATTATAGGGAAATATACCATGGCCCGACAAGGTACAATTCACATGGCGTTCATGGACCTATCGTCGGCATTCGATTGTGTAAGCCGAGGAAGGCTCTGGGACGCCATGGCGAAAATGGGTGTAGAGCAGAATTTAATCAATTTATTAGCAGATATGCACTCTGACACAAGAGCAAATGTCCGGTACACACAAGACCTAAAAGTGACAAGAGATTTTGGTGTGCAGCGGGGTGTCAGACAAGGCTGTATTTTAGCCCCGTTCCTCTTCAACCTATATATAAATGATTTGGAAGAGCATCTTTTAAGTACAGGTGCAGATTATCCTTATGTTGGACGGAAGGGACTGCCGGTTCTGCTTTATGCGGATGACGCAGTCCTTTTATCCAGGACTGCAATTGGTCTTCAAACACTGTTAAACTCCTTTGCTTTTATGAAATCCCGAGACCTGAGCATAAATAACTCCAAATCTTTCGTAATGAAGGTAGGCCAAGGTAATAAAAAGCCAAACTACCTAAATGTTAATGGGGAAACAATCCCAATAACAAAAACATTCTCTTACCTCGGAGTCCTGTTCAACCACCAACTGAACTGGGGCCCCGCGGTACAGAAGAAAAAGGGAGATGTAACCCGGACAAATGCAGCAATACTTGATTTTGCAAGAAAAATGGGTAATAGCCCAGTGGCTGCATTGCTTCAACTTTACCAGGCCAAGAGTGTTGCCATCGCATGTTATGGCAGTGAGTTATGGGGATATGCCTCAATAGGTGCCCTGGAGGTGGTAGAAAACAACTTCTTAAAACAGATACTGAGGGTACCAAGGGGAACAGCCAACTTCTCTGTACACGAAGAGCTGGGTATGTCATATTTAAGTGATAAGATAGCAGTAAATCCCTTACTGTGTTGGCTAAACTGTTGGTTAAACAGTGATATACCCCTTACTCAGCTCATATTGAGGGAAGCGCTAACATGGGAAAACAGGCTAAAGGTACCATGGATAAAATACCTAAGCACTTGCTTCAATGAATTAGGGCGCCCCAAACTCTTTTTAACTCCTGAATCCATTACGAAATTGGATGTTATTACAGTAAAGAAGGTTTTTATCTCCTCTAGGTACTCAGCCAGGGAGGATAGTGAACTAATGAAAGGAAGTGTACGGAAACATGTGCTATTAAAAACATCTATGCTCATGGAACCGTACTTGTCATGGCCCATGTCAAGTTACGATCGCTTCCTATTGACGAGGTTCCGTATGGATTTATTTCACTTACTACTGGCCGTGCCTAGGGGGACTCACCGCAGTCAAGCGTTGCCGGCTTGCGGCTGTGACGAAAAGTCTCCGCAAGACCTGGCACACTTTTTCTTTATTTGCCCTTTTTATATTATACCACGGAGGCAATTCTTAAAACCTTGCCTCAAAAAACTGAACTTCACACAAATTAGACCAGCACTTTACTACCTCCAGTTATTAAGTTGCGATTGCACTTTATTTGTATGTAGCTTTTTAAAATTAGCTCTCAAGTTCAGGAAAAGTATGGAGGGGTAATAGTGCTACTGACAGTCAGATATATTTTTAGCCAATAACAAAAAAAAATGTATTATCCCGAGAGAATGTTCTGCTTGTGACTTTTTTGATTAATGCTGTCTTTTAAAAAGAATTCTGCAAATATGAGTCGGTATATGTGTAACAATTTTGTTTTATGTCGTTTTTAAATAATCTTCTTGTAAATAAGAGTCAATGTATGTCTAATGTAATATGCTTTTATGGTTGTTATTTTTAATAACCGAATAAAGTTACTTGACTTGACTTGAGTTGAAAAACATATGACTTCTCATTGATGAGAACGGCATTAGGCAATATATGGAGTACAAGTTGTGTATGGTGCTAAAATAATGAATATTTAATAAACAAAGAGATGGGCAGTGAGGTTAGAAAAAGAGGTCCAGTACCCGTGCCCCATAGTCGTACATCTAAATCACTAAATGGTATCTGTTCCTATGAGTGAATGCTAGCCTAGACGGCAGCATTAAATGTAGATAGAGAACAATAGTAGTTGAAGTAAACCGATCAATGGATGAAGGTGACAAGACGGCAGCTGTGTGATCGCGGACGCTCTGAGCCCTCCTGACTAATCCATCCCACGACCATGTTTTCCTTCTCTCTTGCCATGCAGCATACCGCAGAAAGTAACCAGTGTCTGCACGAAGCAAACAGACCACAACTGGAGGATTTTTGGATGTCTCTTCATTCACGCTGCTCAAGTCTGCCACTTCTGGAGCCACCTTGCTTACCGGCTGGTGGTCTTTGTGAGTGGCACTACTGCTGCTGGAAGAGGGATACTCTTATTTCATATCCCGGCAATGCCTCCCCGCAAGGCGGATAAAACTGTCAAAATTTGCTCAGAGGCGGACTCAGCTGGGAAGAAAACTGTAGTGAAGGCAGACTTGGGCTCCACTGCAAAAGGAACTGTAGCAGTACCAGAAATTGAAGCAACCTGACCTGTTTTTTTAAAAAAGCTCCCACGCACTACCATGAGGGAGTCAGGGAAGAAGCCGAACAGGAAAGTTTCTTCAGCACCGGATGTTTCTTTCCCTGCAAACTTGGCAAATGCAGCCCCACAAGATGTAAATAACGGATCCAGCAGTTTACTCTTGATGGATGTATGCCCTCTAAAATAATTCCACAACTGACCCCCACGAATGTAGAGGTGAGCCACCCGTTCAGCCTTGAAAGCTCAGTGGGACAAGGGGCGATTCAGACTCCAGAAGGGGCTGGCGGCAAAGGGGGAGAATGTCATCAACTCAATAAAGATGACTTATCTATAGCTGGGGGGTCCGATCTCTGTTGAGTGCCAGCTCCTATTGATAAGGTAGATGGGGATGGGGCAGATGGAGAACCTGCGAACAGCCGGGGGCATGAAACAGAAGGCGGAGATACATTTTTCTCCCTGTCAGACATCTCAGATTGGTCTGACTCAGATAGTCAGGGCCATGTATCGGACTCTATTAATTCAAATGAGGGGCGAGATAAGGCTCCAGCGGATACTGCTACAATCAAGAAGGGGAGCGAGATAAGGCTCCAGCGGATATTGCTACAATCAAGAAGGGGAGGAATCCTAACAATAGAAGCTGTAAAAAAATTAAATAAATGCTTGTGGTCTTCCTTGGGACTATTCTATTTCCCCAGCATTAGAAGGGAATATTTCAGCAACAGGCAATACTACAGGAACAGCAGAACCTGTCTCTTTAGAAACTATATACTGATGCATCATGGCCCATAGGGAAGAAACTCACATGGAGAGTCGGAGAGTTTAGACAGCCTGAAGGAAGATGCGAGGAGACATTTGAAAGATCTCTAAGACTTGTTCCGAGTTTGTGGAAAGAATGAATGAGGTGGAGAGCAGAGTGAATACACTAAAAAATAAAGCCTCAACTCATAGAGAAATGACAGTGTCATTGGAAAATCGGATGTCATACGCCCGGTGGAAACTAGAGGACTTTGAGAACAGAATGATAACTTGAGGGTCCTGGGTATTCCGGAGGGGGCGGACGGTGGGATACCCTAAAGTTTACGGTTGATCTCCTTAAGAGGACTCTCCCTGAGTTAGAAAACTGGGACTGGGCTCAAGAAATGTGCACAAGCTCCCGTTTAGACAGAAGAAGTCCTCATCGTCAGCAGGGAGCAAACCCCGGGCTGTTCTGATTTATATAGGGGATTTTCTCATGTGCCAGGCAATTTACGATTTAGCCCAGCCAGATCGACAGCAGTCTTTTAGTGGGCATACTTTTTTTGTAAGGCCAGACTATTGTGATTCCACAGTGGAACGCCGCTGGCAACTTCGCCAGCTGATCCAACCTTTTCAAAACAAGGGAGAAAAGTTGGAGTTTTTAAGGCCCTTCAAGAATTAGTGAGGTAACATGGGCTTGCTGACATTGGTGCAATCATAGATCAGTCGATCCAGGGCTTACCTTCTATTCTGCCCCTCGTAATAAACTAGTCTGGCTGGATTACTTTTTTATCTCTAATCAATTGGCCGAAATAGCTAAAATTGAGACCTTCCCAAGGATTATCTCAAACCACAATTCTCTAGTTACTGAAATCCCACTGAGTGGTTTCTTAAGAGCGTAGATGCCCTGGACCTTTGAAAGGAAGCATCTTCTTGATCAGTCATACCTTGAGCATTTGGCTAAGTGGATTGTGGAATTCTTTGATATTAATAGAAACATAGCCTCTGAAGTCAATGTCCGGGATGCCTTTAGAGCAGCTGTTCGAGAAGAGACCTTAAGCTTTTCTGTATCTTGACAGAAAGCACTACAGGAGAAAATTCAGAAATGGGTCAAGCTGTTAAGGGCATCCGAGCTTGACCGAGGAGGATTAATGGGGAGTCAAAATATAGAGGAGTACCAACAGCTAATTGCGATCATTAAATCTAAACTCCATCAACACTTTGAAGCGTTGTATCTCCAAAAGGAATACAAACTCCACCAATCACAGAGATACAATCAAGTTAGACTCTTACATACCCTAAGAACACATATACACATAGTGGCTTGCCTCTTCCGGACCACTCCCCACTAGGGGATTGGTTGTTACTTGACCCCATCACAGAGAAACCGACATCCACGATTTATCGTAAACTCATAAACAATGTACCTGACCCCCTAATCACACTCAGAGAAGCTTGGGCCAAAGACCTTGGTAACATAGAAAAGGAGGATTGACAGGATGCATTTCAGAGCCCTAGAGAGATCGCAATCCATTCTTGTTTTTGGCTAGAACAGCTAAAGATCCTACACCACACATATTATCCGCGCACACACCTGTATGCATGGGGCAGGATTCAGTCAGCGCTATGTGTCAGGCGATGCCAACAAGAGGGTACCTTTTTCCATATCCTATGGGAATATCAGGAGATAAGTCACTTCTGGAAGATGGCCACTGATACTATGTCTGAGGTGGTCCCGATGGAGCCGAAGTGGCACTTGCTGATGATTAAAGGAGACACTGATTGGTGTAGATATATGGAAATATGGTTGGTCCTGGTTGCGGGAATTGCAAAGCGCAATATTGCAAGGGGATGGGGGGGTGCCGACAACCCCACAACTGGAGGACTGGAAGCGAAACCTTGACTGGTGCCAAAAGGCCGAAGAAACTGTGTACAAAAGTAGGGGGTGTGTTAAAAAATAGAAGAAAGTTTGGGCGTCATGGTAGAACTACAGAGGATCTGGAGGGGTCACGTATTGGTTGGTGAGATGGGGATTGATTGTCTTGGCTGCTCCCTCATGATTGTTCTACTGCTGATGTTTGTGCTATCTCTAAATATGGACTTTTGGAACTATTTTTTATTGTATGATCTCATGAGCATTGTTATAAAAAGATCATAGAGGACAGCCAAATATATGCAGTATAGGGCTGAGCTATATGAACTCTGAGAAAACACAGAAAAGGTTCTGGCAAAATTGCTGCAACTTGGGAAGTGACCAATCAAATCTGTAACATTAAAGAACATTGAGAGAAGGTTCAGGATTCACTGGCAGAAGTATTGGATGTATTCAAAAACTACTAAAAACAACTTTATACTGAGGGAGTGACTATGCCATCGGTAGAATCCCAGAATAATTTTTTTAAATATCGATAAATGACCGAGGTCACAAATGATCAAAATGAAATCCTTGCAGCCCCGATAATTTGTGAACATTTGGAAGCTACCATAACTTCTCTAGCTACGGGCAAACCCGTGGGCCCAGACGGCATTCCCCTGGAGTTCCATAGAGCATTCCGGCAACCTTTGCAGCAAGAGATAATGCATTTATTCCAGCTGGCCCAAAAGGGCCATATTTCCAACTCATGGTGGAAGACAACTATAGTTGTGTTTAAGAAAAAGGGCAAGCCAGAACCTATTTCATCTTTGTATAGACCCATATCCCTTATAAACTGCGACAGAAAGATTTATTCAAAAATACTTTCAACCAGGTTAGGTAAGATCATCACTCCTCTGGTTTCAAATGCGCCAACACAGGTTTATCCCTGGCAGGGATTTGACAGATCATGTATTCCGTGTCATTGCCCTTCTTGACTGGGCTCAGGCCATGAAATCATCGCTGGGGGTATTCCTGTTGGACGCCAAGAAAATGTTTGACAGGGTCTCCTGGCGCTTTCCGTGGTCTGTCCTAAGATGGAAGGGGATAAGTGGGGAATTTATTCAGGATGTTAAGACACTGTACCTATCTCCAGAGCCTGTGATTCGTATTTCAGGGAAGGATTCAAATGTGTTCAATATCAATGGAGGTACCAGGCAGGGGTGCCCGTGCTCTCCCTTGCTCTATATATTGAGCCTCTTCTCAAAAAACTAGAGCTGGATGTGAACATCAAGGCGGTGAGGGTCAATGATGTTGATTATAGAGCACTGGCATATGCTGACAACATTGCGGTACTTACCATTGATGTCACCTCAGCACTCCTAGACGAGAAAGCTTTAGCTGAACAGTTTGGTGCCCTCTCAGGATATAAACTAAATGTGGACACAACTCAGATTCTTTGCTCAGGGAATATGTGCCCTTTAGGGCTCCCAGTTGTTCAAGAGGCAACTTATTTGGGGATCAAAATTACAGCTGTGGTGGATACAATTCCTGATTTAAATATTTCCCCAATAATAGAAAAAGTTAATAAAAAATTGGAGAGGCTAGACCACCTCATCTTGTCTAGCAAGGATAGAGAGGATATGCTTTAGATTTCTTTGGGGGTACAGCAGGCTAAATGGATGATCCTCCCAAGACAGCTGGGGGATGGCCCATACCCAGTTTTCTTCTTTATTACTGGGCATCTATTTTACAACACATAGGAATTCTGCTAGTGGGGAATAAAGCTGAAATCCCGTTGGAAGCTAGACCGACTATATATGAACTAGGTTTGGGGAGCGTAGTTAAGGTTGTCTGGTCAGGATATTGGAACCTAGTCATTATAAAATGACCAAATTTAAAATACTGAGAGCTGCTTATAAGGTGTGGAGACAGATATAGCGGAAACTGAAGATCCCAAACTTGAATGTATATACTCCACTCTCTGCTTCAGACACTCTGCCACATATTTTTCAGGATCAATTTACTTTCAGATGGGGGAGTAATGGAATTCACTCTCTGGGCGATTTTTACAGGGAAGGCCAACTTTTGTCATTTACGAATCTGCAGGAAGAGTTGGGGTTGGGCAAGAGAGATTTCTTTAAGTGTTTGCAGATACAGAGAGCTTTCTGGGGGCAAATGGGAACAGACTGGTTTTGAATGTAGAAAAGATACCTTTGGTGGAAACAGTACAGAGGAAGCCCAAGATTGGAAACATTTATTAAAATTAGCTTGAAGCTTTCCCAGACGATATTGATGCTCAGAATGCAAAATGGGAGAGTAGGCTTGGAGAGGCAGTAATTAACATTGAGGATTCATTGGAACTAGCAAACCAGATACTGGTAACTGGAAGTCTCAGGAGCCTGCATTTTATGTCTGTCTTCGACCTTTATTAAACTCCAGCAAAGATAGCTAAATGGGGGGAACAAGGGGAGAGAAATGCAATAGATGTGGTTTGCAGGTGGCCTATACCATACACATGCTCTACTCTTGTCCTAAAATGGATGTTTTTTTGCAGGATGTTGAGGCTTTCTTAACTACAGTGCTAGGAGTCTCAGAATCAATTACACCAGGTATTTTAATCCTGGGATTAGTAAATAATACAGAGACAAATAAGAGGGTGAGGTCAGAGATAGTGTTTGTCTTCATTGCAATGGCCATTGCCCGCCTATGTATTACCTCTCAATGGATAAGTAGTGACCCTCCAATCTTCTCCAGCTGGCGGTCTAAGATGCTGGCTATTTACAATATAGAATCCTCAGTATATAAGTTAAGAGGACAAAGGAAAAAAGAGCTGGGGCAGAGAATCTGGGCACCTATTGCAGGATTGGTGAATCAATATTGGCCAGTTAAAACAAATCCGAAATACAGAGGGAAATGCTTGCAAGGGTGCAGCAGGCAAAGACAGGTAGATACAATGAAACTCTGCTTTTACCCTGCAGTGCTTGCCTACTGATCATATTAATAAGTGAATCAGTGAATTCCATATCGGACTACTCGATTTATTGCACTGGCACTTTCTTCTTTGTCAGTAAAAATATTTGGGGTGATATGAGCTTCTATTCAGTGTATATACTAAATTAATTGTTTGGTTTTAATTGACATTGTCTAGCATTTCATCTCTTCCTGCATTCCATACAGTCTTTAATGTGTAATCAATTATGTGAATATTTACCATGGCATGTCCTAATAAATTTTTTTTGCAAAGGAAAAAAATAATAATAATAAAAACAAAAAAATCAATGGATGAAGTTTGGATACAGGGGAAATCCTCAGACTTTAAGAGTTACCCTCACACACCTGTCATGTTTCATCATTGGGCTTTATGCTCCTGGAGTGGGTGGCGCTGTAGTCTCCCACGGGCCCAGCGAGAGGGCTCTTTGGCAGAGATTTTTTTTTAAAGGAATGCCGCAGTGGTGAGTGCGGGTAGAGTTTATTCTGAGGTCTTTCTAATCTCTTGGCCCTTTTAGTTTCAGAAACACATTGTTGCACTCTTGCTTTTTTTAACATAAGCTAACCGTGTTCGGCTTCTTACATTATATAAATTAAGACAATCAAGAATACATGTTCTTGCCAGACCTACTACCGGTGTCAACCAACATTTGATTCATACGAAAAGGGGAGCCAGTCCAATTAAATCCTCCTAATATTTCAGGCCTAGTTGTTCATGACTAATAAAGTTTGCCGTATTTTTGGAGCAACCAACAGGCTGCTGCTGAAACCATTTTCAATAAGTTGTAACTCCTCAGCTTTACAGAGCCCCTACACACCTACGCCATACAAGATGCTTGAAACTTATTTGTTATAAGCTCTGCTACTAGTTTATGTTTTAATTTTGTGAAGCTCACCTGGTATTCCGCAGGGGCGAAATGGATGGAATGGATGCTAGAACCCTACTTCCCTCACCCAGCTCTTCTGCCCAACAGAGTCAAAGCCAAAAATGGAAGGTGGGGAAGAAGGGGAACAAAACAAAGAAAGGGAGAAGTAGTAGAGTCCACTGGTCTGTCCGATTCAATGTCACCAGGATTCCTAATGGGAAAAAGCCCACACATGAACACAACTCTTTTTCTGACCTATGGTTTTGCTGTTTACATAATCAGGGAATCTAGTATTCTACCTGTTGCAGGTTCGGCAGTGGTACGAAGACAACATCAAAGTACTAGAGCTGTAAACAATGAAAAGTGTGAAACATACCAATCTTGACAACAACCACAATAGAGAAGCAACTGACCCACACAAATCATATATTTCACTTGCATTCCAGAAAAAAGCAAAAAAAATATTTTCCTAGTCAGGAGAAACAAAAAAAAACAGACGTAGGGCACAAAAAGTTGCATTGTCAAAGTGCGTAATCTACAGTGAAGTGTTTTAAAAAACAATTTCTATTTGTTTGCAGAAAGCGATATGGAGAAATCTTGGACTGAAACAAGTGCAAGGCAAGAAGCACCAGGCTTCCACAATGAAAAAGGAGCACAAGATCAGATAAGTATCTTAAGCCACTAGATACTTTGATAATACGCATCCTACCTTGTAACTGGTCTAGGATTCTTTTGAAATACCTCTTTATTGTATTGCTTCAATGTGGAGACACCAGGAGATGAAGCATGGACAAATGCTGCAGTCAAAAGACGAGCAAACAAACTGACTGAGAAGGGACATCCAGGACAATACTTAGCCTCGGAAGAAGAACGTCACCACGGAAGGAACAGAGCACTGCAGGACACTGGGAGAGAAAACCCTGGACATCTCCTCAATATAGAGCTGAGCGGAGAATGCAGGTAAGCCGGGAAATCAAGGGAGGCCTGACGGGGTCCAAGATGGAACACGAAGTGTGTTTCCCTTGTGGACCCCACCCTTTTGAATGCCTCAAGCGCCACTTTTGCCAGCCGTCAGGAATTGGCAGGTGGTCCTGCATCGGAGGCAGCGGGCGGGGATTGGAATGCTGCTGCAGGTAGCGCTGACTGTGAAGCCCAATTATCACACAATGTCCTGAAGGGTAAAAGTCAGTAGACAATTATGTATGGCATGCACATAGCATTGCTGCAGCGGACAAGAAGGAGATTGTTTATATTTCTATTTTTTAAGTCAAAAGATAGTTAATCATCTTTACGTAACATTCATTTCATGGTTGGAATTATACAGTTAAAACAGCACTGCATTGAATGTATTGACAACCACAAGAAACTTGGTGCAACAACAAACGTGAATAAATAGTGCAAGTGGCGACGCAAGTGAGAGGAGAACAAGCAGCGTGGTCGGCGCACTGTGTGCAAGGTGCAAATTATCTACAGTGAGTGGCTAAAGGCGACGCATGTGACATAGTGATATCACATAGGACACGGTTAATTTTGGTAGATTTGTAGCCACTGAGAGGAAGTGCGCCTATTGATTAAGCTTAATCAAAGTCACATGCGTCGCCTTTAGCCACTCACTGTAGATAATTTGCACCTTGCACACAGTGCGCTGACCACGCTGCTTGTTCTCCTCTCACTTGCGTCGCCACTTGCACTATTTATTCACGTTTGTTGTTGCACCAAGTTTCTTGTGGTTGTCAATACATTCAATGCAGTGCTGTTTTTAACTGTATAATTCCAACCATGAAATGAATGTTACGTAAAGATGATTAACTATCTTTTGACTTAAAAAATAGAAATATAAACAATCTCCTTCTTGTCCGCTGCAGCAATGCTATGTGCATGCCATACATAATTGTCTACTGACTTTTACCCATCAGGACATTGTGTGATAATTGTACCTTCCTACCCAGTCCTGACCTGGTTTATGGGTTATACTCCTGTCTTACTTACAAGACTGTGAAGCCCGACAGCACACCCCCCAAGACCCCTTCCCAAACAGATTTAGGCTTCTTGGGATAGCAACGGTGAAACAACCGCTGCATGCAGGGAGCATAAACATGATAGGCAGGTTCCCAAGATCGTTCATCAGGCCTGTAACCCTTCCAATGAATTGATTACTGTAGCCTATGCCTCATTCTGTGAGAATCTGCAATATAGGCCACTTTGAACTCAGGAACATCATCCACCAAAATAGGGGAAGGTTAAGCAGGATCAACAGTACCATGGGCTACAGGCTTCAACAAAGACACATGGAAAACAGGACGGATCCGTAAGGAGTCAGGCAAGTCGAGTTTAATAGCAACAGGGTTTATTATCTTAGGAATAGCATAGGGACCAATAACGCGTGATATAAATCTACTCGACCCTTTGACCTTGATTTTTCTAGTGGACAAATAAACCTTGTCTCCTACTGCACATTCCAGAGGTGGTTGACGATGGTGATCAGCATCCTCCTTGTACCTATTTTTGCTCTCCTCCAAATCCCTTTTGGCTATAACATGAATATATTGGAGGCTAGTCACAAGGTCTAAGGCAGCAGGAGTAGTCGAAGGAACCTGAGGAGATACGAAGCCACAACGAGGGTGAAAACCGAAGTTACAAAAAAAAGGGGATACTCCAATGGATGTATACACACCACTGTTATATGCAAATCTCTGTGTACTTGCAATAATGTGCAACCTAGGTATTGTTCGATACACTGATTGACCCTTTCAGTCTGGCCATCTGTTTGAGGGTGATGGGCAAAAGAGAGCCTTAAATCTATTTCTAGCAAAGTGTTCAATCCTTTCCAAAATGTTGATACAAACTGGGGGTCTCTATCTGATATGATAACAGAAGGAAGGTCTTTCAAACGTATGAAATGGGACATTTTCGATAGCATGCCAACAACTATGAATATGACTGTATGTCCTTGCTTAGTGGGTAGAAGTTCTACAATAAAATCCATAGAAACCTAATGCCATGGTACAGGAAGAGTGGGTAGAGGGGTTAATAGCCCCGCTGGGACCTGGTGTGAACTTTTACACTGAGCACAGACGTAACAGCGTTGAACATACAACTGAGTATCCTAATTCATAGACGGCCACCAAAAATGTATTTTGAGCAGGGCAAGGGTTTTTTTTGTGATTTGGGTGTCCTGCTAACACATGTACATGACACCATGCAAGTGCTTGTAACTGTTATTCTTTAGTAGGGAGTACTAAGCCTGTTGAATGTATATTAGTTTGTTTATTCTAATTCCCTTGAGTTTGGTTTCTAGGTCTTTGATTTCTTCGAATGTATGCGCCTGAATAACTTCTTTCAAAAATGATTCCTTGGAAAAGGTACCCTCTAGAATGTGTTTGGGACTCAAAAAGTAGGGTTGTTCATGTGCACTCAGGTCCTCAGATAGATCATAACCAAATTGGCATAGGGCATACGCTTTGCC
This sequence comes from Lissotriton helveticus, assembly GCF_964261635.1. Classification (NCBI taxonomy): domain Eukaryota; kingdom Metazoa; phylum Chordata; class Amphibia; order Caudata; family Salamandridae; genus Lissotriton; species Lissotriton helveticus. The sequence continues at coordinate 1,609,475,236 of NC_136063.1, read as the reverse complement.
ATGTTTGGTGCTTGGTTGCAAAATTTCTGAAATAATGGGTTCATCACAACTGCCTCATGGATAAAGCCCTGGCTGCTTTCATGATCTGTAGGATTCTGTGATCCGTGATAACCGGGACTATGTGTAAGGCCACAAGTAAGTACTGACACCATTCTTCAAAGGCTCATTTGATTGCTAGTAACACCTGGATTTCTGCAGGTGCGAAATGGACGGAACGGATGCTAGATCCCTATTTCCCTCACCCACCTCCTCTGTCCAACAGAGCCAAAGCCAAAGAGGGAAGGTGGGGAAGAAGGGGAAACAAAACAAGGAAAGGGAGAAGGAGTAGAGTCCACTGGTCTGACCGATTCAATGTCACCAGGATTGCTAATGAGAAAAACCACACTTTTTCTGACCTATGGTTTCGCTCTATACATAAGCAGGGATACTAGTGTTCTACCTGTTGCAGGTTTGGCAGTGGTATGAAGGCAAAATAAAAGTATTAGAGCAAGAGACTCACAAAACGTATCTAGAAAATAAACACAGATTTAAGCTGTAAACAATGAAAAGTGTGAAACCTACCATCCTTGATAACAACCACCGTAGAGAATCAACTGACCCAGAAAAATCATATATTTTGCATGAATGCCAGGAAAAGGCCCAAAAACGTATTTTCCTAGTAAGGAGAAACGAAAAAAGGAACAGAAGTAGGGCACAAAAAGGTGCAGGGTAAAAGTTCGTAATTTACAGTGAAGTGTTTTAAAAAACAATCTCTCTTTGTTTGCAGAAAGAGAAATGGAGAAATCTTGGACTGAAACAAGTGCAAGGCTCTTTCCATAATGAAAAAGGAGCACAAGATCAAATAAGTATCTTAAGCAACTAGATACTTTGATAATACGTATCCTACCTTGTAACTGTACTAGGATTCTTTTGAAATACCTCTTTACTGTATTTCTTCAATATGCAGGCACCAGGAGATGCAGCGTGGATAAATGCTGCAGTCAAGAGAAGAGCAAACAAACTGATTGAGAAAGGAAATCCAGGACAATACTGTGCCCCAGAAGAAGAATGTCACACAAGAAGTAACATAGCACCGTAGGATGCTGGGAGAGAAACACCAAGGATGTCTCTTCAATGTGTAGCTGAGCGGATAACCAGGGCCGTTTCTAGGTGCTTTGCCGCCCGAGGCGAGAATTGAAAAATGCCATCCCCTCCCTTTTACTACCATCACTCTTTCCCCTTGTCATCCAGGCTAGCGAGGCACACTCTCTACTACTGAACCCTTCTATGTTACTCTCATTTACTATCAGGAAACATGATCACAACAGTCAGTCCTGCAAACGACCTCAACAAAAGGCCAAGGTCAGACTGTTACGGTAGCCATACACTCACAGAACTATGTACACGGATGCCCAATAGAGCCTTGTGTTTAAATACCACTGAGGCGTCAAGTGCATCTCGTTTTCAAAACCATAAACAACAAAAATAGTAACTTGCAATACTCACTCACTCAGTACCTGTCCTCAGTATCCATCAGTGAACACAGACATCGGGGCTCACTTGGTCAGTACCTGCCCTCAGTACCCATCAGTGAACACAGTCTTCCGTGCTCACTCAGCCAGTACCTGTCCTCAGTACCCCTAGATGAACAGTTTTCAAAGTCACTGTCAGTACCTGTCCTCAATACTTCAAAGTCACTGTCAGTACCTGTCCTCAATACTTCCAGTGAACACAATTTTCAATGCTCACTCGGGCAGTACCTGTCCTCAATACCCCTCAGGGAACACAGTTTTCAATGCTCACTCTGTCAGTGCCTGTCTTCAGAATTCCTCAGTGAACATAGTCAATGCTCACTGTCAGTACCTGTCTTCAGTACCCCTCAGTGAACACAGTCTACAATGCTCACTCGGTCAGTACGTGCCCTCAGTACCCCTTAGTGAACAGAGTCTTCAGGGCTCACTCGGTCAGTACCTGCCCTCAGTACTCCACAGTGACCACAGTATTCAAGGTCACTTGGTCAGTACCTGTCCTCTGTACCCCTCACTCAACACGGTCTTCAATGCTCAATTGGTCTGTATCAGTCCTGAGAGACCCTTGGTGAGCACCAATTCTCAGTGCCAGTCCTTAAAACCCCTGTCTATTGCACCAGTCCTCAGTGCTCCTCGCTCAATGCCAGTCTCAGTTCCCCTCAGTGCCAGTTCTCAATGACCTTCACAAATACTAGTCCTTGGACCCCATACCCTTCCCCTCGTTAATAGTAGTCTTCAGTACTTCTTGTTCAGGGTCAGTCCTCTTTAAGCACCAGTCCTCAGAACTGCTCGCTCAGTAACAGTCCTCAGTGGCCCTGCGTGAGTACCAATCCTCAGTGCCCTTCGCTCAGTGCAAGTCCGCATACTCCCTCTCCAATAACAGTCCTCAGTGCCCCTCTGTTAAGAGCAGTCCTCAGCGCCAGTCTTCGGTACACCTCCCTCAGTACCAGTCCTCAGTGCCCCTCTGTGAGTACCAATTCTCAAAACAGTCTTTGAGTACCAATCATCGGTGCCAGTCCTCAGTGCCTCTCCATGGGTAGCACCCCTCAGCACCTCTCGCTCAGTGACAGTCCTCAGTAGTGTTCTTGCAATCACGTCACTGCGGCCCCTTCCCTCTTGCATGGATCATTCAACTCTCTGTCCTCATGCCCTTCTCGTTCCACATGCCGATACTCCACCTTCGCCTGCCAGCTATCGCTTCTCCGACGGCACCTCCCGCTTACCCTGGAGCGCTCCCTGCTTCCTCCTTCTCGTTTTCACTTCTTCTCCTGCACTCCCTTCTTATCACTGCAACCTCGGTGGTGCCTCTCTCCCAGAAGGCCACCTTCCGGATCCCCTCTCTCCTCTGCAGGGCTTTCTGCACCAGTCACTGTCCCTCGTGCATTGCTCCCTCTGACCCTCACATCACCCCATGCGCCTCTCCTCCCGTGGGTCTTTCTCTTCACTCCTCGCGTCCCCTTCTGCACGTTTCCCTCAGCTCTCCTCACATCTCAGTTGGCAGTGGTTCCTCTGCACCTCTCCTCTCCCGTCTTATCACCTCCTCTCCCAGGTCCTCTCTCCTCATTAAACTACGCAGTGAATTGTTGCAGGATTGGTACGAGCAGTCTCGTGGAGATCAACAACGTGTAGCACTGATCTGCTGGACAGAAAAATCATGCAGAGAACACAGGGCACGACGTAAGAAGTCGTTGTGCAGTAAAATCTACAGGCCATGCAAAAACGCATAACGAGGAATGACGACACTATAGCCTGTCCCTGGGGATATGAATGGTAAAAACAAGAGCTGTTTGCTGCAGCTCACCCACTTCTTAATGCAAAAATTACAGACAAGACACTTCCAGGAAATCTATCCAAACGTTGACCGCACCTGATGGCTGGTTACTCAATCCCTCATTTGTGTTCCTTCTTACAGAGCGTTAGTCCTTCCGGTGCAGTGAAAGGACGCTTCTCTAGGTTAGGCATGCAATCAACGGTGCTGGTAAGTCAGTCGTGGTGCGCATATGCACACTAAGCCCTTAAGACTGCATGGAAATTCATACTTTTCCCTAGTTTTGAGGGTTCTAGCGATGCACAGGTTCTTCTTCTTTTTAATTTAGGTAGAGGAGGGGTTATTTTTGTTCAAAAGTCGGCGTATTTGAGTACGAATCCACTTTGCAGTTGGATTACCGAAATACATTTTGTTTAGATGCAAAATGTGCGTATTTATGAGAGGTCTTCACCAGTACTTTTTTTGAGTTTATCAATTGAGCCTGCTAAAGCACACTTCCTCTTCTGACGCATTAGGTAGTGGTAGTCAGCAGCGTGCATGCAGGGCCGTTTCTACCATTAGGCAAGCCTAGGCAGCAGCCTAGATTTACTTTCATAGGTTCAAATTAAAAAAAAAATCCCCCTTTTGCCGCCCTAGCCATTTTGCCGCCCTAGGCAGCCACCTAGTCTTGCCTAATGGTAGAAATGGCCCTGCCTGCTTGAGTACCAATCCTCAGTGCCCTTCGCTCAGTGCCAGTCCGCATAATCCCTCTCCAATAACAGTCCTCAGTGCCCCTCTGTTAGGAGCAGTCCTCAGCGCCAGTCTTCGGTACACCTCCCTCAGTACCAGTCCTCAGTGCCCCTCTGTGAGTACCAATTCTCAAAACAGTCTTTGAGTACCAATCATCGGTGCCAGTACTCAGTGCCTCTCCATGGGCAGCACCCCTCAGCACCTCTCCCTCAGTGACAGTCCTCAGTAGTGTTCTTGCTATCACGTCACTGCGGCCCCTTCCCTCTTGCATGGATCATTCAACTCTCTGTCCTCATGCCCTTCTCGTTCCACATGCCGATACTCCACCTTCATCTGCCAGCTATCGCTTCTCAGACGGTGCCTCCCGCTTACCCTGGAGCGCTCCCTGCTTCCTCCTTCTAGTTTTCACTTCTTCTCCTGCACTCCCTTCTTATCACTGCAACCTCGGTGGTGCCACTCTCCCAGAAGGCCACCTTCCGGATCCCCTCTCTCCTCTGCAGGGCTTTCTGCACCAGTCACTGTCCCTCGTGCATTGCTCCCTCTGACACTCACATCACCCCATGCGCCTCTCCTCCCGCAGGTCTTTCTCTTCACTCCTCGCGTCCCCTTCTGCACGTTTCCCTCAGCTCTCCTCACATCTCAGTTGGCAGTGGTTCCGCTGCACCTCTCCTCTCCCGTCTTATCACCTCCTCTCCCAGGTCCTCTCTCCTCATTAAACTACGCAGTGAATTGTTGCAGGACTGGGACGAGCAGTCTCGTGGAGATCAACAACGTGCAGCACTGATCTCCTGGACAGAAAAATCATGCAGAGCACACAGGGCACGACGTAAGAAGTCGTTGTGCAGTAAAATCTACAGGCCATGCAAAAATGCATAACAAGGAATGACGGCACTGTAGCCTGTCCCTGGGGATATGAATGGTAAAAACAAAAGCTGTTTGCTGCAGCTCACCCACTTCTTAATGCAAAAATTACAGACAAGACAATTTCAGGAAATCTATCCAAACGTTGACCGCACCTGATGGCTGGTCTCTCTATCCCTCATTTGTGTTCCTTCTTACAGAGCGTTAGTCCTTCTGGTGCAGTGAAAGGACGCTTCTCTAGGTTAGGCGTGCAATCAACGGTGCTGGTAAGTCAGTCGTGGTGCGCATATGCACACTAAGCCCTTAAGACTGCATGGAAATTCATACTTTTCCCTAGTTTTGAGGGTTCTAGCGATGCACAGGTTCTTCTTTTTAATTTAGGGAGAGGAGGGGTTATTTTTGTTCAAAAGTCGGTGTATTTGAGTACGAATCCACTTTGCAGTTGGATTACCGAAATACATTTTGTTTAGATGCAAAATGTGCGTATTTATGAAATGTCTTCACCAGTACTTTTTTTGAGTTTATCAATTGAGCCTGCTAAAGCACACTTCCTCTTCTGACGCATTAGGTAGTGGTAGTCAGCAGTGTGCATGCAGGGCCGTTTCTACCATTAGGCAAGCCTAGGCAGCAGCCTAGATTTAATTTCGTACGTTCAAATTAAAAAAAATCCCCCTTTTGCCGCCCTAGCCATTTTGCCGCCCTAGGCAGCCGCCTAGTCTTGCCTAATGGTAGAAACGGCCCTGCGGATAACGCAGGTAAGCAGGGAAATCACGGGAGGCCTGGCCGGGTCCGAGATGGAACGGCAAGCATGTTTCCCTTGCAAACCCTCTCGTTTGAAGGCCTCAAGCGCCGCCTTCGCCAGCCATCAGGAATCAGCAGGCTGGGCTCGCATCGGAGGCAGTGGGTGGGGATAGGAGCGCTGCTGCGGGCAGCGCTGACTGTGAAGCCCGACAAATTTATGAGTGAAATGAAAGATACCTTCAATGCTCCTGCTCATCTGTTGGGCTTTTTAATTGCAAAAGAAATTTCCGAGTGCAAGACAAACTAACAGTTACCCCCGAGAAATAAAATACCTAAACTTGTCCAGATAGTATCCACCCATGTTAATGCATTTTCGTTTTTATACCCACAGGGCCACAAGTCATTATATATGATTTAAAGTAATTTACTTTAAGATCTAACCCCTCCATGAAGTAAAAAAAAACAATCAGTATTTCTGAAGCCCAATTGCTGTGCAGTCCATAAGGACCGCATCGTCTGCATACAATAAGATTGGAATACTATGAGATCTCATTTTCGGCCCATCCCTACCTAAATTAATTAGATGATTGGTGTTGGACTTGGCCCTTTTTGCAGGGTCATTTTTTTGCCTTCCTCCTATATTTCCTCTGACCTGTTGTTGGCTATTTTATGACTCTGGGCACTTTACCACTGCTGATCAGTGCTAAAGTGCATATGCTCTCCCTATTGTAAATTGATGTATTAATTGGTGATTCCATGATTGACTACTTGGTTTACTTGTCAGACCCTAGTACAGTGCGCTGAGTCTGCCCAGGGTGTACCCAGGGTGTCGCATTCCAAATGCTGCTAGTGGGCTTGCAGCACTGGTTCTGCCACTCATAGAAGCGGCCTTGTGAAATGTGTCTAAGGTCTGCCATTGCAGAGCCAGTGTGCAGTCTGGTACTGTCATGCATACTTGGGCAAGTGCACCCCCTTGCCAGCCCCTAAACCTTCCCTTGTCCTCATATTAGTCACCCCTATGGTAGACCCACAGGCAGGGTACATTGTAAGTATGAGGTAGGACAAGCCCTGATGTGTGTGGCATGTTCTTGTAGTGAATTACAGCCATTTTCGTTTTTTACTATTGCAAGGCTACCTAGTCTCCAGAGGCCAGAATTGGCTGGTAGATTATTGCATGTTTATAATCCTAACAGACTCAGAGAACATGGAAGAAATTCGAGTTTAGTATGCCTGGACTCAGAATGATAAAGTACATCTTTTAGTAAAGTGGGTTTTAACATTCTGTGTTTGCAAATACCACTTTTAGAAAGTAGGTATTTGCTTGCCTAAACCTTTCAAGCCTGCCTCTGCTAGGCTGTGTATTCCTTGTCTGGAGTTTGAGTGACAGGGCTGGGGGATTCTAGGAGACAGAATGAGATCTGCATCTAGATGGGAGGGAGGAGTTGCACTTAGGACATGAATAGGACTGTGCCCGCCCCCCACAGTGCTGGCTCCACCCCCTGTGGTGCGACTGATGTCTCTGCCCTGCACACTGAAAGAAGAGAAGGACGACTGTCAACAAAGTGCTCCAGGGCTGTACTTGCCTTCCACAATGCTGGCTCCACCTCCTGTGGGGTGTCTGATGTTCCTACCCTGCACTGTGAAAGGAAAGGAGAAATCTGGTAAACAGAGTGTTTCAGAACTGGTTTGGACCGTGCACAGGCCCCTCTCCCATCAGAGAACAAATGATTTTGGGTATAAATATTTGGACCCTGATCCTAAGAAATTAGATCACTTCTGGACTTACAAGACGAAACCTCTGCTGAGCAGAAGGAACCTAATGAAACTGAGGAGAGACTATTCCCAAGCTGAAGTGCTGCTTGGGGGATTGGCCTGCAGTGGTTGCCTGACTGCCAAAGAGAGGAGAAAGAACTTTGTGGACTTTACTTTCAAGTTGTGCAAAAGATCTCCAAGGGCTTGGAAGAGAGCTTGTCCCCTGACCGAAGTCCCAGGACCAGTGGACTTCACTAGTCGTTGTGAATTGCTGCTGGAAACGCTGTTTCAGTGGCTACAAAGGCAGGGAGCTGTGACCGACTCTCACGACCGGCTCGGTGTCCTCAAGGCACCGCATCAAGCAACGTCTGCCTCAAACAAGGCAAGCTCTGATCTCATCGACTCGTTCCTGACTCCGTCACCGAGCCGTAGCCTGCACCGCGACTGGTGGACACTGCGACGTGCAACGCCTCACTACACCGACTCGTACTGGTCTGACCGAAGCAGTCCCTGCTGCTGACTCCGAGTCCTGTGACCGCACCAGAGTTGGGCACCGCCTCGCATGCTTCGTGACGCACCGCTAGATACGCACATCTGTCCGGACTGTTCAGCGCCTTGAGACCCTCCGGGTGAGTAGCGCGCTATATAAATGCTCTGATTGATTGATTGATTGACGCCAGCTCCCGAACTCCAAGTCTGTCGCCGCACCGCAAGCTGCAAGCACCGCATCGAAGCACCATCTCACCCTGAAATGCATGCCTTGGGTCCACTGACTCTGTCAACGGGCGGCTGCCTGCGCCACATCGAGGGACAACGCGTCCTGCAACGCTTCCTTTCTGCACCGCGATGAACACCAGAACCGGCTCGCACATCCGTGACGACCGCCTCAAGTAAAAGGTACTGTGACTGAGTCTGTCGAGATTGGAGTGGGCCCGTACCGACGCAGTCCGCTGGATTTGCTAGACTCTGTGTTATTTCAACAACGCTGCAGCCAGACCGGGCTACCGACTCACACAGAATCTTGAATTAAGACTTTTTACCCAGAACTCTTGAAATCTAATAGTACTGTGGATTCTTTTTGTTGTTTATTGGTCTTGTGGTAACTCTATATAAAATATACTTATTTTTTTATAAAACTTTGTAGTGTTGTCACTGGGTTACTGTATGTGGTCACAAATGCTTAACTTACAATGCCTCTGAGATAAAGCCTTCCTGCTCGTGCCAAGCTACCAAGGGGGTGAGCAGGGGTTATTTTAGGAGTGCAATCCCCTTATCCTGACTAGAGGAGAGGGTCCCTATTTGTCACAAGTACCTAACTGTGCCAACTAGAGACCCCCAATTCTAACAATTGAAATTTCCATTTATATATATAATAGAAAAAGAAACAAGGCCAAGATACAGCCTTTTTCGAACACCTTCGGAGAATCAAAATATGAAGATGTTTCTCCTACAGAGCCGTAATTTATGGATACCTTCAAATTCCAGGGTAGGTGCCTTATCATGTTAAGGTACTTGGTTCCAGACCAATGCCCGGCATGTACTCCTGTCATTTCACTCAGTTGACCCAGTCAAGTGCACTGGATAGAACAATTAAGGTGCTGTATAACACACCTCTTTTAGCCATCACCTAATTTGTGATTGCTAAATGCAGGTTCAGAGCCTGTTCAACCCTGCCTATGCCTGACCGAAAACCATATTGTACATTTGATAAAAAATAATCTTCCTCCACCCTGGTCTCTACTTGTGCCAACAAATACTCTGCCCAGGATTTTTGCTGTTGAATTAATCAACAATATTGGTCTATAGCAATCTGGGGATAATTAGTCCCCATTTTTAAAAATGGGGACTAGAGTAGCCAATCACCAGGGATATTGCCTGAAGGTACAGCACTGATAACGTTTGTCATCAAAGGAGCCCAGATGGGGATGTTTGATTTTAAAAAAATCCACTGGGACCCCATTGGGCTTTCCCAAAGGAAGATTGTTTCTTCAACCTCAATGGAGAGTATTGGGGAAAGCACTCTTGAGGGGTGGGAGGAATACAGAGTATTCCGGTTTGAACTCACACTCGGGTGTTCCAGTATAAGTTCCCTTGAAAACTTTCCTGAAATGAGCCACCCATTCGGCTTCCGGAATCAATGCATCCGATTTTGTTCCTACTTGGTCAGAAAAGAAAAGGTAGTTTACCACTTCTCAAAATTTCTGCGTGTCTTTGAAGGCCGCCATCTGTTTTAAATTCTCCAAGGTGCTATCTCTCATCTCCTTTTACCTTTCTTCCATAACATTCTTGCATTGTAACCTGGCCTCTCTAATATTTATTTGGGAATGTGGGATTAATTTAAGGGCATTTTTTAGTTTTTGATGGGAAGCAGAGGAAGCTTTATTAAACCAACTATGTGTGGAACTCACCGAATTTGAACTATATATTGTTAGTACATCTGTAATTGCTTCACATAATAACTCACATTCCTTTAAAATAAAGAGAGGAATTGACCTATTTGCTATGCAGGTCAATTATGAACTTTAAATTTCCATTAATCATCCACTGCTTAAAGTCTGGGGGATCTATTTTTTCCCACTTAATGCACATACCTTGATCCTTGATATATGTTGATTATGGCTAATCGATGCCCTTGTTCCTATTGGGGAAAATTGCAATTTAACGACTAATGTATTGTAATCACCCATGCATTTTGGGCCAGTTTGGAACTCCAAGAAAAGGTGCATGCTTTCTGCTGAAATGAGTATAAAACCCTGACAGCCCACCGGGAAAACGCCCAGTGCCAGATATGGCCATTCCGGCCCTGCTGACAAATGACTCAAGTGGCGGATGTATCTGGGCATATTTTGAACTACCTCAATCCTTTCCTCTACCTGTTTTAATTCTGTAATTAAACCCCCACTACTGACGACAAATACGTGATATTTGTGGGCTGAAATGTTTCATTTGCTCGAGACAATAGTTAATTTCTATTTCCCTATCATTCAATCTTGATAGAGAGACGGGACCTCCTTGGCTTCCTCCATAGGGTATAATGTTATTAAATAAATGACCTTTGAGGGAAAAAGATGTGGCCTGTGCTCCCTGGATGTGGTAGTCCTCCCATGGCGATGCAGAAACAGGTAAATGCTGCCACATAACACTTTGGATGATAGTCTTTGCTTCTCCCTGCCTTCATTTCTCTTCCATTCTTTCAGTAGTTTTTCATCACTTTTTCCCAGTCACACTAGCTTATTCTACCCTACTTAACACCCTAGTCACTCAGCTCCATCAGAGGACACCATTGAGTTATAATAGTAACAGTTTTCTCTTCTGTTACAAATCTGGAACCTGATAAGTGTGGTGCTGCTGACAAACAGCTTTCATTTTGCTCCATATTGATTCATTCAAGATTTGACATTGTATATATGAATTGTAAAAAGCAATTGCATTTGTGTTGTTGGGAAATTGACCAAACATCATTGGGTACAGCTGCTATTAGTATTGGGTAGTGACAAGCACATTACAGGATATCTAATCGATTGGGCCTTTTGGTTTATTTCACTAAAAAATGATAACGGGCCAGATGAACAATATTATTTTGCAATTGCAAAACCTGTGGTTTGCAAAATTATGGGGCTTGTGACCACATAAGGACATTTTGCTGTGTTCTAAACCTCTTCTGTAAACATCACAGGCCTCATTTATGAGAAATGACGCATCGCTGTGGGAAGCAGCGATGCGTCACTTTTCAGTGCGCATTCCTTGCGACATACCTGATGTGTCATATTTAATGTATGACGCATCATGTCGCAAGGAGTTATAGATAAGTCAGTATTTTCTGACTTATCTGTAAGCAAAAGTGACGCATTGCTGGAGTATGTCACAAAAGTGACGCAACTCCAGCAATGTGCCCTTTCACTGCATCAGTCTTACGCCTGCTGTGAGGCAGGCACAAGATTTTGTACGCCTTCGGCGTCCTAGAAGTGACGCAGGGAAATCTCATAGATTTCACTGCATCACTTCTACTGACGCAGGTATAACGTAGCGCAGGGGTTTACAAAGTGACGCATCTGCTTGGATGCGTCACTTTGTAAATAGTGCTCTACTGGAGGCATGTTTTACGCCGCAGATGCCTCACAAAAAACGACGCATCGGAAGCACAAAACTAATGCAAGGCCTCATAAATGAGGCCCCACATCCCTTTCTGATTCACAAAAGTTGTCTTGGTAAGGGGCATGAAAGGGAGTCACTTCCAAATTACAAATCTCACTTATTATGTAGCCTCAAACCATTGATAAGTTGCAGACTCCTGAAAGGAGGTGGTAGCCCCTTTACAAGATGAAAAGCTGCACCTTTGGAAATTGCCTTGGGTGGCCTTGAGGGGCGTACACAGTGCAACCACTATTTGTGACCTGTTTGTTACACTTCTGGACCAGAATTTCCTAACTGGGTTGTTTCAAATTTTACCAGTGAAACCTGAATTTAAAACATCTTGGCCCAGATGTAGGTAAATCTAATTTACCGACTCATAAATACCGAATTTTACCGATTCGGTATTTATGAATCGGTAAATTGGAAGGAGGCAGATGTAGGTAATTTTTTATTTACAATTACCGAATCTGTAAGATTCGGTATTTAATGATTCGGTGAATACTGAATCGGTATTTCCCATTGATTCCTATGGGCTTTGAAGCCAATAGGAATCAATGGGAAATACGGATTCGGTATTTACCGAATCGGTAAATACCGAATCCTGGCAGGGGGAACGGGGTGTCACTTTGACACCCTGTAGCACCCCAAGTGCAGGCTTGTGTGCCATGTGGCACACATACATGCCCTAAGGGCATGTCTGTGTGTCACATGGAATAGGTGTACATGCACAGATGTGCATGTACACCTGAAATCGGTATTTTACCACCCAATAGGATTGGGTGGTAAATACCGACTCCTAAAGGGCCTGTGGCACTCTCTGAAGTGCCATCTACATATGGATTTACAGAATCGGTAAATTCACTGATTCGGTATTTTACCGATTCTGTAAATTTACCGAATCGGTAAATATACCGATTCTGTAAATATGAGGCCCCCTACATGTCAAATCCCAAATACCGGTCGGTAACGGCCGAATTCGGCCGTTACCGGCCGGTATTTGGCGACCTACATCTGGCCTCTATTGTGTTAAATTAATCTGCATAGCAAGTTATTACTATGGCACAATCCTATTGCACATTAGGATTCTCAATTAGCAATCAGTCATTCTGGCTGAATCGATATTTTATTTAAATACAGCATTCCTTCAGGAAAGCCACAGTTTCTATTTTCAGTTGGTATACAACATGAACATAAAACTAAGCTAAATTGAGCTGGTAGTTTAACACTTTAACCTATTCTCACATCTAAAAAAGATATTTTTTTCATGATATTTGAATGAATTTACAGTCTTAGGTGATGGAATTTAGACTGAAGTGGGTGACTTCTCCTTGTTGTCTGAACTATAACCTAAAGCCAATGACAACCATGGATTATATTCACAGAGGAACTGCTTCTCTCTGTGATCTCTGTGACTCCTTTGAATTAGTCATCTTTCCTTATAATTAAGTTCTGTTCCGAGTTAGTCACAACTGCTGAAATGGTTTCCATGCAACGCTGCAAAAAATAAACAGGACAGAATCCATTTTGGTCTATATAACGATGAATTAACAGTTCTGTATATCCTCTCTCAATGTCCCTTAGCATGAAAGACAAAGTGCGACTTTGAATTGTGTCACCTGTATTTTCAACTCCCTGAACAGAGGAGATGAGATTTAAGGGCTGAATTTCACAAGGTTTGTTTTTTAGCTTGGTGTCATATTTTTACTATCAAATATACACTTTCACACTGCTTCTAAATGTAACTAACACAAATGAGTGAATGTGGCAGAAAAGCTATTAGGGTAATTTGTATTTTGCAAAAGGTTAAGATGCATATTGATGGCACTGAGATAACGAAAAGACATCTTGAATGAGTGTACTGAAAAAAAAGAAATAAGTGCATAATCAGGTGAAGATTAGACAGCACTAAAATGGTATACTGTAATATCCTGAATTTATTTAAAAAAAATCAATCTCATCCTTTATTTCAATGGTTTGAATATGAAAATGTCTTATAAGACAGTATTTACCTATGAATTTGGTGCTATTCACTAACAGCAATCTGATAAAACATGTTTGTACTTGTAATTGCAGAACACGAGAGGTCTTATTATCAAAAAATTCCCCATAACATAAAGGGAGTAGCTGCTTTTTCAACCCTGGAGCACTTCGATTTCACAGAAGGGAGCATCGACACTTGTGGGACCATTTCTGTAATGCAGGTCACTCTGGCACATCTGCAAAACTGGGGGATCTCAAGGGGGAATTGCACCATTTGCATGCAGCATAACCCCATCAAATGAGGAAACACGCTGCCTCTGTACTCACAACATATTGCAATGTGGGCACGGAGAAAAATAGTTAAGGAGCATGTAGAGGTGGCACATAGTCAATGCACCCCTCAAAGACACCCCTAGGGAGGGGGAAAGGGATCTCATGAACCCCTCAGGCCAGCCGTTTACAGCTGATGAAGTCACTAACTTCCCTCACCTCCAGGGCAATCTCTGCCCCCTTTCAGAAAAGTGTGATCAGCAATGTGAAAGAAGGACCCGTGCTTGCAAACAGCCTGTCTGCCTTTCATTAATCAGCTGCCTTCAGGGAAGATTGAGTTCGTGGCTGCACTGGAGGCCAGCTCGTTAATTGGGATAAGGTTTACTGACATGTTGTTCACCTGTGGCACCTAGTTAAAGTTGCAGAACAGACCAGGGCAGAAGTGTGCCCTATCTATTAAATAGTACAAGGATGTTAAAACGGGGTGAGAGAGGCCACAGTATTGTGAAATGAGACAGATCCCCACCAAAGCCTATGTTTGCTTGTATTAGGTGAGTAGGTTTCTCTGAGAGATATCAGGCTTGCTCCTGATAGATGAAATGAGAAGGAAGCATTGGTCCAGAGAAAAGCATATTATGATGCATGTATGACAACGGACACAAGCTGCAGTACAGTTAAGAACACGATGGAACATAAATGGCTCAAATCAAGTTAGCTAAGTAAACAGAGTAATTTGCTAAATAAAAAGACTGTAAATAATTTAACAGTGAAGACCCAAGATGGTAATGATTAATTACTACCATATTTATTCATTTAATCTTTGGGTGGTATAAAATAATATGCCAGTGATAAACGGGTCTTTTCCCATGACATTTTAATAGCCTTTTGAAGTCCAAAAATGTTTTGTCTCTGTTTGAAAGTGGATTATTAGTAGGGAAAAGTAGCGACTTACAACTAGCTATAATGCCAAAATAAAAGGTCCAGTCCAGGGCTCAATCTGTTATTCCCTTGCTCATCCCTTGGTAGCTGGCAAAAGGCAGGCAGGCTTAACTTAGGAGACAGGTGTGTAAAGATTTTAAAAATACATCAATACATTAAATAGTATGACACAACAAACAATAAAAATCCAACACCAATTTATAACAAAAATATATATTTCAATCTTTAAAATGACACCAAAACATCAAACATCCAATGTAGGGAACAGGAGATATGAATTTTTATAGAATAAACACTTTTTTAGTGCTTTAAAACCTAAAGCATCAACTTGGAACACCTGGTCTTGCTTGACCGGGACAAAGTCAAAGTTTGAGGCCAATTGTGATGGATCCTGCGTCGGGTACACTAAGTGAGAGGCCTTGGTAAAATATTCACCTTTGCATTTAATCGTTTTTCTGGAGCTTTTTCTCTCAAAGTCAAGCGAGGCTCAACGTCAGGCCGGGTTTCAAGTTAATGGTGGCAGCTTGGCTCACTGCGAGGCCTCAGTGAAATCCTGGAAGTTTTGAGCTCTAGAGCTTTCAGCAGGATGAACCTGAAATCCAGGCTAGGTCGGGGTTCTATGGCGGCTGCTTGACTCTCGTCAACGGGTCAGTCACTTTGTAGAGTTTTTCTAAAAAATTCTCCAATCTTTTCCAAACTTCTGGATCTCCTTCCAGAAGGTCCTTTTGGGATACTAAATCGTCCACAATACAAACTCGTGAGTCTAGAAGCTCTGAATTGATCCTTGGGATGTTGGGACTACGTTTCCCACAATGCACCCGTTTAAATCCTTAAAGGTCCACTAGTCACACTCCAGGATTAGGCCTACTTGAAGAAGATGGTGCAGGTTAGCTCTGTTAACCTCTTGATGTCTGGGAGTCCACTCCTTAATCCTTGTCAAGCCAGACAAAGTCCTTAGGGCTGTAGTTCTAGATTGTGCAGCAGGTGCAGTCCTTCAGAGTACAATCCTTTGTGTGCAGATCAGCGTTCCAGCAAGGCAGTACTTCTATTCCTTTCTGTTTCACCCAGGGGTTCTGAGCTGCCATGCAGCTCTCTCATATGTATTTAGTGTTTCTGGGCATCAAGTAGGAGAGCGCCCATGACCAATTGGATGCAGGCTGCCACTCTCAGGTAGGACTACTTCCTCCAAAGTGTGGCATATTCTTGTCCCAGAAAGCGTAATTCTTCCAAAGCCCAAAATGGAGAAACCCTCTCCTGGAGGGTTAGATCTGGCTATGCCACCCTACTGGTATGGCTAAGATTCCCTAACACTATCCTTTCAGGCCTTCAATATTCTAATTACGGGGGCTCCTGTCTGTCTGAGGGTGCAGGATGTGGAGTTGAGCCTGTGCTGGCCTAAACTGTCATTCTTCCTTAGAAGATCAGTTTGGCTACTCCACCCCATCCTGCCTTGTGTTATGCAGCTTGTAGTCCTCCTCCCATAGGGAATCTTTTGTCTCTAATCAGTCCACTTCACATCTCATTAAGACAGCTTAGGTCAGCCTGGCAGAGGCTGCCCAACCACGAGAGGGAATCTAGAAGGCTAGATTTCAGCTCACAGAAAAGAAAGTGCTGAAACATATTTTCTGTAATAGTTATGGTAAATCTAACAGTGGCAGGTTGTTGGATATATTCTAACTACCATGCTGAGACTGTGAAGTATCTTTTTAGATGCTTTCTTTCCATAGTTATCCTTTAATAAAGTATTCCCATGTTGGCCTATGGAGGAAAAAATTATATTTACAGTTTTTCCCTCACCAAGGCATATAAAACATCTGTTGTAATGTCTCTGCTTATAGATAAAAAGCACCTTATCCCTGGGGCACCTAGGGGAAAGCCTTATGGGTGATGTATATGTAAAAATAGGGTCGTTTGAGAATTTTGAAGCAGCTTTAATTCCAAAGTTGAATTTGCATATAGATTTATTTATTGTAAAGGTAGCCAGAAAGGCAGGGCTGCCTTTAAAATGACAACAGGCAACACATTAGTGCACACTTAAGTACATTAAACCTACTGGGCCTCTAAACCTACATGCCCTATTACATACTATGGTCTTACATCTAGGCTATCGGTAGCAATTGTAATTAAACCTAATTACCATACACCTCATAGTCTGAGCACTGGCCCTGGGTCTGGTAAGCAGAGTCTAGAGCACAATCAGGGTGGGTTACCATTAGTATCAATGAAAAAATTAGAGTAAACAGGACAAAAAGGATGACATTCTCACAGTCTCCTTCCCCCAAAAAGTTCTGCGTTTACTCCCACCATCTAGAGGCAACAGGCTTATAATTCATACCAGGGTTTACTCTCACTTCTTAAGAAGGAGGAGGAAATGTTTGCATGGGTCCCAATTTTTAGCATGTCCTCCTTCCTCATACCCTGTTCACCAGCACCACTGTTTCCCTCCACTCAACTAACTTAACTCCAAGGAAGGAAGAGGAGGCTTCAGTGCTATGTCACAATTCTCTTTTTTTTTTTTGTTGAGCAGTACAAGAAGGATGAAATTCAAATAATCAGATACATATAAATTACAATAAGGCGAGCATCGAAATCACAACAAATACATAAAAACTGATTTAAAATACACATGGACAACATTTCTTTTTTCGTAATTTAAATTGACACAATAGATGTTTAGAAAGAGAACAAATGTCATATGCAATTTCATAAAACAGGTTTTATTTATGAACTGACCCACAGTCCTTGCCCATATTACTTTAACTTTAGTTTAGTATTATTTTAGCTCAAACCTCTCCTCGATTTCCACGTGGCTATAGAATCTTCTGGGTTTCTAAAGTGCAAAAGTATAGAAGTGCAGAAATATGAAAAGAGCCCATATGCTAAAGTGCAAGATTGCAAAAAGTGTAAAACAATACCCTGATTTATATTTCTATAGCAGCTAAATATTGCCAAGTCACTGTAAACTTTTTAATTGCCCACACACGTATTGCAAAAGCCTCTTCAAAAGTCCTGATACGCTTCATCTTATTTCTCCATTTCTCATATGAAGGAGCTTCTGTCAATCTCCAGTTCTGTGGAACTAGGGAGCGAGCGACCAACATTGAGATAACTAGAAAGGTCTATTCGGATGTTGACACAATAGTCTCTCTGCTCATTATACCAAAGAGAACTACCTCTGCTGTTGGGACAAGTGATTTTTGGAATACCCGGCTTAAGGCTGCAAAAATCTTTTCCCAGAATGTCCATAGTTTTGAACAGGTAAAGAATGTATGCCTCCATCCTCCTTCACCTTCTGCCATGCAATGAAAGCACTTATTCCCCACCTCAGGGTAGATTTTGTTCAATGCCTTAGGGGTGTAATAGGCCAGCCGATGGGACAGAAATGCCATTCTTTTAAAATTGGCTGCTCTTAAGGCCTTGCTGCATGCTAAAAATATAGCCTGCCCCTCCAAACTAGAGAAGGAGCATTGGGTCTCCTGAGTTACTTTCTCTAAAAACTTCACTAGCAAAGGTGTTTTAGTTTTGGGTGTGCAATAGCCGGTACCAATTGCCCACCCCTCTAATATTGGCAACAAATAGCGCATTTGCTAATTTGGTTGGAGTATCACAGAATATAAGGTTGCTATTTTTTCACAAAATTTACTATTTGTAAATATTTTAAAAAAAACAGGTTTATAACTGTCCCGGGATCTATTCTGTACTTCCTGCCAAGTAATCACTCTTTCCTTAATAATAAAGTGTCCTAATACTTCCAAACCGCAATCTCCAAAAGAGTTTGTATCTAATTTTTTTGGGAAGCTTTGAGGTTTTGAGGAATGTTGGGGTCCATGACCCAGCTTCTAGTATCATCCTGTCTATGAAAAACATATCTATCGTGCTGTCCTGGACAGTAAACGTGCAGTTAAGTCCAGCATTGCTGCCTCATAATATGTTTTCTTGTGCTGTAAGGCCAGCCCTCCTAATTTTATATTGAGTTGCAACACTGAGAGTTTGACTCTGGAAGATTTCTCATTCCAAACAAACAATCTGATCAATGATTCAACCTCTTTAAAATAGCTGGTCTTAATCTTTATAGGTACATTAGAGAATAGAAAAATTAAAAGAGTGAGTATAGACAATTTAATAAGTGTGACACGCCCAATCTGAGTTAACAGGAGTTGGGACCAATTTACTATTAATTTCTCAATCTTTCTGCTTGTTGCCTCATAATCTAATTTGAATAACTGCCCATACTGGCTTGTACAAAGATCCCTAGACACGGTATGGGATCTAATTTAAGAGCTTGTTGTTTTAAGTTTGCAGGAAAAAAACCTGTGTCTGAGTTAAGCATTAAAATCTCAGTTTTATTTTGATTAATTTTATATCCCCCAATAAGTTCAAATTGATTGAATTAATGTCCGGTCAACATTATGTCTTTCAGGGTTAAGATATAACATGGCATTGTCAGCAAACAGTTTTAATTTAGCAGTGCCCGTAACTGGGGCTTGGATATCAATATTGGCTCGGATTTTAGCAGCTAGAGGCTCTATGAAGAATGTAAAAAGTAGGGGTGAAAGCGGGCACCCTTGTCTGGTCCCACAATTGATGTCTACTAACCCTACTTGAGTTGCATTAATTACCAGCTGAGCCTGGGCCCCCTGGTAGATGTTCAGAAGCATGGTAGTAATTTGAGATGGGACCCCGAATCTCTCTAGGCCAAAAAGAAGAGTGTCTCAGTTAACTAGATCGAATGCTTTTTCATCATCGAACATCATAATGCATGCCAGTATTTTATTAATATTAAAATAGTTGAGCACTTGGATCAAAAACCCTGTATTGGATGACATAGTTCTCCCGGCAACAAACCCCGACTGGTCCTCATGAATCACTTCCTGGGCAAATGGGGTGAAACGCTGTGCCCATATCTTCATAGAAATTTTGAAGTCAGCGTTCAACAGGCTGATAGGTCTATATGAATTTACATTGTTGGGTTTCTTATCTTTTTTCACAAAGCTCACCACTATCGCCCTCTTAAATTCGGAAGGTACCAGGCCTCCAAGCGTTCGCATGATTAAACAGCTTTGTCAAGAAAGGAGTCAGCTCATTAGCGAACAACTTATAAAATTCGATAAGCAGACCGTCCTCGCCACAGGCCTTCGCTCCAGCAATAGATTTTAAAGCTGCCAACATTTCCGGAATATATCACATTGCACCGATTCTATTAAGCTGTTGGATAACCTAGGGAGATCTACCCCTGCAAAATATTCCTCTATCGCTTCCTGGCTAACACTATATTTAGTGGTATAGAGCTGTTGATAGTGTTCAACAAAGACACGAGCAATCTCTTCCCCATCAGTCACTAAAGAATTAGTCTTAGGATCTGTTATCTTCAGGATGAGGGCCGATTTTTGTCGTGTCTTGGTGGACCACGCTAAAAGTTTCCCCACCATTTGGCTTTCTTCATAGACCAGTTATTGCTAGGTACGTGAACTGTCGATTTCCTCAGCAATAAAATAATCCCTCAGAGCCCACTTCGCTCTTTTCCACTGATCCCGTAAAGGAGAATTTTGCAAATTTAAAGCGTTTTCCAGAGCTAGCTGTAATTCAGCAATTTTTATGCGTCGATTTTTTGCCAGTGCTGCAGAAATAGCGATTATCTGTCCGCGAGCTGCAGCCTTAAACCCACCCCATATCAAGAAAGTATAAGCTGACTCTTCATTCCTTTTAAAGAAGTCAGTTATCCACTGTCTAAAGCCTTGTACCCATTGAAGATCTTGGAGAAGGAGGCAGTCCATCTGCCACCTGGACCTCCTTCTGCCCGAGTCCCCAATTTCTAGATTCACTCTAACATAGGAGTGGTCTGAAAAAGCATTTACACCAATTTCCGCTTCTGTGGGAACTAGAGAGCGAGATATCAAGACATAATCTATTTGTGAGGCTGTCTGGAACGGACAAGAAAAACCAGTGTGTTGGACTTGGCCCTTTTCCCCCAAAATGTTTCGCTTTTACCCCCCTATTGTAGGATGTCTTCCCCATGGTAAAGGTTACTGAATAGGCCATGTGAGGTATGAGAAGCCCTGTGTAATGTTAAATGCAATGTAATGGTGTGTACACTTATTTTCCCCCATTGTAAACATGTACCCCTGGTGAAATGTTGCATTTGTGTTTTGCATTTTAAATGGATGCCATGGCTGTGCGTTGTGCCGCCTGACTGCAGGAGGTTAGCGGTCTAGTTGTTAGGTACCCAGCCACCCCTAGCTTTTGAAGCGAAGCCTGGCACCCAGGGTGCTCTACTCCTCCCCCTGAGCCAGTTTGAACCAGTTTGCCAGAGAATTCCAGAAGCTGCTCGCACTGTCTGGGAGGGGGATATAGATAAGGGGGATGTATGACGTTATAACGCATACTTTTACTCCGCAGACCATTACAACGCGACTTTTACTCCGCATACCGTTACAACGCATAGCGCCTTGGGGCGCTGGATAGTGGTAAGTATAATTTACTATTCTAACTCCAGTCCCCGTGGACCCTAGGGAAGGTGTTGGATAGTAAATTATACTTATTCCCTATCCTAGAGCGCCCCCCAGCGCAATGCGTTGTAATGGTATGCGGAGTAATGGTCGCGTTGTAATGGTAGTGCGGAGTAAAAGATCCGTTGTAACGGGTGTATACCAGATAAGGGGGATGTGCCACCATGTGGAGAGACAGAGCTGGGACAGGAATGTGAGGGGACCTGCTGCCAGGGGATACCGCCACTTGGGCATGTGTGCTGGACCCTGCACCCATCCAGAACCCCCCTACTGTCCCCAGGGCTTGTGAAGCCCCACTTCAGGAGTTCAGGCTGCCATGTAGGAGGAGGGCCACGCTGCAGTGGGGATGGTGAAAGCCTACCACCCTGTTTTGATGATGCTCTCACTAACTGCTGACCTGACCCAGTATTGCCTACAGCTCTGTCCCCCCGGGCCCCTGAAGAAGGAGGGCCCCTGAAGAAGGAGGGCCCCCCTAGGTCCCTGAAGCTGCCGGGACCTTGCGCTACGCAAGCACTGCACCAAGAAGCACCTAGAAGGGAAGGAGCATCGTGGACTGGACCCCCCAGGAGGTGAGAAGAGTTACCCTGGGACCCCTGGGCTTGCTGTTGGGACTGTCCCCCCCCTTGCTCTGGGTGCCACAGGAAACTGCTGTGCTGTTAAGGACCTGAACTGCTGTATAGCCCTGAATGAGTGCTGCCTGCTAAGCAGTATACTGCTTGTGTCCCCAGAGTGCTGGGGCCCTAGGAGAAGCGCTGGATCCCTGAACACTCTTGCATGGTGAAGCTTTGTGTGCCCCCTTTATAGCGCTGTGTCTGCCAAGGTGCTTTGTGGCCCACAAGAGAACTGATTGCCTGGCCCCCGAAGCACTGCTGGCCCTTCAAGCGCTGTGTGTGTGCTGAAAGCACTGTGCCCCTTTGAGCCCCAGGGCCCTGGAAGCTGTGTGGCCCGAGAAAGGAGCAGAGCTCCGTGGAAGTGCTGCGGGAGCCTACCCCGCATTTTGGCGCGCTTTGGGCCCTTGTCGCTGGCGGGTGCCTACCCTGCGTTAAGAATAATTAATAAGAGGGTGCCTACCCCTCATCGCCGCCGAAGAATCCCTGCCGCGGCCCGGCGCTGTATTGGGAGGAGTGCCGCTGCTGTTTGCGGCTCCCGATGTGGCCCCCAGCGTGAGGAGAGGGCCGCCGCTGCTCCCGAGAAGGTCGCGCTAGGTCGGGAGGCCAAGAACACCCGCACCACGTGACGGGGCACCACGTCATCGGCCGCGCCCCCGCCTTCTTTGCCGAGCGATTGGAGGAGAGGCTGTGATGCCCCGCTGGCCGCGCTGCCGTTAGCGGCCGTGGGCACGCCTCCCCTCAACCGCCTGTGATTGGTTCTCGGGCCCAGGCGAGGCCGAGAGAGAGGCCCGGGCCCGACCTGCTGCTGCTGCTGTCTGCGCTGTGTTCCTGACGGGTCCCGAGGCCAGAGGAGCCGGACGGAGGCCCGTGACCGGTCCCCCTATCAGCATGTGGACCGGGGGAGGGTCGGAGCCCCCCCTGCTGGCCGTCAACCACCGCAGGTAACTCCCCGGGGAGGCGAGAGGAAGGCCCGAAGAGAGCCTCACGGCCGCCCCTCCCCGGGAGAGACTGTTGTTTGGCCCCGTTGGCCCCCGCAAGGCTTACGGGACTGGGCCGGAGCCCGAATTACGCTGTTGGTGACTGCCCCCGCCATAGAGATAACTCCAAGGGGAGGCGAGAGGAAGGCCCGAAGAGAGCCCCACAGCCGCCCCTCCCCGGGAGAGACTGTTGTTGGGCCCCGTTGGCCCCCGCAAGGCTTCCGGGACTGGGTCGGAGCCCGAATTACGCTGTTGGTGGCTGCCCCCGCCATAGAGATAACTCCTGGTTAGGGGAGTAGTACAGCCCACCTGCCCTGTTGCCCCTTTGACAGCGGGCTGGCGTTTAAGGAACCGGGCACTTCAGAACTGTGCCCTGTCTCAGTTGACCCATGTGAAATGCGGTCCCAGGAAGTTACCCGGGGTTCATCTGTTATGCCCCCATGTTGACGTGCCCTGCTAAACAAGGTTTTTATGCTTAATGGAATGTACCTGTTTTTGCTGCACTAGTGGGTTTCCTCCTGCTTAATGAAATGGTTCTGCCCATAGCCCCTTTATAATGACAGGCGGGCTGATGTCAATGGCTTGCACCTAATGTTTTATTCGATGGTGTACTTACTTGCCCCAGGGTTCTCCAAAGAGTTATGGGTGCCCCATGCTGATGTTTTTAGACCTGACAGGTTTCAGATGTACCTCCTGTTGCTAATGTTAATGAAGATTCATGCTAAGGCCAGGCATATTGGGCTCTTACCTCCCATGTTCGATGTTATGCGGATGCAAGTTATGCGATGCCTTCATACCTAATGTGTGTTTATGCCTAATGTTGTATTTTGCACTTACAGCCTACTACCAAGGTGATGCTAAGGATTAATACCTGTGTTGGCCCTGCAATATTGACCCTATGTTTCATGCATTTGCTAATGTCCCTTTTGTGATTTCAGCTGGACACTAATGGACTTATTTACCTTTTTCTTTTCCCATTTCCTATGTAAATAATCCCCCTTGCATTTATTGCCCTGGCGCCAGTTGGCGCCCTACTGTGCATTACTGTGTTTGCCTTTACAGGTTGGAGGCAATACATGAGTTATTCTTTTACTTCCAACCCAGTGTCATGTCTCTTTTGTAGTGTGCCTGGTGTGTCGTCTGTGGGTACTGCGTGGATGCTTCACACATGTCCTCTGAAGTTTTGCCTGCCCGCTCTGCTCCATGCTACCCCCTGTAGAATTGGCAACCCCATTTCTAACAAAGTGTATTCCCAATTGTCGTGATTAATTGTACACCAGGGGTCATACAGCTGGAGATGTTCTGTTAGATTTTTTTTGTCTTTGGCTTCAGCTGTTTTTTTATTCTTATTCGAGGTGTCTTTTCTTAAATCTTGAATATAGTTAAAGTCCCCGCCCAGACCTATCCGGCCCGAAACACCAATAAGAAGCTCGTGGAGTTTTACTAAAGACGATGGGTCGTTTGAGATCTTGAATATAGTTAAAGTCCCCGCCCAGACCTATCCGGCCCGAAACACCAATAAGAAGCTCGTGGAGTTTTACTAAAGACGATGGGTCGTTTGAGATTGGACCATAATAATTGCTAAAGTTCGTAATGTTCCCATCAAGCCTCGCCATGACCCATATCCACCTTCCCTGGTGATTTCTCTTCACTTGAGTAAACTCCCAAGCCAAATCTTTACTAAAATAGATGGCCACCCCTCTCATTGCTACTCCAGCTGAAGCAAAGAAGGCTCTTTAAAATACCCCTGGAATAAAAAGCTTCGGTAGATTAGTTTTTAGATGAGTTTCTTGAATAAAAAGAACTTGGGGTTTTAACGTAGTGAGCCATCTTATAAGCCCCCCGTATTTCTGTTTATTCAAGATACCATTAGCATTTAACAATATAATACTACACTCATTGATTGAATTCATGATTCATATATTCCCAATATCTCAGTAACATTTTCAGTGTCAAACTCATATTCAAATCAAATAAATCCTGTTTGCATCTGCTCATTTTTTGCTGTATCCACCTATTAACCCCTTCCTCCTTCCCCACTCCCCAAAGACTCCCAGCCCAAAGCCTCGCCCACCCCCTAGAAATGTGACCTTCCCGGCTATCCACATTTCACCCCCCCTACTGACTACTGGTGCCCCGGTTCTGCACCATAGGTGACCTGCCCCTCCCCCTTAAACTGATCAATTATCCAAAAAGAGAGAGAAAATTGGATTACTTCCCAACAGAAATTGCCTCAAGGAACTCCTGGGCTTCTTCAATTCGCGTAAATATATGGAACTTCCCCTGTACACAAACTTTAAGTTTTGATTGTTGCACAATAGAGGCTTGCGCCCTTTGAGCTTTAAAGAGATATAAAAGTTTTACAAACTCTTTACGCCTTCTTGCAGCCGTTGCAGACATATCAGAAAAAAATCTACATTTTGTTCCATCATTAATATCAAATTGTCTCATCTGGATTACCTTTGTCAAAACTTTTTCCTTAATACGCTAGTCCACAAAATTAACTAAAATAGTACGGGGGAACTTAATATTAGGTGGAGAATGCGCTGTAACACAGTGAGCCCTAGTCAATGTTAAATCACAAGAAAACACGGGAATCACTGTTTGTTTGCTAAAAGACTCCACCTATTAAAGTGTGTTTGCTCCTACACACCTCTCCGAGACTCCAACAATGCGCAGATTTGAGCAGCGTGAATAATTTTTAAGCTCTTCGATTTTATCTTCCAGAATTGTTTTATCCTGTGCTGCTAAATTTACTTGCTTAAGGGTACCATTCATTTGGTCTTCTAATTGAGAAATCCTCTATTCGGCTTCTAGGACTCGAATAGGAAAGCTCGCAGCTGCCTCTTCTATCTTTCCCAAACAGATGGGGAAGCGCCGCTGTTTCACTTTCTTGCGATTTCTTCATATCATGAATTTCTTCCAGGATTAAATTCAGCATCATTTTAATGTCAATCTAGTGTGTACTAGCCTCCTCATTTTGCATTCCAAGCTCAGATTCTTCTGATCTTGACTGAGACCCGTCTTTATCTTTTTGCACGGATACCTCTGACAGCTTAGTAGAGGTCTGCTCTTAGGATTGAGCCTGGAATGATGCTGATAAGATTTGTTGAACCTGTAGAGTGCCATCAAGCTGATGTTGAGGATCCGTTTCGGCGACGGGAGAGTGTGGGAGTGGAGTTGCAACGGCCAGATTCATCGTTTGAAGAAGAACAGGAGAAACCTCTTCTATCAATGGCTCTTCTTGTCTCACAGCCTGAGCTGAGACTCGGAAGAGGAGGGGAAGACAGAAAAGGTAAAACAGACCTAGAAGATGGAGGCAGAGTAATATCCCCTAATGTCCCAAGTATAGACTGCCCTGATAATTATTGGTTTGATTTTACAAACACTTGAGCACTGGAAGGAACAACATTCTTCTTAACAAAAAGAGGAAAGTCTCTGGAATTCTTGAACTCTTTTTTTCGAACTTGGAGGGCCCCTAATGAAATATACTGATCTTTATCCTTACAAATCAATTCTGCACCCTCATTCATACATTTCTAATTCAGTAGAGAACCATCTGTCTCTGAGCCTTCTGAGCTAAGGGATGTCTCGCCTTGATTCATTTTATTAGGAGCTTTAGCAGATATCTGATTAAGTTTTATTTGTACTAAACGTTTTTTAGTTGCTGCAAGTTTTAGCTGCTTCCTCATCTTGTTTGTTGGCTCCGTTTTTTTTTTTTTTTTCCTACAGCTGTAGTACGCAAGTTTCTAACTTACAACTGGGCTTCCATGTGGGTTTAGGAACAGTTAAATAAAGCTCGGTTGTAAACCCTTTCAACGCTCAGCCATATACCACTTTTGACATGAGGACAGAATTGCCGGACAATTGCCACTCCCCTTCTTGTAGAACCGTTTTTTCAAGCCAGACCTTCACCACGGCTTCAGCTCCCACACCGCCTCCATCGAAGAAAATAAATGGGAGCCGCTTCTTTACGTCACCGATAACTGTGCAGTCTCCTGTCCTTGCGCCGCTTGCAGAACAGCCTCCTGCCAAAGGGCCACAGAAAAAACGCGGAGATGGACCGCCAGTGCGCAGTGCCTCGGCTCCTGCCTCACCAAACTTTCGAAGCCAGCATTAGCCGTTGAGCCAACCTCGAGCCGTTGTTGATTTTCAGCACGTAAAAAGCCAGTGGCTTTGCGCTGCTGATTTTCCTCACATTAGAGCAGCACAACGGGCTCAGAGCTCTCCTCTCAGCTCAGCTCTCCAGCTCGCGCAAATAACCACTTCACGCATCAGTTAGCGTAAAAGGCCATTTATTAGGACAGGCATGACGTTCAACAATAAACACAACATCATTAACTTGAACAATCCCCCCAACATCCTGCCATTCACTCCATCATCCACTCACGTGTTCCACCAGCCACTCCCCATTCACACCATGACCTCTTTGCATCTCATTCACTTTCCCCTTTCACTTTCCAACTCCTCCGTCATCTCCATCCATCACACTCCCGTCTACCACTCCCCTCATCCTGCACCTGTAACCCCCTCCCTGAAAGGGTGATTCTGCCCGTCATGGACTCCCCACCCCTCCCAGTTCCCGCCACCCAGGGAACCCCCGGAGGGCGGTTACCTGCCCCACCAAGTGTGCACCTTTTGAACTCATACTCTCGGACACCAGATAGATTCATTCTACAGATGGCTAATCAGGTCGCGCAACTAGGTAAAAGGCATTCCCCATGTGAGAAAGGTGCACGCTGTCATCCCGGAAAAGAAGTGGCTGCTCCAGCTGAAGCCCGACATGAGCCAGCACGTTGATCCCCTTGTCCGCACAAAAGAGTCTCATAGCCCTATTCAGTTTCCTGCGTGCCCGTTCGACTGCCGCAGGCTTGAGCGCACCCCTCCAAATCCTTCGTGGAACAAACTCAGTCCACACAATACAGGCGCCAGCCAGATTGCGTTTCATCGCTTCCAAATCCCTCTGCATCAAGTGCAAAAGTGACACCCCCGATTGCTTCACTAAGTCATTCTCTCCCAAGTGGATGATGAGCATGTCCGGGCAGCCCAGCTGCGACACTTTCTTTGTGAGCCATGGTAGCAATTCTCCCCAACGCATTCCGCTCTTACCCCACCATTGTACTTCGTGATGGCTGCTCCTCAGGCCCAGGTTACGGCCGTACACCCGCCTGGCAGCGTACTTCTCCCCCCAGTGCACAAAAGAGTGCCCAACGATCCAGGTGACCGTCTTGGCCCCCGGCCCACGAACACAACCTACGAAGAGAAAGAGATTAGTACCCCAGCAGAACAAGAAAGCAACAACAAAACAGTGCAGCCGGCCTAGCAGCACGCCCCACCCCTTCATTTACGCACATAACGCTCGCAGCATCGCGACCGCCAACGACCAATCCTCCGGATCTCCTCCCACGACCAACCCAAACCCGCCGCTGCAGTGGCCGCCCCAATCCGAAACGAGTGCGTGCCAAAACGCGCCGGGTCCCTGCCCAACCTCCGCATAGCCATCCGCAGAACCGCCAGTAACTGAGAGGACGTCAAGCGCTTCCGTGACGCATGCACAAAAATCTCCCCTTCCAACCTCCGCACTCGACCACAAAACCCCAGCCACTCTCGCACCGGGCACACACCCTCACACCCACTCTCCGACAACCATACCCATTTGCCCCGACCCAACTGGTCTGTCTTGGAACGTCCCAACCAAATGCCCAAACGAACCCCATCCACACGCACATCCCCAAACACTCGACCCGGCGCCCCACGTGTCCCCAGCAACTCCGACACCCGAAATGCACCAAAAAACATCCAAATCATGCATAATCGAAAGAGCGCCACCTCTTCCCCGTCATAACAACAGAAATACAACTCCCTTAAAACCTGCACCAACAAATCAAACGTGACCGCCTCACGCGGCAGATCCCCCCCACCCAATTCCGCCCTCACCCGACCCCAACCTTTTAACATTCGGCTCAGCAGATCCGTCCTAGCCGGATCAAAACCCAAATACACCATGCTGTAGAAAGATACGCCGGCCAACTTGCCAGCAATCGTCGTTTGCGACAGCCCCTTATCCATGCATTCCAACACAAATTGCACCACCCCACGCTCACACTCTTCCTTGGACAACCGTCCCACACCCATCACCCCCCCCACCAAGGACCCAAACTCAGCCCACGCCAATCTGTACGCCCGCCTAGTGGACTCCGCTATCGACCGCTCAACCAACCCAACCACTCCCACTCCCCCCAGGCCCAGATACCCTCCGGCATCTTGGTCTTGCAAGCTTCTCCTCCCGGCGCCAGCTCCCTGAAGCGCTGCCACTGCGAACGAGATAACGCATCCGCAATTTCGTTATTCACGCCAGGCACATATTGCGCGCGGAATAGCACATTGAAACGCAGACACAGCAGCATGAAACTTCGCAGTAAGCGCAGCACTCGCAGGTCCCTTGCCTTTTGGTTGTTCACCAAGTCCACTACAGTCATATTGTCCACATGAAACAACACTGACCTGTTCCTGAACTCCGGGCCCCACACCAACAATGCAACCAGCAAGGGGAAGAACTCCAAAAACGCAATGCTGCTGCCCTGCCGCAGCCAATGAGCCGGCCACTGTTCAGCACACCAGCGGCCGTCCCAGAAAATTCCGAAACCAGCTGCACCCGCCGCGTCGGAGTACAGTTGAACCTGCCACACCATCCTGTCGCGCGCAAAATCCAAGGACACACCATTGAAGTCCTCCAGGAAAACCAGCCACACTCGCAAGTCCGACTGGACCCCCAGCGTGATTCTGATCCTGTGATGCGGGAGGGCTGCCCCCGACATGGCCATGCCGAGCCACCTGCAAAACATCCTCCCGGCCCTCACAACCCTGCACGCAAAGGTCAACAACCCCAACAGGCGCTGCACGGACCTCAACTCCAGCTTCCGAACCTCAATCGCACTTCGCAAAGCTTCCTGCATCTCCGCCACCTTCCGTACCGGTAGCCGCGCCTGCCAGACCACCGAATCCAACTCAATCCCGAGAAAAGTCAGGCAACAACTAGGCCCTTCAGTCTTCTCCGGTGCCAACGGCACCCCAAAATCCTGTGCCAACAACTGAAACTGCCGCAAAGCCTAGCCGCAAGCGCCAGAGTGACCCGCGCACACAAACAGAAAGTCATCCAAATAGTGAGACACCAGCCGGTGTCCACTGCGGTCCACAAAGGCCCACTGCAAAAAGGAGCTGAAAGTCTCGAAAAGCGCGCAGGAAATCGCACAACCCATCGGTAAAACCATGTCCACGAAGATGGACCCGTCAAACTGCATGCCCAACAGCGAAAAATCAGCGGGATGAATGGGGAGGAGGCGAAAGGCCAACTTGATGTCACATTTGGCCAACTCCGCCCCTTTCCCACAGGACCTCACCAAGCCTATGGCATCATCCACCGACGCATACAGTACTTTTGAGTCCTCCTCAGCAATGAAGTCATTCACCGACCCTCCTTCCGGCCAAGACAAGTGATGAATCAATCGAAACTCTCCAGGTTCCTTCTTGGGCACCACCCCAAGAGGTGTAACAATGAGATCCGACATCGGCCAGTCTGCAAAAGGACCCGCAATCCTGACCTCCGAAACCTCCTTCTCCAATTTACGTGCCACTACCTCCGGCAACTCTTTGGCGGACCGCAAGTTCTCAGCCCAACGTCTCTCCCGCGGCCCCTGATAACCAATCCGAAAACCTTCCATGAACCCCCAGTATAATCGGTTACAGTCTAAAATATAATACAAAAATGATTAAAAACCGCCCTAGGTGGTTTTTAATCATTTTTGTATTATATTTTAGACTGTAACCCACATTGGGAGGTTGTAATAAATTCTGCACATTTCCCTTTTAACTCTTGTGTCCATTAGTTACTTCCTGACTTTCATTTTGTTCCTTGTTGTTGCTATAATTCCCACTTAGGCCAAATACAGTAGTGCCCATACCTCCAATACTCCCTCTCAGTTCACCTCAGCGATCCCAGCCTGCTACAAATAGAACAGGGAACTCCACCTATTGCGAAACTGAAATCCCCCTCCCTGATATTGACAACAGGGGACCCTCCATCTTTTTGAAGCAGTTTAAACACATCCACATATTCGTGCCTCCAAATCTTCCCTCTCGTTTTCTCGGACAGGTGTGAACCCAGGGGCACGGCCAAACCCATATATGGCAATTTCTTGGGAAGCTTCCCCACTCCCTCATCTTTACCCCCCAAATCCTCCACCTTGTCGGTTTGTGCACTGGCCGGCATGACCTGCTTCCCCCCAGCAGCCGCCACCGGCTCCGCCCCAACAAGGGCCCCCGTCCGCACAGACCCATCCCCCACCCCCACCGACCGGCAGGGCTTCTTCCTCCCTCCTTTCCCCCCTTCAGTCCATGTGTCCCACCAAGAGCCCTCACCTGACAAGGTTGCAGGAGCGTCCATCTCCCGTCGCCGTGCGTCCGCCGGCTTCGTGGTCCCCTTGGTGGCCCGACTGGCGCCATCTCGTGCCTCATGGGAAACACCGACCGTGGCGGATGCCCCCTTGGCCCTGTCCACACATTCCGACTCGCGCAACTCACCCTCTTCCAACTCATCCTCCTCATCCTCATAGTCCAACCACTCATCCTGAACATCCAGCGGCACCACTTCCGTAACCACTCTCTTGGCACTCTTCCCTTTCACTCCAGGCATAAACTCGCATTCCAGCATCGTTGGTGCCCGCTCCCTCGATGGAGGGCAGGCCGCCGCGGACCCCCCTGCTTCTTCGTCCCGGCGTTTGGAGGCCGTTTTGCGCCCCGCCGGCCCACCCCGGCCTCTGCCAGCAGACCCCGCTGGCTTGTCCCCCCCCCCCAAGCCGTATGCGCTCGGGGAGGCCCCGGTGCCAACAGGTCTCTGATCCGTCAAGGCAGTCCCTGAACCTTCCACCCAGACCCACTGCCCACGCGACCCGGGGGCCCCCATGCCTCTACCTCCAGATGCCCCCCTGCCACGCGCAGGCGCCAGGGCCCCATCGCCCCTGAGCGCCCCACCCGCCTTCGCCTCCCTGGCCTCCTTCAAACGCTGCCACTCCCTCTCATACTCAGAAATGACGCGACGCTGATCGCGGGCCCTCTCCTCCTCGGACATGTGCTCCCACCTGTCATAAAGCGACGACCGCCCAGGCACCCCCAGGCCTCCCCCCCCCGGGCTCGGGTGCCGCAGCACCCCCTGTCCCAGTCTGCTGCTGCGCCTTCAGCGGGCCTTTGCCCTTGGAACCCTGCTGTTTGACCACCCCTTTCCGCCCCCCGAAAGGTCAACCGGTTGCTCCAGGAAGGTGAACTCCTCCTCCCCCCAGACTCCCCCCCCCGGACAGGGTGAGCGCAAAATCCTCACCAGCCGCCACCTCCCACTCACCCAGGTCCTACCCCCCACTGCCCTCACTGCTCTCCTCGTACCCCACCAGTGGGCCCACGCACCCCAACCCCCCGGCACGCAGTGCCAGCGGAGTCCCGGCCGCCCCGCCTTCCCCACCGGAAACCGTCCCCTTGGCCTCGATCTTGGCCGGGAGGCTCAGCCGCCTCCCCCCTTTCTTGGGCGCTTCCTGCTGTCTCTTGCCCCTAGCCTTCTTAGGCGCGCCCTCCCGAGCCCCAGCGGGCTCATCCATACAGGCTGCGACCACTGCAGCCACACCTGCTGACGCCGACCGGGGCGTGCGGGTCATCCCCACCCATGCCTGGTCCAGGACACCAGGTTGCAGGAGGTCCGTCCTCCCCGCCCAGCCAAGCACAAGCAGTGCTGCCCTCACCGCCTCCGCATCAGGCGTTGCCATCCCTCTTCTAGAGTTTACTGACCTTCCTCGAGATGAGTGAGGTTTGGCAACCTAAATTACAGTCCGCCCGCGAGATGCGTGAGGTTTGGCACCACGCGAGATGCGTGAGGTTTGGCACCGCCGCGCGCCGCACCGGGACACCAGGGGCTACACTCCGAAAATTCAACTAAATGACAATCCGCCTAACCAAACACCACTAACACTGCCTGGTACGTCGCCCTGGGGCACCAGAAGATGACCGAAAGCACTAAATCACACACCGCCTAACTAAAAACCCCCTACAACTAACTTCTCTCCCTGGGCACCGGGGACAGAAAGAGGAAGTCCTTCCCCTTCCTGTCCCCTTAAATAAACCTCCTAACCCCTCCCACCCCTGACCTAAACCCCCTGCCTACTTCCTGCACGTCATGCCCTCGCGCGAACTCCCTGGGGGAAAGACTGGTTTGCCGACCTGCTTTCCCCCGGGGGCCGCAATGCCCCGTAAGGAAGGGGTGGGGCGACAGTCACTTGGGGCGAGGAAGAGGCTGGGATCTCCACCGCCGTAGCCCTCTCTCGACTTAGAGATGGTTATGTCACAATTCTCAGCAGGTGCTCTAAACACTGGGACACTGCCCCTTGTATGGGGGAAGTGCACCTACACGCCCAAGCTTTCTTTCCCTCTTGGTTGGAGGATTGGAGAATGAAAAACTTGGCCTCTTGGAGTCCTTGACCTCTGTCACTATATTGGCTGACACTGTAGTCTGATCCAAACCCCATTTAAAAAGCTTTTTTTCCCCTTCCTCATTTAATCAGTATATTTGGAATGGGAAAGCCACATTTTCCGTCTCTGCCTATTTCCTATACGGAAAAGTGGCCTGCTCCCTGACCACTATATGTCAACCTACTCTCTGTGAAGGCTATCCATCGTGACTCACTTGGTGCACCATGATGCAATATGGATTTCCCACTAGTACCTAAAAATCTTTCTTCCAACAGTACTAATTCCAAGAATCCGAGTGAATTGTTCACATATCTGTCATAGCAGCCCTGACAAGTGGGCAGGGCAAGTGATTGCATGTAAGGCAAAAAGCCCTGCAGATCCAAAAATAGCTCCTAGAAGGTGAGACACAAACACAGAAAAAGTCTATGACACCAGGAATCAGCTGAGAGCCCTTGGGTTTGTATCCTGACGTTTGGCAGAATATGACAATTATAGAGCATCATCCATGACTACTGGAAACTGACTCCAAATCGAAAATACCGAAAGGCATGTACTGCCTAATAAATCACCAAACATGTTTCTGTATTACTGCATAAGCTATTTCATGACAGAAGAATTAATGGTTAATGAGCAAAAAAAAGATGCAGCCCATCTTCAAATCCCTACGCTGACACTGCCTTTCAACCAGAACTAGAAGCATCTGTTTGAGGTACGAAAAACAAGGGAAAGCTAGGACAGTGAGTTACTTGTGTAGAAGTCAGAATTGCACACAGCATCTCCTGTGCAAATCCACATGAAAATCAGTGTGGTGCTGTTTTTTTTTAAATATCTGTGAGTGGGTATTCTAGGGTAGGTAAGTTTGAAACATATTAGCCAAAGAAACCTATGAAATGACAAACTGCCTTCTTTTTGTGAGGCCCCTTTGTTATTCAAAGCTTCAAACCTTTGTAGCTATGGCCAAACCATGCCATTCTGCTGTCCTCTCCACATGTTTCTCTTCAAGACACCTCCATTTTAAACCAGTATGTTCTGAATAGAAAAGCCACATTTGCCATCTCTGCACATTTCCTATACCAGAACGTGGCCTTCTCCCTGACCATTATGTGACACACTACTGTCTGTGAATGCCATCCATTGTGACTCACTTGGTGCACAATGATGCAATATGGACAACGCACTAGTACCTAAAAATCTTTCTATCAACAGTATCAATTCCCAAAATCAGAGTGGATTGTTCACATGTCTCCCCTAACAGCCCCGCCACGTGGCCAGGGCAAGTGAATGCAAAAAAGGCAAAAGGCCTGCAGATCCGAAAATAGCTCCTAGAATGTGAGTCACAGAAACAGGACATGTTTGTAATACCAGGAACCATCTGAGAGCCCTTGGGCTGATATCCTAATGCTTGGCCAAATATATCAATAGCGCATTATCCACGACTACTGAAAACTGACTCCAAATAGATAATTCCGAAAGGCAGGTACTGCCTAACAAATCACCAAACATTTTCTCTGTCGCTGCATAAGCTAGTTAAGAAAGAAAAATTAATTGCTAATGAACAAAATAAGGTGCAGCTCATCTTCAAATACCTAAGCTGACATTGCCTTTGAACCAGAGCCCTTAGCATCTAATAGAGAGACGAATGACAAGGAAAAGCTAGGACAGTGAGGGACTGGTGTAAAAGTCAGAACTGCGCACAGCTTTTCCTGTGCAAATCCTAATGAAAATTAGTTTTGTATTGTCTGTGAGGGGGGTATGCTAGGGTAGAGATAGTGTGAAATACATTTGCCAATGAAACCTAAGAAAGCGCAAACTATTTTCTTTTTGTGAGGCAACTTATGTTATTCAAAGCTTCAAACTTTTGTTGCTCTGGCCAAACCAAGCCATTCCCACTTGTAAAACCAAATTATTGTTCTTGAGTGGGTTCCTGGGAGCATTTGGCTGGGTTGGCATTGAGACCAGCCCATTTCAGAGCTTCTGAACAGACTGCAGGTGCCGCCAATACAATAACCAATCTGAACTATAATTCTGTATAATCTTGGGTCTTTCTTGAGGAAAAAGTCTAGTGATTACCTTACCCCTTTATTATTTCTCACAATTATTCACATAAAAAGGTCCTCTTTAGCACAGTGCTTAATTTGAGCAAGTGGTTTCCGGTGCTCGGCACCGCTACTTAATTGTAAGCACCGGGGCCTGTGACACTCAGTCACAAGATGGCGCTGTCTGGCTAACTTAGAGATGAGGACAACAACAGTTAATTATTAACTCAATATACATGAAAAATGCATGTCACCTGCCACCCAAGCCATTGTTATAGCTCTGGGGGCTTAAAATTGTCCAAACTGTCACGCTTGTAGGGCTGTTAATGTTAGTACTTGTGTTGGTACAATTTTTGGTGGCCCCGGCAGGGGCATTGTGTGGGACAACATGCAGAGGCCTCCTGAGGCAAGCCCTGACACTTATTTTTTTCCAAATTAAGCACTGCTTGGGGGACAGGAAAGTACGTCTAACATTCACAACAAATAGGCCATAAATACCACTAGAAGACCCAATTATGGGCCTTTTTTACCGGCGGTAGCAGGACCTCCTGCACCCACAAACATATGTAAGAACTGCCCATCAGATAAGGACATTTCTCCTGCCTGGTGGGCGGTTCTTTGGTGTTCCTAGGGCGGTGCCTCTGAAATAGGCACCGCAATGAGAACCTCAAAGGCGGTCCCTGCACGGCATGGACTACTGCAGTTCATGTCGTGCAGGCACTGGTGTGCATGCACACAGGGGGGCACATGTTACTTTCATTTTAATTTTATACTGATTTACTTATCATTATCCTGTGATGTTGTTTTACTGTCCAGGTCCTAATCTGCCCTGCAATAGGCTTTAGGTGTATTTTATGGGCCAGATTACGATGTTGGGCGGAGGTACTTCTGTGGTCTTTTCGGGGTCGGTTGTCTGCCCAATGTTGCGTTAGAAGCGGTTTCTCCAACTGCAGGATTACTATGCATTGGAATACATGGTTTAATATCCAACGTTTTCCTTCTGACTACAACAGGAAATTCCGACCATGTAGCTTTCGGATATGACCAATGGAGATGATCGAAGATCAGTTAGACCCTGGAAAGGTCACCCAATTACGATGCGTATTTCTGGCGTGCCGTCTGTGTCGGTCCAACCATCTCATCTGAGCTGGCAGCAGGGGAGGCTTATAAGGCCGAAACTCACCACTACACACTTTCACACTTCCTGTGTAGCCATGGAGCCTATTTTGCACGTCATACTGCTTTTGTACCTACTAAATGACCAGCAAAATCAGAACCTTCGCAGACGTCACCACCGGAAAGTGACACACCTACCCGTACC
This sequence comes from Lissotriton helveticus, assembly GCF_964261635.1. Classification (NCBI taxonomy): domain Eukaryota; kingdom Metazoa; phylum Chordata; class Amphibia; order Caudata; family Salamandridae; genus Lissotriton; species Lissotriton helveticus. Next base: position 1,609,438,594 of record NC_136063.1, on the reverse strand, counting down.
CATTAAAGTGACCACAAAGCCAAGGTGCAACAATTTAAAACTGCCCTTTATAATAGTGAGCATGATGAGGAAGGGAATCTCAGCATTGAGTGACTAGAATCTGATCAGAAAATACAGGCCCAAATAAAGGTAGGACTACCAATGCGCATAGACACATATATGTATATATGTATGGTGAGCTCACAACTGCTATATGTGCCCCATGGCATGGCATCATAATATCAATGCACACGTAAAAGTATGTGCCAATGATACCAATACCTTGGCCCACAACTTCCTCCCTGAACCCAATACCCTCACCGGTAGAGAGACAAAATATCGAAATTAAAATATCGATATACAATAATATCGATGTTTTAATTTCGATGGTATAGAATATCGTTGTGCAATAATATTGATAGACAGAATATCGATATTAAGGTATGTATGTTACTAATATCGAAATTTTGTTAAGTGTTATGTATTTTATTATGTTGTTTATATGTTTGGTTAACATGTTTTTTAATGTATAATTAGAAATTAGTAATTTTGTTTACATTTTGCGTTTTAGTATCAGAGCGGGTTGTGGGTTTATAGGGGAATAGGGTGGGAAGTAATGTAATTATAATTAATTAATTATTTTAAAAAAAAATTTTGATTAAGAAATAATTATTAATTATTAATTAATTGGTAATTAATTATTATTAATTAGTTAATTACATTAATTAGAGTTAATGTAGTAATATTTATTATTTTTTGTTATTGTTAAATAATAATTATTTGATAATTAATTATTATTAAGTGATTAAATGACAATTACATTTTTTATAAGATTTATTTATGTGTAGTGGGTTGTGTGTTTATAGGGGAATAGGGTGTGACATAATTAAATTAAATTAATTAAAGAGATTGTATTTATCTATTGGTATTTATTTGTTAATTAATTGTTAATTAATTAATTCGTAATTAGTTTTTTTAATTACTTCATAATATTAATTATAAATAATTAATTAATAAATATTGTTTATTCTTGTAAATATCTTGTTAAATAATTAATTGGTAATTAATTATTAATTGGTAATTAATATGTGTTAATTAGTTAATTTATAACTACATCAATGTAATAATTTTAATTGTTATTAATTGATTAATTGATGTTTATATTAATTGTGTTTTTTTGTATGTGTAGTGTGTTGTGTGTTAAAGGGGGAGTAGTGTGGGAAGGAATTTTTACCCCCATGCTATCCAACGCTTTCCCTACTGTTGCACCCTCTGGAATGGGAATAGTAATTTTTACCCCTACGCTATCCAACGCTTTCCCTACTGTTGCACCCTCTGGAGTGGGAATAGTCATTTTTACCCCTACGCTATCCAACGCTTTCCCTACTGTTGCATCCTTTGGAGTGGGAATAGTAATTTTTACCCCAACGCTATCCAATGCTTTCCCTACTGTTGCACCCTCTGGAGTGGGAATAGTAATTTTTACCCCTACGCTATCCAACTCTTTCCCTACTGTTGCACTCTCTGGAGTGGGAATAGTATTTTTTACCCCTACGCTATCCAACGCTTTCCCTACTGTTGCACCCTCTGCAGTGGGAATAGTAATATTTACCCCAATGCTAGCCAACGCTTTCCCTACTGTTGCACCCTTTAGAGTGGGAATAGTTATTTTTACCCCTACGCTCTCCAATGCTTTCCCTACTGTTGCACTCTCTGGAGTGGGAATAGTAATTTTTACCCCTACTCTATCCAACGTTTCCCTACTGTTGCACTCTCTGGAGTGGAAATAGTAATTTTTACCCCTACGCTATCCTACGCTTTCCCTACTGTTGCACTCTCTGAAGTGGGAATAGTAATATTTACCCCTACGCTATCCAACGCTTTCCCTACTGTTGCACCCTTTGGAGTAGGAATAGTAATTTTTACCCCTACGCTATCCAACGCTTTCTCTACTGTTGCACCCTCTGGAGTGGGAATAGTATTTTTTACCCCTACGCTATCCAACGCTTTCCCTACTGTTGCACCCTCTGCAGTGGGAATAGTAATATTTACCCCAATGCTAGCCAACGCTTTCCCTACTGTTGCACCCTTTGGAGTGGGAATAGTTATTTTTACCCCTACGCTCTCCAACGCTTTCCCTACTGTTGCACTCTCTGGAGTGGGAATAGTAATTTTTACCCCTGCTCTATCCAACGTTTCCCTACTGTTGCACTCTCTGGAGTGGAAATAGTAATTTTTACCCCTACGCTATCCTACGCTTTCCCTACTGTTGCACTCTCTGAAGTGGGAATAGTAATATTTACCCCTACGCTATCCAACGCTTTCCCTACTGTTGCACCCTTTGGAGTAGGAATAGTAATTTTTACCCCTACGCTATCCAACGCTTTCTCTACTGTTGCACCCTCTGGAGTGGGAATAGTAATTTTTACCCCTACGCTATCCAACGCTTTCCCTACTGTTGCACCCTTTGGAGTGGGAATAGTAATGTTTACCCTTACGCTATCCAACGCTTTCCCTACAGTTGCACTCTCTGGAGTGGGAATAGTAATTTTTACCCCTACGCTATCCAACGCGTTCCTTACTGTTGCACTCTCTGGAGTGGGAATAGTAATTTTTACCCCTACGCTATCCAATGCTTTCCCTACTGTTGCACCCTCTGGAGTGGGAATAGTAATTTTTACCCCTACGCTATCCAACTCTTTCCCTACTGTTGCACTCTCTGGAGTGGGAATAGTATTTTTTACCCCTACGCTATCCAACGCTTTCCCTACTGTTGCACCCTCTGCAGTGGGAATAGTAATATTTACCCCAATGCTAGCCAACGCTTTCCCTACTGTTGCACCCTTTAGAGTGGGAATAGTTATTTTTACCCCTACGCTCTCCAATGCTTTCCCTACTGTTGCACTCTCTGGAGTGGGAATAGTAATTTTTACCCCTGCTCTATCCAACGTTTCCCTACTGTTGCACTCTCTGGAGTGGAAATAGTAATTTTTACCCCTACGCTATCCTACGCTTTCCCTACTGTTGCACTCTCTGAAGTGGGAATAGTAATATTTACCCCTACGCTATCCAACGCTTTCCCTACTGTTGCACCCTTTGGAGTAGGAATAGTAATTTTTACCCCTACGCCGTCCAACGCTTTCTCTACTGTTGCACCCTCTGGAGTGGGAATAGTATTTTTTACCCCTACGCTATCCAACGCTTTCCCTACTGTTGCACCCTCTGCAGTGGGAATAGTAATATTTACCCCAATGCTAGCCAACGCTTTCCCTACTGTTGCACCCTTTGGAGTGGGAATAGTTATTTTTACCCCTACGCTCTCCAACGCTTTCCCTACTGTTGCACTCTCTGGAGTGGGAATAGTAATTTTTACCCCTGCTCTATCCAACGTTTCCCTACTGTTGCACTCTCTGGAGTGGAAATAGTAATTTTTACCCCTACGCTATCCTACGCTTTCCCTACTGTTGCACTCTCTGAAGTGGGAATAGTAATATTTACCCCTACGCTATCCAACGCTTTCCCTACTGTTGCACCCTTTGGAGTAGGAATAGTAATTTTTACCCCTACGCTATCCAACGCTTTCTCTACTGTTGCACCCTCTGGAGTGGGAATAGTAATTTTTACCCCTACGCTATCCAACGCTTTCCCTACTGTTGCACCCTTTGGAGTGGGAATAGTAATGTTTACCCTTACGCTATCCAACGCTTTCCCTACAGTTGCACTCTCTGGAGTGGGAATAGTAATTTTTACCCCTACGCTATCCAACGCGTTCCTTACTGTTGCACTCTCTGGAGTGGGAATAGTAATTTTTACCCCTACGCTATCCAATGCTTTCCCTACTGTTGCACCATCTGGAGTGGGAATAGTAATTTTTACCCCTACGCTATCCAACGCTTTCCCTACTGTTGCACCCTTTGGAGTGGGAATAGTAATTTTTACCCCTATGCTATCCAACACTTTCCCTACTGTTGCACTCTCTGGAGTGGGAATAGTAATTTTTACCCCTACGCTATCCAACGCTTTCCCTACTGTTGCACTCTCTGGAGTGGGATACGCTATCCAACGCTTTCCCTACTGTTGCACTCTCTGGAGTGGGAATAGTAATTTTTACCCCTACGCTATCCAATGTTTTCCCTACAGTTGCACCCTCTCTAGTGGGAATAGTAATTTTTACTCCTACGCTATCCAACGCTTTTCCTACTGTTGCAATATGTGGAGTAAGTATATATATTAATTTATATGTAGAGTTTTTAATTTATTTTAAATGTATATGTATTAGTTATTATTTTTTAAATATGTTTTAATGTTTATATTTATAATTTGTTAAATTATATGTATTTTAAAATTATTTTTACATTATTATTAATACATTTAAAAAAACAATATTTTTAACTTCGATATTTTTGTACTACGATATTTTTTTTCGATATTTTTGTACTTACCTTTATGTAGATAGAACTCCGATACTTTTGATGTCGATATTTTTGTGTCGATATTTTTGTATGTCTATATTCTGTCTGTCGATATTATGTCATAGATTTACCCTCACCACCACTGCTGGGACCCAAGACTGAGACTCCAGCTGAGCTTCCAAATTGCATCGTGAAGGTTGTGACAGTGCAGTGTCAGGGTGAAAGGTATACCTTGAGAAGTACCACAGTAGGGGACTAGAAGGTGCATTGGATGAGTGAGCACTGACAAGTGCATATCAGTGGAGTTGTGAATGATAGTGCATAGCATTTGCAGTAGTAAAACATGTCTTCACAGAAAGCTTCCACCTAAACTCCATTGAGTGCAGCAACATCTTGAAAAGACACCTACTACTGCACCAGAACTAAACGCTTAGATATCTGTAACACTACAACCACAATCTCCTTCTGCCAGCATTGAGCCTACTACAAACCTCTCTGTATTGAAGTTAGATGTGTGTAACCAAAGTGAATTGATAATGACAACCTTTGCCAATAACAAACACTTTGGCATCTTAGGTACAATGTAAGGTGTGCGTTCACCTATCTTGATCTTGTCATATGCGAGAAGTATTGACATATCATATGTGTACCACTAAGTAAAACGCCCATTCATGTGGCTAATTTGGATGTATAAGGTGGCCACATAGACATGATGCACATCCCTATTAGTTCCCCCTCTAATTCCCTGTTAAATGATGGCACTCAAACTCATGTTGTGATGGACAAGATAAAGTAGTCACAATACAACCATCACTAGACTGATTCACTCTACCACAACCCAGAAGTCCTAAAGCTTGTGTAACTGCAACTGTTAGCAGGTGACACATCCTACCTAGACATATACACGCACTCCACATCTCTTGTCACACAAACACTCCATGACAACTGTGACCCACACCTTACAACAAACATTATCCTCTGATAGCATATACATCACCTTGGAGGCTGAAAACCATAGTAAAGTATGATGAATTTCATCCCTAGCTGGAAGATCTTTTCTGGGGCCATGTGTGCAGAACATAAATCCATATCACATCAGCATGATGTGCGCAATGTCCAGTTAACTGATAATGTCCATACACAGACTGACATACTTTACCTGTGATTTGAGCCCAGAAGATTATGTACATTTGTGTGTAATTAAGTATAAATCAAGACAATCACACCATAATTAAACTAGCTATCCACTCCTATTATACCGCTTCCTGCACCATAAGCTAGGTCCTCATGCAACTGACATATACATCTGTAGGGAATTTCAAAGAGACAAACGCAGTTTAACTTACTAAGCACTGTCTTGGAGATGCACACAGCACCAACATGAAATAGGCAAGTAAAGTGAATGTCATTACAACCACTAAAGTTTCACAACATCAGGATGCCACAGTGCATTGATACCTTCCATGAAAATGGTTCTCAAAATTTAGGGGAGTCCTAGAAGCTGACAGGGCCTGGACACAGTCTGATTTGTAGCCACCTCACAGTCTCCACGTGGACAGGACAGTGGGAATTAGTTTCAACTGGGACTAATGGGTAATGGCACAAAGTAGCATCCACATGAGGCAACTGTGTCATTAAAAGTTCATAACAAGATCCATAGAGGAAACAGCAATTGGCCCATATATATTAAGACATAATTTGCAATTGACACAATGCTTTGTGTACATATGTGTCTAAAGTACCTATCACGTATGAAGATACAAAACACATGCAAGTGTGTTATCAAGAATATTCACTTTGTACACATCAAATTCATATGCAAACTGAACTGTACTCACATATGCCAAATTACCCAGAAATCACAGTTAACATGTAGCAATGGTTGGAAACCGGAATAACCAAAAAAGTAATTATTTTATTTAGCCTCCATAGGATATCTGTATAAGACAAAGGCCAATCACCAGTCCAAAAGTCCATGTTGTGGGCCAGCAAACTGTTGCCCATCCAAATTTGCCTTCAGATATAACACATAGGGATACCTTCCCTGGAAAGGGCATCTAGGGAGCAGGCCAGGCACCAAACTAACAAAACTAGAGTAAGGCGGTTTGGTCCTTGGAAGGGCTGGGCTCAGGATTCGTTGGGTCGGCTGGGTCAGTGGTAAGGCAGGATTCAGTTGGGGGTGCTGTGTTTCAACATTTTGGTGATCTTATAACCATGAAGGGTGTTGAAAGGAACAGGGAGGGGGGAATTTTACTACCTTACTTTTCTTCCCAGTGGAAGTACTGGGTTTGGATGGGAAAGATGGTCTGCTGGGGTTAGGAAAGAGTGGGGCATTGGCAGGATGGGGAGCTTTTCTTCTTCAGGTTCCTTTGAGTCTTAGTAGGGGGCTGTGTTGCTTTTTCGGGGTCGAATGTGAAAGGGTTTGGCAGGGGTGGCAGGGTCTTATGTTTAAGTTTGGAAGGGGGTCAGTCAGTTTGGGTAGGGAAGAGGGCAATCAGGTTGAGTTTTTGGGAAGATTGGGTATGAGGAGTGGCAAGGGTAGGGATTGTGAAGGAAGAGGGTTGTGAAGTATGTGGCATGTCTGTGTCTGCTGGTGTGGAGTCTGTAGTGGCTGTGTGTAATGCTGTGGTGTCTGCCTGTTCGTCTGTATGTGAGCTATGTGGCACAGTGGGTGTTTTGTCTGCCTGCATATCAGTGGCTGTTCAAGTGAGGAAGTCTTGTGTCTGTTGAGTGAGAGTGTGTTTGTCTTTGGCCTTTAGTCTGTGTGTTTGTGTGTTGTATGTCGATGTTGAGGTCGATATGTGGTCACGTTTGTATGTGCTTTGGACAAGTATCAAAATAGTGTGATGGGGAAGAGGCAGGAGGGTGAGTGCAAAGTTGGAATTGAGTTAAGGCTACCATGAGTGTGTAGAGGTGGAGCCTGAATGGATCTCTGTAGGGTAGACATGTCAGATTGAATACCCTCTAGGACATATGCCATCTGTGTCAGCTGATTGGTATTCACCTGGAGGACATTCAGAACTGCTGTCTGACCCACAGGGATCTTCCTCAAGCGGTCAATGGCCTCCACACTCAGGGGAGACAGGCAGGGGGTGAGGTCTCTCATGCAAAGGAGATTCCTCTCCCTTTTTAGGGGACTGGCCAAGGACAGGTGGCTGAGGAGCAACAGTGAGTGTGGAGATGGTAGAGGTGGTGGACTGAAATCGAGTGGACACAGGTCGAAGGAAATCCACCAAAACCTGGGAGGGATCACTGGAGCTGGACTCGGACAAAGATGACATACCCATCGCATCTGTCAGCTCCTCTGTGACACTCCCATGACCCTCTGTGCCATTGGTTCCCTCTTGCTCACTGCCAGCAGGAGAACTACTTTGGCCAGCTGCTTTCCCAACAGTTGTGGCACTATCTTCTTCGCTGCCGTTGTGTGATGCTGAAAAACACATTTAAATCCAAATTAGTTGATATATACTGGCTACTTAGGTGTACATCGATTTGCATATGTCACAATTTGTACTTGGATGACAAAACGTAGTTGATATGTAGCCATATACAGCACATGACTGTTAGCTACAAGACCTTTTCACACTCTCACATAATGGTGTCAGAATCATAGTGTGATACAACTTCATGTTTCTCCTCATTAATATCTTACCCACATGTATGTACCTCTTGACATTTTGTCTCTTACTTCCTATGTGCTTGTAGCATTTTTCTAAGAAATGGACTAACACTGCAAAGCTTGACAATCAGTATATAGTGAGATATCTATAATCCAGACCATGCTGAAAAGGAGGGCACTGCTTCAGTGAACCAAATTTGATATGTCGCCATCAAGATGTAGGAGGCATGGAATAAGCCATTTCACACTGTTCGTGTGATGCTTGCACATCTGTCCACTGGCAGATGAAGCAGTTGTGTCACATGCGTAACTCATATATAAGTCACACATAGAATATAAGCTTTGATAAGCAAGATTATGTCTACAAACATTGTGTCATGTTAGCATAGTGCAGCTATGAAATAGTTTGTCTAAAGTTGTCAATACTTTAAACATTGGTGCATGTAAACACAGCTTATCACACGGCCAATATCAATGACTGTAGATTACTTAAAGAACGTGTGACTTATAATACCACGAGGCCATGTAGAATCCTTAGGCGTGCCCATAATAGTAATGAAAATCATGTATCTTCACACCTACTGACAATACAACATATAAGCCTTTGAATCCTGTTGATGTCCGTACCTCACCACGACAAGTCAGCCTATCATTCCTTGATAAATATCATCTTGCACGTTTTGTCCAGCATACACACAGTTGTGCTCTTCACCTAAATAAATCTGCCCTTCTCAGATGTATGTTAAGGCACAATTCCAGACATCCCATTTATGATGCCAAACAATGTATATTTTGCCCTCACCAAATTTAAGCCCCCTGTAAAAACCTATCAATGTCATTGGGAGTGTGTTACTCTCACATCCATGCAGTTACCCCCTGTTACGAGGATACACTTAATCTGTTAGCCAATCACAGACATATGTTGTCACCTACACATAGGCCTAAACCTGCAATCAGGTTGAAATCAGATAGGACACATTCAGTCGCTCACTTAAGGTAAAGGCCAGTCTGACAAGTGACATCAGCACACATTAGTGTACACATGCCAGCTGCTACATTGGATAACAGATAGCACCAGAGCTGTTTTCAATTTTTTGCACACAGATCATTCACCATTTACTAAGGCTTGCAATTACACATTGCCTGCTACTTGAATGCATTGAATGGCATGTCACAGTCAAGTGCTCAAGCATCACTTAACACAGAAGTTTTGTTGCCTAAATACAAAGACCAGGGAAAATTCTGTTGTGCTTGACCACATTACTTAAAGGGTATTTTCTTAAATATTGTGTAGTCAGTGCCCATTTTACAATGGAATAGGATTAATGGCAATACCCTACCAATTCTCGCCTTACGTGGCCCATAATCAAGGGTCATTACCATGCACCTACTATTATAGTTGCACATGGGTCTAAAGGCCCATATTCACCCCCTCCTTGCTGCTGTCTGGGTCTCAACTGCCCAGCGAGGTTGGGCTAGGCCATCCCCAGGATGTGGCACATTAGGGGGGTGAGGGTACAGCGTGCGCCCCTTCTGCCTGGAGGTGACAGGCCCAGCTGGACTTCTGCAATCTTCTTGCTTCAGTCTTGCAAGTCCTGCCACTGTTTTCAACAGTGGACACTGCACCGATATGTGACCCCCATGGACCGCATATTTTGGGCGATAATCCTCCAAAGGAAAACCTTCTGATGGGCTTTGACCTGTAAAAAAGACATGGTATCAGACACTTAGGGCCTCATTACAATAATGGTCAGGAATGCTCTGAATAGCATTCAGTTCATGTGAATCTGTGTCGGAATCCTTGTTTCCGACAGACATTGGAAAACATTTCCGACCAACTGATTACGATGGTCAAAAACCGTTCAGACTTTCCGACTCGGTTCTGGCTTACTCCCGAACGGTATTCAGCGAAACTGAGTTGGTCGGAGCCGACCGCGTTTTCGACCAATCGCTTACGATGTCAGATTCGGACAGTCGTTCTGAATCAGTTTGTCCGACATGGATCGGCTGTCGGAATTAAACTTTTGGGGTCTATACATGTATATACAGGGGCTCCCCTTTACCCAGAAGCCTCCATTTCTGCGAAGTGGGGGTACCAATGGGTCCCCTCTTTCCAACCATGCGCAGTGTGGCAGGTAACATGGGGTGCCGGCCCCAGGGTGCGAGGTTTTCCGCACCCATCCTTCTCTGTAATGGAAGCCTGTGTTGTCGGTCGGAACATAGGCTCCCATTGAAGTCAATGGTATCCCGACCTAATGGTGTTCAAAAACATCGTAATTGGTTGGTTGAACTCCCCGAATTTGATTTGGTCAGAAACTATTCAGCGACCGAGTTGGTCAGAAGGCTTTCTGACCAACATTATAATGAGGCCCTTAGTACACATGCAAAATGTACATCTCCAGCTACTTTGTCATATAGGTCATATACAGCTAGCTTAAGCATAATGCAAGTTAGCAGACTACATTTAACAACACTGCATCTCTTGGCAAGCATGCAAAATGTAAAGATTTAAAAACATATTCAGTTTCTGTTGCCACCACACTCCAACCTGATCTTGCTCCAAGAGAGTATGCAACACCTCTTACTACACTGTGGATGGGACAACATCACAGGTGATATGAACTCTTATAAGAGTTAACCTCTCCACACCATGGTGTCTACCGGAAGGGAACAGTTGCAGATCGGCCATGGACATACACCTAACTAGTATAGATAATTTCCATGAAACACACTGTTTAACTTGTTGATCACACTCTGTGTAACAATGGACACATGTCTGAAACAAAAGGACAACAAATTAAGTATGTCTGTGTTAGTCTGTGGCAATGTAGGTCTATAAAAAATTAATTGAATGCCGTATGTGCCAGAGCGAAGGGGGCAACTTCAACATACCTGTGTACAACAATCATTGCCACTATCCAACAGTGTATGTGATGCACTTATGCTCTGCACTTCAGTTGTTCCAAAATATTGGCAGGTGACACATTTGTGAACACATATTTGAATGTACATCTTGGCATCACTCATGACAGTCTGACTGCAAACTGGTATGGTAAAGGGTTTCATTTTTAAACCAACATGCTGAGTGACAATATGTCTATATGTCCTGGAGAACTTGGACTTTGCCTTTCAGCATGTACTCGAACATATATTGCCACACTAAGAGCATTTTTGCAAAACCATAGTCTTGTGAGACTTGATGATTAAAAAACAGAGGCTATATACCTCAACCGATGGGTCACTCTGCACAACAGTAACATTGGCCACATAATTGGGCTCCACCTAGTGTAATGGTTCAGACAGTGCTTACAACCTTGCCTGAGTGTCAGCTCTATATAAACAAAACAGTATCCCAACTGGCATAATTTGAGTACAGTTAGTGGGGACATGAATACAGCATTATCCAGGAAGGAACAAGGAGACTCAATATGATTTTCACTTGTGCTCAAGGCATCATTTTACTCAACATATTTAAAAGGGATAGGCAAGTACAATTACAGTTAATATCAGCACTGCAATTTCCAATTGAAGAGTAAACAACCCAAAGTTGTACAAGGTGCACGAGTGAAACAAGTGAATAACACTGCGGCGACACAAGTGACAGAGTGATCAGCGTGGGCGGCGCAAGGTGTTGGTGCATAAATATATACAGTGAATTAAAAAACACAGAGTGGTTTGTAGATGATTTCAAAGGATTATTTTTCATTTGTCATTCTTGATGAGAACCACTGTGTGAGGGGCGCCTAGGATCTTGCTGATAAGTCGACGGCGTTTCGATCCGTGGAAATTAGGATCATCATCAGGACTAGGAGGGTTCGTCGCAGTGCTGTAGGGGGAGAAAGGGCAGGTATCGGGGAAGAATGGCCATGGGGAGGGAGAGTGGGGAGGGTGGGGGAAGCTGCAAGAGTTATGGCGTGAGCGAGAGCGGAAAACTCACCGAATGTCGTGCCCCGAGGGCCGAATTAGGGGAGTCAATCTAGTGGGTCTGTTTCACTAGGTTAGCAGAGTAGCGGGTGCCTGGTTGGTCAACCCGTATGGTAGTCGCTAAGGAGCCGATCAGTTCTATGTAGGTGCTCCTTGGGCCATGGATCTGGAGATAAAAAGTTGAAGACCCGGTTGTAGAGAGGGGGGGGAATCAAGCTAGCGGAACAGCAAGCAAGGCAAGAGTACCAACTCACCCAATCAAGCGTAGTATCGGAGAAGGAAAATGGGGGGACTCCCAGCGCCGAGTAGTCCGGGGGAGAGGTATGCCGATCCAAGCGTGATAGGAGGGGCGAGGGGAATCAATCTGGAAACAAGGAAGAATAGTAAGCAATGGGCGCTGTAGACTAGGCAAGCAGTGAAAAGGAAGTCAGGAGCACGGGAAGGCGTGCGACGTACCTGTCCTCGAGGGCAATGGAACACGAATTGATCGCTGTCCGGGCATTGCTGTGGCACCCGTGTGGATGAGACAGAGCTATGTAGGAATTGGGCGAGGGAGCTCGCTCAGTGACGTCAGAGTACGTTTGTGAGCCGGATGGTGATAGGATGGTGGGAGAGGGGCGGGGTGGTGGTAGGGGAGACCGAGCAAAGGAGTAATCCGGTTGCTAAGGTACCCTCTGAACTGGGCGCTCGAGGGCAGTTGACAACAGAGTAATTGAGTCGTGGTATAACGGCTGAAGACCGGAAAAGCGGTCAATGGGAGACTCATACCTTGGGCTGAATGGCAGTATACTTAGTAGTAATGGGTATGTGAGGCTGTAGTACGAGGTGTGATAAGATATCATAAATACCATTAACAGCTACACATTCAGTTGTCATAATTATTCGACAGATTCTTACAGTAGTTATACAGAAGGATCAATTAAGACAATAACACATCGTGTGGGGAGGACAGGTTTGAGGTGTGATAAGATATCATAAATAACAATAACAGCTACACATTCAGTTGTCATAATGATTCGACAGATTCTTACAGTAGTTATACAGAAGGATCAATTAAGACAAAAACACATTGTGTGGGGAGGATAGGTTAGAACAGTGGGGGAAATCTGGAATGGTGGTGTAGGTCGGATGGAGGGAGCAGATCATTGGGGCAGACAGGGAGGTTAGTGCAGGGATTTCAGATGGTGATGGTCCCGCTTCACTCATCAAGAGTGTTCAATCCACTGTTGACAGAATCGCATAGTGTCATCCACTTACATTCAATTCTGTTCAAGAGGGATCTATGTCTCCCCCCCTGGTGGGAAATGTCATTTGTTCGATAACTTGCCAAATGATGTCTGTATCCTTGTGGTTTTTGTCAAGATAATGAGATACCAAAGAGGCTGTGATTACTTTGCAATTGATCCGACTTTTGTGTTGGATAATTCGGTTCTTGACACTCTGGGTGGTCTTGCCAACGTAGATTAATTCACTTGGGCATTCAATGGCATAGATCACATTGGTAGATCTGCAGTTCGTGTGATTTTTTAAGGTGTAGCTTCTGTTCTTATATTTGAACACTTTGGTATTGACGGTAAGTTCACATACCGAACAATTCTGGCATTTGTAGTGGCCCAGGACTGGAGGTAGACCCCATGCTGCAGTGATAGTGTGGCGGTTCGTGGTTTTTTCAGGCCAAGTGATGGCGTGTACCAAGTGATTCAACAGGTTATCTCCGCGTTGGTATGAGAAAAAGGGTTCCTCTTTGAAGGGAGCAAAGGCACGGAGGATCGACCAGTTCTTCTTAATTATTTTGGCCACTTTGTTGCTGCTGGGGCTGAATTTAGAAACAAACGGGATTCTTTTGAGAGGTTTTTTTGGTTGACTGGTGAGCAAGTGTTCTCTGTGACAATACCATGCTCTTTTATGGGCTCTTGACACACGTCGTTTGGGGTATCCTCGAGCGATAAGTTTCTTAGTTACGATATCGGCCTCTCGAAAGTAGTCATGATGCCACTTGCAGTTTCTCCTGATACGGAGGAATTGCCCAAAGGGCAAACCATCCCTGAGTCCTCTAGGGTGGTAGCTGGCGTAATGAAGTAGCGTATTCCTTTCTGTTGGCTTACAGAACAAGCGGGTACCTAATTTGCCCTCCTCAGCATGGATGGTGACATCTAAGAAGGGTAAGTCGTTATGTGTGCATTTGCATGTGAAGCGGAGATGCTCCTGGGATTGATTAAGCCAATCAATAAAGGAAAAGAGAGCTTCTTTTGTGCCATTCCAAAGTAGCAGGACATCGTCTATATATCGACGCCATAGGTTTATGTTGTCCTTGAAAGGATTGGTGGTGTGTAGGATGATGGTCTTTTCCATATGGTGTACATATAGAATCGCACAGTTAGGGGCAAAACACGCTCCCATGGAGACTCCCTTGATCTGTAAATAAAAAGTGTCTCTGTAAAGGAAATAGTTATTCTGGAGGGTGATGCGCAGGAGATCCATGATGACCTGGGTGGGAATTTTGTTGGGTCGGGGTCTAGTCTCAAGGACGGCTTCGATCACTTGTAGTCCCTCTGTGTGGGGAATGTTCGTGTATCAGGACTCGATATCTAGACCCGCCATGAGATTATGTTCAGTGTTCTAATCAAGGTCTTCGATGGTGTTGATGAGATCGGTTGTGTCTCTAATAAAGGTGTCGGTAATGGGGAGAAATTCCTTTATGATAGCGTCAATATATTTGCCGATGGGTTCTAGAATAGATCCGCATCCAGAAACAATGGGGCGTCCAGGTGGATTATGGCAGTTCTTGTGGATTTTGGGTAGGACATAGAGGACAGGGGTCCGTGGGTGGGGGTTGTTGAGAAAAATAAATTCTTTGCGTGTAATTATTTCCATCAATTTGGCTTGTTCAGTCACGTCACGACTCTGTCGTCAACTGCCCTCGAGTGCCCAGTTCAGAGCGCACCTTAGCAACCGGATTACTCCTTTGCTCGGTCTCCCCTCCCACCACCCCGCCCCTCTCCATCCATCCTATCAGCATCCGGCTCACGAACGTACTCTGACTGACGTCACTGAGCGCGCTCCCTCGCCCAATTCCTACATAGCTCTGTCTCATCCACACGGGTGCCATAGCAACGCCCGGACAGCGATCAATTCATGTTCCATTGCCCTCGAGGACAGGTACGTTGCACGCCTTCCCGTGCTCCTGACTACCTTTTCACTGCTCGCCTAGTCTACAGCGCCTATTGCTTACTATTCTTCCTTGTTTCCAGATTGATTCTCCTCGCCCCTCCGATCACGCTTTGATCGGCATACCTCTCCCCCGGACTACTCGGCGCTGGGAGTCCCCCCATTTTCCTTCTCCGATACTACGCCTGATTGGGTGAGTTGGTACTCTTGCCTTGCTTGCTGTTCCGCTAGCTTGCTTCCTCCCCCCCTCTCCACAACCGGGTCTTCAACTTTTTATCTCCAGATCCATGGCCCAACTACCATACGGGTTGACCAACCAGGCACCTGCTACTCTGCTAACCTAGTGAAACAGACCCACTAGATCGACTCCCCTAATTCGGCCCTCGGGGCCCGACATTCGGTGAGTTTTCCGCTCTCGCTCACGCCATAACTCTTGCGGCTTTCCCCACCCTCCCCCCTCTCCCTCCCCCGAGGCCAGTCTTCCCCGATACCTGCCCTTTCTCCCCCTACAGCACTGCGAAGAACCCTCCTAGTCCTGATGATGATCCTAATTTCCACGGATCGAAACGCCGTCGACTTATCAGCAATATCCTAGGCGCCCCTCACACAGTGGTTCTCATCAAGAATGACAAATGAAAAATAATCCTTCTACAAACCACTCTGTGTTTTTTAATTCACTGTATATATTTATGCACCAACACCTTGCGCCGCCCACGCTGTTCACTCTGTCACTTGTGTCGCCGCAGTGTAATTCACTTGTTTCACTCGTGCACCTTGTACAACTTTGGGTTGTTTACTCTTCAATTGGAAATTGCAGTGCTGATATTAACTGTAATTGTACTTGCCTATCCCTTTTAAATATGTTTAGTAAAATGATGCCTTGAGCACACGTGAAAATCATATTGAGTCTCCTTGTTCCTTCCTGGATAATGCTGTATTCATGTCCCCACTAACTGTCCTCAAATTATACCAGTTGGGATACTGTTTTGTTTATATAGTTCTCTACCCCAATCCCAACAAGGTTGATGGGTAATCACTCCTGTGTAATTGTACATGAGTGTCAGCTCAGCATTATTGCTATGTTTGAAATGATCAACATATGGACTGACTGAACATTATAACATATACTCCTGGTGGCCATCCTACATCCGACGTGACCATTGTTGAGCATTGTGAATTGCTATGTGAGATTTTGTGACATGGCTGATGTAACAATAATATTGCGTGATGTGTGTTGAGTTGTTGTTTTGAATGTACACATCAACAATTTAGCCACATATGCAACTGTCATTTCACAATCACCATTGTTATTTGATTCGCTGTGACTGAACAAACAATTGTTTGCTAAAATACAACATTAAAAAAGTTACATAATGTAAAACTGATGTGTACTTGCATAACTAACACACTATTCAATGTATTTTTGGTCTATGATGAGATGTGCACATGACAACAGTGGTGTAAAGTCGAGAAGAGTACTCTCACACACACAGCAGTGAATGTGTACATCACATTTCCCAACTCACTTTCATACAATAGGCAACAGATTCTGATCTTTATCTCATTCCTTGATTCTGCCCAATGTATATGGTTAGCTGACATTTTGAATAGTTTTACTGTCAGAATTGTGCTCACCTGCTCCTCTGGTGTGCCATACAGTTGATTATATAGGGGAAGGACCACGTCACATTATGAATCAGATCAAAAAAGAAACAATGGAGTGAAATTGACCGTGTTGTTAGTTGAAATCCTACAGATGAAAGCTACAGTTATTGGAGTGTAATCCCATCTGAGGTGGAACATTTGGCAGGAATAGCCAACAAAGTGAACAGTTAGCGCACAAAAGGATATAAGGGGCACCTTTTCTTACTGGCTGGCGGTTGTGCATTGCCATTTGACCCTCCTGTATTTTTCCTTGGACGTCCCTTCCCATGTTGTGTCCACGACAGCAGGCTCCATGGGTATTGAGGATTCGCTGCCTGGCTCCACATCCCACTCTTTGGCTTGCCCAGATGTTGACAGGACAGATATAGTCTGTGTGAAAATGCCTGGAGCAAGGTGGTACTGGTGTCCCTCAGCCCCCCTAAGACCTCATTAATTTGGTCATTGTGCCATTCTAAGCTATGGTCTAGGGAAGCCTACAGTTGTTTGATGTCCCAGAGTTCCAAAAAAACCTGGCCCATTGCTCCCTGGTACCCTTCATACGCATCCAAGTACTCGGGAGAGGTTGGTCTGGGCATCTGGGGTACCAGCTGTTGCCGATGTGGGCCCACAGGTCCATCCCACCACCCGCACAGGCTGGCACTGTTTGTGCCCACAGTCAAAACAGATCCTCCCTTCTCATTGATTGCGTTTGTGTTCATCAACTCCAGAGTAGACTGTATTGCACTGGTGATGTTGTGCCCTTTGGTAGATTGTGTGTCTGTTGGGGTAGGGGTCAGCTGTGGATTGGTAGCTGAGGTGAGAGATGTCACAGTGGACTCTGCTGAACATACTGGTGCTCTCTGCCGAGACAAACCTGATGGGCCAGGTGCCTCCTCCTCGTCCAAATGTTCAGGACAGTCATCTTTGCTGGGGAGCTCATTCAGGGTTGGAGCCAGATGCTGTCTGGTTTCATCATTCAACCTTAAGGTGTTCCCAAATCGTCCTGTTGGTACAGATATGACACTGTCAATTATGTGATTCCACATTGTATTTCAACAGGTGCGCATTAAGTAAATGCCTGGATTTAGATAGAGGAATTGCCACATATCCCATCATGTTAGCATTTATTTGGCATAAACAATGCAACGTTATCACATTTGGATTATGGACTTGCTCCACCTATGTACTGATATGGCCATTGTCACAATTTGTATTGTAGCATGGCTACTGACATTGACTTGGCTCTGTAGATGACACTTGAGGATTAGTGAGTATTTCTAACTTATTGGCAGGACATACATTCATTGGTAATATTTATCTTGTTATTCTTGCGTGCAGTGCATTGTCAATGTATCACCAAGTACATTTAAGTGACTGCCTAGCCCCAAACAATTTGAAGGATTTTAAGTACAAATTAGTCATGGTGTCAGTGATGTGCTCATTAATTTCTACTCAAGAGTCTAGGGTACATCAGCCTAAGTAGGCAAAAATGTAAGTGCATAGCATTGTGTATATACAGCTCAGGAAATGTGACCTTACACTCCATAGTAAGATGTGACAACAATGGTTTTTGAAGTACATTCAGGTGACTTTTTGTGAGCTTGACTTAGAAGGCCTGATCGTAGTTGTGGGCATTTCATAACCCCTCCCCCCACTTGACCAATGGCTCCCTGCCAGTGAGGGGATCTTGAGGAGAAACATGGCTGACACAGGTGACTGTGGCTAGGAGTAAACAGTCTGATGGCAGTTGCGGTCAGTGCCAAGAGACCTTGTCTCACCCAGCCCACCTGGGCCTATTGCTTCCTCTAAGTGAGGGTAAGTTGCATAGAATCAGGACTGACACAGATTCCTGTGGTTTGGAGTTAGGAGTACAAGCCTGATGGTAGTTGTGGTAATTTTAAACACTCCCCCAGACCAATGGCTCCCTTCCAATTATGGGACCCCCCCAAGACCAACGGCTCCTTGCCAGTATGGGACCTTGAGTAGAAGCATGGCTGACACAGGTGATTTTGGTTTGGAGTACAAGGCCTGCTGGTAGTTGTTGTTAGTTCGGGAAGTCCTCCTTCCTACCAGCCCACCTGGGCCCATTGCTTTCTGCCAGTGAGGGGAAGTTGGGTAGAAAAATGGCTGACACAGGTGTCTGTAGTTTAAAATTAGGAGTACAAGGCCAGATGGTATTTGTGGTCATTTCAAACACCCTCCCTTGACCAACGGCTGCCTGCTAGTGAGGGGAATTGTAGTCAGGGATGACACAGGTGACTGTGGTTTGGAAGTAGGAGTACAAGACCACATGGTAGTTGTGGTAATTTCAAACACCCCCACCCATCGAACCAATGGCTCCCATCCAGTGAGAAGACCTTGAGTTAAAATATGGCTGACACAGGTGACTGTGGTTTGGAGTACAAGGCCTGATCCTAGTTATGGTCAGTGCAAAGAGTCCTCCTCCCACCCAGCGCACCCAGCTCACTGGGGTCTATTGCTTGCCGCCAGTGAGGGGAAGTTAGTAGACACATGGCTAACACAGGTGTCTGTAGTTTGCTGTTAGGATTACAAGCCTGATGGTAGTTGTGGTCATTTTAAACACCCCCCAGACCAATGGCTCCATGCCAGTAATGGGACCTACCCCCAGACCAATGACTCCCTGCCAATTATGGGACCTTGAGTAGGAGCATGGCTGACAGAGGTGATTGTGGTTTGAAGTACAAGGCCTGCTGGTAGTTGTGGTCATTTCAACCCCTCCCCCCCCCTTGATCAACGGCTGCCTGCCAGTGAGCGTATTTTTAGTCAAAACATGGCTGACACAATTGACTGTGATTTTAGGTGCAGTTCTTTCCTTTTGGGAGATCTGATTGCTTGATGAATTGCTTAGCATTATATACCTGGTAACAACTTACTCTAGTTATGGGTCATGTTTTGGGATGTTGTTACTTAATCGGTATACACTTACAGCCTACATGTAGACATTTGTAAATGTTATTGTTTTAACCATTTTTTATCTTAAGTTCAAGTATACAGGTTGTCAGCATTACATCTCCAATACTTAGGCTACTGCTATCTTTCAAAAAGTCAGATTTACAAGACTTGACCATTACAGTGATGTGTGCTAAGGTGTAATGGATTACTTGAGGCAAATGTGTAGTTGTTACCAGACTCCATTCCTTCAGGAATACCAAAAAAGCTTTCAGTCGGCAGGATGGTATGCACCCGCTCCTCCCAGGCAGTAAGGTGTACTGATGGCACGGGAGGGTCACCGCCAGTCTGCTATGTAGCTGGGTGGTTTCTGCTGATCAAGGCCTTGAACCCTCCTCTTGATGTCCTACCACCTTTTTCTGATATCCCCCATTGTATGCAGGGTACTGGCTACTATTCCCTTTGTTGACTATCCTGTCCCACATTAGGTTTTTCTGAGTGATGGAAATTTGCTGGGCTTGGGTCCTAAAAACCTATGGCTCAACTCAGGATTTCACCCACAAGCACTGTGTCCATTTGAATAACGTGGCTGCTTCTATTTGGACATTGTGTATGAGTGAATTAGTGAGTGTGAAATTGAAGGGATGTACATGAAATGAAAACAAATTGTGATATGTGCACTAAATACTGCTATTACAGTGCATGAGTGTATGAAGGCCTGGCTGCAGTGTGACAGGTGACAGCAATGAGGTCTGTCTGACTCTGCAGGATTGGGAAAGCAAAAGACCATGGTCTGGTAAGGGTTTTTCATAGGTGGATTGCTAGGTGGGCCTACTTTTTCAATTAACATCAGCTGTGTAGTTTTGTGAATGCATACTCTGGTTGGTGTTGTGATAGCGTGAGTTTCTCACAATTACACTTGCCATGTGGTCTACAAGCCGCCATAGAACCGCCAAAGCGTTGGATGCATCATAATCAGCTCTGCGGTACAAACAATGGATTTTCGGAAGTGGAATCTCTATTAAAAGCCATTCTGACCGATGCACTCGTGTCTGAGTTCTTTCCGACTGGCAGGGTCATGTTGGAGTCTTCTCCAACTGGCATGGTCATGGTATCATAATACAGAGTTCAGAGACATCATGGATTAGTCGGTCAAAATCTCACTGTGTCCATATCGGTCGGATGGTCATTCCGCCTGACATTATAATCAGGCCCTTTATGTATGTTTTTATGTTTCACATTCTCACTGCTGCTGTGCTATAGGCTTTTGAAAAATATGTGGAAGTTGTGAATGGCTGAAGATTAAATGCAAAAAGTAGGTTTTTTTTGTTTTTTTTTGCTGGGGGATCCTGTTGCTGATGATATATGTTTGTTATTCTTTCCCTGCAATGATACAAGATATTTTTGTTAAAGGGGGAAGGTGCACCATGCAGGACAGGGCAACTGTCTTCTTTGTTCTCTATGCCCTTTCTTTGCTGGCCATTCGGCATTTGTCATTTTGGGTAGCCATTGTGTGTGTTTGTCTTCGGCTGGCATGTTTTCTTTGTTCTCCATAGCTAGTCATAAGGTGGTGGCCATTTTGTATAGTTGGTCTGAGTGTGTGGTAACAGTAACCATTTTGTCTTTGTTTTCTATGCCTCCTTCTTTGCTGGCCATGAGGTGATCATCATTTTGTCGAGCCAATAAAGGCCTATTTATGAGTCTGGCAGTCCGAGGGCCCCCAGATTCATGAGGGTGCAGTGGTGGTGGTCCACCACCGCACGGGCAGACCGACTGCCCTATTAGGAATTTGGCAGTTGGACTTCCATTGCATAGCATCAACAGCCAGTGGACTGCAGTCCCTGGTGGTCCTGTGGCAGTCTGAGGGTCACAATTTGCTTGGTGGTGCCCTAAGGTACCCCCAAGCATATTATGACTTAACTCACCGCCATCGGTGTGATGGAGGTTCTTCCTCCACATAACTGCTGGTGGTGTGGAAAGACAGGGGGTGCTACAGGTCCCCCTCTTCCCCCTGTACACAGGGGCGCATGCAGGGGGGTACATGTTGTGCCCCTCTGTAGTTTTGCACCCAGAGTTCCTGCATGGGAAGGAATGCACCACATGGTGCAATCCTTCCTGTGCAGGAACGTGCACTGGCAGCCCGCCGGCAGTGCTCTTCATGCCTCACAAGGAGACTTTAAAAAGCACCCCTGCTCGACTGCCACACCGCCCCCAGACCAAATAAATTACTTCTAATCTGGCAGGTGGGAGGAAGTGACCACCTACTCCTGCGCCTCTAAGAGTCATTATCAGACCTGTTGGGCCTCATTACGAAGTCAGTCGGGAGGCCTCCGATTGATAGTCGGATTCCCCCTAGACCGTGTCAGAACCCATCTGCCTGACTCAGTCAGAAACAATTTTGACCGTTTACGATGCTCGTGGTCGGAAGGGGAACTTTTGGTCATTCTGAATCGGTTCTGAACGGCATTCGGAGAATCCGAGTGGGTCGGAGCTGATTTGTATAGCTCGACGGACAGCAATTCTGAACGCCCAATTATGATGTCGGATTCCAACAGCCTTTCCTACTCGGTCTGTCTGACACAAAAAGGCTACCGGAATCTGACTTTGGGTGACCCTAGCAGGCCCCCCTTTCATCCTGAGCACTCCGGTTAGGGTGCAAGCGACCCCACTATAAAACCATTCACTGTGTGGCAAGCACCATGGGGTGCCTGCAATAGGATACAATGTTTTCCGCAGACACCCATTTTCCCCAAAGGAGCCTGTGTTGGTGGTCAAAACACAGGCTTCCCTTGAAGTAAATGGGAGTCCTTCGGAACAGCGGCCCCGATTCACAGAACTAACTTAAGGCAAAATCCTAAACTTACTCATTGATGAGTAAGTGCCTTCTGTGAATACCAAAATGAGTAAGTGCCTTCTGTGAATACCAAAATGAGTAACTGCCTTCTGTGAATACCAAAATGGCAGTAAGTTTAGGATTTTGTCTTAAGTTAGTTCTGTGAATCGGGCCCGGCATTTGGAAGCATCATAATCGGTCGGGCAGAACTGCTGACCACGAGTCGGTCGGAACCAAATCTGACAGGGAGTCTGTGGATTAGTTTCAAACTGACATAGTGATGTGGCCCTTAGTGTGTGTGTGTGTTGGGTAAGAATTTTGTTTTTGCTCTCCATGCCTTTGTCTTCCGTGGTCATATGGTAGATGAGGTTACTTCCACAATTTTGTGCAGCCAGGGTGTACTTCAGTCGCTTTATTC
Source organism: Lissotriton helveticus (assembly GCF_964261635.1). Lineage (NCBI taxonomy): Eukaryota > Metazoa > Chordata > Amphibia > Caudata > Salamandridae > Lissotriton > Lissotriton helveticus. Next base: position 1,609,415,687 of record NC_136063.1, on the reverse strand, counting down.
CACTTTTAAAACTATGATGCACCTACCCACATGGGATTCACTTTTTTGCAAAACTTGGGAAATGTACAGCGCACCCACTGTGGGATATTAATTAGAACTACAAACACCAGGAGGCTGTGCTGACAGCCACGCCCAGCAGGGCGGGTGTTCAGATGAAATACTAATGCGTGAGCAGCGCAGCTGAACATTTCCTCTGCAGAGCCACTGAAGAAAGGATAGAAATCCTGAAACGCGTCTGGCCATGAAATGTGATGCCCAGTCCGGGTGGAGTACTGCTTGCAAGCTGCTGATTAATTAAAGATGAAATTAACTTTACTTCGTTTCCTGTGGCCTCTCTAAGCTTGGTGCTACCTGTTGTGTTGGAATTTTACGGCCTGGCACGGTCGTTGAGAGGGGCCCACTGCTGGAATTGCAGGCCCGTTCCAGCCTCAATTGGGAGCTGGATACATCGGGAGGAAGAGGTGCAAGGTCACAGTTCAGGGCTGTAACTTGCATCAAGTTCGATCACCAGCTGAAAAGCAGGGCAGTTACAACGCCTTGGATGATGCACCTACCCACATGGGATTCACTTTTTTGCAAAACTGGGGAAATGTACAGCGCACCCACTGTGGGATATTAATTAGAACTACAAACACCAGGAGGCTGTGCTGACAGCCATGCCCAGCAGGGCGGGTGTTCAGATGAAATACTAATGCGTGAGCAGCGCAGCTGAACATTTCCTCTGCAGAGCCACTGAAGAAAGGATAGAAATCCTGAAACGCGTCTGGCCATGAAATGTGATGCCCAGTCCGGGTGGAGTACTGCTTGCAAGCTGCTGATTAATTAAAGATGAAATGAACTTTACTTTGTTTCCCGTGGCCTCTCTAAGCTTGGTGCTACCTGTTGTGTTGGAATATGCATATATATATATATATATATATATATGAGAACCAAATCCTGAGTTGAAAAAGCGAACTCCTTCACCTTCACCAGGAACGGACCACCACAAAAGGATTAGAGTTTAGTACAGTTTATTAAAGCCTTCTCACAACATGACGCGTTTCAGCCGGGTTGCCCCGGCGTTGATCACATGAATATATATATATTCGGTATGTTGTCGTCCAAAAATCAGCATACTCAGCCGAACCAAAGGATGAAGCGAGACCCAATCTTTGGTGTAGATTATTTATTTGCCCAACACCAGTCAGCCTTGACACATTTCGGCTATCAAAAGCCTTGATCACATGACACCGTCATGGGGGCTGGCCACCCATTTTTAAAGTGCAAGAGTGCCTGTTGCGTGATAGACATAGTGAAAACACTATATAAATTGTTGCATAAATGCGTTAAGCGTAATACATTCATGATAATGCATAGTTATTTTGCTGTTCATTATTAAAATGTATAAATACATAAATGACAGACCATTATGCTAAAACCAAATAAATACAATGCACAAGTGAGGATAAAATAAGTATCAGCACTACAGAATAAACACGATTAAACATAAATAATAAAAATGTTTTAAAACATATAAATATTCCTAATCTGTGCCAATATCATGATGAATACAAAAACGGGGTTCCAAAGCGAGCACTCGGGTCAAAAAAACGACAGCTCACAGTGATAAATCCAAATAACAAAGTTTATTCACGCCAAAAACCTTACGTGGCGCGTTTCGAGCTCCACAGAGCACTTGATCACACAGGATTACTTGGATTTATCACTGTGACCTTTTGTTTTTTTGACCCGAGTGCTCGCTTTGGAACGCCGTTTTTGTAAGGATATTACTACCGGCTGCTCCGCAGGTAACAAGCCACCCCAGGAAAAGGCGAGGGATTTCCAGCAGTAGCTCTTTCATTTGAATATTTACATATATATATATATGTATATATATATATATATATATGTGTGTATATATATATATATATATATATATATATATATATTTATTTATTTATTTATTACCTACTGGCGGTCGCCAGTAGGTAGTTATAGTTAGGATTGTTTTCCATAGGAAATCCGCAACATTCTATTGGGAATAACTTTGGCGCCGGTGGACGAATTTTCGCAAATTTCTTAAAGAAGATGGCCCGCTCCGCTCCGCTCCTTTCCTGAAAATTTGGGGGGGATTCGTGAAGTGGGGGGTCGAGATAAAAGGGGGGTCCCAAAACGTGTTTTCCCCATGTTAATTTCCATAGGGCGGTTGGACTCACTTTTAGCCCGAATGGCTGAATGGATTTCCACCAAACGTGGCAAAATTGTAGGGACTGGTAGCCCGATGTGCCTTTGCTATATCTCAAGATATGTGCTCCAGTGGATTCTGACTAATTTAGGTTCAAAAAAATATATATTTCTATGAGCGCGCCCCGGTACGCGCACCGGGGACCACACCCGGCGCGTAACGCGAGTTCGCGAGCGGAAAGCTGATTGGCTCTCGGGTGTTTGTCAACATTCTAAACAGTCCGGAGCGGCCGCCATCTTGTGTGTCGGTAGGATCGACACAAGAGGTGGCAAAAACAAAGGCGGAAATGACTAAAAGGGGGCAGGGTAGACCCCCCCCTGACCCCATAGGTTTGATGTGGGGGCCATACCGGGGAGCGTACCATGGAGAAAAAAGAATGACAGAGTTTCCAAAAAATGTAGCATTTTTTTATAAATTAGAGGTAGTTCTAAAAAGAACAGTTTTTTTTATTCTTTTTGTTGTTTTATATTTTTTTTATTGTTTTTTTGAACATTTTTTACTTTTTTTGGCTTTTCTGAACAGTTTTATATTTTTTTTGTATTTTTCATGGGGAGGAACAAAAAACAGGGAATTGTAAATGGCTCAACTGGAGCAAAAAAAAAAACAGGAAAAAATTAATGTTTCTTCGGGCACTTGTGGTGATCCCAAGCACGGGTGATACGTGTAATGCTTTGCTCACCATAGCATATTGTCCCTCCACAAAATATGCTAATGATTTTAAAATTGGAAAACTTGGATTGAATGCTTGGGATCATCTCCCTTGCCTCTGGACCCGATGGGGTGGGTTGTTTACTTTGGGAGGTGCTGGCAGAAGATTGGGCAGGGTTTCTGGCCAGTTCCCTGACCTCTGCCCTAGCATAGTTATAAGGGTGCCGGCGTTGCATGTGCCGAATCATGGTGTTGTTGCCAAAAGAGTATTTTTTGTTAGGGTTCCCCCTTGAAAGTTGAAAGCCACAGATTAAACAAGTCGCCTTTGGCGCCTTAACCTTCTTCTTGTCCTTTGGGATGGAAAAAAACTGCCAGATAAAGTACTCCTTTGGCTTATATGGGGTAGTGTCTTCTGGTAGGAACCTCCCCTCCTCCTCCTCCTCCTTCTCCTCTTCTTGTTCTCCACCACTGTGGTGTTGTGGTGGTCCTTGTGGTTGTGGTGGTGGTGGTGCAGATGCTCCTGCAGCTGCTGCTACTGTAGCCATTTTTCAGACATAGGTACAGAGAGGTCTTTCAACAGGTCTTCCTCACTCAAAGTACAAAGTGAGAATGAGGAAAATAGGTGGGGGCTTTCATCATTTGGAAAACAAAACTGTCCTGAACCAATGAAAAGTGTTACTTTCTGGTCACATGACTCGGGCCTTCATCATTTGGAAACCAAAACTGATCTGAACCAATGATAAGTGTTATTTTCAGGTCATATGACCCGACGCGCTTACGCTACGCGCCCCGGGGCGCGCCCAGGGACGCGTACCGTAAACGCCTACGTTGCGCGATCGTATATGTTCGGGCGCTTCCGGGTGCGTTTACGCCGTGCGTCATAAGACGCATCACGCGGCTACGCGATACGTCACGATGATGTTTTCGTTCGCGGCAATAGCGCTAACGGGACGCTCACATAAAAAAATAGTATTACATAATTATACAATATAAAATTCATTATAAAAAATATTACATTTCATACCTATAGAGATTTGCTATTAAAAAACCTATGAAATTCACTGAAAAAACCATAGGTTTCACACCAGTTATAGTTAGGAATTAGCATTTAAAAAACCTATTAAATTCACTGAAAGAATCATAGGTTTCACACCAGTTATAGTTAGCTGGAAATTTTACTCGCATAAAACCATTGAAATTCCCACGTTATAGTTAGTTGGACTCACTATAACTTGCGCGTGGAATGCACTGCTGATGACGTCACATATTACATCACTCATGACATTGTCAGTGACATCACTCATGACATCACTGATGACACCATCCTTGTGACAGAGTGACAGACCTCCTTTCACTATAATGTAACCCTTGAAACACATATTCAATAATAGAAACTAAAATTTTCAAAAAAATGGAGATACCATACGAGTTACAACAACCAATTCAATAATTCCACCATCTATATACACATCCACTCATTCACCAACAGTTCTATATAGTCACTCATACATATACTCACTCATCATATGTAGTGATACACCTATACATCCTGTTACACACCGACAGTCATCTAAAAGATACTCTGACACATACTCACACATGCAAATAAACTATTAAACATCCATTTATTTGCATATACAGCTATACACACACTACCACTTTACTTCTAAAGAAACTTACACATACTTACTCTCTTAAACAATCACTTATAGAAATACATACTAATTTAAACAGGAACTCTTACAATCTCTTACTCTCACATATACTCACTTATATACATCAATATTCACATATACTAGATTAAAACATATGTAGTTACTGATAAAGACACTAGTGAGACAGTCATTCACTCACTAACACACACATATACACACTCATCCACCCATACAGTCCTGCACATATGCTGTCTTTAAAACACATACAAAGAGAGAGTCAGTCATTCATGCATCTATGTGCTAGGTAATACCCCCACCAAACCATACAAACACTCATACTGATGCTAAGAAAAACATCTCATAACCCATACACATACACATGTAGCTACTCACCAACCCATGCAGCCACTTATACACACAGTGAAACACTAATACATATATTTAAATATTTAAACATTACTCACTAATATATGTATTCACTAACATACACTTAATAAGCCGGTTAACCAATCAAATTTTTAAAAAAAAATCCATGTAAACACTTATTTAAACATTTATTCTTCCATCAACTTTTACATATACATATATAACACATATTTATTTTTCAGAAAGACACACATTCACTGGATGGTGTCATGAGTGATGTCATGAGTGATGTCACTGACCATGTCATGAGTGATGTAATATGTGACGTCATCAGCAGTGCATTGCACGTGCAAGTTATAGTGAGTCCAACTAACTTTAACGTGGGAATTTCAATGGTTTTATGCGAGTAAAATTTCCAGCTAACTATAACTGGTGTGAAACCTATGTTTTTTTCAGTGAATTTAATAGGTTTTTTAAATGCTAATTCCTAATTATAACTGGTGTGAAACCTATGGTTTTTTCAGTGAATATATATATATATGAAACCAACTCCTCCTCCCTTGACAGTCGAGGAACAACGGACACAGCGGGGCTTCAAAAGGTTATTTTTATTTGGAGTAAAGGCATGACCGGTTTCGTCGTAGTGCCTTCTTCAAATGCCACAGTCCAAATACACGTTTCCCACTTCAAGTTAAAATATAGGCTCCTCCTTCCCTGTGGTAGGGAGCTTCACCTGCACCGGATTTGTCTTGCTCGCACCAATAGCAAGGACTACCAGTCCCAAGATGCAGCATGCAGGTAATCCAGTGCAATGGGGAACATCAATGATAAAAGTCATTTTAAACCTCTTGTCCCCTTCTTTCAGCCATCGACCTCTCAAGGACACAAGTTCGGATATGCAAGTATAATAAAGGCGTCTCACCAAGCAGTCCTGGCCCGCTGTACCACAGCAGCTTCTTGGTACTCAATAGAGTTTGGTGGCGGGTCACGGAAGATCCGACACCTCGGCATACCAACGACACAATTTCCCATGTCTCCGTCACCGCTTGATGAAATGGTCCTTTGTGCGCACCACAGGCAGTGCGCTAAAATGAAACCAACTCCTTCTCCCTTCATGGTCGAGGAACAAAGGACACAGCGGGGCTTCAAATGGTTATTCTTATTTGGAGTAAAGGCATGACCGGTTTCGGCGTAGTGCCTTCTTCAAATGCCACAGTAGAAATACACGTTTCTCACTTCAAGGTATAATATAGGCTCCTCCTTCCTGGTAGTAGGGAGCGTCACCTGCGCCGGATTTCTCTTGCTCGCGCCAATAGCAAGGACTACCAGTCCCAAGATGCAGCATGCAGTAATCCAGTGCAATGGTGAACCGCAATTATAAAAGTTGTTTTAAACCTCTTGTCCCCTTCTTTCAGCCATCGACCTCTCAAGAACACAAGTTCGGAGATGCAAGTATAATCACAGCGTCTAACCAAGCAGTCCTGGCCCGCTGTACCACAGCAGCTTCTTGGAACTCGATAGATTTCGGTGGTGGGTCACAGAAGATCCGAAACCTCAGCATACCAACAACACAATTTCCCATGTCTCCGTGACCGCTTGACGAAAGTGTCCTTTGTGCTCACCACAGGCAGCAGGCTCAAATGAAACCAACTCCTCCTCTCTCTATATATTTTTTATTATTAGGATTCAGGTGGTGGGTTTATAGGGGACAGGGTGGGAAGATATTTAAAAAAATAAGTATTATTATGCTTTTTATGTTAATTAAAAAAAGTTAAAAGCAATTTAAAAGTTTTAGGAGTGGAATTTGGGGTTTTTGGAAATAAAGGGTGGAGTATTTAAAAAGAAGTATGTATTATGTGTTAGTCTTTATTTTTTAGTTGTGTATTTATTTAACTTAATAAATTATATTTCAAAATGTTTTTGAAGTCGGGTTTAGATTTAATAATGGATAAGGCTGTGGATATATGTTATTAGAATGCATAGGTTATTTATGAAAAATTATTTAAAATTGTAAACAAAATTAATTATTGTTTTCTATAGTGTTATTCTTTAAGAAATGTTAAATCTTTAATAATTATATTACAATTATTTTTAAATGCAAATTGGAGAAAAAATGCAATAGTATAGTCCAATTGAAAACATTGTATTAAGGTAGAAAATAAATTATGCAAATATTGCAATATATTATTTTTAATATAGAAACATATTTATGTATATTTAATAATACGAAATATGCTATATAATTACAGAAAAAATATATAGTTGTTTTCTCTATATAGGGGTCGATTCCGATTCGGGAAACAAATCTGTAGGACAATTCGAATTCATAGCCGTTTCCGTACGAATCGAACAAATCCGTCCGAATCGCGTAGTACGATCCGTAGGAAAAGAATACATACGAATGTTTGCGAACTGTACGAAAAGCAAGCGAAAATCCGTATGATATAGGACCCTCACTGTGAACCGTACAAATCGTAAACATGCTGTACGACCCGACAAGTACGATTCGGAACGGGGAACGAGAACCCGACTCGTACGGAAAACATCGTATGAGCAATTCTTATGGAGAGCCACACATTCACATATGCACCGTACCCCTGCAATCATGGGAATATGCACCGTACCCCTATGCTCTGTAGCCCTATGCACCGTACACCTACGCACCATACACCTGCCACGAACCCCGATGCACCATACCCCTATGCACCGTACCCCTACGCACCATACCCCTGCAATCATGGGGGTTGTTTCGCACGCATTTCGAGTCGGACGTTTTAAACTCCCGTAGAAAAAGAGTCGTACAGAGTGTTGTCGAGACGAATCGTACTTGCTGGTTCATAAAAAGCTGCTTCAATCCGTACGGACGTCGCGTACTGCGTGTTCCGAATGTGATTTGTATTTTTGAGTCGTATTGTCTTTCGTACGGTCTTTCGTGGTCGGATCGTACTTCATCGTACGTATGGGGACGTTGAAGGTGTACGATTCGTACGGGAAAAATGCTCCGTACGGCGAGTCGTAGGGGATGTTACCGAATCGGAATCAACTCCATAGTGTTATATGTGATGAGACATTATTAATATTATTTTTTTAAAACAAAAAAAATTCTTCTTAAAAAAAATTGAATTTTGTTTAAATTATAATAAAATTGGTTTTGCATGGCCATTTTTTCAAAAGTGCAAACACAACAGTTGATGGACAGAATGCAGAACAATATCATACATTCACCCCAGTACAGAGATCTGGGCCTAAATCCATCGTTTTTTTTGCTCACCACACCACCCCAGGTCAGACGTGGCCATATGCAAATCAGCATTGACCCTGTGCCTCATCGGAACAGTCCAACCCGAACTGCCAAGCCATGTCTTCCCTGAACCGGAATCAAGCATCCTAGGACCGGTTTCTGGCTATCAGCTGTCTTCAGCCAGGATAGCTTGACTCCAGTGGCATGGAGAGCACGGGACTCATGTCTGAGCATACACGTCCCACTGGGGGTGACAAATGCAAAAACAACAGTTGATGGACAGAATGCAGAACAATGTCATACATTCACCCCAGTACAGAGATCTGGGTCTAAATCCATCGTTTTTTTTGCTCACCACACCACCCCAGTTCAGACATGGCCATATGCAAATCAGCCTTGACCCTGTGCCTCATGAGAAAACATTTTCAAAAGTGTAATATTATAGTACATTTGAAAAAAATTGTATTTAGGTAGAAAATGCATTATGCAAATATTTAAATATTTTATTTTATAAATAGCAAAAATATGCAACAATATTAAGACATTGCTATTTTTTAATGTAAATGTAATCATTTAAAAATATATATTATATCATTACAATACTTTTTTTCAAAATTATATTATAATTTACAATAACATAACATAACGTTCACCACTACGGGTATCTTGGCTCTGAATAACAAATGTTTGTTGTTACCCAACTCAATGGTACTAATTTTATTGACCTCAGATGGATGAAAGGCTGAGTGGACCCACCGGGATTTGAACCTCAAACACAGGCCCCTACAGTAGACGCATTTGTCCACTGAGCCACCAGGAATACAATTGTAATTACCTTTTCACTGTTTTCAAAAATAGGTTCATATATCAATATTTTATGTAAGTTTGTATGAAATATATTTTAAAAGGTGTATGGACGATAAAATTTTAATTATGAGGTTAATTTAAATTTTGAATAAATGTGTGTTTTTGTAGTTTACTTAGATGTTTGTTCAGCTTGTCAATATTTTGAGTTTCTTCTTTTTAGTAGTGGGTGTATTGTACTTTTTGCCTATTTAGTTTCCATCATCTTACCTGAGTTAAGTTAGATTGGAGTGGGAATAGTAAATGTTGCCTCTTTAGTGTGCAACTCCTACCCTGACTTATTTTATCGTGGAATGGGAATAGTATATGTAACTATCTCAGTGTTGAAAACCTTCCCTGAGATTCGTTTTATTGCAGTGTAAAAGGTTAATGTTGCCTCTTTAGTCTGCGGCACCTTCCCTGAGTTAAGTTAGTTTGGTGTATGAATAGTAAATGTTCCCCGTTAGAGGCCGATTACGATGCCATAGGAAATGGCTCCGACCGAGGCCTTCCTGCAATATCATAATCTCTTGTTTGGATTAATCTCCGACTGATCCATTTTGATGAAGTTGGTTGGAAATTAATCCAAACAGGATTTCCGAATGGCTTTTGACGGGCTCAAAGAGGGCGTCTGCCATTTGCAAAGCCTGCTGTAATCCCAAGGGTGGCTCTTTTTGCCCAAGGGATTACAATGTCGGATTCCAACAGCCATTCTGTTCTGGCCTTTCCGAAACAGAAAGGCTGTAGGAAGTCGACTTTGGGAGGCCTCAGCAGGGCCCCCAGGGGTGCAAGGCCTCCGGATGTCGGCTGAGGCAGGACCTGTGGTGCCCCACTGTTGATTCCTGCACCTGGTGGCAGGCACCTTGAGGTATGTAGGGATGAACTGCACCTCAGCTCTTTACAATGAGAGCATGCATTCAGGTCGGACTGCATGCTCCCATTGTAAAGAATAGGAGTGCTATCGAACAGTGTTCGGTCGCATCCTAATTGCTGGTTTGGGACCGCCAATAGAGGTTCTGGAATAGTCAATGTTGCCCTTTATTCTCCAAAACCTTCCCTGGCATAGGCTTTATGGCAGTGGGAATGGGCAATATTGACCTTTTCATTGGCCGTACCCTCTCTGAGTCAAGTTAGATTGTAGTGGGAATAGAAAATATGTTGCCCCTATAGTGTGCAACACCTTCCCGGGCATATTTTATCTTGGAGTGGGATTAGTATATTTAACCATTTTACTGTCCAAAACCTTCCCTGAGATACGTTTTAAGGGAGTGGCAATGCCACAATGACTCCATTTCCCTTCGTGTTACCAAACCTTGGACATTCAAAATTAGAATGCCAGTAATAACCATGGTTGTGTAGTGTACTGGCAAGTGTACCTGGGGTAGACTTACCCCAGGTGGAACAGCATCATTCATCCTTTAAAGTAATGGTCTGCCATCCAATCTTCCAGAATGATGGCATTGCAAAAGTAGCAATAACCATTTGATGAGTATAACTAACTACAAAGGTTGAAATTACGCATATGCCACCACACAACTCAGACAAGGCAAGGGGAGGTGGATCTAACTTTTCCAGCGATGCCAATAGCTCTTGCACATGACAGTGTTTTTATGAAGTGACTTAATTTTAGTTACGCTGGCCCATGGAGCCTTTTGAAAGATTTATGCTTCCTTTTGGCCAGCGGCAGCACTCGTATCTCAGCGGGACCACCATCTTACACTCACAGGTTCACTCATATGCTATAAAGTAGCAGGCTGGAGCGTTTGTGCCACAAGGCAAGCCCGTCTGCGCCCATCCACGCTCTGACTATGCTCAGCGCCAGCCTTGCTGCCGGTTTGGCCACAAATCTGCAGGAAAGCCTTTGCTATACGCATGAGGAACTCATGAGTATTGGTAAGCGACTGGCCGCTATTATAAGGACTGACTGTACTATTGAGAGCCATAATGTTAAGACATCACCGAAGGTCAAGCTAACATGTGGTATATTGAATGCTAGATCCCTCCCTTAACACGCAAAAGAAAAGAACTTACAGCTTGATACTAGGGGACTTTGATGTACTGTTCATTACGGAAACATGGACTTCAGGGAACTCTGTCTCTGATCTTGATAGGACGTGTCTGGATGGTTTCAAAGGGTTGTAAATGCCCTGATTTGGGGAGACAGGGGGTGGTTAGGCATTCTCCACAAAGATAGTTGGGACTTCACTACCTTCCACTTAGACGAAGTAGAGGGGCTAGAAGTGTTAAGATTCCAATTAAAGACTCAAATGGAAAACATGGCTACAGGGGTTCTCTGTTATAGGCCACTTAGTACTGATGAAGCAAAGCTTCGCATATTTTGCGGCTTGCCGAAGTCAAGAACCTCGTTTATGTGTAATAAGGTAACAAACGTATGTTTTACTAACATTTATTTTTTTGTTTAGGCAAAGTTCCCGAAGCTTGCCTATGTGTATTTCTAATGAATTTAATCTGTGTCCTTTAATATGGCCGCCGCTTGTATTTTAGTTACTGCGCATGCGTCAGCCACACTCACGTGTCCTGACGCGTCTGCAGAGTGGAGGGAAAGTAATGCGCATGCGTAATTCATAGCTGTGCTTATCATGTGGTACTGCTCGTGCCACTGCTCATGTGTCTGTATCAATGTAGCTAACATTTAAAACGCATAAGTTTATTTCGTGATGATGAGTGAAAAGTACAAACCCTGTGATGTATTTTCATGATGACATTATTAAGTATTAATTTGTTTTCGCTTACTTTTCATGTACCGCGGGGAATGGGGTTATGTCTGTACCGAGAACCATCTTGGAGGTCCCTTCTGCGCCTGCGCGACTTGCCGAGGCACAGCAGACCTTGACTGATGGAACACAGCCAGTTGGCAGTGATGAGCAAGATGCTCCTGAGAAACGACCTGAAAACTCGGCTGAACCAATCACATGTTCTCGCAGTGCAACATTGTTAAAATTGCCATTGTATTACTGCACAACTTCTCATGGGAACCCCAATCTAGTTAGGCGGTACCCTACTATGCAAATGTAGGCTTGAAATACTATGTTGTGATTGGTGTGTTACCCAAATTCTACCTTAGGACCAATCGAAATTGAGGGATTTTGACACTTTGCAACATTGGGGGGTGGTACACTGTCCCCAAACTGTATATCTACCCTGGGTTCACCTAGTGAACCGTCCGACTTGTCTGGTTTAGCTGACCTGTCACTGACCCATCGTACTCAATAGGTGACTGAAGATACAGAGAGCTGCGGAGCACTCTGTCCGAATTTGACCATAGTCTAAGGTTCTACTGAACCTTAAAGTGCTGGCGAAGCACTTAACTGGGAGTTCGCTGACCCAATCGGGGTCTTGATCGATAGCTGCAGAGCGGGTGGAGCGCAGGCGTTGCTTCCGAACTGTGGGTTCCGGTCCTGTCCTGAGCGGTCCTGTCCTGAGGGTTTGCTGTCCTGTCCTGAGGTCCTGTCCTGATTCCTAATCTGAGGGTATCCTGTCCTATCCGGGGTGTCCATTCTGCATCTGCTGTCCTTTGAGGGGTATCCTTCCTTGAGGGTTTCCTGTCCTTAACTGACCCGTGGCCAGGGTTTGGTTATCACACCTTTCTAGGTAAATATTGCTCCGAACCTCTTAAATCTTGCACCTTCTGAATTTCTAACTTTTGCTTTAATAAAGTTCATCATTGCATATGATATATTTTTCCATGTCTTTCCGCAACTATTGAAAGTCAATTGCATTTTTCCATAAGTTTGTTCCTATGTCTTCTCACTTGTTAGAAATTATATTTTGCATTGCAGTTTGTCATTTTCTGATATGGTCTAGAACTTCATTGCCTAGATTGTTCAAAGGCCCATTCACCTTAAGTGAAGCGTGTTACTCTTTATAGGCCCTCCTCTAGTTATCCATGCATAAAAATTGTCCATGCTTAAATATTATTGAATAGCATAGTATCTTCTCGTTACATTTTATCAGTACTTCAATGATTACTCTGTCATTATTTCTTTATAGCTATATAATTTACGTTATCTTGGTTATTGATTGCCTTATTTTACTGTACCTCATGCAAGAAAATAATGAACTTTAGATAAACATTTTAAAACTTCCAGTTGTCCGTGGTCATTTCAACAGTATTTTGAAGGCTATTGGTTGGGTTTGTATTTTGCTGCCTTTCCTTTACAGCTAGCTCCCTGATTCATTGTGGTCATTAGGTACCCGCATCGGTGGATGGTAAGTCGGGTGCACTGAAAAATAATAATAGGGAACACACACACAAATTGGTAGAGCTCGTGAAGTCACCTGATCGATGTATATGGTGATTTGAAAGTATATGGGCCCGGAAGCCGGAAACGGCGAAAACTATTGGTCGGGTGGCCTCGCGCGCTCTATCAGTTTTTCTGGTAGCTAGAGTATGGTTAGGGACTAGTTGAGAGTAAGGCAGGGATTAGTTGAACTAGTTGAGTCGGAAGCTGCTAGTATATTGATGCTGCTAGAAGAGCGGCTGTTCTAAGAGACCTGATCATTCTCTTGTGAATACGCTGCTGAAACTCATGAATTTTTGTATTGTTATTATTCTTGTTCTTATATTGTTATATGTACTAATCCATGCATTTGTAAACCGTATTGTTTCTTGTTGTCCGAACTCCCCGGGGAATTGAAAGGGCAAGTGGTGAATAGAATCCATTGTCCTGAGGTCACAGGCTCGAGGAAAGTTAGGTGCAGGTTAGGATAACCGGGAAGCACTAACTAGGGTTTTCTGAATACATGTGTGAATAAATGACAGTAACGGGGTTCATTGGCAAAATTCCCATAGTGGCGTAACCTAGTAAGGGTCACATCGGAAGAGTAGCAGGTTCCTCGGAGCTAGCGTGAAAGCAGAGGGGTCCGCTGAGAAACCTTAAACTCGGAATATATCCCGGAAAGAAGTGGATGAGTTTAGGGGAATAACAGGTTCACCGATGCTAGAGTGAAGGGTAGGCGGAAGAGATCTGCCCGCAGCGAGTGAAAAGTAAATGGAAGTAGTTTACTTGCAGTAAAACAATTCTTTCTCTGTCTAGACACTTGAGCACTGTGGCGAATGTGTATTTGTTGTAAAATAACCAAGCACTGAGCACTTTAAAAGAAAGAAAGTTTCCGTTACCTTGTGAAGGGAGGGAGTCAGTCGCGAAGCGCCTCTGACGTCACTCTGTGCCGCGCTGGGATTGGTAGAAGCAGCGGGCGGGTAGCGGAGCTGAGATTGTAAAGGAGGGGTGAGCGACAGAGCGTGGGAACTGTCTCACGAAGGGGCCGCGCACCCATTGGCGGAGATTATTCAGAGTCGCGCACCCATTGGTCGCACGGATTTCTGAAGCGCGTTCATATTGGAGGTAGTTTGTAAACAAAGTTTAGCGTAGAAGTCGTATGTGGCACTCGCAGACTACAGGAACTCGACCTGATCCAAGGCACCTAGGGTTTGAAAGGGATCAGTGGAAGACTAATAGATACGATATTATGTACGGAACCAAGAGAAAATTGTCCCTTGTAAGTAAGGTGAAAAATTATTTCAAAACGGACAAACCGATTAAATCTAGAGAAGGTGTTCTTGTCCCACCACCTAATACTCCTGCCTCATTCATGATGTTTGACCGAGGGTACAATACTTGTGTGTGGTTGGAGAATTGGGTGAAGTACACAAAAGATGACGGAGTATTGGCTTTTCCGTTAGATGGTACTTTCAATGGTAGGATCCTATTTAATTTAAGAACTCGGATGAATGAACTGCATCCCAGACCGAGACTAACGCAGTATGAGGCATTAGAGGAATGGGAGATTGAGGCTTTTGAAAGAGAAAGACCCCGAATGGACAAGGGTTTGACCAAGTGGTACCCCAGACTGAAACAGGAGTCCAGGGATAAAAGGATGAAACAGTGGAGGCAGAGCATGATTGTTGAGGGTCTGTTTCCCATGATGCCGGCATGTCATAACCCTGCAGCGGGTGAGAAAAGTACTGAAAAGTGTAAACATTGGGGGGCCCCGGGGGAATCAGATGATGAACTGATAGATGACATCTGTACCAGAAGTCCGCCACCTTATAACGAGGGAACCCGACCTTCCAGTGTAGGAGATGCTCCCCGACGCCACTTCCTCAAGGAAGAAGACAGATTCCTAGGACTGGGAGGGGGTGGTCAAGTATTGCCCTATTCTGAGAAACCCGAACCGGCGGAAACAAGGGATATATATCCCAAAGTGCCCGCAAGCCAGGAAGAAAAATATTCACGTACGAAAGTTTTGTTTCCCAGACCCTTGTATGAAAGCGAAGAGAAACCATCGAATTCAGGACTGCCTTTTGTTCAACCTCCATATGGGGAAGAGCGCAGGTCCTTTAACACTGGAACTTTATTTCCGAAACCAAATTATGGTGGGGGACCAAGTGAAACGCATCCTACTGCCCCGAGTTTTACTCCTCCTTTGACCCCACAGATATTACATGACACGACTTTAAGAAGGATACTAGTGGAAAAGGAGCAAGAGGCTCTAGCTAGACAAAGGACAGAAATAATTCAGAAAATCTCCCAGTTAAATACCAGTCCTGAGGCATTGACTATTCCAGTAACTATTGGACCAGTGGTCCCGTTATACGGAAATGGTCAGGGAAATCCGATTACTCCAGTTATGACCCCAGTCATGGCACCCCCGAGACAGGAACCGATAATCATAGATGATCAGTCCAGTGAGTGCGAGTCTGAAGTTGCGTTCTTGGACTTGCCAAACAAACCGACCGGAAAGGGAATGCAGCAGAGGCATAACCCTTTTAATGTGAAAGAAATAAAATTAGAGTCAGCAACAGGTACTAGGAGTGTCTCTCTGGTAACTCCGGATGAAATTGAGAGTTGGAGTCGTGAATTAGAGAAACAGACTCCGCAAACGAAACCTTTAGACCTCTACAAGCTGAGGGTAGAAATAGAAGAATTAATGGCAGGAAATGTGGGGTTGGATCGATTGAATACCTACTCTGAAGAAGAATTGTCGTTTATATGTAAAAGCTTTACAAGGAACACCAGAGTGCTCCACGAAAACTGACCGAAACAGCAGTTAGTATGGGGGTAGATATCTCAAAATCCAAGCCCTTACAGAAACCGTACAGAGCAGACTTCTCAGACAAAGATATAGAGCACCTGAATGTGGCAGGAAAAAAGTTGCAGATTAAAGAATTATTGGGGGTACTGCAGAAATGGGGAGATGTGGAAAGATGGAGAAGCAGGTGGGCGAAAAAGAGGGAAGAGGCTCGCTCCCGACAAGTGACTCCTGAATTTGCTTTAAGGGAGGTAGAAAAACCTGAGCAGTTATGCCCCATGCGCGAAGTACCTGGAGGGAAGTATGTGCATGTCCCCTGGTCTAGACAGGATATTGTGTCCTTTACGAACGATTTTCCAAAATTACGGGAGAAACCAGTAGACTGGTACAGGCAGGTGGAGAGGTTCGTGAAGGTACAGAAATGTCTGTGGAAAGACCTGGATGGGTTTTTCGACATTGTGGTTCCGGTAGATTTATGGACCCAGTGTAAAATAGCCATAGACTGGCCCAGTGAGGAGTACCCAAGAAATAAGGAAACAGGGGAGCCATCAAAGGATGTCATGCGAAAATATGAGCAGGTAATTCAGCATTTGAAAGAAAAGGTGCCCGCAAAAGAAACTGATTGGACAAAAATAGATAGAACAACACAGGAAAGGGACGAGACAGTGCACTCCTTCTATGAGAGGTTATTACAGGTATTTAAAACTTACAGTGGTATTGATAACATCGATTTGAAGGACATGACGCACTTTATTTACAGGTTTGTAAATGGTTTAAGACCTGAAATTTGTCAGTGGATAAAAGATAATAAAATTTGTTGGCATACTAAGAAAATGGATGAGGTCCTGCGGTACGCTAAGTACTGCGAGGACGAGATGGCAGAAAAGAAAAAGGCCCTTAAGGAAAAAGTGATGTGGGCTCAGGTGAAGCTCGCAGAACAGCAGGAAAAACAATTGAGTAATATGGTTAAGAATGCTGAGAACAAAAATCCTGGGGGAGGGGGTGGAGGAAAGCCCCGGCCCAAATTTAGCAGGGAAGAGGCTATGAAGAAATTTCCCTGCCATCAGTGCGGCGAAATTGGACACTGGCGAAACGAGTGTCCCCAATTACTAGATGATAATGCAAAAACTCCTGATTTAACTCCACAGACGCAGAAAGAAAGACCAAGAAAGACTCAAACCCAGGTAAAAACAGTTCAGGTGCCTCGAGCACCCAAGCAGGTATACAGGGGAAGGCAAGCAGAGGGTGAGGAGATAGAAGTTTGGGAAAGCGGTGAGAACAGAAATACAGCAACTTCGCAGTATCTGCTAAATGATACCTTCCTTTGTAATGATCAGGACTGACGGGGCCTGAGAGGGGAGGACGAGGAGTGCGTACTTGGCGCTTCCTTGCCGGTAGACCAGTCTGGACCATACATTGAAGGAAAGGTCGACGGAAATGATGTCACCTTTCTATTGGACACTGGTGCTACCCGTTCTACTGTAAGAACAGTGGACGTTCCAAACCTACCCCTCTCGGGAGAAAACATCCAAGTAGTGGGTGTATCTAATCAATTGATTAGTACTCCTGTTACCGAACCAATGGAGATTTCAATTGGAAATTTTAAACAAATGCATAGGTTTGTTGTCTGTGACACCAGTCCAGTGAATCTACTGGGTCGTGATTTGCTGTGCAAAATGAACTGTACCATCTTTTGCACACCAAAAGGTGTTGAAATACAGACCCCGGATGAAGATGGCATTTATAAATTATTGTTACTTAGACCTGACTCAGAAATTAAAAGATTGACCCTGCAGGATTTGCCCCAAGAACTCCAGGAAGCGGTAAAGCCAGAGGTGTGGGATTTCACTGGAAAAGATGTGGGATTAATGAAAGATGTGGACCCCATACAGATAGCCATCAAGGACAATGCAGTATATCCTAACACTAAGCCCTACCGAATGAATGCTGAAGTGAAAGCAGGTGTCACTCTGGAAATACAAACATTATTAGAAGGAGACATCATACAGGAAGTGATGAGCAGCCCATGCAACTCACCGATTATGGGCATCAAGAAGCCTAGTGGCAAGTATAGGGTAGTGCAAGACCTGAGAAAGGTAAACAAAATTGTAGTTCCTTGCTGCCCTATTGTCCCGAACCCAGCAGTGATATTGTACCAGATTCCTTGGGATGCTGAGTGGTTCACTGTGATTGATTTATGTCATGCATTCTTTTCGATACCCCTGCACCCCGACAGCAAATTTCTTTTCTCATTTGCCTTCGAAGGTCACGTGTATTGCTGGAACAGGGTCCCTCAGGGGTATACAGAGAGCCCCTCTATCTTTAATCAGATCTTGAAGAAATGTCTAGAGACTTTGACCTTACCTGGGAACTCTGTCTTAGTGCAGTACATAGACGACCTTCTACTGGCGTCTAAAAGTCATAGGGACTGTGTAGTTGACACCATTGCCCTCCTAAATCATCTGTGTGAGAAAGGGCATAAAGTGGCCCCTGACAAACTACAGTTCTGTGCAAAATCAGTGAAATATCTAGGACACCAGATAGAAAAGGGTGTCAGAAAAGTCACATCAGAAAGAGTGAGAATAATTCAAAAGATGCAGTTGCCCCGTACTCAAAAAGACGTCAGAATGTTCCTGGGAGTACTAGGATACTGCAGGCAGTGGATTCTGGGATTTGCAGTCTTAGCCAGGCCTTTGATAAAAATGACCACGAGAGGAATGCCAGACATTGTAGAATGGGACGATGAAAGCCTAATGGCCTTCACAAGACTGAAAAACTGTCTGTGTACAGCCCCTGCGCTGGGAATGCCAGATTATTCCAAAGAGTTTGCCCTATTCTGTGACACTCGCGATAATTGCGCATTGTCAGTCCTGACTCAAGAACATGGCACGACCAGAAGGCCTGTGGCCTATTTCTCTGCCACCTTGGACCCAGTAGCTGCTGGGTTGCCAGGCTGTCTGAAAGCAGTAGCTGCTACCTGTGCAAGTTTGGAACAAAGTGAGTCCATAGTCATGGGACATCCTGTGACTGTGTATGTTTCACATGGAGTGGTAATTCTATTGACCAGAACTAAAACGCAGTATCTCACCCCTAGTCGGCTGACTAAATACGAGAGGATTCTTGTGGGTGCAGCAAATGTAAGCATTGTTAGGTGCGGTATTCTGAACCCTGCCACTTTACTCCCCGACTCCCTGGAAATGGAAGGTGGGGATGATGATGAACATGATTGCATTGATCTGACAGAGTTCAGCACAAAACCACGCCCAGACATAAAAGAAACGCCATTGCCTGAGCATGATAAAGAGCTGTTTGTAGATGGTTCCTGTCTAAGACATGAACTAGGAGGCCTGAGTGCTGCTTATGCAGTAGTCTCTTTAACAAAAATTGAAGAAGCAGGTTACCTATATAACATCAAGTCTGCACAAGTAGCCGAATTGATTGCTATGATAAAAGCTTGCAAAATTGGGAAGAATATACGCATAACAGTGTATACTGACAGTCAGTACTGTTATGGAGTTGTGCATGACTTTGGCCAATTGTGGCTACAGAGGGAATTCCTGACTTCCTCAGGTACTCCCATTCGGAATGCAAAGGTTGTGCATGACCTTTTAGAGGCCATCCAGTTACCCAAGGAACTGGCAGTGGTAAAATGCGGTGCTCATAAGAAGAGCATGGACAAAGTATCACTGGGAAACGATTATGCTGATCGAGTGGCCCAATGGTGTGCCAGAGATCGGTATATCGTAAATCCAAAACGAGGGGGGCCAGGAACCAGCTGCCAACTTCAGGTGTTTGAGGAAGTGCCTACTTGGGATGAAGTGAGAGAATGGCAGGAGTCGGCTCCTTGGCAAGAAAGAGAGAAATGGAAGGAGGATGGGTGTAGACCGAGACGTGTGGATGGTGTCATCTTGGGCCCAACTGGTGTGCCTGTATTACCCCGACACTTGCTTGGCACAATGGCAAGATTAATACACGAAGGGTCACACATTGGTAGGGATGCCATGATTCTGGTATTTCAACAGACTTGGTATAGTAAGAAGTTCAGGAAAGTAGCAGAGTCCCTCTGCCAGAGGTGCCTGTCATGTCAACAGATGAACCCAGGCAAGAGGACAATGGTTGAGCTGAGCAAAATTGGGAGATCAGGGGGTCCCTTTGTAAGGATACAGATTGATTTCATCACCATGCCCCGTTGTGAAGGGAAACGATATGTCCTTGTCATTGTTTGTGTATTTTCAAAATGGGTAGAAGCTTACCCTACTCCCCAAAGTGACGCACTGACAGTAGCGAAGTGTTTACTAAAAGAGCTGATACCTAGATTCGGGGTGCCATTCATTATTGAATCAGATAAGGGTGGACATTTCCAGAATGAAATACTGGCTGAACTGTGTAAGGCCTTTGGAATAAGGCAGAAACTACACTGTGCATATCATCCAGAGGCTTCTGGAATAGTGGAACAAGTAAATGGAACTATCAAAAACAGACTAGCAAAGCTGACTGATGCAACTGGCATGACCTGGGTGAAGGCTCTGCCCCTGGTCCTGATGGGACTGAGAAGTGTTCCTGACCGCAAGACAGGCCTAAGTCCCCATGAAATCATTATGGGAAGAGTGATGAGACAAGCATGGGTGCCAGGAAGCAAACTGTTGAGTATTACTGATGATTTGGTGCTTGAATACTGCAGAAGGTTGGGTGACCAAGTGCGTTCTATCTCTCGCCAGATTGGAGACGACGGCATCCTCAATCCAACGACTCCTCTCCACGGCTTGGTTCCAGGAGACTGGGTCAAAATAAAGAAGCACACTCGATCAAACTGTCTGGCACCAAGGTGGGGAAAGAAACGCCAAGTAATCCTGGTAACAACCACTGCAGTGAAGGTCGCAGGTGTTCCCCAGTGGATCCACGCTGGCCACACCCAGAAGGTATTACCAGACAAAGAATTTGCAGAAGAAGGGCAACCAGCAGAGGACTCTGCAGGAGCCAGACCAGAAGTAGCTGACAACGAGCAGCCCAGCACCAGTCAGGCTGCAGGAACAGCAGACGTTGGCCCAGGAGTAGTTGACTACGAACTGCCAAGAATCCAGCCTGCTGAAGAGGCCCAGGAAGCTGAGCCAGGAGTAGCTGATGACGAGCTGCCAAGCATATGGCCAGAAGAATGGATACCGATGATTGATCTGACCGAAGATCCTATCAGAACAAGAGAACGACTTAGTGAAGGTAGAGAGTGGACTAGTCAGGAAAAGCAAGGCACAGGCGAAGAACGTCAGCCACCTGAGATTCACATCAAAACTGAGGAAAGAGAAGGTCAGACAGGGACAGAACAGGTGTTTGATACACCTCCACTAACTCCTGATGTGGATAAGGAACAGCTTAGAAATAGAATAATAGTTCGAGCAGAAGAAAATCAAGAGATCGAAGTGCTTGAACAGGATCAGATAGGGTTAGAAGAACGGGTTCAGGAAACAGAAACAGAAACAGAGACAATCGAAAGCCAAAAACAAAATATTCCTGAACTAGGCCAGATTAGTAACCAGGCAGAAGAATTTGATGCTAGCCCTGGAAATAGCGAGATAAGGGAAGAAGAAGAAGAAAGTGAAGCAGAATTGCAACAAGCTAAAGAGAATAAGAAGATAAGAGAAGAAGGTGAAGTCCAAGTACCAACTAAGAGACTAAAGAAAAGAAACAACCTTGAGCCTAGGTTCATAAAGAGACTAAGGCTAAGGATAAAGACGGTGGAAGAGAAACGTGCAGAAGCAAGGAGAAGTGCACGGATAGCAGAGCAAGAAGAAAACTCTTCCAAAAGAAGGAGTGAATGATTAAAAAGACAAAACAAGAAATACAAGTCTCCTGAATGGACACTCGTTTTGGAAGAACTTGAAGATCTTGATATAACTGACGTAAGCGACGGAGAGCCCGTCCCTGAGTACTCTGCTGAAGAAGAAGACGAACCACTGTGAATTTGCACAAAGTAAGCTAGCTGTGTAAAGCTACAAAGAGGGGTCAAGAAAACTTCTTCTGAGCCGAAATGTCTGATTCAACTGTGAATGGTAGACCTAGTTGCAGTCGTTTCAAGACGTGCTGCAAGGTGTGTATATGTAGTATAGTAGTACTGATAGTAATTTGGATAGGGCTAACAATCTTTATACCCCTCACTGTAAGTAAAGATACTAACATGGTCCCTACTGAAATTGTAAATACAGACAGTGAGGAGTTGACAACACAGAGTGTAGCAAGACATGAGAGAGCACTGAGACAAACAAAACGAGACTTAGAAGCATCAGATGAGGGAGGACTACATTATCATGGAATTAAGAACAGGACACACTTAAATGTTTTTGCAAACTTGTTAATACACTATGTAGAGACTATGGAAATTGAAGATTGCTATGTCTGCATGAAGCTACCTACTTCTGTGGCTGAAGGCGTGACATACCATCACTTGCCATTGACATATGGAATATCCTGTAGCATTTTAGCTAGTTTATTTTACAAAAGAGGACCGTTACAGTACTATTACTCTAATAATGACGTAATATTTTCTGAACTTCCTATACGTGGGAACTTGAATCCTGTACATACCAAAAGCGATACCATAAGATATATGGGAGACTACTTCTTGACTATAGGTAACATTGACATAGCTGATGCCCACAGAGATAACTTGACTTGTTCTTTGCGTGAACAGGAAAAGATGTTCCTGAACATGGCAGAGAAAAGAAGAATTAAAATACAAAAGAAGGCTAATGACGAAAGTCAGAAAAAGCCAAAGTGGGCAGAGAACATGGAAGGCACCTCAAATGGTGGGGCGGGACCTGCTCTGTTGCTGGATTTTGAAAAGAAAGGCAAGCTATGTCTTCATCGTGAGAAGACTAGCTATTATAATAATGTTTTCATTGGTTCCAGTGAATGCGAACATAATTACAAGGTAATTGGAGGTTGGGGTTTCAAAAATGGGTCAGAGCCTGTGTTTCCTGGAATTTATTATATTTGTGGGGACAAGGCTTATTTCAAATTGCCGGATCACTGGTATGGAAGCTGCTATTTTGGCATTGTCTTCCCGAGAATATACCATGTGAATGGAAAAGCTGGAAGCAATGAAAATACTAATGGCATAGTGCGTAGTAAAAGAGAAAGTATAGGTGAAATTATGGGTAGTATTTTCAGTGCACTGATACCTGGAGTGGGAGTGGTTCTGAACACTCACAGAATTTGCAAATTGTCTACTATAGTAGATGTGCTGTCTACTGAAACAGCTCATGGATTTCTCCTGGTCAATACCGAAATGGTTGCGATCAGATCAATGGTTTTACAGAATCGACTTGCTCTTGACACCTTATTAGCGAAAGAGGGCGGAGTCTGCCGGATGTTGAAGGCGCAACATTGTTGCACTTATATTCCGGATAAAAGTGTACAGATCAAAAGATATGTGAAAAACATTACTAATTTGACAAAGGAACTCAAACCACTCGAGGTTGATAGTGCCTGGAAGAGACTGGTAGATGGTCTCTCAAATGTAGGTCATTGGCTTGCTAGTGTAGGTAAAAGCTTGTTGTTCAAGATACTGATGCCAATTGGTATTATAGGTCTTATTATATTTCTCATTTTTATCTGTTGTAAATGCCGCAAGCGCACCAAGAAGCACGAGGTTAATGCAAGAGGGTTGAAACGGAGTGTGGATGAGATTGAGTTGGAGGAAGTGAATGATCAGATATACAAAAAGGTGAAGACTTCTCACCCTACTAAAACTGAGAGAGAAAAGTTAGAACGATTGCTGGAAGAGATAGAGCTATATAAAGTATGAAAGAAAGTTGGCATCTGGTTCCATTTTTTGTGATGATAGTAAATATCATCAAAGAGGGGATTGATGAAGCAAAGCTTCGCATATTTTGCGGCTTGCCGAAGTCAAGAACCTCGTTTATGTGTAATAAGGTAACAAACGTATGTTTTACTAACATTTATTTTTTTGTTTAGGCAAAGTTCCCGAAGCTTGCCTATGTGTATTTCTAATGAATTTAATCCGTGTCCTTTAATATGGCCGCCGCTTGTATTTTAGTTACTGCGCATGCGTCAGCCACACTCACGTGTCCTGACGCGTCTGCAGAGTGGAGGGAAAGTAATGCGCATGCGTAATTCATAGCTGTGCTTATCATGTGGTACTGCTCGTGCCACTGCTCATGTGTCTGTATCAATGTAGCTAACATTTAAAACGCATAAGTTTATTTCGTGATGATGAGTGAAAAGTACAAACCCTGTGATGTATTTTCATGATGACATTATTAAGTATTAATTTGTTTTCGCTTACTTTTCATGTACCGCGGGGAATGGGGTTATGTCTGTACCGAGAACCATCTTGGAGGTCCCTTCTGCGCCTGCGCGACTTGCCGAGGCACAGCAGACCTTGACTGATGGAACACAGCCAGTTGGCAGTGATGAGCAAGATGCTCCTGAGAAACGACCTGAAAACTCGGCTGAACCAATCACATGTTCTCGCAGTGCAACATTGTTAAAATTGCCATTGTATTACTGCACAACTTCTCATGGGAACCCCAATCTAGTTAGGCGGTACCCTACTATGCAAATGTAGGCTTGAAATACTATGTTGTGATTGGTGTGTTACCCAAATTCTACCTTAGGACCAATCGAAATTGAGGGATTTTGACACTTTGCAACATTGGGGGGTGGTACACTGTCCCCAAACTGTATATCTACCCTGGGTTCACCTAGTGAACCGTCCGACTTGTCTGGTTTAGCTGACCTGTCACTGACCCATCGTACTCAATAGGTGACTGAAGATACAGAGAGCTGCGGAGCACTCTGTCCGAATTTGACCATAGTCTAAGGTTCTACTGAACCTTAAAGTGCTGGCGAAGCACTTAACTGGGAGTTCGCTGACCCAATCGGGGTCTTGATCGATAGCTGCAGAGCGGGTGGAGCGCAGGCGTTGCTTCCGAACTGTGGGTTCCGGTCCTGTCCTGAGCGGTCCTGTCCTGAGGGTTTGCTGTCCTGTCCTGAGGTCCTGTCCTGATTCCTAATCTGAGGGTATCCTGTCCTATCCGGGGTGTCCATTCTGCATCTGCTGTCCTTTGAGGGGTATCCTTCCTTGAGGGTTTCCTGTCCTTAACTGACCCGTGGCCAGGGTTTGGTTATCACACCTTTCTAGGTAAATATTGCTCCGAACCTCTTAAATCTTGCACCTTCTGAATTTCTAACTTTTGCTTTAATAAAGTTCATCATTGCATATGATATATTTTTCCATGTCTTTCCGCAACTATTGAAAGTCAATTGCATTTTTCCATAAGTTTGTTCCTATGTCTTCTCACTTGTTAGAAATTATATTTTGCATTGCAGTTTGTCATTTTCTGATATGGTCTAGAACTTCATTGCCTAGATTGTTCAAAGGCCCATTCACCTTAAGTGAAGCGTGTTACTCTTTATAGGCCCTCCTCTAGTTATCCATGCATAAAAATTGTCCATGCTTAAATATTATTGAATAGCATAGTATCTTCTCGTTACATTTTATCAGTACTTCAATGATTACTCTGTCATTATTTCTTTATAGCTATATAATTTACGTTATCTTGGTTATTGATTGCCTTATTTTACTGTACCTCATGCAAGAAAATAATGAACTTTAGATAAACATTTTAAAACTTCCAGTTGTCCGTGGTCATTTCAACAGTATTTTGAAGGCTATTGGTTGGGTTTGTATTTTGCTGCCTTTCCTTTACAGCTAGCTCCCTGATTCATTGTGGTCATTAGGTACCCGCATCGGTGGATGGTAAGTCGGGTGCACTGAAAAATAATAATAGGGAACACACACACAAATTGGTAGAGCTCGTGAAGTCACCTGATCGATGTATATGGTGATTTGAAAGTATATGGGCCCGGAAGCCGGAAACGGCGAAAACTATTGGTCGGGTGGCCTCGCGCGCTCTATCAGTACCACAGGTTCTTCTCTTCCCTCTTTCTTAGACAACATTACCAACATGAATTTTACGCATTATAACTGTTTTCTGTTGGGAGATCTTAATTATTGGACATAAGGAGGCCTATCTGCAGCTTATAAAGATTTGCTCAGTTCCTGCGAAACTATCGGCATTCAACAACAGGTCCATTGCCCACACACATATCTGGCCAAACTTTGGACCTCATTTTCTCCCCAGACATTCTAATCTCTGTAGGGGAAATGACCCCCTTTTGCTGGGCCGATCACTCACTGATTATTTTCTACCTGCAGGTGGGTAAGAGCAGCTCCCTTGGAAAATTAGCTGTACACTCAGTAGAAAGTAGAGCATGGCACAACCTTTCAAATATTAAATCCAAACCTTTCATTACCAAATCGCACTTCTCTCTGATAGACTATATAGTAATGAACTATCATAGATTTGAAAGAGAAATCTTAAAAACCTTAGATTAAAAATATACCCCTGACTACCTCAAAAACCTAAAAAAAAGGTGACAGCCCCCTTGGTACGATCTTATTATAAAAGAAGCCAAACTAAAGTGTATAAAACTGGAGAAGAAATAGAGGCGCAACTATCTTAAGAAAAATAAGATCAATCTAAAAGCTTCACTAAATGAATACACAAACAAGTTAATAAAAGCAAAAACTAACTACCATTGTGAGCTGTTCACAGCAGCCACTAATAAAGCAACATTTTCTTTAAATACTTAAAAAATTCACTAATCCATTTCATAATACTCTCCGTTCAGCCCTGCTGAAAGATCAACCGAAAAAAGAGACAGAGTCCTTAATATTAGTGACCACATATAGTTCTTCTTCATACGCCATCAAGAAGATTATCAACTGGAAATGGAATATCTTGACCGCCAACAATCTAAATTTTGAGAAACCAATGTTTTCGTTTAGAAAAAAAAACAGGAACCTGAGGAACACCTTCATCCATACAGATTCAAACCAACAAAAACCAGGCATTGTCTTCCAATTTACAACTCACACATCCCACATTGATTTGGGACTTCCACTGATGACATGTCCATACAGAGAATGCTATATCGGTATTACCACAAGGAAGGTAAACGTTCGCATCAGTGAGCACAGAAGCACCATACGCAGAAAGTTTATTGCCACAAAGCTCACATCACATTACGTGGAACATCAACGCACTGATAAAGATCTGGTGTGGACCATCATCAGAAAAGTGAAGGGGGTCTTGATTTGCCTAGGATGTTATTGCTAAAAGAACAGAGATGGCTATGCGTTCTTAAAACCCACAAACATGGGTTAAATGACTCCATCCCATGGGGCCAATTAGGAAGGGTATGAGGCCACTGAAGTACTATAACCATCTCAGTGGAGGGGTCAGAAAACATGTATAGGACCAACATTATTTAGATTGTATCTGGTTGGAACACCAGGGTGACATATACAGGCATGGACCCCCCATGTATACACATCTATAAAACATGCAGACCTTCGTGCTGATTTTAAGTAACTGTTCCCATTTGCAAGAAACAATGAGGGTGCGAGGCATCACCTTCCTGCCATTGACTATAATGCGAGTGACTATTCTTATCTGTAGAAAGCACTGAAGGTGGGGCTGCATCACACACATCCCCCCTCTAGCCCCTGTGACTCGGGATATTCGCCGATACCGGGAAAATATGGTTTCATCTACTGAAAATTTCAATTCTGAGTGTAAAGACATGGCACTCCCTTATTGTCCTGTATGATTCAGGACAATCTCAATCACTATGGGAGATACAATGGTTTTTGTGATACATGTGAAACATACACGTGTATTTCTTTTCCCATGTTTCATCATCCCCCCTCTTGATAAATTTCATTTGACTACTTTTACTAATTTGTTTACCTTTTGCACCCTCACATGATTGGCAAAAACACTAGGCTGATCCATATTGGGCCCGGTAAGACTAAAGTTTGATATATTTTTTTTTAAAGAAAATACCCCACGTGAGAGGAGTAAGACTGCAGAAAGTGCTACATTCCCCACAATACCCTGGGAATTTGGTAGTCCTCACAAGGAACATGATGCAACAGATACGCGCTGAGGAATCTCGATCAGAATCTCGATCAGAATCTCCTGCCAAGGTGGTTCCCTTCACTTGGATCCTTGACATTGACCGCAGTTCCAACTCACCGACACACACACCGGGAGTTGCAGACCTAATAGGTGACACCACAGGGCCAGGATCCTTAACGATGTAATTTTGTTGCCCGGTAATAGACATAGAATATGGTAAGAAGTTCTCTACCGAGACATTTACATCCATAGTCTTGAGATATGGAGTAATATCCTAATGGCACACATGGCAACTTTTCCATAGTGTCTGACTATAGGACTGACCCTTTGCCTTGCACTCGTGGGACTGCGTTGTTCGACAAAATTGGCTAAGATATTACAGCCTCTCCCTAATCTTCTCTATCACACACTTCAGGCTGGACTTCTAAACCCACTTAACTCCACACCATGACTCCGAAACAACTTTTACCGAGCGTGATAAAATGTGGCCCTATGTTTTATTTATGTATTTTTGGATTAGATGATGTGAATACAACTCTCACAAACGATACCTCTGAGGGGACCACCTTTGCATGTTGGGTAGAGTATGATATATTGTGCTCCCCACAAGACAATGGGGTTTCCCATAAACTGGCTCAGTATATAAACATTTATAAAAATTTGAGCTGCGGTAATTCTGTCACACTAAATAATAATAGCGCAGTGCGGCATCCTAACTAATGAGGATAAGAGGAGCCACAAACTGCACAAGGCAATTCCGACTGTTTCAGCTTGTAGTATATACACAATAGGTTTGTGTTATGTTTTGTCTCCCTACAGGCTGGACAAACCTAGGAGCGAACACCACATCAAGGATATCCATACGGCGTTTTTGTGGTTGAAATAAATTTTAAATTGAAATTTTCATATTGTGTTGATATTTCCATGTAGGGATTTTTCGCTGAATTTGCCCCGAAGAAAGCTGTGGACCCTTAGGGCTGTACACTGGCTGAAAGATGTTGGCAGTGATTTAGGGTCATAGGACCATTGTATACTGGGAACGCCCTATTTTTTTATTTTAACGCCCACCATCTCTTCATATTAAAGGGTTACCTGGAGTGTGTGGTGGATTTTTAATCTTTAACCCCCCTGGCATTTTCTCAAAAGCACTCCCTGAAACACAGTCAAGCCCACCTCGGCCTTTAGGGGCCAGGGTGAACCCGATGATGAAGCATGACACTATTAGAGTGAGTGAGGGTTACTATACAGAGAAGGATTGGTCCCAGTACTGGTAGAAGCATATTATCACCCCTCTGATAGAGAATTGTACTTATATCTAATATTTCAGTTCCGTTTGGGCAGGATACCTACTGATATTGAATACTACTTGGGAGGATGTATCCCTTCCCAGTCCCCTTATGTGGAAGTACCTCTCCATTCTTCAGGTCTCTTGGCCGGTGTTGTATACAACAAATGGTGTCCCCCAGGGCTCTTCCCACAGCCCTATTTTATTCAATATTTATATCAAACCCCTTATCTCTCCTATTAAGTCCCACACGTTCAAGCTAATTAATTATGCAGACGATACTCAGCTAATTCTGTCATTGAACAAAGACCAAGAGGACAATTAATGCAACTTTCAGGCATGTATCCTTGAAATCTTTGACTGGATGAATGCAAATTCACTCAAGATGAATGGAAACAAAACTGAGCACCTCTGTTGCTTGTCCAATAACATCCTGGTATCTCTATCCGCTAACTTTGGGCAGCGGCAGTACGAAACTTAGGTGTGATTAAAGATGAAGGTCTGTCAATGGAACAACAAGTAAACGGACTTACCAGGACGTGTGGTGCACTGATCCGGGTCCTTCGAAAGCTAGATCCTCTTCTCAACCTGCCAGCCAGATCACTGATCTCTAGAGGTGTAATACTAAGTAGGCTGGACCACTGCAATGCCCTTTTACTAGGAGCCGCCAGCTATTTATTAGAGAAGTTAGAGTGCATCCAGATAATTACAGCAAAGTTAACATTGAACAGACCTCAGTACGCTTCTGCCACAAAGGCTCTGAAAGATCTCCTCTGGTTGCCCATCAAACAGAGAATTATTTTTAAATCTCTCTGAATTGTTCAGAAGGCACTACACAACAAAGGACCCAAACCCCTATGAGCCAAACTAATAAAATGTACTCCGGGTAGACACCTCTGATCAACCACAGGCAACTATGTCCAAGAACTCAGATTTCAAACAGTCCGACAAGGAGGATGTGCTTTTACCGTGAATACAGCTCAGATATGGAACAAATTACCAGCTCCATTAAGATCCCACTCAGACTTATTACAATTAGGAAGATCACTGAAAACTTCTCTGTTTCCTCATTAACAACCTGTTTTTCAGATCTCCATCAGTTGTTTTTTCTTACATAGGGGTCGATTCCGATCCGGTAAAAAGTGCTCCGAATTGCCGTTCGGAGCGTTTTTTCCCATACGATTCGTACCCGTAAGCATCCCCGTACGAACGACGAAGTACGATCCGTACCGTACCAGGAGCTGTACTCCGTATGAGTCGTACAAGACACCGTACGACTCTAATCTCCGTACGACTCTCCCTCGGAACCCGCTGTACGTGACATCTGTACGGTTCGCGGCCGATTTTTCCGACCCGGCAAGTACGATTCGTGTTGGGTACGCACCGTACGACCCTTTTCCTACGGGAGCTGAAAACAGCCGTAAAAGCAGAGTTCCCCCCGAAACAGGTACGGAGCGCCCCCCCCTGGGTACGGCGCGTACACCCCATGATCGCAGGGGTACACGCCGTACCCCATCGATCATGGGGTGTACGCGCCGTACGGTGTGTATGTGATTGTGCGCTTTTCCGTACGAATCGCCCTTACCTGACGTGTACCGTACGACTCGCGTCCTGGTACCCCGGTCGGGATCGTACTCGTCGGGTCGTACGGCATCTGTACGAGTCGTACGGAAACTGCTCCGGATGCGAGTCGTACGGACGGTGATTTTACCGGATCGGAATCGACCCCATAGTGTTAATAACTATCCCCAGGATAACATGTTTGCTCCCTGTGCACTTTATAAGTACTACATACAATACAATACAATACAGTGTACTCAAAGTGGCCATTTACACAATCTATCACGAAAATACACTTGCAGATAGCAAGCTGCAGATAACACATTCAACAACTTCATAATCTACTTTGACAAATGTATTTGACTACGAACATTCACAAAATCTACACATGTGTACATATCAAGATTAAATTATGACCTGCATTAACTATATGTGTGCAGGTATGACCCCTCTCAAATCAACTCCAAAGTACATGCTCAACTTTCAAAATGACCAAATACACAAGCATGTCATAAGCCACCTCTGCTGCAGCTAGATGGAAAACATGTCTGACCCGCAAGCTACAGCCTTGTACTCAAACTGTTCAAACACAATTCTCACAATTTCAAACAGCTCCTGCCCTTCTCACATAAACATCTACATGCACAGCACCACTCTTCATCCCTATGCACACAACTCTCACATACATGACATGCACACAATGTACAGAAATCATCACCTCCTCATCAGACATCAAACGTAACGTAAAAAAGAACATGCTCCTCACCACTTGCATCCTCTGTAATGTATTGGACTGCACTCATATCACAATATGCTGCATCGCTGCCCACTTTGACATGCACACTTTACACATCAACACACCTCACAACAATACACTTGCATTGCTCAATGGAAGTGTCCTCAGCCAGTCAGAGATCGCCACACACCCCCCCCCCACTCTGGATAAGTTCTACAGATTGTCATTTCTGACACACATGCAAACACAGATGCAAACAGAACAGACATCAACTATACAACAGTACACATCTCACTGTTCTGCACAGCAAAGTACACAACTGGCTTATACCTGTCACACACACTTATCCATTTTGTCAAAAATGACAAGTTGAACCGTGTCTCACTGGGGCAATGTCACATCCACAGGACTGGAACCAAGGCACCAACTACCAAAACCAAGGCAGACATGGCAGGAGCACGGTTATTACCTTCTCCAACACTTACTCCACAGACTCTGATGGAGACAGTTCAAATACATCAGAGAGAGCCCAGTATGATTACTGGGCTAATAGAGGGAGACAGGTCAACCAGCACTTTCACCAGGGACAACCTCCTTTTTTACAGAGTGAACAAAACAGGGGGAGGAACAGACAGTGGACACAGGACAGAAAAGATTACCAGCAAATGAACCAACAACATTAGCAACCCTACCTCAAAACGAGGAGTCAACAATACTCGAGATCCTAGACAAAACAGAGCACCAGATAAGCACAGATGATTCCTTACCTATTTTCAATCTGTCCTCTGTGGTACTGACTAAAGATGAGTTCTCAGTTTTGGAGAGGGGGCTGTCCTTTGAACCGAGCACTAGATGTGACACTTAGAAACGCCATCAAGACATTTCTGCTTGTTTTTGAAAGGTGAGATTAAAAAAATACTTTATGCATCACCCTGGAGAAAACAATGAGGACAATATTTCTAAATGTAGGCCCTAATCCACATTTACACCAACACTGGAAATGGTGGGCCCGGAAGTTAGCATCTTTGAAAAGGGAGTCTTAAATGAAGTGCAACGCATCACAAAACGTCCCCCACATAATCAATACAACTTATCATCTGGTGACTTGTATTTTGCTGTTCCTGTCATTGTGTCCAGATATATGATACAAGTCATACTTACAAGTCAGGAGGAGTGAAGTCTATCGGGACACGGCGTTCTCCATTAACACCATGGAATGTTCGAGATTTGCTTCAGCTCATGCATACATTGTTGTTACGCATGTGTCGCAGTAAGAACCATCACACAAATCCCACATTTTCAAACGAGAGTCAATAATTCAAGATTACTAATCTGTAATTAGCCGGTCACTGAGAGGAGAGTCACGTGCGGAGTGCGGCGTTTGGAACAGCGTTAGACCTCGGAGCTTGGAGCTCGGAGCCCGGAGCCCGGTGCCGGTATTCAGTGTTCAGTGTTCGGGCGAGAGCTGCGAGAGCTGCGTAGAGGGGACAGCTAAGTACAGCTCATGGAGCACGAAGGCTTGCGCCCGGAGACTGGAGTGTGGAGTATAGTGAGAGCGGCATCGGTTGCGGAACAGGGCGGGAGGGTTTGGAACAGAGCAGCAGAGACTCGAAGGGCTGCCTGCCTGTCTGTTCACCCGTGACCTGATTCCAGCTTCAGAACCTGTTCAGAGCCTGTATCAGCCGCTGCAGCACTCCGCGGCTGCATTCCGCTGTGCTCTAGCGTCTTTAGTGTCCTGCGAGGGCTCCCCTGACGAAGCCAGCAGTAGAAGGAAAACATGGTGAGCCTCCCTCTCCTTGCCTCCTGCACCGCAACCCCTTCCGTAGCCGCCCTCTACCTGCCTCAAACTGCCATTACCTGCCCAGCCCACAGAAAAGAGTGGAAGAGGTGCAGAGGGGAGAGTGTGTGTGAACTGTGAGCTAAAAAACGGAATGACAGAGTCAATACCCGCTGTAGCCTAGCCTCCATTTTTCTGACCAAAATTGTAATACCTGTGGCAGGTTCGGCGAGGAACATCATTGAGTTGCAACTGAGCCACTGAGCTGCCACAGAGCCACCACAGTATTGCCACAGTATTGCCATAGTGTTGCCACAGTATTGCTATAGCATAGCAAATTTCTTTAACGTCCTATTGTCTTTTTTAACTCTTGCAACTTTTAATACAGCATGTGCTACAGCCTGTGCTTCCAAGGCTGACTCTGCCCCTGAGTGCACAAGGGAAAAATCAAGTAGCAGAAGCAACGAGTGAGGAGTAAAGCACGATGGCGGTGTGAGCGCTGTCAGTTTCCACAAGTGCTGTGATAACAACATCGTCACCGTCAAAAAAGCGCGGGGGGTCCGTCATCTTGGCTATCTTGGTCTCCCACTGCCTCCCCCGCTGAGGCGTAGTTGACAGGTGTGAGCGCTGAATCGTGAGCGCTGTGATAACAACGCCGCCCAACGCTGCCTCAACGCTGCCTCAAAGCGGCCTCAGCCACTCGAAGACCGCTCGCAGATTTTGAGATCAGGGTGAAGTCCAGGCGGCGCAAGGTGTGAGCGCTGAGCTCTGGTGAGCCGAGCGCTGTGAGAACAACACCAGCGCTGGAGGAACAGCACCTGGCAAAACCCACATCCCATAATTCATCATCAGGCAGTTCCAATCGGGGGAAAGGTGCAAGAAAGTGCTAGGCCACGTCCAGGTGTGAGCACCCAGCCCAGCTGAGTCAAGCGCTGGGAGAACGCAGCAGATGGGAGGAGCCATTAAGACCTTCTCACTACAGGTACCTTGCTAGCACTGCTATCATCTGGGTTGGGAAGAGGAGTGTCTGGGCAGCAAAGCAGATAAGTGGGTTGTAGGAGAGGAACAGCCACGGATCCGAATTCTACGCCGCACACACAGCGAGCGGTTAGACTACATAGTCCCAGCTAGCCAAACTAGCCCAGCCAGCCCACAAACAACACAAAATACCTGCCACTAAGCCGTCACAAACTACCAATTCTACCAATTCCATATTAGCGGTTATTGCAGCCAGGTGTAGCGTGGTGCTGGGTGCGGGGACCCATGGACTAATTGTTCCCATTTTCGGCATCCCTGTGAGGGTATAACATAGGACAACTAAGGGACCACAATAGGCAGAGCAATGAGATCAGGAACAATCAGACTTGAACCAAAGCCTAAAGCACCTGCCAAATCCAAAACGAGGAAAAGGAAACAGGGCGACCTAGAGCTGAGCGCTTCACCGAATTCAGGACACGTCCAGGCCATCAACCTTAAAGCGTGCAATAACACCGGAGAGGATTGTACGCTAGCAGTCGTGGACATTCCGTCATCCAACCAACCTCTAACCCCAATTGAAACATGTTGTCACCTAACCAGCCTCTAACCCAAATTGACTTCACAAAAAGAAACCACCAGGCATCCTTGGCCCCCTTGCTGCTTTGTCCAACTAATGCCCCCCACAACTTACAAAGGCCCGCTCAAAAGCCATCACAAGCAGCCCTGGAAAACTTGGTAACTATTGACGGAATGCCGCCGAAGAAAAATATATGTTCATATCAGCCTAAGATCTACACAAAGTTCTGCTTTCTCAAAGACCCAGGGACAGCAATATTCTCAAAGACAGGGCACATCAGTGGCCTCCAAACTCCACTACTGAAAGGTGCAGCAGTCGATACCCACACAACAAAGAGCCTAGCAGGCTCATTCAACTGCTCAAATGACTTTTCTTCACCTAGCAGCGGGGTAGCCACACTCGCGTTAATACCACCACAATCAACATCAACAGACCCAGGGGACTTGGTTATGTTATGTTATGTTATGTTATGTTAGGGTGATTTATTATGCGCACAGATACTCCAGCCAAGGAGCGTCCCGGCGCAAAGACAAGGCAGAACATAACACAACAGGGAATAAAACCAACACAACTAAAACAAAAAAGTTTTTATCGCCCTCCGGAAAGTCAAAAGGTCCTCCATCAGACGGATTTCAACAGGGAGGGAGTTCCATGCTGACGCAGCCATGACCCTAAACGAACGGCCTCCCATTCGACTGAGCCTGAATCTGGGGACCACCGCAAGGGCCAAACCCTGGGAACGGAGGCTGCGGGTGGGGACATAAAAGGAAAGGCAGCTCGACAGGATTTCCGGGCCGATACCTCTCAGGATCTTAAAAGCAAGACACAAAATCTTAAAGAGAATGCGCTTCCTAACCGGAAGCCAATGTAAAGAGCGAAGGACACCTGCCACAGAACTGAATCTGGGCAGGCCAACAATCGCTCTCGCCGCGGCATTCTGAACCCGTTGCAAACGGGTTAGTTCGGCCTGGTTAGCCCCAGCCAGGAGAGAGCTGGCATAATCCAGGCGAGAGATGACAGTAGCCTGGATCACCAGTTGCCTGGTTGGGGCATCAAAGAACTTGAGAACTGGTCTCAAGCCTCTTAGGAGTCCAAAACAACAGGCCGCAGTTTTTTGTGTGTGCCCTACAAAGGAGAGGCCGGCATCCAGCCAAACCCCCAGGTTTTTCACCTCCGACACCGGAATCGGAGTGGGTCCCAGCTCTGAAGGCCACCATTGGTCGCCCCACAGCTCCACTCCCTTACCGACGACCATCACCTCCGTCTTTGTGGCATTAAGCTGAAGGCAGTTGCCTGTCAGCCAACTAGCCACCGCCTTCAGTCCAGACTGAAACCTGGGGGCCGCAATTTCCGCGTCCCCGCTGAGAGTAACCGCCAGCTGTGTGTCGTCGGCATATGAGACCAAAGTTAGGCCCCACTGCCTAGCGACATCAGCCAGCGGTCTCACGTAGAGATTGAACAACGTGGGACTCAGCGAGGACCCTTGCGGAACCCCCATGGCCAGCGGTTGGTAATTGGACTTGAAGGGAGGGATGGCAACACAGAAGGAGCGGTCGTCTAAAAAGGAGCGGAACCATTGCAACACCTGACCGCCAATACCAGTCTCCTCGAGCCGGTGCAGGAGGATGCTGTGGTCCACCGTGTCAAAGGCGGCGCTAAGGTCTAACAAAATAAGCGCCGCCGTTTGACCAGCATCCAACCTTGCCCGGAGATGTTCCACCATCACAAGTAACGCGGTTTCCGTACTGTGCCCAGCACGGAATCCGTTTTGTGTGGGATCGAGGGCATTGGTCCGTACCAAATGCTCAGACAGGACCAGATTGACGTGGGCCTCAGTAATCTTGGCTGGCCAGGGTAGCAACGAGATGGGGCGGTAACTTTCAGGCTTAGACGGGTCCAGGGTGGGCTTTTTAATAATTGGGGACACCACGGCTTGTTTCCACTTGGCTGGAACAACTCCCGTTTCCAAGGACAGGTTGACAAGGGAGCATACAGCTGAACGCCCCATGAAAGCCTGATCCCGAAAGAGAGCAGGCCTTACTGGATCGGATGGAGATCCAGATTTAACTTGCAATGCAAGTTTGTCAAAGCCGTCCGGGGTGAGGGGGGGGAAAACAAGCAGAGTAGTCTGATGGTGAACCCCATTGGTACTTTCCTCACTGTGCCCTGTACCAGGGAATGTCCGATAAATAGCTTGCACCTTCCCTAGAAAGTAGGATGCAAGGGATTCACAGTGGGAAAGAGAGCTTTCGGTCGTAGAGGTAGTCCGCTTCGTCGTAAGATCTTTAACGGCCTTAAAGATGGCTTTCGACGGATTAGAACTGTTCCGGAATTCAGTGGCATAGAAAGCCGCACGGGCTCGGCAGATAGCTCGATGGTAGAGCTTGACGGACCTGGAGTATGCGGCTTTTAGATCAGCCCCATAGGTCTTCCTACAGGCCCTCTCAAACCGTCTGCAGGCACCCTTTAGGGCCCGAAGAGCGCCATCGTACCAGGGGCTCGACTCTCTGGAATTGATTTTAGTTGATACAATAGGTATCAGAGAGTCCAAGGCCCTGGTGATCCAAGAACAGAAGAGGTCATACCCCTTTTCTACATCCGTCAAAGGGCCGAGCGGCTCCTCTAATAGAAGACGATGGAAGTCTTCTAACCGAAGCTTTTTCCAAGCCCTCTTCTGAACCCATCTAGCCGAAGAGATGGAAAGGGTGGCAAAGACAGGGCATAGAATGGATACCAAGAAGTGGTCTGTCCACTCCACCGGAGAAACAGAGGTAATTTGAATCCCCGGCAGATTAGTGAACAAGGGATCCAGAGTATGCCCCCCTGAATGGGTAGGCTGGGAAACCATCTGGGGGAGTTGAAAGGCCTCCAAGTCAGAGGAGATGGAACGTACTGTCAAGCCAGAGAGGGTGTCGAAATGCAGATTTAAATCTCCCTTGATAGAAAAGTTGGCACAGTCTGCAACCAGAGGGCCAACAATATCGGGGAAAGCTTTCCTAAACACCACATCACTGCCGGGTGGACGATAGACGACCATCCCGGACAGGGTAAACTCAGGGCTGACAGAGACCTTGAACAAGGCACTTTCACACCCAGAGATGCTTAGGGCAGTCCAGACACAGGGATAGATGGATTTTACCACTAAGGCTACACCCCCACCCCTACACCGCCTATTCAAGGTGTACATAGAATAGCCGGGTGGGCAGGCTAGATTAGTGATAGCAGTGTCGGCATCCTGTAGCCATGTTTCAGTCATGGCAAATAAGTCTGGAACTTCCTCCTCAATGAGGTCATAGATGTTCTGGTAGTGTTTCAACACAGACCTCACATTCAGGTTCAAGATCTTCAGGGTAGTAGGAATGTCGGTAGTACGGCAGGTCTCCGAGGGCAAAATCCCTGGGAGAGGACGCGGAGAGTCAAGAGCCCACCCATTACATGGGCAATGGTATGGGCCACGCAATGGGTGTACCGGTGGAAGGGTACAACCGCGGCTTACCTGACCGATGGCAAACAGGCAGTCCCGTGTATACGTCCGCATGATGGACCCAAGAAGGAGTAATAGTCAAATAGTCAATAGCCAGAGCCAGCCACGTCCAGCACGTCCTGTCGCGGACGGGCGCAGACGGGCAGGACTCTGGCACGACTCCGGCCACGCGAGGACGCGCCCGCTACGCGATCCCGCTACGCTACAGGAGGAGCATTAAGTAGGCGTCCTGTCTCCGCGCATGCGCAGTCACGCGCTGGTCAGTGTACCTCCCCTTGCCCAGGCCAAGATGGCGACCACCCGGGAACCAAGCCCGCCAAACAGCGGTGGGGGCACAAATTAAAATGCAGGTGAGTGGGTTTTTTAAAAAACGGAACACCCCGAGGCCAATGCCCTCGCAAAACAAGTCTGGAATTAAAATAATACACGAGCGCGCGAGCCGCTCTGTACCGCTGTGCGCTCCGCTGCCTTGTCTGGGAATAGTTGACAGGACTCGCCTTAAGTAGGCGTCCTGTCTCCGCGCATGCGCAGTCACGCGCTGGTCAGTGTACCTCCCCTTGCCCAGGCCAAGATGGCGACCACCCGGGAACCAAGCCCGCCAAACGGCGGTGGGGGCACAAATTAAAATGCAGGTGAGTGGGTTTTTTAAAAAACGGAACACCCCGAGGCCAATGCCCTCGCAAAACAAGTCTGGAATTAAAATAATACACGAGCGCGCGAGCCGCTCTGTACCGGTTATACTCAATTCTACGACTAGTCATGCTTATACTACCATCTTTAACTTTCCGGGAAATGGGTCAGTCAGAAAAAAACATATGATTGAGCAGAGTACTGCAAACGAGGCAGAAATAATTGAGTCAATGTGTGTGCAGACCTTATCCACCTCCAACTTGACTCAACCGAGTAAGCACTGTATATCTTCCTTGAGTAGCCAAGAGAGGTATCTGGAAATTATGGCCTTGGTTCATAGGGAAGTGGAAAGAGAAGACTCGCCTGGCCTCCATCAAGTTAGCAGTTCCCCAACTCGTGCAATCACTGGTATGGAAACTCAAGGTGTATGCACGGAGCCACCAGTGGAGCCACCAGTGGAGCCACCAATGGCTTTAATAAGAGAAGAAAGCGGGCATCTCTCGCCCCAATCGCCAGGACTTCCTTTGACTCCCGTAAAAAAATCCCAAGGCAACCTGAGCAGAATCATCGAACAACTAGCTCCAACTACTGGACCAACTGAGTTAACAGCATCTCAAGGACGCATATTGCTGCAGTTTAATGACTCCCAATCTACAAATAATTCTATAAACAATGATATGTCTTCTATTTCTGTACAAGAGTGGGAGGAATTAGTTGCGGCCTACAATGCCAAACCCCCCGAAGAGAAACCGATGATCAATGCCTCCCCAAGATCGGAAGGGGGCACCAACTTAGGCAATTCAGTCCCGGATATCCTATGGTCTACAATCCTAAGCACTTTGCAACAGTCGGCCACCGCTCTGGACTTTCAGTCACAAAAAATTGACTTACAGCTGACCGTCTTACAGTCAATGGCCTAGTCAATATCAGGGATTGACTGGAAAATCTCGGAACTAAACGGACTCATAAGGAGGGGCCAAGACGCAGTCCTTGCAGAACATTCAGTCTCCATCAAACCCTCCCCTTATGACCCTCTCTTAGATAAATTATCATCTTTACCATCCATGCTAGGGGACCTGATAAGCGACTTAAAAGCATCAGCCCTCCAACCATTAAAGAAACATACCGCCGACCCTCCTGCAGTTCCTCCGGTAACTGCTTCAAGGCAAGAGATCAAGTTGCCAAGTGACCAGAGCCTAGCCATTACCTTGCCGCCCCAAGCTTCATCCACTGAGCTACCGGAAATAGAGGAAGCGACCACTACCACGAGCACAGCTGAACCTCCGACTCAAACCAACGCTAAGTCCCGCAGAAAGAACTAAAGGAAAGGTAGGAACCGTACCCTAATAGGGGCAAGGCTTAATATAGAAGAACTATCACCTTCCACTGCGGTTTCAGACACCGACGCCCGGAGCCCGGCACCCAGTGCCCACCGGTCCCCCTCGCCCGAAGTACGAGACAGCGCGCCAACAGAGCCCCCATCACAGTGCTCAAAATCAACACATAATCCCATAAAAAAGATGACATAAAAAAATGCACCAAACAGAAACTTCTACAATTCAAAATAATCCAGCCAGGTCAGACTCCGGACAACAGTATAATTAAATCGGGTGAAGAAGCCGCAAAAAATAGGCGGAACGCCACCCCTCCGGTTATGATCTCGGAGATATGTTCGGAGTCCAAGCCGAAAACAACTAGTACCACGATTATGACCTCGGAAACTTGTCCCGAGCCCAAGCCGAAAACAAACAGTGCCCTCTGGTCTACGAAGTTAGACAATGACCAAGGCGGGGGCTCACTTGCCTTAGGTGCATCATCTTCTAGCCATGCCCTTGATCAAGCTTATCAGGCCATCAAGGGCCTACCGATGGTTCCAATAAAAGTGCGATGTCAGAGCATTCCAACCTCAATTCTGTTTATCCCAGAATATATATCCAGAGGGAATGAAGACACATTGAATAGGGGGAACATACTAAGACTCCTGCACTCTTCAACAAATCTAGCAAACATCAACTTGAACAACCTCTTACAAGTAGGGTTTCAATTCAACACCTCGACCCATCAGCCTGATATTACCAAAACTACCTGGATCTCGCCGGAGATAGCTAACAAAATCTTGGAAGAGGAGGCAATGTTCCAGCAATGGGGAATTTCCTTGAAGCTGGAAAGGCAACCCCGCTATCCAACTCCGCTTTTATCCTCCATCCAACCTCAGCTTCAAAAAAACTCCACTTCAATATTAAAGGGAGCTAGGAGCTGCTCACCGGGGCAACGTCACCGACACATTAAAAGCCCCCAACGGGGTCAATATCGCAATCAAGATACGAACCTGTCATTATCGACAGACCCTAATTGGAGATGTATTCAGCGTACTATCGAAATAACGACTGCTGATGTTTGACAGAATGGGAAAGTGCCCTTTAACCCCTTGGTGGTACGTAGGGCCATAAGAATCTGTTCATGGAACATCAATGGCTTAGTTAATAAAAAGAACGATCCGGAGCTCATACAATATTTAACCTCATTTGATCTCCTGTTAATACAAGAAACTTGGGAAGATAAGGTATTTGATCTTCAGGGGTTTACGTCACTCTGCACACCAGCAACCAAAACTTCAACCCTCGGCCGCGGTTCAGGAGGACTGATGGCATTCGCCTCTACAACGACAATAGGCGAAATTATGGCTCTGGACTTTCATATAACCCCCCCAAGTGTCATACAGGTGGCAAAGCTCTCACTCCCTCTAACAAAGCAGCACCAGGAAGTGATTATTATAAATACATATATTCACCCCAAATGGAAACAAAAATCGGTGGAAGAGCTGGGGCACGTTTTACAAAAAATAAGGGACTCCGGGGAGTCAGGCACCTTCATCCTGGCGGGTGATTTTAACATGCTTCTCATCAACAATGAGCAAGGCACTGGCCTCTCTTATGAATTAGACACAGCATGGGGCGTGCCGCCGCAAGGTCGAACAAAAAATAACAACTTAACGAAACATTCAAAAAACCTTCTTTGGCAATTGAATATCCATAACTTAAGAGCCCTAAATGGACGTTATGCTGAAGACGATCCACCGGCAGCCACTTTCCACTCTAGCACACAATCCTCGCATTTGGATTACATGTTCATGTCCTTAGACATGTTCAGCTGGATAACTTCATTCAAAATAGACGTGAATGATTTCAGCGACCACCTGCCCTTGGTGGCTGAGATAAAATCCAATTCGGCAGAGGAAAAAGAACGCTACATTGGCCCAGAAACAGAAGTCAGTGCAAACTTAAAATGGATACGGTGCAACCTTGACAACATCGACCTTATTGGTTCAATCGCGAAAACCCTCTTCCACCAAATTCATTGCTCATCTAAGTTGGCGAATGTCTGGCATGACTTCATCACCATCATCGGGGAACAACTGGGCAGTACCAGGCCTACCAATTCTCGCCTTGTGAGGGGACCCTCAAGCACGAGACAGATGCGGTTGGAAATGAAAACAAAAAAACGCTTGATTAACAAAACTCTGAGGCGGATACGAAAGGATCAGGGAAACCCTAGTTTGCAAGCAGTGCTGAGAGAAGCAAAAAAGCAACTCAAACAGCTGAAATGGGTAAGCCAAAAACAAAGGAACGAAGAACTTTGGGGGAAACTTGTCCACGAAGGAAAGCAGAAAAACAGTTCTAGGTTCTGGCAAATGGTGAAAAGAATCCAGAACCCTGACCATCTGGGGCAAAATTCGCACATAGCAGAGGAAGTATGGACCAAATACTTATTGTCACACTTCAATAATGACAACATAGGAGACACCACAACAAAGTCTCCCTGCATGGAAATCACAAAGCTTGGTCGTGATGGTAACCCCAGCAATCAAAGGGGGACAAGCACGCATGGATTGGGATACACCCCAGCAGATATCGGGCGGCGAATCACCAAGGGACGACCGAATGGGGCCCCGGGACTGAATGGAATCCCCCCCATGCTTTACAAATCTGACGTAGCCTTTTGGAGTGCATCCTTGGGTCAGATCTTTAACGAGGCCAGACTTACTTTATCCCTTCCGGACTCCTGGCACGGGTCCGTCATTAGTCCGATATATAAACATTGGAGCAAGAGCAATCCGAACAGCTACCGTCTCGTTGCTTTGCTTGACATGAAGCTAAATATTTCAGTGGGCTCATTCTGGAAGAACTATCGGCGTGGGCGTCCGAAAAATCCATTATCCCTCCCAACCAAACAGGTTTCCGTAAAGGCCAAGGGACAACAACCAACATCATGGCCCTGTCCCTACTGATGGGCGAAGCAAAAACCATCAAGCTACCGCTATTCCTCTCATTTATTGATTATACTGCGGCCTTCGACCATGTGGACCGAAACAAACTTTGGGAAAAACTATTCAATTGGGGCATTCCGAAACATCTCCTAGACGTCCTAATACTGCTTCACTCTAACACCTGGGTTAAAATTAAACTTGGAACTAGCTAGCACCTCTCGAAGCAGATTAGGACAACTAAAGGTCTAAAGCAGGGGTGCTTATTAGTGCCAATTCTATTCAATCTGTTTATTTCGGACTTATCGGAAGAACTTGACAAATGCCGCAATCATGCGCCCAAGCTAGGAAAAGTCACCCTCCCTAGTCTGTTATATGCGAACGATTTAGTGCTGATAAGCCGGTCGCCAATAGGCCTTCAGCATCTTTTGAATTGTAAATAATGCCCTAGAAATAAACCTCAACAAATCTAAGGTCATGACGGTGAACTACAGGAAGAAAAGGATCCCTTGTTGGCACCTGAACGGAGTAAAGCTCGAACGGGTAGCCACATAAAAGTACCTTGGCGTCGTGCTGGATTCTAAGAACACGTCTAGGCCTCAGCTCCAGTCCATCCGAGGGAAGGCAACAATGACCCACCTCGCACTGAAATCACTAAAGACTAAACTCCCTGACCTCACCCTTAAACTCTTCCTTGAAATCCTACAAGCGAAACTTCAACCAACGCTCACCTATGGGAGTGAATCGCTGCATGGGAAGGACACTGCATTGTTAGACACCGTCATAGCCAATTGCTACAGGGCCATTTTCAATCTTCCCAAATACGCGTCTCCGGCCCAAATTCGATTAGAATGTGGGGTGTTCAAACAAACACTAGAAAGACGGAGAGCATATGTAACTAACTGGCGCAAGATCCGCGAGGCAGACCCTGACTCCTTAAATGCCAGCGTTTGGGAAGAGCTACTTAGATGTCGCACTTCACTGCCTAGGGACTACCTATTTGGATCACTTGATGTGCTAGGCTTATCCGATATTTGGGAAACCGCCATAGACCACCAGGCCTTCAAAAAGTTGGCAAAAAAAATCTGCCCGAATAATTTCGGCAATAGAAGACAAGAAAGACCTAGCCAACAGGGCGCATGGATGGATAACGGTGGGAGATTACGGCAAAATACGGCCACAAGCATATCTTAATATCGGGATGAAAATAAAAATCAAAGAAAAGTTCCTGAAACTGCGCCTTGGAGCTATCCCGATATTACCGCACCTGCCACCATGGGAGAGAACTCACGCCTCGGCCCTATGTCGCCTGTGTGAGTCTGGCAAGGAGGACATCATTCATGTGATATGCATTTGCCCGAGACTAATGGACCTGAGGCACAAGCTGTTGCTACCTTTTTTTAGATCACAGGCCGTTCGGACCTGTAGGCAGGCAGTTAACTGTGTTTTTCCTCCAGCAATACTAAACTGAATTGTAAGGTTGTGAAGTTCTTTGATTTAATGAAGGAAAGATTCAAGCAAACTTGAAAGACTCATCGGGACTTAATAACAACCTTGAATTGACAATAGTAACTGCTGC
Organism: Lissotriton helveticus; assembly: GCF_964261635.1. Lineage (NCBI taxonomy): Eukaryota > Metazoa > Chordata > Amphibia > Caudata > Salamandridae > Lissotriton > Lissotriton helveticus. The sequence continues at coordinate 1,609,370,785 of NC_136063.1, read as the reverse complement.
ATTTTAAATCATTTGTACTATTATATGGTGTTTTATACTTTTGTAAAGATTTTAATTATTCATATACAAATAAAATATTACCTTACCTCATCTGGTGAAAACATGGCTCTCAATAAACTCAAAACAAACCAGGAAATAATCATCAAGCCCTGTGACACGGGAGGAGGTATAATATTGTTGGACAAAACAAGCTATGATAGCAAGGTATACAATATGCTATCGGTCCCGGAACATTACAAAAAAGCACAATCCTCCTCACTTACTAAACTAAGTACCTACATTAAAAAAATAACTAGAAAGGCATTAGAGGAAGGGCACATTTGCCTACAAGAGCATGCTTATCTAAATAAGACACACCCGGCGGTACCAGCTCTCTATGGGTTCCCAAAAACTCATAAAAGCATTAAAGATCCTCCTTTGCATCCGATCATCTCCACTATAGAGGCTAGTTCAGAGCCCTTGTCTAGATATATAGACAGGTTTTTATGCCCAATGACAAAGACTTATGAATCATACATCAGGGACACAGGTGATATGATTGACAAAATTGAGAACATGCCCTTTGACCCCGAGTGTGAAGTTCTTTTAACGCTTGACATTGAGGCACTCTATACCAACACCCCTCAATGTCAAGCGTTACAAAGTGTGGCATCCCTACTTGCAAGAACTACAGAGAATGAGGGGAAGCATATTTTCAATGAGGCAGCTCCATTCTACGAAAACGTTAAAACGTGGAGACGTTTTATAGACAACATATTTTTCGTATGGAGTGCAGATACTGCCATGCTATATAAGACTACATTGTATGGCTTAATGATAGTGATGTCAACCTCAAATTCGCGCCAAATTCAGAACCTTAGAGGTGGAATTCCAAGATATATTCATCTCCGGACAAACAGGTACATTGCAGGTAGATTTCCTCAGGAAACCAACAGCAAAGAACACGATTCCTCAACACCAGAGTTTCCATCTTCCAAGCCAAAAAGACTCAATCCCTTTCGGTAAATTCTTACGAATTCGCAGAAATTGTATGAATAGAAAAGATTTTAATAGGCATGGAAAATCATTGAAAAAACAACATTTGGATCGAGGGTATCCCAACCGTTAAGTTGAAACTTCCTTTAAATGGGCAAAATACTATAACTGGGATGTGTTGTTACAATGGACAACTCGAGAACCTAATGACCAAATAGGGTGTGTGATTAATCATTCACAGCTGAATTTCAAAATAAAAACATTTTAAACAAAAATTGAGTGTTCATGATGACGAGGATAAAATACAGCTCCCTAGATTAGCATACAGAAGAAATTGTAATCTTAAAGATGCATTTATGCACCCTAGGGATAGGCCCAATGATAAAAGTATTCGGAAGACAATCACTGGCCTACCACCGATTTTGGGCAACAATAAGTGTAGCTCTTGTCACGCATGCAATACAGCCATTGTGACTGATTGCTGGTAGTACAAAGGCAAGAGAGGAAAACACAAAGACATGACTAATTGCTGAAGCCAGAACATCATTTAAATCTTGTTGTGCCATGTAATTAGGGATACATTGGGGAGACGACAGGGAATTCCGTGTGTGGTATAGTGAACACAAATCTGCTATCCGCAGAGGAAAAATGACTAACCCAATTGTCCAACACTGCCATGATAAGAATCATTCTGATACAGACCTAACATGGTACATTCTGGAGAAAGTAAGATCAAAGGCAGGTGTATCCACTGAATCAATCAGCAAACAGAGGGAAACTTTTTGAATTTTTTCATTGAACACTGTTAAGGAAGGGCTCAATGAGGAAATTATCTGAAACACCACCCAGAAATAAGACAGCAGGATGAACATTCAGTTGGCGGCTCCCTTCGATGATCTCATTAGATTGGATCTGGTACCATGACTCAGATGTGATGATACAATTGGCTGCAGTCAACTATGATACAGATACTTCCAGCGACTAGATAATGACTTGTGTGTACCAAATGGTAAATATTCCAAATATGTGGGTAATAACAGTTTACTAACAATATCATATTGGCGTATTAGCCTTGCATTGTTTGCATGAGACTTAGTTAGAGAAGAACATAGTACAGATCAGCTAGGTATACATAGCCAATGTAATACCTTCAAGAATATTATTCATGATAGTACAAGTCATTGCCTATGTAGCACAGATATCTTAACAGTGATTTGCCTATTCCAAGATGGCACTTAAGGAACTCTGCCCCTATGTTATTACCAACTGAGTTATTAAATATTCTACTTCGGTAGGCCACCGTTTGAAATCCTAATATATTACCCTAAGCATAGAAAAACATATGACCATAGCTTAAATATTAGCGATGTAGTCCCAATTAATCTGTATCGGTGAGGCACTCGCGCATTAGCGCGTACCTACAACAACATTATGGATTTTTAATTATGGGCATCATATATTGTACCAGGAATAGAATTAAGCAGCGACAATGTAAACAATATGCTGCCGTACTGAGTCCACTAGGGTTAAACATCTATTCAAATATGGAGCCAGCCATTACTTTTAGTTCTTAACTGAGCAATTCTACAACACATCATTCTGGATTATGTTACGGTGATGTTATGACGTAGATCACGTCCCGGAACTAGGTAATAAAATGCTATACCTATGGCGGGCATTCCAGCTGTGAGGCATGACAAAGGCACCTGATGCAGAGCACCCGATAAGAGCACCGGCAGGTAAGCTCAGTGATAGCTGTAGATTTATTGGGGCCTGACATTGTGAAAGTCTTTTTAATCAGAGGCAAAGGCATTGGGCACCTTGAACTATTGTGATTAGGTCCTCGGGAATGTATCTATCAAGTATGGCGTGGGGTCATAACCCCTTTTCCTAAATGTGGGGCCCTCGTGGTCATTCGCAATAATAACAGAAACACCTTCTAAACGTTATCTACCAGCATAGCAAGAGCAGAGGGAGTCATGCCCGTACAACTTGTCAGACGGTTGAACAAAGTTATCCAACGTCTTGTTCTACGTTAGGTCCTAGTTTAGATATGGGTGGGTCGACCATTACTATGTCATGCAAGAGGGGCAAATGCAAGCAATGAAGTTTATGTTTTTATAACTATTTGTTGTCGAGATATGTCAATTGGGTATAACCCAATCTGAAATGGGCTACTTTGGTCTCTTAATACTATAGGTATTTTGTCTGCTATAACAGCCATAGCAGACATATTACATGTCCCATCTAGGTGGTTTTATAATCAACAAACATACCAATGTCTGCAAATTGCAGTCTATGAAGGTTATAGTTATGAGAACGTAATCTAATTATGAGTATTGTGCCTTCGGATTGGAAATGCCTACTGAATATCTGCCTCTTTTCTGTACCAGTGATTATAAAATAAATGAAGACTGGAGTACTAGGAAAATTGGGTAACCACACTCTTGCCCAGTGAAAATAGGTCAGGGTCAACATGACCTTATAATTGATGACACAGAAAAGGATAGAATACACAAACAGGTGTATATATGTGCTTACACACTCTCTAAGTTACGTGTAACTGATGGAATTGCCTTGGTGATGGGTTATGGCTTACCTTCTGTATACAATCAAAATTATTATGCATTTTTCCTTAATATGAATTGAGGACAATCCATGCCTAGTGAGATGACTTACAACTACCTGGCTAATAATATGTATTGGAAGTGTAATGGTGCAATGAATTCTCAACTTCATCAGGTAGATATAGACAAGTATTATCATATAGGTAGTAACAGGACACTGCGCTCAGATAAATGTAATCCCTAATATACTCCCTTATTACTTACAGTGGAATATAGAGGTTCAAGCACTTCCTTTAGAGAAGAGGTTGTACACCCCATTGATGTGACATCTACATCATTGATCCATAGAGCAGTGGTGCTTTTAGGAGATTCCCTATATTGCATCCTCTTGTAAGTTAGAGAATTGCACACCTATGCATTTCTCCTGTTGCCTTGAGAGGACAAGTACAGCACAATTATATTAACAGATCACCAAATAGTCGAATCTGCATGTTTGAAAGGTCATAACATCAGCCAATTCATTAACTCACTTTTTTGGCGACCCAGGAATTCGTGGACATATTTCTGTCCTTCCTTTCCTCTTAATTTTTTATTCTTTCCGAGCTTTCTAAAGCCTTTGCACATCTTTGGTGACTTTGGAGTGAGGTCTTTACATCCTACCTTTCTGAGTTTGAATCACTTTTTGTAACTTATTTACGTTTAACCAATGTAGCATAAATTATATCTAACTAGTGGGTTCTCTGAGACATGTCATTTTTAACATTATAGATACCAATACCACTCGTTTTCAGTTGGTAAAATTTGACGGTCCTGAAGAAGGCGGTTAAAATGTGGCTAACACCACCGAAACATGCGTCGACCTTTCTGTGTTTGAACCCAACCCACAACACGGTCACAGAGAGTCCACCATCTTTGTACCTTGCTTGACCATTTTGTGTATCTGTTCTTGGGAGGGTTGTTAATGTAGATGGTATGGAAGAGTATGAATGTGGATGCGAGAGGTAGTATGAGTATGTGATGAACTGTTAGGGGTTTTGTCAAGAGAATTGTACTTTGTGTGAGAAAATGGTTACGATATTTGCACTGTATAAACGGTCCAACATTTATGTCAAAATAAGGAAAAAGTGAACAAAGTATTAACAAGATGTATGGTTTTTAATGTTTTGGATACTAATAATGAAATAGTTTTAAAAAAAATAAGAAAGTTTTGATAAAGTAATATTGCTGTATGTCTCAGAAATTATACTAGTAAACCAGGGGCACAGTTCTAGCCCTAAAGAGCAAAGAAATAGAGGTCAAGTGGGAGGTTTTTGATAGAACATCCACATATCACTTACATGCTCAATATCACCATTGACGTATTCACCTCAACAACTATCCTCACTCATTACAAATGCATGGTTATGCTCATCTCTCACTGTAGAGGCACAGACTACAGCTTACCTCCTGCCCAAATACAAACTTCGCTAAGTGCTTTAACACCTGTCATATCTACCTATGCATCCAATGGCTTGCACAGGACTAAACCAGTCTTTAAACACTCACATTGGGTAAATGTGGATACCTCATGTTTCCTACACAAGATCTGCCTAAGCACTCAAATCATACCTCACAGCCTCTGATAATCACTTAAATTGTCTGGCCACCATGACGTATTGATCTCCACTCAAACCAAATTTTACAATACTACTCACTCTCACATTTACCCTTGTTGAAGGTTGCTCAGCACATGCGACATGAAGCCTTGGCAATACATCTGCAGCCAGGATGCATATTCACATTAACACATCCTCCCATGTGTGTCAAACAAGAGCATGGTGGAGACTCCAGATCTGGAGCAGCTTCACAGTAGACAGACACACATCCTTTCTGTGCAATCACTGTCTACTTGCCTTTTCACACGTAGACCTGGCAATTCCACAGACTTCACAACACTCATAGCTCAGCTTGGTGTGACACAGAACAACTTAAATCTAATCTGTAATCAACACCCTTGTCTATCAGCCACAAAATCCAAATAACACACTATTGATAGGCACAACTATGACAGGTCTGTGGATGTAAAATTGAAATCCAAGCTGGGACAATCCATAAACACCATACTAGTAATGTCACAAAACAAAAGTAGGATGGCATGCCCAACTTGTGAATTAGTAATCAATAGACTATTAAAACAACACACACCTTGCATAACAAAAATACATGCAATAATTGTAGTCCTGCTGAGGCAGAGGGTTGGAAGACTGTGAGAATAGAACTCACCTTACACTCACCAAATGTGTGCACAGCCATGAAGACGTTTTGCCCAGGGTGACATGACCCCTGATGCAAGTTTGACCTTTCCACTATTCTACAAGATCTGAAGAATACACAGACATTGATTCACCACTTTAAATTCACATAAAAGTATTGTTGTTGGACAAGGCACTTTTTGCAGGGTTATCTCCAAACGTTTTGCTTCTTCCTCCTATGGTTTCCTGACCTGTTGTTGGTTTTAGGACTCTGGGCACTTTACCACTGCTAATCAGTGCTAAAGTACATATGCAGTCTGTGTAAATTGTGAACATGATTGGTTATCCATGATTGACATATTTGATCTACTGGAAGCCCCTAGTAGAGTGTACTGAGTGTGCCAGGGCCTGTACATCAAATGCTACTAGTGGGCCTGCAGCACTGAGTGTGCCACCCACATGAGTAGTTCTGAAAAGGTAACTCAGATCAGCCTGTGCGCAGTTGTTAACTGCCATGTCGACTTGGCAAGTGCACCCACTTGCCAGGCCCTAACCTTCCCTTTTCTTACATGTTAGTCACCCCTAAGTTAGGCCCAAGGTACCCCTGTGGGCAGGGTGTAGTGTCTGTGAAAGGTCAATCAATCAATCAAAACATTTATATAGCGCACTACTCACCCGGAGGGTCTCAAGGCGCTTGGGGGAGGGGGGTCCGCTACTGCTCGAACAGCCAGGTCTTCAGCTGCTTCCTGAAGGCGAGGTGGTCTTGGGTCAGGCGGAGGTGGGTTGGGAGGGAGTTACAGGTCTTGGCGGCCAGGAAGGAGAAGGACCTTCCTCCTGTGGTGGCTCTTCGGATGCGGGGGACGGTGGCGAGGGCGTGGCTGGTCGATCGAAGCTGGCGAGTGGGAGTGTAGAAGTTGAGGCGGCTGTTGAGGTACCCTGGACCTTGGTTGTGTAGGGCTTTGTGTGCGTGGGCAAGGAGATGGAAGGTGATTCTCTTGTTGACCGGGAGCCAGTGCAGGTCTCTCAGGTGTCCGGAGATGTGGCTGTGTCGGGGGATGTCGAGGATGAGTCTTGCTGAGGCGTTCTGGATCCGCTGGAGTCTCTTCTGGAGCTTGGCGGTGGTTCCGGCGTAGAGGGCGTTGCCGTAGTCCAATCGGCTGGTGACGAGGGCCTGGGTGACCGTCTTCCTGGTCTCGGTGGGGATCCACCGGAAGATCTTGCGTAGCATGCGTAGGATGTTGAAGCAAGACGAGGAGACGGCGTTGACTTGTCTGGTCATGGAGAGGGAGGAGTCCAGGATGAAGCCCAGGTTGCGTGCGTGGTCTGTTGGTTTGGGTGCGCTGCCCAGGGCGGGCGGCCACCAGGAGTCGTCCCAGGCGGAGGGCGAGGAGCCCAGGATGAGAACTTCCATCTTGTCTGAGTTCAGTTTCAGGCGGCTGTTCATCATCCACTCGGCTACGTCTTTCATCCCTTCGTGTAGGTTGTTTCTGGCGGTGGCGGGGTCGTTGGTGAGGGAGAGGATCAGCTGGGTGTAGTCGGCGTAGGAGATGATGTTGAGGTTGCGTTGGCGTGCGATGGCCGCTAGGGGGCTCATGTAGACATTGAAGAGGGTGGGCCTGAGCGAGGAGCCTTGAGGAACGCCGCAGATGACTTCGGTGGCTTCTGATCTGAACGGGGGTAGGCGGACTCTCTGTGTCCTTCCGGCGAGGAAGGAGATGATCCATTCTAGTGCCTTCTCTTGGATTCCGACGTTGCTGAGGCGCTGCACTAGGGTGCGGTGGCAGACAGTGTCGAACGCCGCGGAGAGGTCCAGGAGGATGAGGGCCGCTGTTTCCCCGTTGTCCAGCAGGGCTCGGATGTCGTCCGTGGCTGCGATGAGGGCGGTTTCGGTGCTGTGGTTGGCCCGGAAGCCAGACTGCGAGAGGTCGAGGGATCCGTTCGTCTCGAGAAAGGCGGCCAGCTGCTTGTTGATGGTCTTCTCGATGACTTTGGCCGGAAACGGGAGGAGCGAGATGGGGCGATAGTTTTTGAGTTTGGTGGGGTCCGCTGATGGTTTCTTCAGTAGAGCGCTGAGTTCGGCGTGCTTCCAGCTTTCTGGGAAGGTGACGGTGTCAAAGGAGGTGTTGATGATGTCCCGCAGATGGGGTGCGATGATGGCGTCGGCTTTGTTGAAGACGTGGTGTGGGCAGGGGTCGGTTGGAGATCCGGAGTGGATGGAGTTCATCGTACGGATGGTGTCTTCGGTGCTGATCGGGGTCCAGGCGCAGACGGTGGTGGTGGAGGGCGTTGGTGCGGTCGTGGGGTGCGTTGGTTGTGTGCTGAAGCTGTTGTGTATGTCTGCGATCTTGTTGTGGAAGTAGGAGGCGAGGGAGTTGCAGAGGTCTTGAGATGGGGTGATGTCGTTGTTTCCGGCATTGGGGTTGGAGAGCTCTTTGACGATGTTGAAGAGTTCCTTGCTGTTGTGTGCGTTGTTGTCCAGTCGTGCCTTGAATGTGGTTTTCTTGGTGGCGTGGATTAGTTGGTGGTGTTTTCGGGTGGCGAGCTTGAGGGTGGTCTTGTTGTCTGGTGTCGGGTCTTTGCGCCATGCTTTCTCGAGGGCTCGGCAGTTCTTCTTGGAGCTCTTGAGTTCGTTGGTGAACCAGGGTGCTTTCTTGCTGCCGGGTCTGCTGGGGGGGGTCCTCAGTGGGGCGAGGTCATCTGCGCAGTTGCTGATCCACTTCGTGAGGTTGTTGGCGGCTTGGCTGGGGTTAGCTGAGCTGGTGGGTGGGTGCTGGCTCAGGGATGCGGCGAGCTGGTCGGCTGTGATCTTGTTCCAGCTTCTGCGTGGAACCTGTTGCTGGTGGTGGTGGATCGTGGCTCTTCTGAAGCTGAAGTGGACGCAACTGTGGTCCGTCCAGTGGAGTCCGGTGGCGTGGCTGAAGACGATGTCCTTGCTGGATGAGAAGATGGCGTCGAGTGTGTGTCCAGCGTAGTGGGTGGGGGTGGTCACCAGCTGCTTGAGGCCGAGGTTGGCGAGGTTGTCCAGCAGGGTGGCGGTGTTGCGGTCGTTGTTTTTCTCCAGGTGGAAGTTGAGGTGCCCGAGGAGGATGTAGTCGGCGGAGGGGAGGGCGTGCGGGCTGATGAAGTCGGCGATGTCTTTGCTGAATTGTGTGCGAGGTCCCGGGGGTCTGTAGATGAGGGTGCCTCTGAGGGTGGTCTTGGGGTCGGTGTGGATCTGGAAGTGCAGGTGTTCGGCGGTTGTGAGGGTGTCGTCGGTGTTGGTCGTGATGCGGATGGTGTTCCTGTGGATGATGGCTATGCCTCCTCCCGTCTGGTTGGTGCGGTCCCTCCGGGTGATCTTGTATCCGTCCGGGATGGCGATGGCGATGTCGGGCCCTGAAGAGGCGTTCATCCAGGTTTCCGTGAGGAAGGCAACGTCTGGCTATGTGGTGTCGAGGATGTTCCAGAGTTCGATGGTGTGTCTGTGGACAGAGCGGGTGTTGAGTAGGATGCACTTCAGGTGGTTGCTGCTGGAGTTCGGTTTGTTGGGTGCTGGTGTAGTGCAGGTCTGGTGGCAGGTGAACTTGCAGGAGTGGCAGCTGATGGGTCTGTGGGTGCGTCTCGGAGTGGCTCGGTAGCATCCCGGGACATGTACTGGTTTGTGTGATGTCCTGATAGTGAAATACTGCTAAATTATTTTTCACTATTGAAAGGCTATCTTGTCCCATAGGATAGAAAGGGAGTTTATTTATTTATTTTTAATTTGTTCATTTGCATTTACCACAAAAAGAAAAAAATTACATACAAAAGCAAGAAACAAAAAAAACGAAAAAGACAGTTGGTCCGCATCATGGTGTACACGGTCTGTGATAGTATAAAAGATACATAACAAACAGCAGGACAGCGTCCAATGGCTAGTGCATGCCCAACAGATAGCTCATGTTATGCAGCGACGTCCACACTGTCGATGGTGACCGTACAGCAATGCCATAAACATGAAGTGGCTACCGCCTCACATAATGGTCCTATACAGCATATGTAACATCAAAATGCAGCACCTATTTATGACCCTTAAAACCTACAATGCTTGTGATGTCTGTGATAGTGTATTGTTGGGCTGCTGTGAGCGCTGTAGGTGTGCTAACAAGGGTTGCTAGATGTCCACTGGTCTAGAAGCGGGCGGATGCAATTGAGCATATGTTTGACTGGTGGTGTTACAGTATGTCATGCTGTGTAACCATGTCTGAAGTGTGGGGCTAGTTTTACTCACCCATTTAATGGCCACCTCACGCTATCGCGACAAAGTGATGCCTGGACTTTGAGAGGTCATGGACATGCCCCAGTAGGGCAAGGAGAGGTGATGGTGCTATGTTCAGTTCAACCATCTTAGACAGCTCGCTGAAAATGGATGTCCAATAAACCTCCAGCTTGGGGCATGTCCACGTCATGTGGGCGAAGTCCGCATGCGGGGCCTTACATTTCGGGCAGGCTTCAGATCGCTCTGGGTCAATGCGGTGTAACTTACTGGGGGTGAGATATAGCCACCTCAGAAACTTGAAGTGCAACAATTTATGACGATGATTTGGGGATACCCTCCGTGTTTGCTCACAACAACACCGCCATTATAAGATCAGTTAAGGGATATCCAAGATCGCCCTCCCAGGCTGCCCTCACTGCCATGTCTCTGCTTGGCAGCAATCCTATCGCCCCCTTGTACAGTATAGCAACCAGGTGATTCCTGTCCCCTCCACTAATAACTCCAGTTAGAAGAGGAAACTCAGTGGGCGCCAATGGGTAGCTCGGAGCGCCTTCTGCACACGCACGAGCACAAACTGGTCTAAAACCGCTGCCTCCCGGAATCTAGGGTCCTCCGTGTGCGAGAATACGTGCCCCAGAGGTAACAAGTTTCCAAAGGTATGTAGCCAGAATTTAGCTAGTGTACGTTTGACTAGCGCCTCCTGCAGGATAGGTATCCATCCAGCTGTTACCGACCAAGGGTAACGCGTGAGAGTACAGTGCACTCATTACAGTCACCTTCGCCAGCTTGCGCCAAGCCCAGCTCGTGGTGGATAGCGTTTGAATATCACGCAGATCCCAAGGAAACCCGTGTGGCAGCAGTGGGTGAAGCGGATCCGGGAGTGCCAAGTCCGCCGCAGGCCGATAGTACGGGATCCGGATATCCGTGTTATATCAGTGCCGAGCAAAACTGGCCTGGGCAACCAAATAGTAGATGTGCAAGTTCGGTACGCCAAATCCCCCTCTCTCATATGGTAGCACCAAGGTGTCCCATCCATCCTGAGGCTGTTTCACACCCCACACCAACCTCCCAAGCAAAGTTTTCAATCTGGAAAAAAAACTGTTAAATAGAGGGATTGGGATGTTTGTAAAACAATACAAAAACTGTGGGAGCACCACCATCTTCATTATGGCTATTCGGCCAGCCATGGACAGGGGGAGTCACAACCACCGCGCTATGCTATTTTCGAGCCTGTCAACAACAGTAAATGGCGCACCAGTTGATCTAGCGCCAGTATAAAAAGAAGGGGGACAGGGGGCATCCCTGCAGCATACCACGGGTAGGAGGGAATGCCCTAGTCCATGTGCCATTGAGGCGGATGCAGGCCATTGGCAGGGTGTACAACAATCTAATCACCGCCATAAATCGTTCAGGAATCCCAAGGGAGTGCATAGTGGTATATAGGATAGGCCATTCAACTGAATCAAATGCCTTTTCTGCATCCAACAGCATCGCTGCAGCCGATAGAGTTGGTTCAAGCCTATTAAGAATGGTGAGCAGTGTGCGTGTGTTCAAGGCTGGGATTTATGAGGAATAAAACCCGACTGCGCAGGGGAGATGTGTTGCTCAATAATCAATGCAAGCCTGATGACAATTGCTTTTGCAAAGATTTTATTGTTGAAGTTCAATAGCGACAAGGGTCTGTATGAGGAGCATTTCAAATGGTCTTTACCGGGTTTGGGTATTAGGATTATGACAGCTTCCCTAAGAGTGGGTGGAAGTACCCCCTTATCCACCACCTCCTGGAAAACGTCAATAAGATGAGGGACCAACAGATCCTTATACTTTTTATAAAAACAGCCCGTAAAACAGTCCAAACCCAGGTGCTTTAGCGCCATCCAATGCTTCAATGGCATCCGATATCTCTCCCTCCATGAAGGGTGCAGCCAGGAACTCCTGATGCACCCTGCCGAGCCATGAGAGGGAATCCTCGTTGAGGTACTCCTGGGAATCTTCTGGGGTTGAATCAGTCCTAGAGGTGTACAGTTCCATGTAATATTTCAGTACCTCACGCAACACCCCCACATTCCCAGTTATCCGCTCCCCAGACAATGCAGCTATGTATGTGGGTTTACGAGTGTATTGCAGCAGCCATGCCAGTGTCCAGCTGGGCCGTTGTCCCTCCCCGTACCTGCGAGCTTAGGTGTGTTTACGCAGAAAGTTGGTTTCTCTATCCGCGGCTTCGTTGAACTCGGCTAGCAGAGAAGCACGCCTAAGCATGACAGAGGAGTCCAACTCATATGAGCTATCGTCGAGGTCCCGGATCTTGGTCTCTACCTGTGCAAGCATGAGGCAAAGTGACTGGAGAACACCAGCATGTTTGGAAATACAGATACCCCGAGCGTATGCCTTAAACGCCTCCCAGAGGGTGGCCTTAGAAGCAACTGCACCCACGTTCAGTTGGAAATATTCCAGGATAGCTTCCCCAACTCAGTTTCAAAAACAGGGTCTCGTAGGGCCATGTCCGGAAACTGCCAGGTGCGCTCCACCCCCCCAGCCCTAGGAACACGCAACTGTACCAGCACCTGGGAATGGTCGTACAATGTACGCAGTAAATGCTTAACATCCTTGAGCCATAGCAACGCGGCTGCCAAGAGGCACCAATAATCAAGACGTGTCCAAGTGTTATGGGGTGCCAAGATGTTGCCCGAGTGGTGGTGCCAGGCATCCACCAGATCCAATTGTTCGAGCGTATCCCACAGGGCGTGCTGCGCACGTGGTTTAGTGGTTTAGTGGCTGCGATGCGTGAAGTACTATCCAGCTCAGGGTTAAAATAGACATAATCGGCCCCCATGCGAAGAATATGTGAATTAACATTGTTAAAAACTCATGGTCCTCTACGCTCAGGGCATACACGTTGACAAAAAGTACAGAGTGTTCCAGCATGAAGCCCTTAACCAACACGTATCTCCCTCCCTCATCCCTGTATACCTCCGCCTCATGAAAGGGCAGTCTCTTGTGAATAAGCACAGCCACTCCTCGGACATAGGAGCTATAATCAGCAAAATATCTAAGGGACCCCCAGGCAGCAGCAACTAATGGGGTGGCAGTCTTAGGTAGGTGGGTTTCCTGTAGGAAAGCAACATCTACCTGGTGGTGTTGTAAATAATTTGTCACCAATTTACATTTGCGAGCATTATTAAGACCTCGAACATTCCAAGATATCAGAGACACATCAGCCTCTGCCAAAACTTTACTAGCCATAATCAAATGCAAAGAAAATAATTGTCATTCCTATTCGCACAGTAAATATGCTAAACTACAAAGCGTACACAACATCCCATGTAGGACACAAATTTGACCAACTGTCCCAACCCCCATCCGCACCATCAAGCGTGGGGGAACCCCATCCCACATCACAACGCCAAACGAGACTTCAAACTGGAAACCCAAACAATGAGCCCCCAAGAGAACAAACAAATGTGCATCCGCACAAAGGAGGTGGCAACACCCCGCCATAGCCCCATGCCATGTCATAACAAAACCACATCTTCACACCTCTTTGGCGGCAAGCCTGCGGTGCCATCAGGGCGCCACTGTGAGGAACTGAAACAAAGAAAAAACTATAATGTGGTGATCAGTGTCTACAATCACAACAAAGTAGCTCAATTCATGAAACTAGCCTGTACCAAACAGTTCTGCACTCGCTCCTGAATCAGGAATTTCCTGAGCGTGTAACGGAGAGGCATCAGAGTTCTTCTTTGCAGCGTTGGAGTATTGATGGCAAAACTCCTGAGCTTCATGGAGGGTGTCGAAAACCCGGGACCATCCATCCACATCTACCCTCAGACGCGCAGTGTACAGCATTTCATATCGCAAGCCAAGTTTCCGTAGTGCAGCCTTAACCCCTGCAAATTTTGTACGCACCTCCTGCACCATCGCTGTGAAATCCTGATAGAGGGAGATGTTGGAACCATGCCAATTCAGTTGCACCTTATCTCTTGCCACCCGCAGAGAAGCATCCCTATCCCTGAAATTCAAAAGGCGAACTATAATAGGGCATGGAGGACACCCCGGGTTCGGTCGAGGCCCCTGGATGCGGTGCGCCCGCTCCACAACAAAAGTGTCAGTAAATGAGTCCATGCCAAAGATAAACAAACAAAAAGATAAAACATGCCAGTGTTGGTCGACTCTGCCACTCCCGTAATGCAGATATTATTTCTGCGCCCCCGGCCTCCAAATCCTCATTCTTCGTCGCTACAGTTTTAAGGAGCCTCTCCATCCTCTTATACCTTTTGGCAGTTTAGGCCGCACCATCCTCCTGGTCTGAGATTCTGCTTTCTGCCACTGTCAGACGCCCCTCATGCTTGTCCAACCGGGCCCCCATCGCATCCAGACGCTGGTCAAGGGCATCAAATCCGGTGTCCATGGCCTTGAAACCTGCCCGCAGCTCAGCCAGAAGGCCCTCCATCCCTGCCGCCATCGGCGTGGGAACCTTGCCGCCCTCCGCCATGTTAGATTGCTGCGCTGCTGCGCCACCCCCCATGGCTTTGAAAGAAAGTGTGCCCTGGCGGGGGGCATTACAACCCATACCTTCTGTGCTGGCTGCGCAGTGTGAGTGGTGGTGGCTAGAAGCAGAGCAACGAAACAGTAACCATAGGTAGCCACTGGTCACAGAAGTCCAGAAGATGCAAGGGTGAGGTCGGGCCGTCGCCCCTGGGGCAACTTGTGAGCAACAGCCCCGCAGCACACAGAGCAGCCACCAGCGGGGGAGGATAAATGTCCAGATTGTGTGTTACATGCAGGTAGCACCCCCAGACAGACACAAGTGCCACAGGATGCGAAGACGCAGTGCCAGAAATGTGGGCGCAGGGACTCCTCAAGGGGGACTCATATGGCACTCAGGGTGACACGCAGGCATGAGCCAGGCATTCGATTCAGGGGCGGGCGCTCCAGGCACATCCGCGGGGTCAGGCTCCCACTGGCGTCGGTACGCCGACACTCCAGCCTCTACAACCGCGAGGCCTCCTCACACGCCCACACACAGCCCTGACAATTTGGGAGCCGCTAACCCCCCCAAGTTGCTAAACCCTTTTGAAAGTAATTTTTCTTAATACTTGTATGCTGGATTTTTTTTGTTTTGGTCTTGTTAAGTTTAGATAAAGATACTTTACTTTCCTAAACCAGTGTGGTGTTCATTTCTGGTGTTATCACTATGTTACTGTGTGTTGGTACAAATACTTTATACATTGCCTTTGGGATACACCTGTCTGCTTGTGCCAAGCTACCAAGGGGCTGACCCCACCGAACTCAAAAACTACCGCCCCATCTCGCTCCTCCCATTCCCTGCCAAAGTCATTGAGAAAGCCATTAACAATCAGCTCGCCACCTTCCTCGAAACAAACAAATCACTCGACTCCTCACAGTCTGGCTTCCGTGCCAAACACAGCACCGAGACCGCCCTCATCGCAGCAACAGACGACATTCGAACACTACTGGACAACGGAGACACAGTCGCCCTTATCCTCCTTGACCTCTCCGAAGCCTTCGACACAGTTTGCCATAGCACCCTGATACAACGCCTCAGTAACATCGGAATTCAAGGAAAAGCATTGGACTGGATCATTTCGTTCCTCGCTGGAAGAACTCAGAGAGTCCGCCTCCCCCCTTTTAAGTCAGAGGCCACCGAAGTCATCTGCGGCGTCCCACAAGGATCATCTCTCAGCCCCACCCTCTTCAACGTCTACATGAGCCCCCTCGCAACCATTGCACGTCAACACAACCTCAACATCATCTCCTACGCTGATGACACTCAGCTGATCCTCTCACTCACCAAAGACCCAACCACCGCCAAAACCAACCTACACGAAGGGATGAAAGAAGTAGCCGAGTGGATGAAGCACAGCCGTCTGAAACTGAACTCGGACAAAACGGAAGTCCTCATCTTAGGCTCATCCCCTTCCGCCTGGGACGACTCTTAGTGGCCAACGGCCCTAGGAAAAGCCCCCATACCGACGGACCACACACGGAACCTGGGCATCATCCTGGACTCCTCACTCTCGATGACCAGACAAGTCAACGCCGTCTCATCTTCATGCTTCAACATCCTACGCATGCTCAAAAAAACATTTCACTGGATCCCCACCGAAACAAGAAAAACGGTCACCCACGCACTGGTTACAAGCCGTCTGGACTACGGAAACACCCTTTACGCCGGTTCCACCGCGAAACTACAGAAAAAACTCCAATGCATCCAAAATGCTTCAGCCAGACTCATACTAGACATCCCCCGCACAGACCACATCTTAGCTCACCTGAAAGACCTTCACTGGCTCCCCGTCAACAAGAGAATAACGTTCCGTCTCCTCACCCACGCACACAAAGCCCTATACGAACTTGGACCTGATTGTCTCAACACTCGCCTTTCCTTTTACACCCCCACCCGCCAGCTGCGTTCGTCCAACCAAGCCCTCGCCGCTGTTCCGCGCATCCACAAAGCCACCACGGGAGGAAGATCCTTCTCCTACTTAGCGGCCAAGACCTGGAATTCCCTTCCCATCCACCTCCGCCTTACTCAAAACCACCTAACCTTCAGAAAACAACTTAAAACATGGATATTCGATGAGTAAACCTCCCCCCCTTCCTCAAGCGCCTTGAGACCCTACGGGTATGTAGTGCGCTATATAAATTCTGACTTGACTTGACTTAACAGGGGTTATCTAAAGTGTGTATCCTCCTTACACTTATTAGAAGCAAGGGTTCCTATTTGGACAAAGGTACCTACCTCTGCCAAATAGAGACCCCCATTTCTAACAATTGTGAAATCAATTTGTGTACATTGGTGTGTTCAAGATCACTGCCATGCAGTCGATATCGATATGTATCCAGGTGAGTAGATGAGATATATGCCTTTCTGAACATCACAAATATATGCAGCATGCTTTGCCTAAACTTTTGCACTCTGAGACACTTGTACTATGTTGACAAATGTAAGCATGATGTATGTGTAAGTGGGTTTTAAAAATGAAAAGGTTTGTCACTTCATGTCACACTCATAGACAAACCCAATGTTGACATTGACATCTAGCCAAATTAGCCATAACAATCTAGGATACATTCTGACTAAGTACTTGCACCCCTTAGACCATATGCAAAATGGTAAACAGTCTAAATATCGATGTTTTTTATTTCGAAGTACAAGAATATCGAGCTGGAAATATCATAAGGACAGAATATTGAAATCAAGAATATCGACAACCAGAATATAGACCTGAAGGTAAGAAATATTGTTTTTGTTAATGTTGAAGTTAGTAATATCGATAGTAAAAATCTTGATGTTACTGATATCGATATTAATATGAGTGTTATGTATTTTATTATGTACTTTATGTGTTTGTGTTTATATTTTATGTTAATTATTGTACTAGTTTTAGAATATATGTATTAAATTTGTAGAAGTTAGTAATTTTTTTTAAAGTAAATTATGCGTTTTAGTACAGTAGCGGGTTGTGGGTTTATAGGGGAATAGGGTGGGAACTAATTTAATTATAGTAAATTAATTAAAAAATTAGGAATTAGTAATTATTTTTAAATACATTTTGTGTTTTCTGTAGTGGGTTGTGGGTTTATAGGGGAATAGGGTGGGAAGTAATTTAATTGTAATTAAGTAATTATTTATTTTTATGTATTGGTATTGATAATTATTTTATGTTAAATAATTATTAATTGGTAATTATGTTTATTAATTGGTTATTAATTTGTATAAATTAAGTGGTAATTATATTAAATGTATTATTTATTATTGAAGTGTGTTGTGGGGGTATAGGGCAATAGGGTGGGAAGTAATTTAATTGTAATTAAGTAATTATTTTATTGTTGAGTATTGATAATTAATTTATTGTTAATTAATTAGTAATTGGTAATAACTTTGTATTAATTTATTATTCATTAATTAATAATTGGTAATTCAATTTGATTAATGATCATTTATTGGTATTTAACAATAATGTATTGTTAATTAATTATGAATTGATACATATTTTTTAGAATTATTGCTTTGGGGTTTTGGAAATTAATTACTTTTTATTTCATTCTTTGGTAATTCTTTTTCATAATTATTATTTAATTGTATTTAACATGGATTTAATTTTTAATTAATTATTAATTGGTAATTATTTTAAAGTAATTATTTATTGGTAATGTTAAGTAATTTATTGTTATTTAATAATTAAATTATTATTGATTTAAAACATTTTTTGAATTATTATTAGTAAGTTATTTGAACCCTTACACTTTACCTACTGTTGCACCCTCTGGAGTTGGAATAGTAATTTTAACCCTACACTATCCAACACTTTCCCTACTATTGCACCCTCTGTAGTTCAAATAGTAATTTTAACCCGTACGCTATCCAACACATTCCCTACTGTTTCCCCCTCTGGAGTTGGAATAGTAATTTTAACCCCGATGCTATCGAACACTTTCCGTACTGTTGCACCCTCTGGAGTTGGAATAGTAATTTTAACCCCTATGCTATTCAACACTTTCCCTACTGTTGCACCCTCTGGAGTAGATATGATAATATAATAATTAATTGTAAATAATATTAAGTATATATATATATATATATATATATATATTATATTTTATATGTATATGTTTAATTATTTTTTTTACATTATATGTATTACTATAATTTTAAACATATTTTAACTATGTTTCTTTTAAATATATGTATTATTTATTTTATTTTACATTCTTTTTAAACAATAAAAAACAATATTTTTAACAACGATGTTTTTGACTATATTTTTTTTCGATATTTTTGTACTTACCATGATGTAGATAGGATTTCAATATTCTTGACATCAATATTCTGCCCTTGATATTTTTTACAGCAATATTTTTGACGTCGATATTCTGTCAGTAATTCATGCAAAACACACCATACCAACATCATTGGATACTTACACCAAATATTACGCATGAATAACAGTTAATCAAAAAATCCAATTTGAGGACTCAGAAAGATGAAAAAAATAGTAAATGCTTTATTGAGCCAAACAATAACTGTAACCGTGTTGCTAAAAAGGCCAAAAGGAAGTTCAGTATGATTCAATGCCTTTGAGGGCCACACATGTCTTGGCCTTCACTGCTTACGTGTACTTCTCCAACAAAGGGCCACCTCCCCTTGGAGAGGCATGCCAGGCACCAAAGGGGACAAACTAAAGGGGACTGGATTGGGTTTTGGGAGGGATGGGATCAGGAGTGGTGTTAGGGTCCACTGCAGTGGTAGATTCTGAGGGGGTGGGCTGGAACTCCATTGCAGTGGATGGCTCTAATTGTTAGGTGGGACAGCTGGCTGTAGTAGGATGGGCAGATGGAGCTGGGGATGGGTTGACCAAAACTAATTCTTGGATTTAACATTTTTTGAGGGGTGTATCAGAAATGGGAATCGTGGAGTTCTTTTTGTGAATGGTTTTCTGGAGATAGCGGTACCTCTGCATGTCTGGGGAGCTATGGGTTGCAAGAGTGGATGTGTTTGTGTTTGACCGCGGGATTGTGGGGGGCAGATGCTGATGCAGGTTCAGGTGGCAGGAACTTTCTCTTCTTGGCTGGGTGTATGTTTGGGGAGTGAAGAATTCAATGGAAACAATGGTGTGTGCCTGGGCTAAGGGGGGAACAGGAGCGGAAAGGGTAGGGTTTGTGGAGGCAGACGGTTGTGAGGTATGCAGAGTGTCTCTGGATGCATGTGTGTCATGTGATGTCACGTCCCTGGTGCAGACTGTAATGTCTGTGCCCTGAGTGTATGTGCGTGTGGTTTGCAACTACTGTCTGTGTGTTTGTGTCTGACGTGTGGATGTTGAGGTGTGGGCATGTGTGTGTTTGGCATGTTTTGGGTCAGGGAGGGTAGTTTGAGCAGTGGATAAAGAAGAGGTTGGAGAGGGGAGGTACTGCTAGAGAAGGAACAGTGCTGCCGTCAGTGTAGAGGCCATAGCCTGATTTGATCTCTGCAGTCATCCATATGTACTTGACACAGTTAACATCACAGATGTTTACAGATCCAAAAAAGACATAACATTGAGTTGTGCTATTAGCTCATGTTACATTAACATACATACATACAACTGTAAAGGGTTTGGACCCTAATCGGTAAAACTGAGCCCCAATATATCAACGAACAAACAAGTGCCAGTATTGATAAGTTATTCACCTCCCAGAACTGGAACATCGGAAAACACACTGTCACCACAGGAACTTAGCGGGTCATTAGAATAGCGGGCGGATCGCCAAAATCCACCGCCTGCATAGACATTTTCCCCCACCACATTACCATGGCGGGGGGGACCCCGGCGGAAGGAAAAGACTGTCTGCCGGTTTTCCGCCCGGTCTAAGAGACGACCGGGCGGAAAAGCTGTTAACATGGTAGCGTTGTCTGGAAGACACCGCCAACCATATTACCATATCTGCAGGGTTATGCCACGGAAAGGCAGGCGGTTCTCACAATTGGGGGCTTGTAGCGGGCCCCAGGGATTCTGTGGGGTGGGGGTTGCACATGGGGGGTACCTATGGTACCCCCTCCAGTTCCATGCACAACATGGCAGGCACTGGCGGTGCCTGCCACGTTGGGCATGGAACTGCAGGACTTGCCTCCTTGGCATTGCGGTGGGCGATGCTGAGAGCACCGCCCGCCGCAATGTCAAGAATGCAGGATGCGCCCGCCAGTGTGGCAGGTGCATCCTAATATCACCAACGGGACACCCGCACCAATGGCGGACGGTCCCATCCATGACAGGATGGCGGTCCTAATGACCACCTTAATTTCCATTTGAATTAATCAAGTTTTATCTATAGCCATAGACAAACCTAAATTCAAATATCACAATCCCATATCATAAAACACCTTTTTCATATAAACATATCATTCTCATATCTTCACTAGACCACTCTTCATCTTCCATCACCATATTTCACACAGTCAAATCACTACCAGCACCCATTCACAACTGCTTCTTTGCCACACTTTACAAATTAAGCTCAGACTCACACTTCCCAAACATTCAAAACAACCCACACCCAGCTCACTTTCCAGAACAATTGTTTCTTTTAACACCTTCAGCGTGGCGCTAATTCTCGTGCTGTGCTGAAGGTTCTAAGAAACGGGCGTGGCCGTGACGGAACGGTTCCGTCATAAGCACAGCCCAACCGGCCCTCATGACGGAACCGTTCCATCACAAGCATCGAAGGGGTTAAAACAGGTTTCATGTATCAGATCCCAAAACCGGACCAAAAACCAAACATATTACAACAGTTTCTAAACTTTTTGATTCCTTCAATAAAATGCAAAATATTATTGTCCACAAATCAAAAGGTTGAAGCGTTTTGAACCCCTCCCACTCAGGGGTTCTCCTCAGGACCAGAAAGCTTAATTTATGATGACCCAAAATCAGCCGATTCATGTATCATAAAAACCAAATAAAAAAAAATTGCCAAATACGCTAATTGCGCGCACTCTTACTAATATAAAACTGGATAGGCAACCCGTTTTAAAGTTCTTTTTTAACTACTGAGACCCAGCAGAACCCACCCCACTTAAAGTACTAGGCAGAGATCAATGGTACAAACGTACTGCAGAGAAAACTAACAGCAGTTTATGTACATTTTTGACAACACAGAAGTGGGTGTTACAGGGGAGCATTGGTGAGGCACCACATGGCATGTGGTGCCTGCGGGGGGTCACACCTTGACTTGCCGATGTGAGTTTGATGACGCACACAAAAATTGCATGCAGACCAAGAGAACACACAGGCTCAGTGATAAGTATGTCTCTTTTATTTACCTACTTTGTGCTCTTTAATATATATCAAGAGCGTGAGCGGAACTTCCTGGTAAACGTATGTGTCGTAGTCCACCAAATATACATGTATCTGGAACAGCAGGATGTATTGACTCATAAATTAGATGTCAGCTGTTCCATCTATGTGTTCTTCTGGAGCAGATAGACACACACTGAAGGATCTTATGTCCACAGAAATGTTGAGATTGAGAAATACAATAGTAACGTACATCCTGATGTATGCATGCCTAGCAGCGGCAGTATCAATAAATGCACTAGCAATATATCCTGTAATCTATGCATTCGCAGTGATGTGAACACCAGTAAATTCAAAGTCAATGTACACTGTAACTTATGTATGGATAACGACATCATTATTAGTGAATGCAATGTCGATGTACAATGTAACAACGGTATGTATAATAATGAGAATATCGGTAAATACATTCTCAATGACAAACTCTTCTGACTGCTGATGGATTAATCCGAGATGAACTTCCCATCAACCCTGAGTCAGAGATGTGTGGTTAGTAGGCCTGGGCAGTAAATTCCGTTCCGCTCGTGGAATTTGCGGAATTTGGGTAATTTTGCATTCTGCAGAGAATGCTGAATATCCCAAAATTCTGCGATCCGCGGATTCAAGGAATATTTTGCTTTCAAAATGCGTTTTCGCAAGATATTTCTCCAGGGGCACACAAACAGCGTTCACGAACAGGAAAAAAACATTGCGAACAGGCAAAAGAAGCAATGGCACGTGTTTGCGGAACTCTGCGCATGCTGGCGGGGATTTTTTACCGTTTCACTGAGCTTTGCGTAGCCCGACTACGCAAATTCCGCCCACCCCTAGTGGATAGAAAGGACCTGTGACTCAAACTAAAGCCTACCAATTAACAGGTTGCAGGTGGGGTTACAATTAGCCCAAAGACAAAGGTGCATCCACGGAAACCCTGATCGATCAGATAGATCTGTAGTCACACCACAACCAGGACCAAAGAGATTTGCCCCAATAAAACACATTTGGCAAAAGCTGCATGTTCCCAAAATACCACAAAGTTAGATGTTGCATGTAGTTAGGAACACTCAGCCAATCAGGACACATGTGCACTGCAAAAGTGCATCACGCACTCACCACACCGAACATCTGGACACGCACATACTGCCCACACTAGCTCTCCCCAAGGTTGAGAGCCATCTCTGTCCCCCTTTTCAGATGTTTTTTTGTTATTTATTACTATGATGCTTTTCAAAGAATGTCAAAGAGTTTAATTCTACCCACAACATTTATATATGTGCTGTCAAAACATTTGTACTAAGGGACCGTCTTCAGACACTCCTCTGTCAGTACTCTCCAGGATGCTGTGTTTAATTAAACCAACTTGTTCCTGTTTTGCCAAAAATCTCGTCTTTTCATTTATTTAAGAAATTCATATACAATTAACAGATCTACAGAACTATTAGAGAAATACTGCTCACTCAGAGTATGTGGTATCCAATCAATGCAGGAAAGGGTTAGTTTCACCAGCCCTGTGGCTGACACTGAAGCTTCTGAAGGATAATTGCACTCTGGGACAATGAGCTGTCAGAAGATTTTCTACTAAACTGATTAATAGGGTCCTGAATTAGAGGATGTTGTGCTTATCAATAACTTAAGAATGTAAATTCAAGATGTGTTGAATAAATTAAACAAAATGAAGAAGAGGATGGTGGAGTCGGACCACATTATGTTATGTTACAAAGGGAGTAATAATGTATGAGGAAAATGAAACAGTTACTAAAAGAGGAAGAACTTAAATAATCATATTTGTGTAAAAGCTATTTCTTCAATTCTGTATATGCTATCTTATTTCTTAGTTTTTTGAGAAGTAACTGTTTTAATGGTAAATATACGGTGAGTGATAATGGAAGTATTGTACTGCTGTGTAAAGTCTTACAATGGCTTCTTAGTTCTTATGTGCAGCTAAGGATGTTGTGTGTATGAATAGAAGATCAAATACAAGGCCAGTACTTAATTAGTGCAGGTGTTTGGAGGAGAAAGGAAACAAAAGCAAAATAGTATGCTCATCCGGCATTTGAGCCCAGTTGTTATAAGGCGAAATCTATATAAGTTGAGGGCACATACAGAACAATCGTAATCATACGCTCTTGTATAGCGCCTTATCACCATAAGGTCTCAAGGCGCTTGCTTTGGGAACCCGTCCTGGTCTTTCCCTGCGAGATTACCCCTACTGGGCATCCCCAAGGTGAAGACCAGGCATCCCATCACGGTGGGGCCGTAGTGGAGATTAAGCAAGCTATTACCCAGAGTTGCAGAGTGTGAACCCACGATTCGAGTATGCACCGAGGCGAGAATTATCAAGTCCATGGACATTATGAGCTCAAGACACTGCCGCGCCGGGAATTGAACCCTGGTCCCGGGTCTGACCTCTGCAGCAGGGTCTGCCTCCTCTAACCCGTGAGCCACACTTCTCCACGTTAACAAGGCTGGTACATGCCGAAACTTTGGAGGATGGATTAATGAAAAATCGAACTGTCCACACTGATGGAAAAGGGTGCAACCTTGTGTCCCAACCCCGTAGGGCTTCTTGGGCTTTGACAAGTACAAGAAGGATAAACTTGAAGCTCATAACTTTATGTATTGTATGTTGAACACTTATTTTTGTGAAATGGAAACTAAATCTTTGATAATAATGTCTGTATGTTAATTATTGATGGCACGGTATTGTAATCATTTTTGTGAAGTCAAAATTGTATTGTGATCATTTTTGTGGAGTCAATACGTTTCTTTTCAAAAACGTTCTGCCATTAGTCAATCATATTATGCACTATATGTCTAATATTTATGCTTTGTGTCCTGAATAATGTCTTGTGGTGCTCTCTAGTAACCATTTGTCATTATGTGCTCTGTTCACAATGTGCTAATTGGTTTCATTTATTAATAAATGTCATTAATATATGTTTTTGTTTATGCACATGTGTAAGATAACAGAAAAATATGTTTTTGATGAATACAGAACATGTGGAACTTTGAATCGTCAGGTTTGGAGGAATTACGAGGCCTTGTGAAAATAATTAAATGATTTATGTTTTAGGGGGTTATTTATTTGTAGTGAACCTTCAAAAGTGGCATTACCATTAACAAGGGTTTTAAAATAACAATTTCTCAGACACCACACATAGGTTAACCTGTTCATAAACAAAGTTAGCTCTTATTAAATGCAATAAGGCAACCCAATAGTAACCTATGGGAGAGATAGGCCTCACAGTACCAGTTTCTTACTGCCAGAGCATGTAAACCTTAAAAGAACATGTGTAACCTTTTCAATTACAATGCACCAAGAAATAGCCCGGATAGTGCTGGCGCATTCACCACTTATCCTATCCCGAGGGAAGGTCAGTGAATGATGGGTGAGATCAGGAACAATACAGGGTATCCTATGCCACACTGGACGAAGCGAAAGGCATGCGGAGGGCTATAGGCAAGGAAGGCCTAATGCCAAAGGTGGATATAGAGTTAGCCTTTAGCCTACAGCCAGAGCATTCAGAGAGTGATCATCTCCTGGGTTTTCAGTTAGGTGGAGCGTTCTACTACGATAAATGCCCACCTACGGACCGTGCAATATCATGTGTATACTTTGAAGCCTTTAGCACGTTCCTAAAATAGGCATTGGGTGAAAGGTGCCCTGCAGGCGAAGACTGCACTACCTGGATGATTTCCTTTTGTGGGCACACCAGACACAGAGCAATGCAGTGCGATGGTGGAACACTTCAAATCCCTACCAGAGTAACTTGGTGTGCCCCTGGAGCACAAGAAGACAGAGGGCTCCATGACACGCCTTAGATTCTATGGCAGGACCGGAGGCTCAGATTATGCTTTTCTTTCTCCGCTCTATTCAGAACACAAAACACAGCAGCCTCAGAAAAGCTTCCAACAAAAAATGCTTATATATCACAATATATAGTAAAGCATTTCTCTGAAAACATCAAAAGTGTCTTTGGAAACTACAACTCCCAACAGTCCATCGCAACAGTCCACAACATTAGTCCTTCCACTCTGTCCATCAACATTAGATGGGGAGTCCCTTCTCTCTCTTCCTCCTCTTTCTCCGCGCGAATTACGCCCACACCTCATTGGTCCTCTTTGGCACCGTCATTTCCTAGCAGAAAAAACACGATAGCTGGGGCTGTCTTACTACTCAAATTTTGCCCCAATTTGGGAATCCCCTGGGCTTCCACCATGTATGAGAGATAGTTTGTCATCCACACTAGAACAAGCCGGGATTTCAAGATGGGGTCAACTACTGAAGGAGGGATCATTAATAACTTGGGACGAGCTATATGACCACACAGGTCCCGGACTGTCCAGATTTAAGTACATTCAACTGGATAGTTGGACGAGAGCCCAGCGCAGTAAAGACAAATATCTTGGGAAAGCAAGCTTTTTGAAACAACAGCTAGTGGAAAAACCAGGGGGAGGAAAGGAGGTAGCCTCATGGTATTGGCAGATCCTTGAAGAAATAGATGTAGATTTTAACCTCCCAGATCAGCTATGGGGACGGCAACTGGCCTTCACTGTGAGGAGATGTGGCTAAATTATTTTGCTCTTCTACATAAGATTGTAAAACCATCATGGCTAAGAAGAAATCATCTCTTCTCAGTGCACCATGCATACATTACGCCACTAAAACTTTCCAAATTTCTCCCCGACAAAAAATGCAGCAAATGTAATCTTATGGGAGCATCTGACGTCCACATGTTTATGGACTGTCCTGAAATAAGTCGGTTTTGGGAAGAAGTGAGGGCCACTCTAAACTCCATCCTGAATACATCACTCTCAATAACACTACCACTTATTATCTTTGGGTTGGAAGACAACATTACTAGTAAAGCAAAGTCATTTCTCTTCTACGCCATCTTGTTGGCAAGAAGGCAAATCTGCTTGCATTGGATAGAGAAAACAGCCCCTTTACACTCTGGATGGCTCACATCCCTATATGAAACATCCAAAGCAGACCTTAACAGATCATGCAGTAAATGCAATCTGGCATTTTGGGATTTGTTGTCCGAGTGGAGATAGACTCCGGGTTTTTTTTTTTTTTTTTTCCTGGGTCCTAAGATTATGCCGTAAACACTCCTTGGACTGGGTCTAGCCTCGACACGATATTGGTCCTACAGGTTGAAATATACCTAGATGGAGTCAGCTCAAACTCCTCAAGTTTTTGGGATTTCTCTGTCACCCTCAAAACAACTCGAGTCCTGGCACAGGAGAGTGGGTATGAAGAGCACTTTGGCCTGGCTCCAAAGTGAAGGACTCGCTAGGTGGCTTGTATCTCCCATATTGAGGGCAAGGCAGATGAGGACAAAAAAAAAAAACATTAGTCCTTCCACTCTGTCCATCAACATTAGATAGGGAGTCCCTTCTTTCTCTTCCTCTTTCTTCGCAGCCAGTTAAGTGTTCTTTCTATTACTCTCCCTGTATTTGTGGCTAAATGCTCTTTGGGAGAGGGTAATGCTGTTTTAGGGGCGGGGGGGCTCTTGTTCGGTGTTTATTTCCACAGAGACCCGTTCGAGCCGCGGAAGCATTAATTCGCTCCTAAGGCGTCTCATCTCCCTACCTTTAGAGTGCGGTGCTCAGACGCCCGTTAAAGGACGCTGTTCCATCTCGTTGCTCCGCAGCACGGTTTCTCCTCACGGAAACGAGCCGCGCTGGGGAGTTTTGCCGAGACGGAGCCTTGCCCATGCCGCCTCACTTATGCCCGGGTTACCGGGTCTGTATTACCCCGAGTTATTCCTTTTGCACGCCACTGTTGGGCTCTGTATTGCGGGGAAAACCGCGGAAATCGCCTGCGGGCAGTTCAGCGCTCGTGAGTCTTTAGTGTGTGGTGGTGCGCTGTGAGGTGGGCATACCGGGTCCTCAGAGGAAGGTAGGCGCTTTGCAGCGCCCTATACCTGCCAGTTGCTGGCTCCAAAAGACGTTGCAGTCCTTGGGTCTGCCCATATTTGCTGGACTCCCACGCTGGTTGGGCAGTAATTAGGGGACTCTTAGGTCCATCTCCTTTTAGTCTTGGAGCAGGAGGATTACTTTGAGGATGATTCCCAGTCATACCTGAACGATGAGGAGTTCTATAACGCGGTGGCCAGCTCCATTTACCGCTGCGTCACCGAGGTGGTGGCCCCTATGGAAGAGCGTCTCTCAGCTCGCATTGTTGAGAAGTGTGCTAAAATAGCGCACGCTCAGGGGAGAGTACCATTAGACCTCCTAGGTCCCTCAGGTGAAGGTCCCCCTTACCCGAAGAAGCCCTGCAGGGAGGGGTTGTCCGGGGGGGGTCAGGGGGTGAATAGGGGCGCCTTGTGTCTCCATGACACTTTCTTGGCAAAGGCGACAGCCCCCCCCCGTACCGCCCTTGGTAGCTTTGGGTACGGCTCCTCCATCTCCGGGTGGGGACAGATGAGTATGAGAAGTCGGTGAGCTCTTGACGCCCTTCGAGCTCGGCCGCCGAGTTGCCTCGGGAGAGTTCAGGTGTGCTGGATCCGGACATGATCATCCATCCGCGATCTGCGGCCTGGGCCCCGGGTGACAAAGTGGCAAAGTTTGTCGCGAGCTGCCTGCGCAAGCCTTTGGAGAAGAAGGCTAGGGGGTGTCTGCGTGGGACATGTCCGAGACCCACGCTGCAAAGGTAAGGTGGCCTTGACGCCCGAGTTAGATGCCAAGATGGCCACCTTTCTGGCGAAGTTCATGAAAGACCCGCGTAAGGGCATTGACCGCTCCTGGCGGTCATGCCAGGATAAACTGTTAGACGCAGTCGGCCCGATTATGAAGATCCTTGATATGGCGGAGGAGGCAAAAGTGACAGGGTCCGCCATTTCTCCCGAAGTCCTGTCGAACTGGAAGCAAAGGGTGATCATTTTTTTAGGGAACGCCAATTGCGCCCTATCAACCGAACACCGGAGTTCCCTTCTGATTAAACTGGACCCAAAATTGGGAGACCTGACCTCCTCGGAGGCAGGAGCAGTGGCCCAAGGGGGCCTTTTTGGGGAGTCTTTCATAAAAGAGTTGGGAAAATTTGTGTCAACTTTTACTTCCCTGGATAAAGCCCAATCCAGCATAAAGAGGGTTTTCCAGCAGCGTTTCTCCCAAGGGGCTGTTCGTAGTAGGGGCTGCACGACCAGCCGTGGTGGTCAGAATGCCAACAATAGAGGGCAAGGCTCCGGGCGAGGCCAGTATAACACCACAGCCAACTTCAATAACTTCTACCCCACAAGAAGGCAACTCTTCGGTGGTCGAGGCTACAGGAAAAACGCTGGAACTAACAATTCGAACGGTGAGTATTATCCCGGCATATCAGGTTCAAATTGGTGGTCAGCTAGCGGCCTTTCAGAGGTAATGGGCGGAGCTGACTGCGGACGCGTGGGTCTTACAGACCGTGTGCGGATTCCACACCAAGCAGGTAGGTGCCCTGCGTCCTATAGTTTTTTCAGTGTCCGATGCGTAGTTGATAGACGAAGAGGTCGCAGAGCTCCTTCGCAAGTGAGCCATTCGTCAATCAACTCGACATCCCTCAGGGTTCCTCAGCAATCTCTTTTTGGTGGACAAAACCGATGGAGGCAGACGGCCGGTGATCAATCTCAAAGAGTTCAACTGGTGGTTGGTTTATCTGCATTTCAAGGTGGAGGGGATACATCTCCTCCGGGATGTCCTCCTCCCACAGGACTGGATGGTGCGGTTGGACCTCATGGACGCCTACCTTGTGGTTACCATTCACCCTCCTCATCACCGTTTCCTGGAGTTTGTCTGGAGGGATCAAGTGTTCGAATACACCGCCCTTCCGTTCGGGCTTTCCTCAGCCCCATGGTGTTTCACGAAAGTGTTGCACCCAGCGGTGGAATACCTGCGGGGGCAGGGTATACAGATGATCGTCTATTTGGACGACATCCTGCTGATGGCGCAATGCCCTGAGAAATTGCATTCTCAACTTCAGCAGACAGTTGCCCTGTTGGTTTATCATCAACAGCGACAAGACGGTCCTTGTGCCGTGTCAAAGGGTGATATTCCTGGGTTTTGTCATAGACTCCGTCGGAGCCTCACTCAGTCTTCCGTCACGGAAGATGTCCAAGATCCGACATGTTTTGCGACAGACAATTGCAAAGTCACAGACGTCCGTACGGCAGGTCACCAGGGTGGTGAGACTCCTATCCTCTTCCATCCAGGGCCCCTTCAATGCAGGGCGCTCCAACGCCTCAAGGCGCATCATCTGCAGAGGGGCATGTCTTACGACCAGATGGTTCCTCTCTCGGTGGAAGTGAAAGAGGAAAAGTCGTGGTGGCTGGCCCACATGGAAGCCTGAAACGGTCGGGCAATCTTCGGGTCAGTCCCGGTTCTGGTAATCGAGTCTGACGCCAGCTGGTCTGGTTGGGGCACGCGCTGTGGAGAATTCTCCACAGGAGGCACTTGGTCGTCAGAAGAACAGAAGTTGCACATCAACTGCCTGGAGCTTCTGGCGGGTTCCTTCGCAGTACACTGCTGGACCAGAGATTCAGCAAAGTCCTGTGTACAGTTCAAGATGGACAATGTCTCAGCCGTTCGATACGTCAATCATCTGGGAGTTCCACGATCTCGAGCTCTGGCGGATCTAGCAAAAGAGTTCTGGGATTACTGCCTGGCTCATCATGTATCCGTGACGGCGAGTACTTACCAGGGCAGGCCAATCAGGTAGCGGACTGGCACTCCAGATACCTGCGAGACTCCAGTCAGTGGATGTTGGACGTTCAGGTTTTTCAGCGGCTGAACGCTCTGTGGGGCCCTTTCTCAGTGGACCTGTTTGCGTCTTGCTTAGATCATCAGCTTCTGAGGTTCTTCAGTTGGAGGCCGGACCCTCTGGCGGAAGCTACAGACGCATTCCTCCAAGATTGAAGTCTGGAGAGACCCTTTGCATTTCTTCCCTTTTCGATGGTGGTGTGGACGGCGACCCAAGTTCGCGGACAGCATGTGGAGCTGGTACTGGTGATGCCGCTCTGGAGGTATTAAGTTTGGTGTCCGGTTTTTCTGGAACTTTCTTGGGATTCTCCAATCCTACTACCCCGGTTTCCTCACCTGCTTCTCAATCCGGATCAGGAGCCGCATCATCTTGTCTAATGGCATGGAGGCTTTCCGGCGACGGTCGCTCCCGGGCCTTTCGAGATCAGCTGAAGGACTTTTGTCAAAGGCCTGGGCAACCAGTACGGTAAAGCGCTTCAAATCCGCTTGGACCAAGTGGGTGCGTTGGTGTCTTCGACGGGACTTGGATCCCTTGGTCGCGGGAGTCGTTCCCATTCTGAATGCTTGGGCGGAACTGGCCACAGATGGTCTTGCGTACCGAACAATTAACGCAATCCGTTCGGCGATTTCAGTGGCTTATCATCCGGTGGAGGGGGCACCGGTTGGGGAACACCCTTTTGTTTGTAGACTTTTACGAGGGATTCGGTTGTCGTTACCTCCAGAACCTCGTTATTCAGTCCTTTGGGACGTCAATGTGGTTCTGAACCTTTTTATATCTTGGCAACCCAATAAGTATCTGTCCTTGAAGGAACTCTCGGCCAAGTTGGCTATGCTTTTATGTTTGTTATCGTTTCGGATAGTGTTGGATGTTCGAGCTTTGGACATCTCTGCACGAGTTTTTTTCTGGACGGAGTTACCTTCACAGTGGAACGTCGCACAAAATCCGCATCAAGAACCATTTCGTATCCGGCTTTTGTGGATGTTCCTAAGTTGTGCGTTGTTCAATGTCTGAAGGCCTATTAGGATATGACTCTCGATATTCGCCCTCCGGGTGAACGACAATTGTTATTTGCCTTGCGAAAATCACACAATGCAGTCTCTTCCACCACCATAGCCAGGTGGGTGCACTGGGTCATGCAAGAGGCAGGCATAGATACCATGCGTTTTGGAGCTCACTCCTCCAGGGGGGCCATGGCCTCTAAGGCTTTCTCTGTAGGAGCTCGTTTAGAGCACTTGATGCGGGCAGCAGACTGGTCCTCAGACTACACGTTTAAGAGGTTTTACTTTAAACCAGTGGTGGATATTGCTCATTTGGTGGTGAAGTAGCTTTAAACTAGCATAATCTGAGCCTCCGGTCCTGCCATGGAATCGAAATGTGCCTAGCTTACGTAACAGTAAGTTTCAATTCTATTAAGGACACGGAGGCGAGGATTATCCCTCCCAGGACATCTTCGAGTGAGATCCCACCGGTATGTCAGTAAGTAATCAGGTTTTAATCTGAACTCCGTGCCATGTTAAGTGCTGGATAATGTGGTCGTACAAATGATGGTAGTAAGTGTACGGTTTACTTTTACAACGCTTACGCTATCGTGTTTTTTCTGCAATGAGGTGTGGGCGTAATTCGCGCGAAGAAAGAGGAGGAAGAGAGAGAAGGGACTCCCCATCTAATGTTGATGGACAGAGTGGAAGGACTAATGTTGTGGACTGTTGCGATGGACTGGTGGGAGTTGTAGTTTCCAAAGACACTTTTTGATGTTTTCATTGAAATGCTTTACTATATATTGTGGTATATAAGCATTTTTTGTTGGAAGCTTTTCTGAGGCTGCTGTGTTTTTTGTTATGAATAAAGAGCGGAGAAAGAAAAGCATAATACTCGCCTCCGTGTCCTTAATAGAATTGAAACTTACCCTTACGTAAGCTAGGCAAATTTCGATTCCTAGGGATATAGCTAGATTCCTAGGAAGGAGTAAGCAGGCTGCCAGTGCAGAAAGTGACAGACTTGAAACAGAATATCAAGGGGCTGCTGGCTCATAAAAAGGCTACTTTAGGGGAAGTGCAGCTGCTTCTGGGGAAGTTCAACTTTTCCCTCAGAGTTATCCTGGCAAGGCGCATATTTGACAGGCGTGGATGACAATAGGCATAACTCAGAAACATCACTGGGTAAGGTTGATTTCAGTGGAAGAGGCTCCGACAGCTTACCCCATGGTTTTAAAGACAGAGGATGACACTACCAACCAACCTATGGAACACTGTGGAGCACACTTAGCGGTATTCATTGACAGGGGCCTGGCACCAAAAACAGCTGCCAATTTTCTTAAGTGTCTGGAGTGTTTCACATACATAAAGGGAGTGATGGATGCACCTGTAACAATGGCATAGTCGATTAGTTCATACAGTGGGCTTTCACACAGGGGAGGCCCAGAGCTTGCATGCAATCTCACCTAAGCACAGTAGCATACCTCTCAAAGCTATACAGGGGGGTAGATCCAACAAGCACATTCTATTGCTACCCAGCTTTGAAGAGATAGGGCTGCATACAGTCCAAAATCAACTACACCAGATTACACCGCATTGAAGGGATGGGGGTACATACAGTCCAAAATCAACACCACCAGATTACCAATTGACTTCACAAGAATACAAGCAATGCTATGTGTCCTCCCAGACATATGCAAGTCTGACAAAGAGCCGCACCTGTTCAGGGCAACATTTACCATGGCATTCTTCAGGGCCTACAGGATTAGTGAGCTGGTAGCACCATCCAGGGTGAACCCAGGGTGGCTTGTCCTCACTAGGAGAACTTACACATGGGGGAAACCTACCTAGTGTTTCACTTAAGGAGGCCAAGAACTGACCAACAGGGAAAGGGAAAACACACATGTCTAGACTGCCCCACAGCAAGCGAGCACTGCCCAGTGTTCTTAACACAAAACTACCTGCAATTCAGGGCCTACTCATGCACAAGGAAGAGAGCTATCTCAGCAGAATACAATTTATTGCAGTCCAATGCCTACCTCTGGCAAGGGCAGAGCTCACACCAGCAGTCTTCAGCTCATACTCTTTCCATAAGGGGGCGGCCACAACTACTGCAGCACATGGCATGGTACAGGATGGAATCAAATGTATAGCTAGATTGAAGTCTATGCCCTTTAAGACATACATTAGGATGGCAATGTGCTAATTCAGAGCTGCTCTCTTGCTGCAGAGAATGGAGCTGGGAGGCAGACAGTGTGGATTGTAGGTCATTAATACATCACACATGCACATCAGTGGGCTAGCACACAGGAGTTGTATGTAGGCATATGGCTATGTAGCACCAACTTGGTATGTTGGGGTAAGTCTGGTTTTAAGTGGAACCAGTTTCCCTCAACAATGTGGGACATGCAGAAGCCACACGGAAACCCCAACACCATAGTGGTTCACTTAGGATGTAATGACCTCACCACATCCTGGAAAAAAACCCTGTTAGAATCCATGCCGGTGGACCTGATAGCCTTCTCCTGACTACTACAACCTGCTGTAGTGATTGCATGATATGAGTGGAGGGGACACTGAGCCATGGGGCAGTAGTATAATCCAGAAAGAAGCTGTACATTATGATGACCAAATTCTGTAAGGGCATGAACTGGAAGTTTGTCATGCATTGCCTTATCAGCCTTTGAATAACGGGCTATTACGTAGCAGACAATCTGCACCTCTCTAACATAGGTTTAGACTTGTTTCTCTTAAATATTGTGGGAACACTTGAGCTCCTGGGTTTCTCATAACTGGAGGGGGAGCTATCAGACTTCGGAAAACCACCACGAGCATGGCAGGGGAGATTCAAGGAGTTTAAAATAAATATCATCATGCATGAACATAAAAGAACAATTTCCTGAACAAGGTCCTTGAGATTAATCCTGGGTATAGTTCGCAAAGTAGCTCTACGTGTAGCTACGCGAAGTGCACATCGCACTACGCGAGCTAAGCGTAGCACTGCATAGTACCCCGTTCACTATGAGTCCACAGTGCCGGATGCTTGTCCGCACTGTGCAATCATTGAAAACGGCATCTTGCACAGTGCGAGCTGTCTTTTACTGCTGCTCGAGTAGATTTTTAATGGAGCTGCAGCTTTCTCAACGTGGACTGGTAGTTTCTCATCGAGAGCGGTCGAGGGCATACGCGACCACTCGCAATGAAAAACCTGATCCCCCAGCGTTGAGAATCTCCCCGGGAGGTTTATTTTCCAAGCTCGCGATCAGCAACGTGATGTTTCTGACCTCAAACGAGGAAAAAGTCTCAACGGGCTGTCATTTTGCTTGCTCACGGTCGCCAACTTGATGTTAAGGATTGCGAGCAAGCAAAAAATGACCACTGCACTAGACTACGTAACGCGTGTTTGCACTGTGCTTCGTGGAGTTCACGTAGTGCGAAGTAGCGCAAACTTCGCAAACGACGCGAGCGTAGGGTAGTGCTTTGCCCAGTGTTACTTGAGATACCTCATGACAGGGAGGGACACTTGAGGGCAAACACAGAGCAAAGAAATAGTCAATGCAGAGTGGACGTGGCACTTGCAGCCCAGGCATGGTCACGGGGCTGCAAACGACAGACATCCAGTAGCCAGGATAGCCTAAAAGTCATCACCTGCTGTACCATAGAAACGGGAAAATGAGCTGCCAAAGCTGTTGATAAAAAGTGATTTATGGTACCCAGCAAAACAATTTATTAATGTGATAATGATGCATGGCAAGTGATGAAATATGAATATGTAATAAAGAATGTGTTGGACAGGGCCCTTTTTGCAGGTTTATCCCCTGACTTTTTGTCCTTTTCCTACTGTTTTTCTGAGCCTGTTTTTCTAGGATTTAGGACTCTGGGCACTTTAGCACTGCTAATCAGTACTTAAATGCATATGCTCTCTGTATAAATTGTAATTCTGATTGGTTATCCAGGATTTGCATATTTGATTTACTGGTAAGTCCCTAGTAAAATGCACTATGGGGGCCCGGGGCCTGTAAATCAAATGATACTAGGAGGCCTGCAGCACTGGGTGTGACACCCACACGAGTAGCCCTATAAGCTTGTCTCAGGATTGCCATTGCAGTGTCTGTGAGTGCAGTTTAAAACGGCCATGTTGATCTGGCAGGTGCACCCACTTGCCGTGCCCAAACCTTCCCTTTTACTACATGCAAGGCACCCTAAGGTAGGTCCAAGGTACACCCCTGGGCAGGGTGTATTGAATGTGAAAGGAAGGACATGTACCAGTGTTTTTTACATGTACTGATAGTCAAATACTGCCACTTTGTGTTTGTGCATTCTCTTTAGAAAATCACACAAAGGGAATTGAGGTGTGCCCTGCATATCACGATAGCCCATCTCCAGGCTGATGAGCTTTCCTGAGCTAGAATGATGGGAGGAGCTGTCACCTGCATCCGTCACAATGCTGTCTCCCCCACCCTGGAGTGTGTCTGAAGAAAGGACCAGGGAGGACAAGAGCTTGTGCACAACAAAGAAAATCCTTTGAAGTATCCCTTTTTCAAAGGCCAAAAGGGGTAATAGTAGTGGGTCTAAAACCACAGACTATTAGAACACTTCTGGATCAAGAGGGACCTCTGCCAAGGAGAAGAGTTGAAGAGCTGTGAGGAGGAGTACTGCCCCTTTGTTCTGTGTTGCTTGGCTCAATTGGTCTGCAGTTGCTACTTCTGCTTTGCAGAGGAAAGGGACTAGTCTTTGCTTTGTATACTGCTTGGGAAGTTTTACCAAGGACTTGTGTGTGTGTGCTTCCTTTTGGAAGTCTCCAGGCCATCAAAGAATTCATCTGCAGCATCCCTGAACTCCACTGCTGGGAGTTCTGACGTGCCTTGTGGTGCTAAATCCACATCTTTGCCCTTTGAGTTTGTTCCTTTTACAAAGACCTGCTTGAAACCATCAAAGACAACACATTGACACAGAGCCTGTTTTTCTGATACAGCATCGCTGTGCAGGAGAAATTTCCAGGCGGTCATCAGTAAACAAGAAAAGAGTGTTGGGTGGTTCACACGGACCACAGTTAGGAGCAACTTAGAAAAGGGATTTTGACGGCCAAGTTCAGGACGTTTCAGGAAAGCCCTCACTCACCACCTAGTGATGACATGCTTCATCATCGGGCCCCACCAAAGAGACCGAGTGTCTCTTTGGTGTGCTGCGACGCCAGAATTACTGCGGAGCAGGATAGTGAGATTAGGGCGTGTTATGTAAAGTAAATTAAACTAGTGAGTGGTGAAGATTTAAAATAGTCAGTAGTGTATCAAGAACAGCTTTATTTAATGATCACTAAGGACAGGTAGTTAAAATTATGTGTTTGGAAAAGAGTCCACAATTAATTGAGTGGTGGTTTCCTTATCAATCAGTCGACATGTTTCAGCCATGAAACGGTGTAATATTACCAGGCATTCTTCAGGACTTATAGGTGTATTAAACCCTGGCGGTATGGACACGCGAAGGCCTACCCTTACCTAGGGACGTGAAAGTGAAAATAATAAAAAGTGAAAAGTGCAAAAAATTAGGAAGAAAGAATTACTTCCTAAAAACTCCTGGTTTAGGAGGCTTCCAACTTTAGGGTTTCTGCACTTTCGTGGTGTCGATAAAGTACACCATAGGTCACAGGAGGGGGGTGGGAGCGTAATTGGCACACCGCCCTCGACACTCGGCACCCTCAGTGTACCTGCATCACCCTCAACTGGACCCCGAAATTTCCAGGCACCGCTGCTGATGAAATTGACAAATTGTCAGTCAGCGGTCGAAGAAACCGCTGCAGCCCAAGTTCAGTGTAGGGTGTCTCGGAATTCCGAGACCACCGCACAGACTCTGACGCAATCCCTGCTGTACAGCTGAAAGAATCAACACAGCACCTGTTTCAGCCACTGCATCGAACTCCAGCGCATCTGGATTTCCACATATTGCACCTGTGTGCCAAGTTTTTCCAACGCATTACCTGTAGACCAGAACCATCTTGGATTTCAATGCAAAACAGTGCCAATTTAATGCAACACCTCTCCTACGTGCATCAGAACTGATGCATCGCCTTTACGTGGACTCAGGAACCGACGCTTCACTGTGTTTTCTGGCGCTTCCCTCCTGTGCGGCTATTTTGCCTTGTGGATATTGACGCATTCTAGGTACTTTGTCAATTATCACAGCATCCATAGAGTTCTATGGACAGCATTGCTTGAAACCTTTTAAAAGTCATAATTTAAGTTGTGTATGTTGCATTTTCTGTCATTTTGGTCTTGTTTGGTTTAGCTAAAAATACTTTTATTTTTCTAGATTAGTGTGGTGTCCATTTGTAGTGTTCTCACTGGGTTACTGTGTGTGTTATGTACAAACACTTTTCACATTGCCTCTGAGAGAGGCCTGACTGCTCGTGTTGGGCTACCAAGGGGGAGAACAGGGGTTTTCTTGGGTGTGTAATCCCCTTGATGGAGCAGGGTTTTTTGCTAAATGTGACCTGCTCGAATTGAACCATCAGTAACACTTGCTAATTATGTGTTGTGAAAAAACGTATGCGGAAAAAGGTTTAACATGAGGGAAAATGCTACTGCGCAAGTGCAAAATTAAAGCACTGAAGTAGGTCGCAAAGGCTTTTCTAGGCTGCAATTGCTTTTGGCTAATAAAAGGACTAATGCTGTTTTATTTCACTCACTAACGTATGTTAGGAAAATATTATTAACTCAGGTTGGGCATGGGGAGATGCAACACAGGGTGGGTGTGTAAATGGAAAGCATTATAAGTGATTAATCATGTCTGTGTTTGTTTTCTGTAGAAGTATGGGTTTCTGCTCTGCAGGAAACGTTTGGGTTAATGAAAGAAATAAAGTTGTTTCATTCTGAGCGAAAAGGGGAAGGTGGTAGAGAAATGTCCTTCATGGATGTTATGTGCCTGCCAACAGTCCACATGAAGAAACAGTTTTGTTTATCGAGAGAAGCCACACTGCCTTTAGGAAACAGCGCAAATGGAAAATGTGACACAGAGTTTGTTATATGAACGAGTTGGAGGAAATGTGTACTATATCAGCAATTTGAAATTGTATTTCTTGGGGTGGCATTTGATAAGATAAATGAATTAACAATAATTTGCTAAGCTAATGGACATGACAAGAGTGGTATTACAGCACACCCCATTCCTTAACCAATCAAATGTTAAAAATGGTCTGTTCCAACACAAGTGTCGGTTTGACTATTGGGTTTTAGTATCATTGAAGTTTCTGATGGGAGGGGTTAGAAGAGAGATTACGATTTCCTACCTATGTGAGGAGAGGCCCATGTTACTGTCTTCTATTCTTGAGCTGGCTGTTCCTGTCTGCTGATTTCTGACTTAGTCTTTGCCTCTTCAAATCTTCTTGGGGGCCTTGCTGCTCTCATGGCCAGAGAGTAGTTTTCTTATTTCCTATTGGGTTAGCATAGACAGAAAACTGAATTTGCATAATCATTTGCAAATGTATTTTGTCTCTGAACCTTTTATCACATCGCCTTGCCACTCCTTTATGCACTGTCAATGTGATATTATTTTGTCAATTTCTCTATCATTGTTTCTTGTGATGGTCTATGATTCATCCTGTATTTGGTATTGATGAGCATTTTCACATTATTTAGATAAAGCATTATAAATATACAAATGAGTTTGTCTTTATTAGAAGTGTTTATTCATGATATGATTTATAAGAACAATAGAATCAGGTATTAGTTTGCCAAACCCTGTCAACTTAAATAAAGATTACATTGCTGCAGATTTTATGCAGACAATGATACAAATTGGGTTTTGGTAAGTTCTGCATTTTACTCACCCAGGGTGAAGGGACTTGTTGGGTAATGAATTTGGTCCTTGTCAGTGAAAAGGTATTAGTCCCAGATTGCTGGATCACCCTTATCCTGACTAGAATGAAGGGCCCCTACGTGGGCAGGGTGTATACCACTGCCAGCTAGAGACTCCCATTTCTAACATTGGTGGTCAGCGGGGGGATTTGGACTTGTGTTAGTACTTGACACACTACTGCATGTTCAGATCATTATGCAACCACATATTTTTTTTTCCTTTGTTTACCATCTGGATCTTATTGTTGATGCATGGAACTTTGGTTGGTAGTTGTACACATGAGGCCTTGACAAAATAGAAGTTAACTTTTGGCACTTAGCGAGCTACACTTTGAAGGAGCTAAGGTTTTGTTGTAAGGAAAGGTGGCTGGCTGGGAAGAGCAGATCCACAAGACCAATTCTTGAAACAGTCCTGTTTTGTTATGAGGAAGCACGCTGGGAAGCAACACTTTCAGATGACTTTGAGGAGAAATCTGAGGGGGATGATCCCCAGCCAGAGTACCAAGAGGGCTGTGGCCATGAGAAGGGAACATTGTGGATAGAGACCCGCATTTCTATCAGTAATCAATGTCCACTATATGACCAGTAATAAGCAGAATGTATTCCAGTGAAATTCAAGATATCCGCAGAGCTGAGCATATTAATGACCATTGCTATCATGCTGACTTATGTACCAGCTGGGATTTTCAATGTTAATAAACTGCGGCCGTTCTCACAATAAAAAAGTGTTGGTGTCAATTTCTGACAACAGATAGGTAATGCCCATGGGAAACTTGCACAGCTGTGGGGGAATGGCGGAGGGTTGTTTCAGCGGACTGGAAGGTGGTAGCCGACCCTAGAGGGGCGGTGGCAAACCTCCCGATGGGCGACAATTAAGAGCCCAGCAGCTATGGGGCAGAGTTAGGAAACAGGCAAATTTCTCCCAGTAATTAATGTAACAAAGCAAGAAAATCCCAGAATTGATTTCTGAATGAAGAACTTAACGCAACTACAAAGTCACTTGGTTGCCACTTGAGGACCAAAAACAGCATGAAAAATCAATCAAAGATTTTAGAAAATATTCTCCATCCTCTCTTTCTAAACGAAAAACGGTCCCACTTTCTACAGTATTTTGAAGTGGGGAGAGAAAAGATTTGTAATAAATTTGATTATCTCTTGGTGTTGTTCTTGTTGACAGATGATTCTTTAGGTCGAGCATTCGAGACCTTTGTATACACTTTAGTATATACTTTAGAATATACTTATATGTGTATGTACTTTGTGGGCTCCGTAGATCAGCCCTAGGACTTTTCTGCTTCCGCTTAGGGACTTTTTTTTCTGTTCAACTGCCTCTATTGAACTGTCTTGATAGAAAATGACCACCAAAGGTCAGTAAAATACCAGAATTGCTTTCTGCTGAGGGACTTTATTTTTTTTATTTTTGAGGCAACTGCCTACATTTAACTTTCTTGAATGAAAACGACCAGCAAAGGTCAGTAAAATGCCAGAATCACTTTAGCATTCTCTAGATTCCAATCCATAGAAATTGTCTTTCACAAGCACCCTTAGACAATAATATTTTTTTCAGATCTTGTATTTTCAATGATATGACCACCTAAGGCCCTGCTTTTATATTAAATATAGAGCTTTGGACTATACCATTTCCCGCTGAAAGGCAATATTTCTCTCCATGTGTTCCCATAACTGGCGTGTTATGCCATTTGGTGCTTACTTTCCCTCCATGGTAAAGAACAGTAGATGTTTCAGCACCCCGGCTAATGTGCTGCATAGCTAAATACATATAAGGTCCCAAAGGCGAGACCGATTTTTTATCATTAGTCGCACACTGCAGATGCACAGCTGTTACTTGCCTCAGATGAGGGTATTCACAAATACAATGCTTGCTAGGAAGCACTCTGAGCAAATCCCAGCTGCAGCCTACCTAGTACAAAAGAATGAAAGATCATAGACTTTATTTCAAAATATGCCTCATAACCACAAAACATCATAAGTGGATATTAGGAGCCTCACGACACAGCTATCATTTTGAATTGAGTTCCCCAACATTGCCCCGAAAAATGTTTATTGTAATGCATTGCAACAAGCTTTCTAGTGCATATAGAAACAGCAGTAGCACAGAGAAAGACGCCGAAACAATCATTGAGCGGTCCAACCTATATATTGTAAATATGTGCATCTCAAGACCCACAGTCATCACGCATGTGGTAGGTTTCGCTCCCAATCACAGACAATTCTTTTTTTCCTGGTGCTTCGAGTGACCTCTGTTTCAGGTGTCTTGTCCCACAGACCACAATGTTGTCTTGTTCCAAAAAGTAATGGTCTTACAATTAAACCTTTAGTTAAAGTAAATCTTAGATTACAGAAATAATGGTATTTTAACAGATGCTATCCATTGTCATTTGAAGTAAGTAAGCTTCGATAAATTTCTGAACAAACTGATCTTCACAGGTTCTGAAGAATAGCATTAATTAAAATATCTGTGCTGCCTAGATGGTTGTACATTTTCCTATTCTGGAAAAATGGACAGAATATTGAAAGAGTTGATAGGGCAGGAGCCTGCACAAAGGTGAAACGGGACAACTTAAAGCTCCATTACAAGAAAGGAGGTCTGGCTGTTGCACCGGACAAGGATTGTTATTTTCTGGCGTCTCAGCTCCAAAATCTTCTTGGGTTGTTGGGGAAACTCCAGGCTGACATAGCAAGTTTTTCGAGGATGCCTTGTAAATTTCAGCTACTTGCTCTTCACTGTCACTTTAGTACGTCTGTTGTCCTAGATTTAGGAATGGGCCACTAAAAAGAGAGTAATAAAGACACCCTTGGGAGAGCAGGCTCCCCTATAGCATCTCCAGAAGTTCTGTGATCTGACCTTTAATGTGGCTTAAGCAAAGTTGGGAGTCAGACAAGGGCATTTCTTGCTATAAGCCAGGCTAGCCAAGACAGCTCTAGAAAACTGTGCAGGGTTCCCATGAAGACCCTCTAAGTCTAGTGCATTAGATGAGTTGCAATCTTTCACAGAAAGAGGCAGGCTAGTTTCATACTTGAAGAGAGAATTATGAAAGAAAGAAAGTCAGGATGAAGGCCTTCAGATAAGAGGCAAGTGGTCACATATTGCAGGATTCAGCGATCAGCTGAAGGGTGGGCTGCAGTATCAAGTAATATGAAGAGAGCTTCCAGGAGAGTTAGATTTTGATGCACCAAATCCAGATATTTGTACTGGACCGGTCTTATCCCTAGTATATAGAAAACAAACCACATGACGCGAAAGAGTACCCAAGATGTCAGGTTGAACTGCAAGGCATCAAGAAAGGCGTTGAGAATGTAGATGGTGAGAGTCGTCCATCTGCTTGACTCCATGTCACCACCTTTTTGTCAGTCTTTGGCAACCATGTCCCTGAAGGCAGTGCATGACTATGGTCCAATCAAAACATGTCCTCCCTATTATGGTGGTGCATTCCAGAAGGCCAGTGGAAATCCTTGTGTAGTCTCTTTTTGATTCTTATAATCGCCACCTCGCTCTATCCCTCCTTATGTTTCTAGCCTCAGTCTTTCTTTCACTTTGAGTCTGATCTTTCTGTCTTTCTATGCCTTTTTCACATACTAACTTCTCATTTCTGTTTTCCTAAGTTCATCCCCCTGCTGTCCTGGACCAAAAACTTGTCGCAGGGTCATCCACCAAGTAAGTTCACTTCTAACTCGTACCATCTGGATGAATTTCTTCTAGATTTTTCTAATCTCACAGGATATGGTAAGATTGATAGAAAGTAGTAGAACCCAACCCTTAAGGGGTTGTGGTCACTCCGGTCCCCTGGCTTGAGAATCAAATCGTTCATTAAATGCCAAGGCTTAACATCAGTCATCGATACATTGATGTGGCTCTGTCACCCTCGAACTCCGTCTGTTGAATTAGGTCATATTCTTAAACTGACCTACGATCGCAGGTCAGGATAACCATTTTAAGGGCATGAAAATTCAGCCGGTACTTAGCACAGTTGACTTTTTTCTCTGCAAAAAGTTCTGCCACCCCCCAGTTAGCATCCTCTTCAGGCAGCCCTGTCTCGTTATCTTGAGAAGTCAAATTGGGTATTGGAGTCTCCTCCAATAAACGACATATCACGGAGTCCCCTTACAGCTTAATGTTTGTCTACAGATTATAACAAGTATTCTATATTTTCATTAGTTTTAAAGGGATATATGACGTTACAACGCATACTTTTACCACGCCTACCATTACCACGCATTTTTTACAACGCATGATCCATTACAACGCATACCATTACAACGCATGTATTTACAACGCAGGTACCTTTA
Organism: Lissotriton helveticus; assembly: GCF_964261635.1. Lineage (NCBI taxonomy): Eukaryota > Metazoa > Chordata > Amphibia > Caudata > Salamandridae > Lissotriton > Lissotriton helveticus. The sequence continues at coordinate 1,609,327,072 of NC_136063.1, read as the reverse complement.
CAACGCATACCATTACAACGTAAGTATTGGTAAGTATATAATATTTTTTAAAATGTAATTTAATTAAAATTAATTTAATGTAATTTAATTTAATTTAATTAATTTAATTTAATTTAATTTAATTTAATTTAATTAATGTAATTTAATTTAATACATTTCATTTAATGTAATTTAAATTTAATTATATTTAATTTTTACCCTCTACCCCTTTACCCAAAAACCCAAAACTGACCCTAAACCCTAAAAATACCCCTTTACCCAAAAACCCAAAACTGACCCTAAACCCTAAAAATACCCCTTTACCCAAAAACCCAAAACTGACCCTGAACCCTAAAAATATCTATGTACCCCAAAAACCCAAAACTGACCCTGAACCCTAAAAATACCCCTTTACCCAAAAACTGAAAACTGACCCAGAATCCTAAAAATACCCCTTTACCCAAAAACTGAAAACTGACCCTAAACCCTAAAAATACCCCTTTACCCAAAAACTGAAAACTGACCCTGAATCCTAAAAATACCCCTTTACCCAAAAACTAAAAACTGACCCTAAACCCTAAAAATACCCCTTTACCCAAAAACTGAAAAATGACCCTGAACCCTAAAAATACCCCTTTACCCAAAAACTGAAAACTGACCCTGAACCCTAAAAATACCCCTTTACCCAAAAACTGAAAACTGACCCTGAACCCTAAAAATACCCCTTTACCCAAAAACTGAAAACTGACCCTGAACCCTAAAAATACCCCTTTACCCAAAAACTGAAAACTGACCCTGAACCCTAAAAATACCCCTTTACCCAAAAACTGAAAACTGACCCTGAACCCTAAAAATACCCCTTAACCCAAAAACCCAAACTTATAATATTTTTAATAAAATGATATACTTACCAATACTTACGTTGTAATGGTATGCGTTGTAAAGGTACCTGCGTTGTAAATACATGCGTTGTAATGGTATGCGTTGTAATGGATCCTGCGTTGTAAAAGTTGCGTGGTAATGGTAGGTCGTTGTAAAAGTTGCGTTGTAAAGGTTGTATACCGTTTTAAAGACCCTGTGATGGTTATTACCACGGTTATATACATTAAACAGATCCTCTTGCCCACCTATGTGGAATCGTTCACAACTTGTGTAGACTCTAAAATTATTGATTTGGGACATTCATTGAAAGGTCCAACTACTCTTCCGAAGCACGGCTTATGGATTTCACACAGTCATTAAATAAAGTAGCTCTTTCAGAGACAAACTGTTGTCTACGCCAGATAGATGAATAAATTGGTTGTGGATTAAGGCAGTCGAATGTATAGCATAGAAATTGTAAAATTACATAATACATTGATTGTGTGACGAATATCTTTTCATGTCGGTGAACGGGATTTTAGTTGGTATAAGTAACATAGGAACGTACAAGTAAATAATTCTACTTTGGTTTAATTTTATTTTAATTAATTTGCACTCTTATAATTTGCTGTACAGCCTTTAGCACATTTTAATTATAAATCATGAAGTTGTTTGGAAAAGTCTTTGAAGACATTTTTAAATGTGATCAGGCAATGGGCCCTGCTGTCATTGGCAAACATCCAGCTCATTCCCTTTAGGGGCTGGGAGCACAATATTGCAAGACGAAGTTATTGAAGAAATGGAACTAGTTAAAATAACTGTTTTTAAGAATGTATGGGGACATTTATCGACAGAAGCTTATTACGACAGCCCAAGACTCTGATTATTGCACAATGTCACTGATCTTCCAAAGGAAGAGACATCTTTTTATCGAATGCCACTGGTCATCAATTGTGTCACCGTTCGTCCACTTCTTACAGTTGTAGTGAACCCACAAATGACAGCAGTAGAAGACTTGACAGTGTTTGGAAATAAGAAAGGCTATGTGGAACCTATTAACGAGAGTGACAGATAAACCAAGTTTTGGGAAAATATTTGAGATACTGGTTTATGGTAGACACATTTTTCAGCTGTTTTACAATTTTTAATGTTCGTATTTGGTTCCCTGTTAGCTGAAAATGTGTCATTGTTAAAAAGAGTGTTTTCTTCGAATGTTCTGAAGTTTTTAAATTATAATTGTCAGACGTTCAAGATCTGTGCTACGATTTTTATAATTATTTAGATTGTGGCCTTTTCCCTATAGCAAAGGTGGGGAGATAATTCGTTAGTGGTGGATGGGATTAGCAAAGAAATAAATGAAAAGGTAAAATGGAAGAACAAACGGGATGTTCACTACTGTACCCAATATAATGTGAGAGATACTAGAATATACTTAAGTACCAGGTACAAAGTCCAAAGCCATATGAGCTTGGCGCTGGTCCTATACTGCTCCACGTTAAATATTATTAAATATCCTTGAGAATGGACTTAATGTGAGCAGGTAATACTAGTATTTTATGCTCTTCTTTTAGTGCTCACAATGTACAAAGCGCTAGATAACAGTAAATCTTTCATTAATGTTAATGTTTCATTAATGTTAATTACAGCATAAAGTTGGACGGTTAGTTGGATATTGACATTGATGATGGTTCGTGAACTAACATTTTTCTGCCAGCAGCAAAATCCGCAATAAGTGCTGAATATAAAGCAAGGTTTTTTTAAATTGATGTAATAGTGCTTCCCTCAAAATGTTACCCTGATATAAACATCGATTTGCTGGTGAGTAGTTGCACTTAACATATCAAACCAATGCTGTACTCTCCCCCTTCTGAATGTAGGGTCGCCTAATGATCGCCTTGTTCCCCATCACTATTATTCACGCCCTCCCTCTCCTCCGCCTCTGTGTTTTTAATGTTTAATGTACCTGCAATTTCTATGTGACTTGTACGCACATTATGCTTCAGCAATATGTATTTGTTGTTATAATTGAAAGTGCCCTAATACCACGTGGTGAAGTACCACTATAGAAAAACACTGTGATTAAATAAATAAATAAAGTTGCTTAAAAAATATGTTACACATAAAAAGTAATCAGCGCACCACTACATGACAATTATACAAAGTACAAGATCGGTATACAGAGTTGTATTCTTCAATTCTTCCTTTTTATTGTAAATCACATTTGGTGTTAGCGTGACATGTAACATGTAGAGTGGATCATCCAACGCGTTTCATCCATTACAATGGACTTTTTCAGGGCATTTGCGGAGTCATAGGAGGCACCGCTGTATCTGAGACAAATTGTAAGTTGTCCGCAATATCGTGTGATTGGAAGCCGAACAAGTGAGTTACTATAAAGCAGTTGTAATCAGCTTTTTCTTAATCACAATTGCAATTAGTGTACGGGACATCTCTAGTTATAAATACACAGGGTCCCACACAATTAAGGGCGGCCCAAAGCAGACAGTCCCATTCACTCAGCACCGTAATACGTGCTGAACTTGTGTTTACAAGGTGATTCTCCTGGTCCCTATCCAAAATGAAGAATGCTTAAAAAATATCTTCAATAGCTGTAAATCTAGGAAGCTAGTTGGGAAACTGTAGTAAACAAATGGAAGTCCAGACTTCTGGTGTAGATTAAGAGATTCCTTTATTTAAGTTGTTGCAAGATGTTAAGAGGAAAACCCCACCAGGAGCAGCTGTCCTGCTGCTCAGCCCATACCCAACTGACACTCACAGACATCCAACATTCTATCCATCCAACAATCCACATCACACTCATTCTGGCTGAGCAGCAGGTAAACATAAGTTACAACAGAAATAGTGTACGCTATTTTAAAATGTTGATTCCTACACGCCAGCCGATAGCAGATAATGCATCCTAGTGGGTTAGGTTTCAGCAATCTGTTAAATAAACAGCTCGCCTTGAAAATATGAATGCCTCTGTTCCTCCTATTTTATAACTGGAATTTTGGATCGTTTTTAATGCTTCCTTATCTCGTGCATGAGGAACTATAACTGTTGATAACTCAATTCGTAACAATATGTAGTGGCAGTCTAGTGGTTGCATGTCACGTCGGCGACGTGACGTGCCGGCGGCCATGTTGGCTGCGTGCGCATCGCGCGGCAGAAGCGCGAAGAGCCGGTACGAGCAACACAGGCTCGGCGCTCTTTAGGGGAAATTAACTAATAAATACAGTTAACTCCACAACGGCTCCAGCGTCTTCCTTGGGGGTTGAGGCAACATTACAATGGCGACGAGGGTAGGATAGCAGACCCCCCCCCCCAGCAAGGAAGCAACACCGAGAGAAACAGCAACCACACAGGTGGGCAGAGAGCACCAGTGCCAAGCAGGACCACTGAGCCAGGAGCCCAGAGGAACAGAGGGCCAGGAAGATCAACAGCTAACTCACAGGTACCCTAAAGACCATGGTGAACAAAGTGGACGATGAAGAACCTCGCAGAGACTATCAGAGCAAGAGATCAACGGAGAGGGGACCCACCAGATGGCAGTGCAATGCAGGCCCCTCAGGAAAACAGGCGGGAAGCAACAAGAAGCCATGCTATAGGTGCGGGAGCTGGTCACACGAGGCACACGACAGGAAGTGTCCAGCATTTCGCGCCAAATGCTTGTATTGCGGCATAATCGGTCACTACGAGAAAGTATGTCAAAAGAAGGCCTCCAAGGGCACGGTGAGATATGTCGGTCAAGGCAGCAATGATCATGAAAAAGGGACTGAGGAAAATGTCGTCACAGTACTCTGCATCTACGACCAGGTGTTGAGCGTGGATGGGCAAGTCCTGGGCATCGATGGCAAAAGGACAATGAAACCGGTCCTGGAGATGTCAATAGGAGGAATCACAATCAGTGTGGTGGCCGACACAGGCTCACCCTACACCATCGTCCAAAGAGCGGTGTGGGAGGAGAAATTCGCACCGCGTCTAGGCCCAAATCTAGAAAAGCTGGACATCCGTCCCGTCACGTACAACGGGGACCGCATACCAATGGCGGGATTCAGGCCCTTGAACTTCGAATTTAGAGGCCGGTCCGCGCACTGCAAGCTCTACATGTCGGAGAAGGGCCCCTCAGTCCTAGGATGGCTAGACCAAGGCGACCTAGGCATAAAGCTGGATCCGGGAGGCAAAGAGCAGATATTACTAACGGAACCGGAAGCGTCGCCCGACCTCAATAGATGGAGGAGCGAATACCCCAAGGTATTTGGTGGCATGGTGGGAAGATTGGAGAAAATCGCACACAAAATCATTCTGAAAGAGGATGCCGTGCCTGTGGCCCACAAGGCGAGAAATGTCCCTCAGGCAGTGAGGGAAGCAGTACAGGAGGAACTTCACGACTTTGAAAGAAAGGGGATCATCGAGCCCATCACGTGTGCTGAGTGGCTGGCACCTTTGGTGGTAGTTAAGAAACCCAGTGGGAAGGTCAGGCTGTGTGTCGACCTGCGCAAACTGAACAAAAATATCGTGGTGGTGAGGTTCCCCTTACCCAGAATAGAGGAGATGCTGGCCAGCACCAGGGGAATTAAGTGGTACTCCACTATAGACTTGACCTCAGCCTACCACCAGATAGCACTACACCCCGAGAGCCGCAGACTCACATCATTCATCACCCCGTTTGGGTGTTATCAGTTCCGCCGAATGCCGTTTGGACTGGCCTCGGCGGCAGCGGTATTCCAGAAACTAATGCACCAATTGTTCAAAGACACCACCGGCGTCCAATATTTTCAGGACGACATCCTGGTTATGGGGCGAGATAAACCCGACCATGACGAGAAGCTTGGAAATGTACTGAAGATCCTAGAGAAGAAGGGACTCACAGCGGAATGGTCCAAGTGCCGGATCGGGATGGGCTCGGTGACCTACCTAGGGCATGAGATAGGAGTACAAGGAGTAACTCCGAAAGCAGAGAACGTGAAAGCGATCTGTGAAGCACCTCCACCCACCAACAAGGAAGAAGTCAGATCATTCCTTGGAATGGCAGAATACTATGGCAAGTTTGTGCAGCACTTTGCTTCCAAGACTCACCACATGAGGCAGCTGACGAAAGAGAATACAGAATTCCGCTGGTCAGAGGACGCACAAGGGGAATTCGAAATCATCAAGAAGGAAGTAGCAGGAGCAATACCACTCCAAGGGTATGACCCTCAAGGAAGGACAGTACTGACCACAGACGCCAGCCATAAAGGACTGGGCGCCGTCCTCATGCAAGACCGTGGGCAAGGAAGACTGGAGACACTAAGCTTCGCATCTCGCACGCTGAACGAAACAGAAAAAAAGTACAGCGTGATAGAGAAGGAGATGCTGGCAGTGGTGTGGGCTACTACAAGATTCAGACAGTTCCTATGGGGCACGAGGTTCCAATTGAGGACGGATCACAAGCCCTTACTGAAGGTGCTAACATCGAGTGGGCATGCCAATGCCACGCCCAGGATCTCCAAAATGTCACTGAAACTACTCGAATTCAGGTACGACGTGGAGTATATTCCAGGCAGCAAGAACAGAGTAGCAGACTATCTGAGCAGAGCAGCAGCCATGGAGCCGAGTGAGGAAGACAAGTCGGGAACAGAAGAATGGGTAGCACTCATGGAGGACCACGAGAACATCATCAGCCTTCAAGAATGGAAACAGGCGTATGAGGAAGATCAGACTCTAGAAGAGGTGAAGTTGTACATCACCCAAGGATGGCCTAACAAGAGACAGAACCGTGGGGAACTCAACCCATACTTTGAAGTCAGTGTAGAGTTGTCGATGGACGACCAAGGAATATTTATATACAGAGGAGAGAAAGTCATCCCCCCGACAAGTATCATCCCTAGACTACTGGACATGCTCCACGAGGGACACCTCGGAATTGGAAAACTTAAACTGAGGTCTAAGCAAAACTATTGGTGGCCAGGAATGGATGTAAGAGCTGAGCGACACGTCAGGGAGTGCTCACGGTGCCAGGGTGCAGACAAGACACTCAAACCACTGCGCCCGGCTCTGGGCACCTTTGATACCCCGAAAAATCCGTGGGAGGAGTTGTCAGTGGACATTCTAGGCCCGATCTTAGACATACAAGGAGTCCAAAAGTATGTATGCGTCCTAGTGGACAGGTACTCGAAGTGGCCGGAATTGAAGATAGATGAGACAATGGACACAGAGACCATCATAAAATTCCTGGCCGACACTTTCGTGAGGGAAGGCATCCCAAAGTCCATCCTCAGCGACAACGGCCCCCAGTTCAGATCAGAAAAATGGAACAATTTCATGCAAAGAAACGGCATCCTAGCGAAGCACACATCCATATACCACCCGGCGGGGAATGGTCAAGTGGAGCGTTTCAACAGAGTGGTGATGCGGTCGGTTCAAGCAGCCATCTCGGACAACAAGGATTGGGAGAAGGACATATGGCACATGCTGTGGGCGTACAGGATAACCCCCACAGGGACTGGTTATAGTCCCTTCCAGATACTGAGAGGCCGCGAACCATTCACCCAAGACAATCGGGTGTGGAAAGAAAAAACAATAGTGAGTGAATGGTCCCCAGCAGTGGTGCAAGCCAACATAGAGAAGGCACAAGCGGTTTACACAAAACACTATGATAACCGGAGGAACGTGAAAGACACTGGACTGGAAAAAGGGGAATGGGTGCGAGTAAAGTTGCCCATGCTACAAAGGAAAGGAGAGAGTAAATACAGCAAGCCCATGCAGGTGAAGGAAGTAATGGGCAGAGCGGCCCTGCTGAGTGACGGAAATGTATGGTCACAGGACCGCATGGCAAGATGTAACACAATTATAACTTGGGACCATGGCGGAGCAGATTTAGGAGATGGAGACGATGGAACTGGTCAACAAGAACATCCGGAGGTAGAACCTGAGACGAGAGGAGGAGAACAGCAAAGGGAAAAGGCTGGAAGCAGCGACCAGGAGCAGACGGTCGGAGAGGACCTGAGTGGTGTAGAGGGAAGCGCGGCTGCGCTAGGAAGCAGAGGAAGAAGCGAAAGAGCGAACCCCACTACCCCGGTAAGACTGACCCGGAGGGGTAGGGCGGTGGTCAAGCCAACAAGGTTCAGAGACTATGACCTGAGTGACGGACTGTAAGTTAAATGTTATGTGTTGGAAAAAAGGGAGATATGTAGTGGCAGTCTAGTGGTTGCACGTCACGTCGGCGACGTGACGTGCCGGCGGCCATGTTGGCTGCGCGTGCATCGCGCGGCAGAAGCGCGAAGAGCCGGTACGAGCAACACAGGCTCGGCGCTCTTTAGGGGAAATTAACTAATAAATACAGTTAACTCCACAACGGCTTCAGCGTCTTTCTTGGGGGTTGAGGCAACATTACACAATACATATTAAATGTCACAGTTCTTTTGTCTCGGAGACGTGTTATGCCAGTTGCAGTGGTGCTAGGAAAGTCTGCACCAGACTTTCTGTGATATTCCTTTGTCAATCTTACAAATCACATACAATATTTGCAGCAAAAGATTTGTGTAAAAAATAATATTTGTACTGTCTGAGCGGTGCAAAAACGCTTCCACCTCCTGGTCTTCACACTGTCGTTTTTGCAATCATCTTTTGAGGCTAATGATCGTAGAAATTACTCATCACTCGTGCAATCTAAGTTAATTGGCCCTGAAGCAAACAAGACAACATCCAGGACAGTTAATTATCACTTTCAAAGCAATATTAGAAACTGCTTCACTAAATATAGATTAGCGTGACTGTTCTCAGCGAGATATCCTTCTAAGAAAGGCATACTTTCAGAATCGTAAAACTGACGGTAATTGCAAAGAAAAAATTAGACACAACACTCAATTTTAGTGATGATAGGAGTAGAGGTATAATGGGCTTTATGAGGTCATTAAATATCTTTTTGGCAGACTTAATTTACATGCCCGTAAATTGTGACACCTTCAAAAGCTTAAGCTATTCTTCTATCATTTATCACAGCGAATGTAAGCAAGTAAACACAGTACAAATAGACAAGTGAGCAGCAGTGGCGTACCAAAACCTTAGCAAGTAATAGTGAAGGGGGGCCCTTACAATGCCAAACCCCCCAGTCACCCACCACCCTGTAAAACGGCTTCACCTGTGCCTCTTGCATCCACATGACCTTAGCAGGAGTTTCCATGATGCAGTCAACATCAAAAGGTGGGATGAGCATGCTCTACATAAATGCACACTGATTACTGAGCTGTGTTCATACTTCTTTTTCTAGTATTATTATTTTCTTTAGTAACACAATTTAACTTTAGGGCCTCAGTGAATGCCTTAATAGAGGAATAGGTTTGGAAGGGATGTGCAAATGAAAATTAAATCTGGTCACCAAAAGGCAAGCTAATTCAATTTTGGCAGAGCAAGTTAATCTACCATAAACTTGCAGAGCCCCCATTCTATGAAGCAGACAATTCCTCTTTCCAGTTAATGCCTTATTCTGAGTGCCCAGGTGTAGCACCAGTTTATCTAGGGCTTAATGTTTGCCCCCCCCCCACCACCACCACCACCTCCGTGGTTCACTTCTAGGGACATCAATGGTAGTCTGGCTAGTGGTACTTTAAACATTGCATATAATAAAAAGCTTAGAGAACATAACACAGATGTGTGTAATGGCCCATGCAGGCGTGGACAATATGAGTAATTGCTGTTTTGAGTAATAGACAGGGCCACTGGAATTATTTGATTCTGTGGCTATGTAATTTTCCGCATTATTATGCATTTGCTACATAACTCATAATCTGATGCATATGTTTCAGATTGTAGCAAAACAAAATTTGTTTCTAACTCAAACGGATCAAAAGTTACTAAAATGTAAGTGACATGTGTTGCCTTGCAGTAGAAGACCTGATGCAAAAGATGACCAGCCACATTTCCTTTGCTTTTCACTATATTTGTATGTTTAAACTGGTGCAAATTAGGGCAATCTTTTGCCCAGGAAGTGTAACCTGTTAAAAGATGCCTAAATAAGGAAGTAATACTCTCACAAAATGTGACATACTACGCCAAATATTTTGCCTTTTCTTGCTGCATAATATAGTCAACCCTGACAAATAATGTGGTCCTTTCCGCTGCATAAGTCCAATGTCCCTGGTAAAAAAAAAAAAATGTCATTACTAGTTGATACATTCAATGTAAGAGATGCGGTCACCTTTTCAATCCATCTCCTTGGATTAATATAAATCACATGTCCCTACAAAACACCTCCCCTCAGTTTATCACTTATGCAGGTGGCACCATGCCTAAATTTAAATATGTCAAACAGGGCAACTAGGTTTAAGTCAGGTTATCTGTGACATTTCATTGTTTACAGCAGGTAAAGTGTGACATTTTCAGGCCTCATATGTGACACTCTGACTGACACCTTAGAGAAATCCTTTCTGCACACGTAGCAGTAATTTTCCCTGATGCACGGTCAGGCAACTTACCATAATGGTGTCAGGTAATTCACCTACCAATACAAATTGACCTTATTTGGACATCTCTCAATATCACAAATCCACTTTCAGGAATAATTCTCTTACAGCCACCTGCCACTATCATCACCTGCCCAGTAAAATCATGTGCTTGGTCCCCTTCCTCGCAGCACCTTGGACACTTACTTGGTATCAATGACTGTCGTGTTATACACGAGAACAAGATTTTATTTTGGAAACTAAAAAAAACAGTGCTTCTGTACATTCCCACTATGTGTGCAACCAGTCTGAAAACATGAATGCACTTTGTGAAAACAATGAAGGAAAAGACTACTAAGCTCCTTCAGTTTACAATAAATTATTAATTAGACCTTTCACGGTGACTTCACATTATTAGAATTCAGCTATGAGCAGTTAATGCATTGCATTCTGGCACTTGCAGTCCTGTCTATAATGGGAAAAGTAAAATGACAAGAGCCATATTTAAGAAACAAGATACATCTGGCAAGAGAGAGGTTGAGGTCTCTGCTTTAGAATCTTGCAACCTAATGTGGTTATTTAACATTGAATTCAATGACTTTTTTTATGTAGCGCAGAGGCTTTACTTTGGTTTAAAATAAAGGCATGAAGCTCTTGCAAATAATTTCAATGAAGCTGGTCACTTTAGTTTTTCAATGACATGCTTTTATCTGTATATATTTTTCAATTCTTTATAAACACTATGTATTGCATATTGCTTTTAACTCTGGCCTAGCACATTATTCAAGTTATTCAAAAACTGCCTGAGGGAAACAAGAATTCTGGGTTTCCATCAGATCCTTGATTGACAACATTGAGAAATCACTCACAATGACTATCATTTACAGTCCTCACCATATGTTTTTTCCCTTATCAGTACATACTTTACACAGCTAATGTAACTTCAGAAGAAAACACTTTAGAATGTATTAGAATGTTTTACAGTAGTCCTAATGACCCCTTACCAATACCTTAAATAAACAAAGACATAAAGGAAATTTTAAAATGAATACAGGTTATGTTCATATAATGTTTTTCTTCATAGCTGTGTGTAGGCCTTTGCAGAATCTTAAAATGTGAAGAGCGGGCTGTCATTTTTCTGTGGGACAGGTGGCAACCCACCTGTACTCCAGTAAGTTCTATGTTGCCTCTTCACTCTAAAATGTGCAGTGTTCTATGGAGGACGCTCCCTCTCAGGGGCCCCCCACCCACTCCGGAAAGGTGTCTGGCAGCGCTTAGACTGGAAAAAAAAAACAAAAATGATGTTTTGTTTCTTTTCAGTCCAGGGCCAGCGCTGTTTCAGCTCAAAGCAGGCAGCACACTGCAGTAGCATTAGAGAGAGACACACTGCACAGACAAGCTGAGGGCCCCCCTACCTGTAGAGAAGACCGGGGGGTTTGTTACTCCCCTGGTGAGCACAGATTCTGGCTCAGAAACTTAACTGAAACATAGATCCTGGGTCAGTAACTTTACCCCAGCATTGCATAAGGAGTAGTAGTTATGAATGCAGATTTTTATTTGAGCATAAGTTCGGGATTAGAAGTAGAGGACAGCCAGAGTTGCTGCCTGAAATATTCATCACAGAACAAGGGGTAACCCAGAAATAATCCAAAGGACTTGGGTAGTTTTATGATACACAACAACAATGGTTCAAACGGAACAGTGCACTATTTGAGTAAGGTTCAAATGAGTCCACTTGTCAACAATTTCTCAATAAGCCCAAACTGCATAATTCAAGGATGGGAGTAAATACTATTCAAAACAATGAGGAGAATATGATGTATTATTGTAAATGTTCTTCATCACACGCCAAGGAAAAAGCACTTTTGTATGTAACAATTTTTAAATTCTGAAAAATAATAAGTATGAACACATTATATAAATATATGGACGCTCCAAAGAAATAAGTGAAAGGGTGCCCACGAAAAAAAGTGCTTTCATGGAATAATTTAGATAAGAAAGAGGAAAGGAGATATACTCAATACACCTGTCATTTTATTTGTATCGTAACCTGTTCGTATGTACTTATTATACAACATGAGTATAGTTACATTTATATAGCGGGAATTGTATTATTCTGAATTGCCCCTTTGTCTAACCAAATGACAAACCAGGCTGTAGAAAGTGTTGACGTTTCGACCCGGTGGAGTGTGGGTGGATAGTCAAGCAGAAATTGATGAATTTACAGGCTTTCCCTTCTGATTAAGTATGACATGTAATTGTTTAAGTAGCATTACGCTATCTCCAAAATGCATGTGAACTGCGCACCAAGGACCCTATTCACAAAGCCATTTTGCCTATAAACCTATATTTATGGCTGACAATGCCTCTATTTATTTCTGTCAGGGATCCATAGAACAGCTTGCAGACGTAAGTGGTTTTAATACTGTCTAATTGTACACCACTGCAGTATATAGCTTGGCAGCATTAAATTCCACACAGAAGGCGGAGAGAGTGTGATTCAGGACGTGGTTTGTGAACGACTTCAATTGTGTGTTTGTTGTCATTCATAAACTAGTCCTCGTCCTTTTCCCATCTAAGGAATGGCCACAGATTTACTCCACCATAGTGCTGGAGAAAGTCTTTGTCCATGGTGTAAAGCGAAAAAAAAACACAAAACTTCACAGGCCGTAGAGATGTACTGTCTGTACTACTCTGTCTGTATAACTCTGCATGGGGGAATAGAAAATATCACATGACATTCTAGTAGTACGCCTAAAATGCTGTGACTAGCACAGCTTTCCAGATGAACCGCTGGGAATTGTTTTATGAGATTCCCAAATGGTTCAGGATTGCATGGGGATTCCAGTGACCCTCGTCCTCCTCTATCTGTCAGCGGCATTTGATACCATCTCACATCGGTTGCTGCAGGACAGATTGAGGGGTAAAGCTCTTGAGTGGATCCAGAGCTTCCTATCGGGACGTACACAGAGCATCCAGTTGGGGTCATTTGTATCTTAGAAGATAGGGGTAGATAGGGGTGTCCCGCATGTGCCTATGTGACACCTCTGGCAGACATCATCAGAGGCCATTGGTTTGAAACTATCTCCTATGCGGACGAAACGCAGCTAATCGTCCCTATTGAGGAAGATATTATGTCAACCCAACGGAAATTTAGAAGCTGCATGTCCAATATCGCCGTCTGGATGAGGAGGAATTTCCTACAACTTAATTCCTCAAAAACAAAACTTCTGCTTTTCGGAAAGGCGGAGACAATTTGGTCCCCTGAGTGGTGGCCACCCGAGCTAGGGGAGGCTCCGCTACCCAGGAGATGGGCCAAGAATCTGGGTGTTAGGATAGATGATGAATTATCTATGGAGGAACAGGTCAAGACAGTATCCGGCATGTGTTTTGGCACAATGAGGATGCTCAGAATTTTTTTTCCCTGGATCCCTCTGTCGGCGAAGAAAACCCTTGTCCAGTCACTCTTGGTGAGTCAGCTGGACTATGGCAACTCGCTGCTGGTGGGTGCCAGGGAGGACCTACTAATCCGTCTACAGGTAGTGCAGAACACCGCAGCCCGTCTCTCCCTAAACAAACCGGCACGGACTCCATCTGCCCCTTTGTTGAACCAGTTACACTGGCTCCCAGTGAGAAAACGAGCTATCTTTAAGATGCTCGTTGTTGTTTTTAAATCATTACAGGGGAAAGGACCTGTGTGCCTCAGAATAAACTCAAGTGGTATCAACCAGCATGACAATTAAGATCTAGTAATGCCAACCTTCTGTGTACTCAGAAGATACAGAGGGCAAGAAAGGGCGGTAGAGCCTTCCGTCACCTGGCCCCGAGATACTGAAATAAACTGCCAGTAAACATCAGGGCCTGCAGCGAGCTACCCAGGTTTAAAAAAACTTTTAAAGACATGGTTGTTTTAGACGGGCGTGTACTCCATATCTTCTCCCACAGCGCAGAGAGATCCCATTGGGGATGATTTTGTGTAAATTGAGCCCAATGAAAATATCGAAAAGTATAAAATATCACTGAATATTTACCCTAACACTCTTGCAGCCTGCATACATTGTTAAAGTAGGTTACAATACATTTTGGGGACTAGGTTCCCCATGCATAGCCAGTCTACTACGTTTCGGTTCTCTTAAGTTTAGTCCCCGACAAGCACAACTAAACTAGCAGTATATTCGATGTTTATTGTTAAAAAAATATTGCCGACCATTAATTAATCGGCTCATATATGCCACTATGAAACTGTTTATTGAAGAACAATATTTGCACTTCTTTGCAGATTAGTGCCCTACTCGAATACATTTTGAACAATAAAGTCAGACTGGAAAATCATGAATAGCATCATAGTATTAATTAGTGTGAAACAAGGCAATTTAAAAGGTAGTGCAAAATTGACCCAAATCATCTCACGGCAAGAAGATAATCAACAGAAAACAGTTGTCCTGATTCACAGTCAATATATGTGCAGGCTGGTATTTATCTGTCGGATTTCACAAAAGGCATGGATGGTTTCACTATTGCAAATGTTTCACCACGAAAGAGTACGATTACGGCATAGTAAACGCCAGTCTTGGAGTGGGTAGTATGATTATCAAGAAGATGTGGTTTGCTGAAGGTTTTATAAATGCCCATAAACTTGAGAGCTTGTTGGCATTCAAAAACTCCTTTCCAGTTTCTTAAGAATGGTCATATATTTATTCAAGCAACAAGCTGCAGTAACTCTCCTTACAGGGTGCGAAGGGGAACGGAACATCGCCAAACCTGAAGGGGTCTAGGGAAGCCATTTCTTCAGGGTATAACCAGTTACAAAAGAAAAAGAAGAAAATGGGCACCCATTCCCGATTATGAAGTTATGCTCTCAACACAACTCTGCACTGAGGAAATAGTAAATGTTTTTATAACATTGCAGGTATTATGCCTGGAAATCTGTGATTGATACACCTTTTCAAACGTGCTAAAGGAAATGTTGGAAACACCCGTTGGCCATCTGTATGTGGTAAGGACCACGACCCCAACGTTTTTCACAACAAGGGCAATGTCTGTGAGGCTGAACAAAGGTCAGCCTGACAGACAATCTTCTTGTTCAGGCCAGGCAGCCAGGAGCTAGGCATGTGCTAAATGTGGAGGCTCCTAGCTACCTGAGCTGAACTTTGTCAGACTGAGGATTTCACAGCACTATGGGAATGATCTCCTCAGCCTGGTAAAAGTGCCTTGAGGCCATCTGCTTCATTGACAAGGGGGAGCATCACTGATAGCCTCTGACCTGGGCACTTCAGTTTTAAGCTTTGCGGTGCCCAGGGCCAAGTGTCAGTCAATGACACCTTGTCACACAGGGGTGTGGGGATCGCAGTCTCACTGACCACATCTCACTCTGTGATGAGTGAGGGACTGCTGCCTTTGCTCCTTGACTGACCTAGGTCAGACAATGAAGGAAGGCAGCTTTCCTAAACATCCTGGGACCTCCAAGACCTCCCTTCAGGCCATGTGCAGTAAAGGTAGGTTTTTTTTTTTTTTTAATGTTTGGTGAGTGTGTGTATGTATGTATTAATGTATGAAGGCATATGTATTTGTGTATTTGTGAGTGAGTGTTGTGAATGTGTGTGTGCAAATGCATGGGTGTGAGTGAGTGTGTATGTTTGCGTGTGTGGCCCCCTTCTCTTCTAAAATTACCAGCCGCCACTGTTTATTAATTCCCTAAAGCCATGGATTTAGAGGCACATATAGGAGTATCTGCACAATTGTAAATGCATGACATTTAGTGAATTTGGAACAATGTTTGGGGCTCAGCCCCTACTAAAAAACGGAACATAGTAGGACTACAGCATTAGACATGATATCACTGAAGAAAGTATTCAAGTTATATTACAAGTAGGGCATAAGCCTGAGAACTACCTTGCACAACACCATTCTGGTGCAGAACTGAAAGGAAGCATAACCACAAATGAATGGAAGATGGGATTTCTTCTGAAATAAAATGTTATAGTCACCATTACGGTCAGTGACGTTGTACAAAAACAAAATTAAACCTAAAAGCTGTGAGACTTCGCTTTTACTGACACATTGATGATTTTTTTGGGTAAAGTCCACCAACTTCATGAAATATCACGAAATTTGCACATTTTTATTAAATATTGTGCACCAATACAACTGCGAAAATATGCATGTGGGGAAAACTTAGTGAATTACGATTGTGCAGACTTATTATATAGCAAAATAAATGTAAAATTTCGGAAGGGCTTTTTGTACCTATTTTTGTATTTTGAATACATTCCTTTCTCTTTAGAGATTTTCCTTTAATGTTCTTGTTGATGGGACACTTTGCCTGGCGTATACACTAGGAAAATGTACAGAACTTGGCAACTTCTTGAAGTACAAAAATTATGAAATTTGGCCTGACAGGGAACATTAAAAAAAATCATTCCCAAGATGAAACCATCACTAATACTGGCTAGAATATCGAAACTGAAAAAGAAAGTAAACTATAAAAAGCTTGTTCCTGAGTTAACCCCTTGCGTGCTTCTGTCGGCCGTTGGCCGACGGCAGCACTACCTCGCTAGTGCTGCCGTCGGCCAACGGCCGACACGGCCCTGCCCATTTTGCGGAAGTGCCCCACTGCCGCAAAATCGCGCCCGCAGGAAAGGGGGTAAGGTACACTGCATATAAATTAAGTATTTATTTATATTTATATATTTCAGTTAGTTATACTTATTTAAGGTAATTGTATGCTATGGAACTTGCCTTGAGGGGTGATGGAGCAGGGGAGAGACAAACATTTTTGTATACCGCTTGTAAAGTTAAACTCTCATAATCATAATGACTAACAGAGTGAAGCATGTGAATTAATTAACAAAATGCATGTAGATAAACACTTCACGTGGGAAAACTAATTGCTGTTCTGCAAAATAACGTACTAATAAAAGTGAATCAGTCATATTAACATAGAGCTGTAATAATATATATTTAATCAAATAAGTATGAGTGTTTGTGCATGAATAGAAAATCCTTTGTGGCAAAAGAAAAATACAATTGGTAAGTAAAATGACGCTATGTGTTTGCTTTTGCTAGGTAACAACTAACTGGGAAATTAGAATGGTGGGAGGTAAACAGAAGGGCTATAATTCTCAATCTAATTTCTGTTTTGTTTATTTTCGCATTAGTTCCCATTGAGGCCTGCGCAGCCTGGCCAGGGAAAATGGCTGTTTACGGAACCATTGACAGCGCATTGGAAAAATATGGCTTCAACGCATGTGCTGTAAGCTGAACGTGTGAATAGAATGGTCTGTGCACGGAGTAAAAGATGTCAAGGTCAGAGTGGCTTGGCACCTGGATATGTGCCAAAGGATGACTGCTTCTAAAACCGTGTGAGAGAGGAAACATATTGGAAAATAATAACAAAAAGTGTTACAAAAGGAGAATGACAAGCATAAATTTGAGATGAATGCCATGGGAAAGAAATTCAGAATGACATTGCTAAAATACGAACTGGCTTGGACAAGGGAGACATGAGGTGATCATCACCACCCCTCTAATGGACCAATCAGAAAGAACTGTGGACCCTAAAAGTTTTAGTATTAAGCTAAATAGTTAGAGAAAACAGGTATAAAAGGGCTTGCGTGAAAGGGAGAAAAAGGCATTGCTCCACAAATTTTATTTTGCACCAGACATGCTGTCGGTTTGGACAATTTTAGGGTGCTAGAAACTTGGAAATATTTTTAGACTTTAATTTTGATGGAGCAGAAAAGATTGATCAATTGCAGAGTTTTTGTTTTGGAAGGGGGGCATTGAGGAGAACAGAGAGACAGCTTTGGGAACCTGTGCAAATCTGTCATTTCTCTTATGACAGATGGTTAATATACTTTTCTAATTTTCATTTTTCTTTAACAAGTACTAAATAAATTGCTTACATTTTGCTTGTTAAATAAATTGCTACATTTCCTTTCTCAAATGAAGTAGATAAAACTATTTTAAATGTCAAACTCAAGTCTGTTTTATTTTAGATAAATGTCATGGCAGAATCAAGAAATGTCAAAGTTTACTGTGATTGAGCTGGTCTTAATCGCCATCAACTGACTTCTACTAGTTGGTCCATCGACCAAATAGCGGAGTACCTTGATGTATTTGTATTCCTATTACACAGGTTAGCATGATATCGAAATCTTGAAATGTATATAATGTATAGAGTATAGAATGTAGGTACCCCGCTAACCAGCAGCTCGCCTTCTTTTTCACTGATTCAGGAGTAGAGTGGTGTGTGTGTGTATGACTCACGGTGCTATGGGCCCCACAGATGAGTAGAAATAAGTTGCTCCTGGGTACAGTGGGATGAATATTGAGGGTTGTTAGAGAACTCCGCTGGATCAGATTTCTTGGTAGCAGAGGTCTGGTTACTATAGGTCAGTTTGGAGATTATTGATGTTTTATGTTTAACACTATATGCTGAGTTTGTATTACGTTATATGTAGTCGGAATTTTGAAGCTTCCTGGAAGTAGGAAGTTGGTTGCCCTGTATGCAGGCAGGGGAAAATGTGTGGCAAGAGAAGTCGCACAGTACATTGTCTGATTTCTAAGTGGTAACATCGTCGTGTTTTATCGTTAGGGAGATTTTCAGTGTGAAAGTGGTGAATGAATAGCGAAGACAATCTGTGAAATTTCAGCCTTAAGAACAGGAGTCTAATGTACTCTGACTAAAACTTATCCCTAGGAGAGTAATAGGTTTTCCCCTTAGCTTGAAAGAAGGGTAAAGTAGAGGAAAGTGCTACTTTATCGGCAAGGCTAAATTCTGTGGTAGAGAAGAGGTAAGCGCTGTCTACTGGAAATACAGAATTCTTGTAAGTTTGGACAAACTATCTCTTTGGTTTTAGTGAAATAGACAATGGAAATGTTTTTGTGTTGTAACCAACTGATTTAAGTTGTATAAAATATATAAATATTGTGCCAATACATTTTGTAAATGAGGGGTCAGTAGAAGCAGGAGTGAAGCTGACATCAGCAAGAGTCGCTCTGGGATAGGTGCGCGTGACTGTGACATAGATTGCTCAGATTGGTACGTTAGTGTGAGATGCGCTGGAATAGGCCAGAAATCGTGTGACGTATGTTGTGCTGATTGGTGTGTTAGTGTGAGACGAGCTGGGATTGTTATGTTATGTTATGTTATTTATAATCTTCTATAGCGCACGGCTACTCCGAAGAGCATCCCGGCGCTTTGGCGAAGAGAAACTAGGTACAGAGTAATAACACAACAGCTAAAAACTGAGGAAAAAGAACCAAAGAAAAACCCTATTCGGAAAACAACCAAGTTTTTAATTCCTTCCTAAAAGCAAGAAGGCTATTTACCCTACGTAAAGACAAGGGTAGCTCATTCCAGCCCCGCAAAGCCAGATACCGAAAAGCCCGGCCTCCAATTCTGGAACGCTTGATGGCAGGCACAGCTACTTTAGCCAAAGAGGCAGATCGCAGAGCTCTGCTAGGCAAATAAAAAGAGAAGCGTTTCCCAATGTATTTGGGACCAATACCGTGAAGGGCTTTAAAGAGAAAAGTCAGGCTTTTAAAAAGGACTCTCTTAGAGATGGGCAACCAATGCAAAGTTTTAAGTAGCTCAGCGGCACTGGCCCGTCTCGGGAGCCCAAAAATGGCTCGAGACGCAGAATTCTGCACCACTTGCAGGCGGGTCAAAAGATTTGTAGGTAGACCCAAATAGAGGGCGTTCGCATAGTCCAAACGCGACCCTATTAAAGCCTGCATGATGGTATTTTTGTGGTGAAGTGACAGCAAAGGAAGAAATTTCCTCAGCATCCTGAGAATGCCAAAGCATTTCCCTGAAAGTCCGATAATATGGGGCCTAAAGGATAAGTCACAGTCAATCAGAATTCCGAGGTTTTTCGCCTTGACTGGTCAGAATAATGGTACAGATTGAAGGAAGTACACGATCTTATTGAACGAGATTAAGTCCGTGAAAAATAATTATTATTATGAAGAAGACAGATAAAATCTTCATGGTTTAAGAAAATAAAGAATTTGTTTAAAAAGGACAAGAAAATAGTTATGAGAGAGGGAAAATTGCTTCCTCCACCGAAAACGGCAGCATCATACATGATGACAAAATATGGCTATCATACTTGCATATGGTCAGAAAACTGGGTGAAACACACTAAAGATGACGGAATATTGGCATTTCCAGAAACGGGTTCATTTAGCACAGCACTGTTACGTAATCTAAGAGAGAAAATGATAAAACTTGAGCCGAGACCTAGACCAACACAATTTGAGGCTATAATCGAATGGGAGGATGAAATGTCTGAAAAAGAGAGAGAGAGATTCCAAGATGTAAGAGAATGTAGAGGCAGTTCAAGAGGTTTATGGGGAACGACTCATGAGAGTAGAATGAGAAGATAGAGAAATGCGGATATGTGGGATGGTATGTATCCAATGCGAACAGTAGAAGAGAATGTTGGGAGAAAATGTACAGAAAAGAGAAAAAATGTATTACCAGAAAGGAGTGAATGTGGAGTGAGTGATACAGAGGACGAGGTGCTGGAAAGCATTTCGAATAGAAGACCCCCACCATATCAGTCAACGTCTGCAGCGGTGACTCCAAATGCACCCCCACTGGAGATTGGAATAACAGAGACCCCAAAAAGACACTTAGAAGGAAAACATACTCCAGAGAAACAGGAATTAGTACAGATTGAAAAATCAAGTACCTCAGAATCAGAGAGATCAACAAACGAATTAGCAGAGAAAATCCAAGAATTAACAAGAAATATAGAAGCTGTAACTGTACCAGTAACTATAGGTCCCTTAATACCTGTTTTTGAAAATCAGAGAATAAATGAGCCTTCATTAACCATTCCTTTAAATCCAAGTTTGCAAAAAGTAAGAGAAAAAATGTACAGAGATCTGAATGAAACCAAGAGTACTATTAGAATGACACCAACAGATTTAACTATGAATCGGAGTCCAATATATCGGATACCTATGGGTACGGAGTTAGCAACAGAAACTCCGGAGAAGAGTGTAACTGATATAGATTTGACTAAAACTCCAGTAGGGCCATCAGCTAAAGAATTAAGATTAAAACACTACAGAAAAAAGATTCAGGACCTAAACTTTTGGATGTGGTTAGACTAAAGATAGATATGGAAGAATTAATAATTGGGACAATTGGAACAGAAAAATTAAAAACATACCAAGATGAGGAGTTAATATTTATGAGTAAAAGTATAACCTGGAGAGCTCAAAATCTACATGACAGACTAGAGGAAACAGCAAATAAACTAGGAATAGAATTTGCAAAAATAAAAATGTTACAGAAACCTTATCGAGTAGATTTCACTGAGAAAGACATAGATAATTCGAACACAGCAGGAAGATTGATCCAAATAAAGGAATTGATTGTATTACTGAAGAAATGGGGAGATTTAGATTGATGGAGAACTAGACAGATGAAGAAAAAGGAAGAAGCCAATGACAAAATATCTTTAGCTTTCACTGTTAAAGAAAAAGAACCAGTAGTAGCAACAGAATACCCTATGAGAGAAATACCAGGGGAAGGATTTGTACATGTGCCCTGGAGTAGACAGGAAATATTGTCATTTACAAATGAGTTTTCAAGACTGCAAGAATAACCAGTAGAATGGTATAGGCAAGTGGATAGGTTTGTAAAAGTTTCAAAAGTGTTGTGGGAAGATTTATATTAATTATTTGACATAGTTGTACCATCAGATTTATGGACTGAATGTAAAATCACTATAGATTGGCCAAAAGAAAAACTTTTTGAAAAACAAAATTCCACCAAAAGAAACGGAATGGTTAAAAATCGATAGGACTACACAAGAACCTAAAGAATCTGTACATGCTTATTATGAAAGGTTGCTTCTAGTTTTCGAATAATATAGTGGATATGAGGATCTAAGTGAAAAAGATATGAGTCATTTCGTATATAGGTATGTGTTTGGTTTGAAACCTGACATAGGAGACATGATAAGACGCCACATAGGCAGCGTAAGTTAAAAGAAAAAGCAATGTGGGCACAAGTAAAAGTTGCAGAACAACAAAAAGCCCAATTTACTAACCAAACTACTGACATGGGTCAGACAAAATTGAGAAATAATATTAGTAAAGGAAAAGGACAAATGAACATAGATGAGGCTTAAAAGAAATGGCCATGTCATCATTGTGGAAAAATAGGACATTGGAGGAATGAGTGTAAGTCACCCCCAAAGGTTAATCTGGAAAATAAATGATTGAATCCACAGGTGCAGAATGAGGTAAATCAACAGTCTCCACCACAGCAGCAGGTAGTCACACAGCAGGTTCAGGTGCCAGTACCACCACTCCCACAGTGTGTTAATCTTCAGAAATAGAGTGCAGAGACAGGATTCTACAGAGGATAACAGGTAAAAAGATCATCGCATGTGACTGCTGTTCCACAGTATTGGCTGAGATCGGTTGAAATTAGTCTGATGAAAGTTGCTGACGGGCCTAGGAGAGGAAGTGGAGTGCGTGCTTGGCGCAACTCTGGAGGTAGATCAATCTGGTCCTTTTGTGAATGGAGAGGTGAATGGTGTAAATGTTACTTTCCTATTGGACACAGGTGCTACCCGTTCTACAGTCAGATCAGTAGAAATTCAAAACCTTCCTCTCTCTGGAGAAGTAATCTGAATTGTAGGTGTGACAAACAGACAGATTAAAGCCCCACTAACACAACCTGTAAAAGTGGAAATTGGTACTTTCAAAGAAATGCATTGTTTTGTGGTATCTGACAGCAGTCCTGTAAATTTGCTTGGGCTACGACATACTGTTTGTTTTATTTTATTTATTTAAAGAGTTTTATATAGCGCTGGCTAGACCCGGAGGTATCAGAGCGCTTTACATGAGAATCAACAATGTAACAGAAAAAGTTCAACAATTACACAAAACATTCAAAACATAAGCAATACAATTAGGAGAGGAGAGAAGAGAAGAGAAAGGAGAGAGAAAAGTAGTGGAGGGGTCAGGGGAGGTGAGAAAGGGAGGATAAGGAAAGAGACAATAAGGAGAGACGAAAAGAAGTCTGTCAAAAGACCGACTGGGTAGGTGACGACCAAGGAGGGAATCCACGGCCCATCTCCCCTATAGCTAAACCAAGTAGCTCCATCGGGCATCAGACAAAATAGTTCAGTCTCAAATAAATTGAGAGAGGAGAGAAGGAGAGACATAGATAGAGGGAGGATGCGGGAGGAGCCGACAGGCGAGAAGAAAGGAGGGGCAACAATGTGGTTCAACAATATACCAGAAAAAGATCAACAAGTAAACATAATATCAAACAATCAGCAATACATTAGGAGAAGAGAGAAAGGAGAGAGAATGTAGTGGGGGGTAGGAGAGGTGAGAAAGTGAGGATAAGGGAAGACACAACCATAGAGACGAAAGGAAGTCTGTCTAAGGACCGACTGGGTAGGTGACGACAAAGGAGGGAATCCACGGCCCATCTCCCCTATAGCTAAACCAAGTAGCTCCATCGGGCATCAGACAAAATAGTTCAGTCTCAGTACATTGAGAGAGGAGAGAAGGAGAGACATAGATAGAGGGAGGATGTGGGAGGAGCCGACAGGAGAGACGAAAGGAGGTGCAACAATGTGGTTCAATAATATACCAGAAAAAGATCAGCCAGTAAACATAATATCAAACAATCAGCAATACATTAGGAGAGGAGAGAAAGGAGAGAAAAAGTAGTGGGGGGTAGGGGAGGTGAGAAAATGAGGATAAGGGAAGAGACAACCATAGAGACGAAAGGAAGTCTGTCTAAGGACCGACTGGGTAGGTGACGACCACGGAGGGAATCCACGGCCCATCTCCCCTATAGCTAAACCAAGTAGCTCAATCGGGCATCAGACAAAATAGTTCAGTCTCAGTACATTGAGAGAGGAGAGAAGGAGAGACATAGATAGAGGAAGGATGCGGGAGGAGCCGACAGGAGAGACGAAAGGAGGTGCAACAATGTGGTTCAACAATATACCAGAAAAATGAACTGTGTAAAATGAACTGTGCCATTTATTGCTCACCAGATGGCATAGCTTTCCAAACAGCTGATGATGATAGTCTGTATAAAATGACTATGTCAATAATGTATTCAGATAGAAATGAAACATTCCCTGTATGTGACAGGGAGAAGATCCCAATTGAATTAAAAGAAACAGTTAGAGAAGAAGTGTGGAACCTCACAGGAGAAGAAATAGGGCTAATGAAAGGAGTAAGTCCAGTACAAATCACTGTAAAAGAAGATGCCATATACTCAAATGTCCCAAAATGTAAATTGACACCAGAAATAATTGAAGGAGTAACACCAGTAATCAACAAATTTGATTGAGCAAAGAATTCTGAAAGAAATAATGAGCAATCCATGTAATTCACAAATTATGGGTCTGAAAAAGCCAAATGGCACTTTTAGAATAGTACAGGATTTGCCAAAAGTGAATAAAACAGTTGTCCATGTTTCCCAATTGTACCTAATCCAGCATTGATATTATATCAAATTCCACATGATGCAGAATGGTATACTGTCATTGATTTGTGTAATGCATTTTTTACGGTTCCATTACACCCTGACAGTCAGCTGATTTTTGCTTTCCGGTTTGGAGAGCGTATATTGGCATGGTGCCGAATTTCACAAGGGTATACTGAGAGTCCTTCAATTTTCAATCAGATACTGAACAAGTCA
This sequence comes from Lissotriton helveticus, assembly GCF_964261635.1. Lineage (NCBI taxonomy): Eukaryota > Metazoa > Chordata > Amphibia > Caudata > Salamandridae > Lissotriton > Lissotriton helveticus. The sequence continues at coordinate 1,609,302,112 of NC_136063.1, read as the reverse complement.
TTAGAGAGTTTGAACGTGCCAGAAAAATCAGTATTGGTGCAGTATATTGATGACCTTTTAGTGGCGTCAAAGACCAAAGAAGGTTGTATTTCAGATACTGTTGCACAATTAAACCATTTGGCAGAAGGAGGACATAAGGTGTCTCCATCAAAATTAAAATTTTGTCAACAGGAAGTGCAATATCTCGGTCATAGGATTGGAAAGGGAGTAATAAAAGTGACTTCAGAAAGAATCAAAATTATCAGAGGGATGAATTCACCAAAGACACAGAAGCAGGTGAGAATGTTTTTGGGAATGGTTGGGTACTGTTGACAGTGGATAAGTGGATTTTCACTAATTGCAAAGCCTTTGCAGAGATTGACAAAAGGAGATGTAAAATACCCTATAGTGCTGAATGAAAAAGAAAGGGAGGCATTTGAACAACTGAAAAACAGTTTATGCGAAGCGCCAGCGCTAGGCATGCCTGATTATGAGAGGGAATTTGAACTGCATTGCAGTGAGAGAGAAGGGTGTACATATCAGTTCTGATTCAGAGACATGGAAAAATGAGAAGGCCCATTGCATGTTTTTCAGCAGTTTTGGATCCAGTAGCAAAAGCATTGCCTGGGTGTCTGAAAGCTGTAGCTGCTACAAGTGTGAGCTAGGAACAGAGTTACCTGACACTTTGGATGTGAAGGTGAAAGATGATATTAATCACAAATGTTTTAATGTGCTTGAATACTGTACCAAACCAAGACCTGCCATTAAAGATGAACCTTTGGAGGAATCAGATTATGTGTTGTTTGTGGATAGTTACTGTTTAAGAACAGATGAAGGAGAATTGAGTGCTGCATATGCTGTATGTACAGTAGCAGATGTCATGGGAGCATCTTGTCTGAAAGGAATACGTTCTGCCCAAGTGGCTGAGCTGATTGCTTTAATTCGAGCATGCAAGTTGGGTAAAAATGTCCGAGGTACCATAGTGACTGATAGTCAATATGGATTCGGAGTTGTCCACGACTATGGACAATTGTGGTCCCAAAGAGGTTATATGACCTCTGCTGGATCTCCAATAAAAAATGGTGAGTTTGTAAAAGTGTTGCTTGAGGCGATACAGCTGCCAAAGAGTATTGCAGTGGTGAAGTGTGCTGCACATAAAAATGGAGATGATTATGTCACTGAAGGTAATCGTTTTGCAGACGCAATAGCCCAATATTGTTCAAGAAATTTAAGCTTCTATCAATCGGGACAGAAAAAAATAACATGTTTCAAGTCCTTTAATGCTTACCAACATAGTTGAGACTTGGCAAGAGGTTAAACAGTTTTAGGAAGATGCCAGTGAAGAGGAAAAAGATAGATGGATAAAATCAGGTTGCAGACAAAGAGAGGAAGATGAAATTTAGGTATACAAAGATGAAAGACCAGTTATGCTCGATAGCATGATCTCAAATATGGCCTGAATGTATCATGGACAAGCACATATTGGCCGATCTACAGGGGCGCCCTACCCTGCCCCCCACGCAAGTACCAGGTCATTCTTCACCTGCTAAGGGCTGCCTGGCCCCATTATGGCCGCCACCTCGGATATCACTTCAACTTGAAAAGCAGACTTGTTTTGCCCAATTTAAAGTGTCTCTTTTCTTCAATCACAATATAGTAAATTCTCCTAACAAAGGGAGAGACTCCTCGCTGGCTAGGTTGTAGAGTTCCCAACGATGTGAAACACTGGCCTCTCTTGATCCTATCTCACCTCACACTTTAAGGGAGGCCTGTCCCTAAAATGGCCACCAATTCGGACATGTTCTGCCCGATTCCTCAAATCAAAGAGCTTTAACTAGAGGCGGAATATCCTCTCCCAATAAAGGTGCAAGGGTGGTCTCAGGCTGAGCTCCTCTCTCCTGATTCAGCAAAGACCCCCCCTACGGACAACGCCGGACACGCCAATTACCTAGCAGCCTCACTCCCCAAGGGCCACCTGTCCCTACAACCAACGCACCGCCACGCCCGTCGTCCTCAAGCTCTCTAGGCAGGTTGGTCGCTCGACTGTAAAGAGTCAACCTGTTTAGACTCCAAGTGTCCGTCCAAGGAGCTAGAAGCCCGTCGCGTTCACACGCGAACTTCTGATCGCCAACCCCCGCACCAACAATTCGACCCCACCCCAGGCGACCAGTGAGGTCAGGAGCAGGTCAGTTAGCCCTAGCTCCCTCCCTCTCAAAGGCGTAACCCGATCTCTGTGCTGTCCGCCTAAGCTTCCCATTTAAGCCGAGGGCTTCTTCCTGGTGGAGCTCAGGGCTTGCTCGCAGAGAGGCCCCCTGACCGCTCCTCCTATTCCCTCCCCCCTCTGCCTAGGTATTCGGCCGCCCTCCTCGCCTCCCACCTCCAGACCACCCCATCTGAGGTCCCACGTCTCCCCTAGTCCAACTAAAATGCCTCCGGCCGTGCAAATGGACACGCATCCCTGCTCGTTCCTCAACCACTTGTCCCCGCTTGGACAGAACACCTTCGCTATAACATTCCCACACAGTCTCTCCTTCAAAGCAAAAAACGCTTTAAACAGAATTTAATTAGGCAACACCCCGTAACACTAATTGTGCACACCTACCACTGCTCATCTAGAGGGCAGAGGAAAATGGACGTAATTTTCGATACCATCAGGCCCGACCTGTGGGACATCAACTTTAACTCACTCCTCCCTGTCTCCAAAACCACCTTCACAGAACACAACAGAAAACTAACAATATCACACCTGAACCAACAGTCCCTGTCCGGAGACATCTCCATTACAATTTTCGTGAATGGCACCATTTTAATTCAGGCGAAAGATGAGAACCCAGAGTTCTTCGACTCCCTCTTCCCTACACTAAAGATGGCTACTGCTCACTACCCTCACCAGCCGTTCACCTCCCCCCATTGGCTCCCTACAAACTCCAAAGCCTAGGAGCATGCTTCCATCACCTCAACGATCCCATCCCCCGTGCTTAGTCACTATGCCAGTCATACGTCTCCCCCAGCCCTAGCCCCCCTACCCCGGACTGAGTCACGAGTTGACAACCCCCAGCCTCCTCCCTTTTCACCCAACCTTCCAGGACTCTGCCTCCCCTCCTACCCATCCGACTTCCAACCCTCCACCACACGTCTCCCAAAGCACTCACAGTCCTCAGTCTCCCACCCGTAGAGATCCCAGACCACCGATCAACTCCGCGTCACAGCCCCCTGCGCCAACCCCCACTCTACTAGTTCACATCGTCCCCCTCAGTGAAGATAACTATCACCTTCAAAGGGACTGCAACCCTCTTCCCTCTCTAGCCCTCTCACAATCGAACTAGAAACCTGAATCAGATCCTGCCACTCCTCTTATCCCCACCAAAAAATTAACTCGCCCCAAAGCCCCTCTCCCGCTCTAGCCCTCTCACAATCGAACTCTAAACCTGAACCTGATCCTCCAACTCCTACTATCCCCCACCAATAGCGACTTGCCCCAATGCCCCTCTCACTCAGAGTTCAGTTCCACCCTCCCTCCCCTCCCCAGCACTCAAGCTGATGCAACGCCTTGACCTTCTAGAAGCTCTGATCGCTACCCTGATTTATGGCCTGAAGGAAACCTTATACTCCCTAGAGAAACTCCAGCTGCCCTCCCCTCACGTCGCACCACCCCACATCCATCTGCCTCCCTTTAGGAAGGACTCTCTGCCCCCTATCGGGTCCCTGCCCCCTCAGGTTCTGGGCCTCCACTCACTAAACCCCGGACTGAGTCACGAGTTGACAATCCTAGAAGAACTATTCCCTCCCTTTCCCCCTAGGAAGTGAGAACCCTCGTCTCATCCTACGAACCCCCTTCTAACCAGCCAGCCCAAGCCCAACCCCTATACTCTTCTCCCTTCTCCTCGATTCAAGTCATCACTGGAGTGGGTAGGGACCCGCCTCATCGAAAAGCAGCTAGACCCCCAGCTTATCTCTCCTCCATACCCAGAGCTAAACCTGACAACCTGAAATTAAATGAAGACCCTCCCATGTTCATCAATAGCCGATCCGCCGTCAAACATGCAACGTAAATAGCCAAAGCCATCCTCTTCCACGACCTGGATGTAGCCTTCATCACAGAAACGTGGCTAAACACTCTATCCCCCCCATCATGGACATGCTGGTGCCGCCCGGGTTCTCAATTATCCACAAAGACCATTCGGCTCTATCCCTCCCACCTACTCAAACCTCCATCAAGTGGGTCAGAAACACATCGAGAGTCCCCCCAGACAAGCTAGAAGAAGGACTTAGCTCACTCCTCCTGAACTCGACAGAGCTCCTCTCAACCACGGAACTCACCTCGCTCTACCATTCCAACCTCGAGCTCATCCTGGATCAGCTGGCACCTCTGAAACAAAAAAAACCCAGAAGCATACCCTCCAGGTCTTGGTTCTCCACTGACATTAATGAAGAAAGAAGACACCTTAGATCCATGGAAAGAACCTGGAGGAACAACCACACCTCCCTCAACCGGGACCAACTCAAGGCAGCACGCAAAATCTACTATAATCATATCAAGAGCAAAAAGTCATCCTTCTTCTGTTCTGCTCTAGACAATGCTAAAAACCTCCCCAAAGAACTCTTCAACATCATCAGGAACCAAACCTCCAATCCAGTGATAGCCAGCATGGCGGCGTCCAAATCCCACTGTGACGATTTTGCTAGCTTTTTCCACGAAAACATTGCCAAAATTGATCGATCATTCAGCGCTATGCCCTCCTCCCGCACAGAGTCCCGCCCCCCTGCAAATAACCTTATCAAGCCAGCAACCGCAGCTATTCGCTGGTCATCCTTCAGGCCTATCCAGTATAAAGTGAAAAGCAATCTCATAGCCACCGCTAAACCCTCATCACACTCCCTTGATCAGCTACCCCAGAGACTGACCAAAGACCTGAAGCTCACTCTAGCCCCAATTTGGGCCAAGATCATCAACAGCTCTTTGAGTGAGGGCTCCATTGCTGACTGCCTCAAACTAAGTCAAGTCACGCCACTCCTAAAAAAACCCGGCCTTGACCCCAAGGACATGAACAACTTCAGACCAGTTTCGAACCTTCCGCTCTTATCGAAAATTCTTGAAAGATGTGTGCTGTCACAGCTAACACCAATCTACTCGACTCACACAAATCAGGGTTCAGAAAGGGCTGCAGCACTGAAACCACAATCCTAAATGTCCTGGATAATCTACACATGTCGCTCGACTCCAATCAATGTAGCCTTCTCATCCTCTTAGACCTCTCGGCTACGTTTGACACAGTAGATCATACCGTGCTACTCAATGTCCTCCAGGAGAGAGCAGGCTTGGAAAAGACGGTTCTAAAATGGTTCTCCTCCTTTCTCAACAAACGCACACAAAGAATAAAAATCAAAAGCTTCGAATTGGACCCCCTCCCCATTAGTAGAGGAGTCCCACAGGGGTCAGTACTCTCCCCGCAACTTTTCAACATCTACATGGAGCCCCTCACAGCAATTCTAAGGAACTCCAAAATCCCCTTCCACCTCTACGCGGATGAAACACAACTCTATCTGGAAACCACATCGATCGCAGACATTCACAGACTGAATGGCACACTCACAGAGGTTCAACATTGGCTCTCATCCAACCACCTCAAACTCAAAGATGAAAACCCCCAAATAGTAGAATGGCTCAAAGCCTTAAACGCCCTTAATGTTCCTCTTGTGCCTACAGACTCTGTAAAATCCCTAGGGATCACTCTTGACCCCAAACTGGACATGAAAGAACACATCTCAAAAACTGCCAAAAGTGCTTTCCTTAACCTGAAACTTCTCTACAAACTGAAACTCTTCCTCCCCTCGAAAGATCTGAAACAGGCCACTCAGGCACTGGTGCTCTCCAGAATTGACTATGGCATTGCAGCTCTGACTGGAACAGCCAAATCTCACCTGGGACCTCTGACCACTACCCTCAACTCCGCAGCAAGAATGGTCACGGGAAAAAAGAAATACGAGCACATCTCCCCGGCACTCAAGGAGCTGAAGTGGCTCCCTATTAACCAACGAGCCAGCTTCTGTACAGCTTGCCTCACACACAAAGCCCTGCATACAGGCAAACCAGAATATCTGGCCACCAAACTCAAAAGGACCGGTCAGTCTAGGAACTTCAGAAGCTCCAACACGCTCCTACTCATTCCTCTGAAATCACAGAAACACAAAACATCTAATAAATCCTTTGCGGGTAATGCTCCCAAGATTTGGAACTCCATACCCCCATATCAGAATGACCGCCTCCTTCCCGAAATTCAAGATGCTACTCAAAGCCCTCTTTCTTGAGCGCACTGGATGGTAATGAGAACCCCACATTTGACTTTGAAAGACCACTATCTCTATGATCCCAGAGCCGGATGTTTCGCTCTCGATCTCCGCCCTGTAGTGCGCTCATGTTGTTATCGTGCAGACTTTTACTTCCCGCCTGTGTTCCCTGTTCTTGTTTACCGTCCACACTGTCTTTTTGGTGATTATTTGTATTTGCTGTGAAGCGCTCTGATACCCCCGGGTCCAGCTAGCGCTATACAAAACTTCAATAAATAAATAATTAAAAAAAATAAATCTCCTGAACACACCGGGCATTGCAAATATACCTTGGCTCTGTAGAGTGGATCCAGACCATATACACACAAATGCATTGTATTGTATTTCTGGATCAGGATAAGCCCTGAGTAGACCAAGTAATGCACTTTATTTCATTCCGATGATCTTTGTACAGTTTTCTGCCGATACTTACAGTTGACTAGTGCAAGATTATTAATCAGTCTGTAATTAAATACATATATTTCATGTGTTTTTTGTGATAATGCACTTTTATGGTCCCGTGACCGAAATAAAGTTTTAGAATGGAAATAGCAATAAAAAGTCTTCATTACAAATGCTATGATGTATTACATTAGAACATGCAATAATACACATTTGCTACATTTCTATTTAGGCCAAAAATTATAAATGCAAGTTCTCCAAAAGTATCAAAAATGTACACACATTAGGGTTTTAACCTTCAATAAAGAGCTGAGATTCATATCTTCAGTAAAGTGCTGAGATTTGTCGTTGATGAATAAAAGAGCGACCAAAAGTTGCAAGATATTTTGCAGCACACATTAGTTATAACTGACATAATACAGAATGTCACTGAGGGATATTTTTGCAGATTGGATTTCTAGCATTTAAGGTAACTGAAATTCAGTTAGCCCCCCCAAGCTCCAATGTAGAAATGGTAACAGACTCTGCCAGGAAAAGATGGATAAAATAATTTTTGAAATTTGCCGTTACTGCAGGGCCACCCTGAATTTTCTGCCTTTCTGCTGAACTCTCATTCTGATGTCTGTAGAGCTGTGTACACTCTAAACAAAGGGCCGGTAAGTTAAATCTCACAAGTGGACGGCAGAACCCATTATGCCATCTAAAACAGTGACATTGTGAATATGACCGGAGGCCTGCTATCTGTAACCTGGCTATACAGGTTTTAAGTTGCAAATTCATCATGTCAAAATAACTGTTAGACCTGTCATCCTTAGGGTGGTCTTTCCCTCAACTTTTTGCCTTTTTCATCTCATTTTTGCTGATTCTTTTGTTGGCCTTAACACTCTAAGCACTTTACCACTGCTAACCAGTGCTAAAGTGCATGTGCTTCTCCCCTAAACATGATGACATTGGTGTATGACTGATCGGCATACTTTATGTACTGGTAAGTCCCTTGTAAAGTGTTAAACCATAATCCCAGGGCCTGTACTTCAAATGCTACTAGTGGGCCTGCAGCACTCAGTGTGCCACCCACTTAAGTAGCCTCTCAAACCTGTCTCAGGCCTGCCACTGCAGTGCCTGTTTGCAGTTTAATACCACTTCAACCTGGTATTTAAAACTACTTGTCAAGCCTTAAAAGCCCCTTTTATTACATATATATGTCACCCCAAAGGTAGGCCCTAAGTAATTCTAAGGGCAAGATGCTATGTAAGTAAAAGGTAGGACATGTACCTTTATGTTTTGCATGCTCTGGTAGTGACAGACAGCCTATTTTATTTCTCACTACTGTGAGGCCTACCCATTTCATAGGCCAGCATCGGGAATTCCTTAATATACTTCAAAGCTGAAATTCCTGATCATAGAGGAGTTTCTTTTTCATCTTTTTGATATGTTGGGAATGATAATAATATTGTAACACTTTATTCGATAACATTTTTTTATCATAAAAGTAGATACAATTTCGTTATATAAGAATAAAATTCATAATAATCGTATTTCATAATACAGAAAGGATAAAAATGTGTTAAAATACAAGGTCAATATATACATTTAAAAAGGCCATAGGACATAAAGTGCAGTGATAATCTTTCCATAATCAGCCAGATTAATTAATCCTAGTTTACTAGCTCATTTTCGACTGAATAAGCTTTGAACGTATCTGCCACGCTCTCCCCAAATACTTTGCTACTCCACAGATGGCCATCATAGATGTTGTGTCCGTTTCAAGATTCGTAGGGCCGTCATACAGTGCCTCACTCCTAATTCCCTGCATACAGGTTTCAGCCATCTATTCCTAGCCCCACTATAGGCGCTGCAAGCAAACAAAAAGTGTGCTAGGGACTCGGTGGGGTTTGCACATCCCGGACAAGTAGCTTGGTGGGACAAGGAAGATTTCCAACATTTAGTAAATTCATTCAAGGGAAGTGTCCAATATCTCAATTTTAGATAAAGAGTTCTGTCTCTAGGTATTTTAATGAAGTCTAAAAAGGGTTCCAGCTTCTTCTCCGGTTTGTGCTCTAGGAACTTATCAGTTAGAGTACCCCACCTAGTGTCTTTTAAATCCTTGTCTTGCACCCAGTTCCAGTAGATTTTCTTAACCGTTTCTTTCGGGGGGAGACTGGGATAGCCACGCTTCACTCAACCCTAGATTGTTAACCAACTCCCTCAATTTATTTAGCCATACGATCTTCTTGGAACTATTCAATTTAATTAACTCGTCAAGGACTGCTGCATAGCTTGCCAACTCTGGGGTCCTTCTTAGACGCACCCAATATAATAATGGGCGGAGGTAAACTGATAATAATAAACCCTCCTTACTGCTGAAGAAAAAAATGTCTACCCTGAACACATTATAACGTTAAAGTTCAGTGTAGAATCTTCACACGTTGTTCTGAAAAGATCATCACCTAGATTCATCAATGTCCCGTTTTGCGAGTCCTTAATAGCGATTATTAAGGAGTCGCTATTAAGGACTTGCAAAACTGGATTCATGTAGAAATCGTAATTTTAATTGCGATTTCTACAGCTTCCTTATTTGCGATTAGCAAATTGCTAATCGCAAATTAGCAATTTGCTAATCGCAAATAAGGATGCAATTTCAAGGGTGCCAGGGGCATCCAAAGGACACCCTGTAGCAAACCTGAAATGTAAATTTAGCCTGATGTTACGCACACACATGTCCAAAGGACATGTGTGTGTGTAACATACCACTTAGAAAAATGCACTAAAGTGCATTTTTCTAAGTTTTCGCTATTTACCACGAAGTCAGACTTCGCGGTAAATAGCGGCCAGAAATAGCAATTTAGCAAATGATAAATGGTTAATGAATTGCATTTAAGGAATCTCTAATAGAGATTCCTTGAATGCAATTTCTCGCAAATATGCGATTTCGCAATTAGCGATTTTTGCATTTGGGATGATGAATGCCAAATGCAAAAATTGCGCTCGCAGAGGGCCAGATTCTCAGAATCTGGCCCTTTGCGAGCCCATTTTTCAATGATGAATCTGGCTGCATGTTCTTTATTTCAAATTATTCTTGCAAAATCTTCACAGCTTGTCGTGGTTTAATACATTACAGATTGCCTTTATATTACAATTCTTCACAAGAACCAGTCTTCGCAAAAAGCAGCCAACGCGTGTTTCGTCGGTATATGGTCAAAATATCGAGTCCAAAATATCGAGTAACACAAATATCGACTCCAAAATATAGAATGGATAAAATATCGAATGGACAGAATATAGACATCAAAAATATCGTTTTTAAGGTAAGTAATGTAATATCGATTTTAAAAATATAGAAAGTCAAAATATCGAAGTACATAATATAGGTTATTAAAAATATAAAATTTTTAATAATATCAATTTTTTTTAAAGTGTTTTGTATGTTAGTATATGTGTGAAAAGTGTATATTTGTTTGTAATTTATTTTAAGTAATTAATTTTATGTTATTTAATTTTTGCGTAATTTAATTCTGTAGCGGGGTGTGGGTTTATAGGGGAATAGGGTGGGAAGTAATTTAATTATAATTAATTAAATATGTTAATTCATTTATTGGTATATATTTTGAATAAATTGTTAATTAATTTTTAATTGGTAATTAATTAATTCTCAATTGATAATCAATTTGTATTAATTGATAATTATGTGAATAATATTAATTTATTTTCTGTAGCGGGTTGTGGGTTTATAGGGGAATAGGGTGGGAAGTAATTTAATTATAATTATTTAAATATGTAAATGTATTTATTGGTATTTATTTTGAATAAATTGTTAATTAATTTTTAATTGGTAATTAATTAATTCTTAATTGATAATTAATTTTTATTAATTGATTAATTGATAATTATGTGAATAATATTAATTTATTTTCTGTAGCAGGTTGTGGGTTTATAGGAGAATAGGGTGGGAAGTAATTTTATTAAAATTAATTAAATATGTTAATTTATTTATTGGTATTTATTTTGAATAAATTGTTAATTAATTTTTAATTGGTAATTAATTATTTCTTAATTGGTTATTAATTGTTATTCATTGATTAATTGATAATTATGTGAATTAGATTAATTTATTTTCACTAGAGTGGGAATAGTAAAATTTGCCCCTATGCTATCCAACGCATTCCCTACTGTTGCACTCACTGGAGTGGGAATAGTAATTTTTATCCCTACGCTATCCAACGCTTTCCCTACTGTTGAACTCCCTGGAGTGGGAATAGTAATTTTTACCCCTACGCTATCCAATGCCTTCCCTACTGTTGCACTCTCTGGAGTTGGAATAGTAATTTTACACCTATGCTATCCAAAGCTTTCCCTACTGTTGCACTCTCTGGAGTGGGAATAGTAATTTTTACCCCTACGCTATCCAACGCTTTCCCTACTGTTGCACTCTCTGGAGTGGGAATAGTAATTTTTACCCCTACACTATCCAACGCTTTCCCTACTGTTGCACTCTCTGGAGTGGGAATAGTAATTTTTACCCCTACGCTATCCAACTCTTCCCTACTGTTGCACTCTCTGGAGTGGGAATAGTAATGTTTACCCCTACGCTATCCAACGCTTTCCTTACTGTTGCACTCACTGAAGTGGGAATAGTAATTTTTACCCCTACGCTATCCAACGCTTTCCCTACTGTTGCACTCTCTGGAGTGGGAATAGTAATTTTTACCCCTACGCTATCCAACGCTTTCCCTACTGTTGCACTCTCATGGAGTGGGAATAGTAATTTTTACCCCTACGCTATCTAACGCTTTCCCTACTGTTGCACTCTCTGGAGTGGGAATAATAATTTTTACCCCTACGTTATCCAACGCTTTCCCTACTGTTGCACTCTCTGGAGTGGGAATAGTCATTTTTACCCCTACGCTATCCAACGCTTTCCCTACTGTTGCACTCTCTGGAGTGGGACTAGTAATTTTTACCCCTACGCTATCCAAGGCTTTCCCTACTGTTGCACTCTTTGGAGTGGGAATAGTAATTTTTACCCCTACGCTATCCAAAGCTTTCCCTACTGTTGCACTTCCAGGAGTGGGAATAGTAATTTTTACACTCCTGCTATCCTATAGTAATAATATTGTGTATTTTGTATTAATATTATGTTAATATATATATATGTTTTAACATATTTGATTGTATGTTTTTTTCATAAGTTACATTAATTATTTAATAATTTTAAGGTAACTTAAGTATTTTTAAGTATATTTCAGCTATTTGTTTGTAATATTTTTTTAATTGTACATTATTTTTAAGAAATTCGATATTTTTACAAAGTATATATTTTTAAACAATATTTTGGATTCGATATTTTGTTACTTACCTGTTTGTAGATAGGAATTCGATATTTTGTCTGTCGATATTTTGGCAATGATATTTTGGGTAGTCTATATTTTGTCCCTCGATATTTAGTCAGTGATCCGTTTCGTCATGTGCCCTTAAGCACAGAAGACTTCTTCAGGGCTGATAGCAAATTGTTGTAACACTCCACAAATAATGTTCGAGAAAAGAGTGTATGACAATCTCCATTACCTTAACACTTGCTAAATCATTCTTTGAAAGTGAAGATAAGTCTAACTGCATCAGATTCCGTATTCCACTTCCAAAACTGATACTGTAGAATGATTTAGCACGTGTTAAGGTAATGGAGAACATAATACACTCTTTTCTCGAACATCTTTTGTGGAGCGTCACAACAATTTGCTTGAGGAAGTCTTCTGTGCTTAAGGGCACACAACAAAACACGTGTTGGCTGCTTTTTGCGAAGACTGCTTCTTGTGAAAAATTGTAATATAAAGGCAATCTGTGATGTATTATACCACGACAAGCTAGGAAGATTTTGCAAGAATAATTTCAAATAAAGACTATGAACTTTTCAGAACAACGTTTAAAGATTCTACATTGAACTTTAAAGTTATAATGTGCTCAGGGTAGACCTTTTATTCTTTATTTGTGTTTTCCTCTAGGAGGAAACATTACGAGGTTGAAGTGGTAACCAACCTCTCTCCCCTTATTACTGCTGAAGTTGGATTTAGTAATACTGTTTTAGAAATTTCACTTTTAGAAAGTGGACATTTTTCTGTACTTACTGCTCTTTGGTGCTGACAGTCTGTATCCAGTACAGGTCTGGGTTAGGTGACATCTCTACTTTGTCCATTCCCTTTAGACAGCCACAAACACAAGAAGATGGGCTCATCTGTTTTCTCAGCACTCATCTGCATTCTGATGGGTCTTCCAGGGCAGGAAGAAGTTGCTCACACTTACACCTGAATAGGCTGTGTCCTTTCCTCACACAAATAACGTATTTACCCTCCAGGGTTAGCACCAGACAGGTCTGGGTTGAAAGGGATCCCTGTGCACTTCAGAATTTTCTTTAGAAGTCTCCCGCTACATCAAAGGCACTTTTGGGTATAAGTACTGGATCTCCGACCCCCATAAATCAGGCACTTCTGAATCTGGTACTCAGGCTCTGTCAGAAGGACTGCTAAGCTGCTTAATGGACTCAACTGGACAGCTTTGCTGAAAGGACTACTTTTCTGCTTGTTGCCCTGCTGCCTGCTGCTCTCCGGCTCTGCTGGAAGGACTCTGCCTTCTCTCCAATTGATCTACAAGGGCTTGCTGACTTGCCTCCTGTTTTCTGAAGTCTTAGGGACACAAAATACTTCCTGCAATTCTGCTGAGCTGCTGGACTGTGCTATCTGTGAGTCCTGCCCTTTTCTGAGGTACCTCCTCTAGGTTTTGGGCCACAGAAGTGATTTCTGCAGCTGCTGTCCACAAAAGACATCAAACTCATCACCTACACCTCTTAGGCCCATCTTCAACTCGCTCCTGACACCCAAGAGGCCCCTCTGCAGAAGTGGGTGCTTGAAATTGGTGTATAGGCCCCTGAAATCAAGCTTTGAGTTGTTTGCAACAGAGAATGGGCCAGTTTGCACTTGGACTGACCGAAGGATCAGCACAAGCCTCAGCAGGCTCATCTCCTTGCAAAGCAAGCATTGTTACCCATAATCACAAGACCACGTCTGCCATCCACAATGCCCAGCTAACTCTTTGCACCCTCAGGATCATCGCTAGCCATGGTCTTCTTTCTCCCGGGAACCATTTACCCATGAACGGGGTTCTTGGCTCAGCTTCAAAAGGTAAAACTTCAGCGGGTTCTGTTTGGAACTTTATCTGACCTGTGCTCCATCGCAATTGGCCTGAACTTTGGATTGACTCTGGTCTAGCTCTAGCTGAAATAACGTTTTAGATTTATTGATTTCTAAACACTGTTTTTGCATTTAGTAGTTAAAAGTAAACTTCTAATGGCTGGATTTTTGCAATTTGGCCTCATTTTGCTCAAATAAATATGCTCTATTTGTCAAAACCTGTATGGAGTCTTTTTCGGTGTATATAGTGTTTTACAGTGTGTGTGTGTTGCACAAACACCTTACACATTGCCTTTGCAGATAAGCCTGACTGTTCTGTGAAAAACTACTAGAGAGTGAGCACAGGTTATCTTATTGTGTATCTAGCTTACCCTATCTAGAGTGTTGGTTCCTGCCTAGGCCTGGGTGCATGCCTCAGCCAACCAGGAATCCAATCTCTAACATTGGTGATCAGCAATGAGGATAGAACCTGTGTTTGTGCAATCCCATAAAGTAACTCATTGTTCACTACAATTCTATACTGAGACTAATTCAAGCTTTTTCCAATTCTCCCTGAGCTGACATCTTTTGATTTCTTTCAAAGTCCTTTTGCTAAAGTCCCATTTGAATCTGCAACGTCTGTGGTCTTATCTGGGAAAATGGAATTTGAGCTGGCCAACCTGGAAGCATAAGTGGGATGGGTATGCTCAGACGTGAGTCCCATGCTCTCCACACCACTGGAGTCAAGCTATCCAGGCTGATGAAGGCTGATAGCCAGAAACCGGTCCTTGGATGCTTGATTCCGGTCCGGGAAAGACATGGCTTGGCAGTTTGGGCTGGACTGTTCCCATGAGGCACAGGGTCATGGCTGATTTGCAAATAGCCATGTCTGACCAGGGTGGTGTGGAGTGCAAAAAAACTATGGATTTAGGCCCAGATCTCTGTACTGGGGTGAATGTATGACATTGTTCTGCATTCTGTCCATCAATTATTGTTTTTGCATTTGTCACCCCGAGTGGGATGGGTATGCTCAGACGTGAGTCCCATGCTCTCCACACCACTGGAGTCAAGCTATCCAGGCTGATGACGGCTGATAGCCAGAAACCGGTCCTTGGATGCCTGATTCCAGTCCGGGAAAGACATTGCTTGGCAGTTTGGGCTGGACTGTTCCCATGAGGCACAGGGTCAAGGCTGATTTGCATATAGCCATGTCTGACCTGGGGTGGTGTGGAGTGCAAAAAAACGATGGATTTAGGCCCAGATCTCTATACTGGGGTGAATGTATGACATTGTTCTGCATTCTGTCCATCAATTATTGTTTTTGCATTTGTCACCCCGAGTGGGATGGGTATGCTCAGACGTAAGTCCCATGCTCTCCACACCACTGGAGTCAAGCTATCCAGGCTGATGAAGGCTGATAGCCAGAAACCGGTCCTTGGATGCTTGATTCTGGTCCGGGAAAGACATGGCTTGGCAGTTTGGGCTGGACTGTTCCCATGAGGCACAGGGTCAAGGCTGATTTGCATATAGCCATGTCTGACCTGGGGTGGTGTGGAGTGCAAAAAAAACGATGGATTTAGGCCCAGATCTCTGTACTGGGGTGAATGTATGACATTGTTCTGCATTCTGTCCATCAATTATTGTTTTTGCAACCTGGAGGCATACACAGTGGCTCAGCTCAAGGGGTTCTGCCAGGAGAGGGGGGTGTTTCACAAGGGAAGTACCAAGAAAGCAGAGCTTCAAAAAGCCTTGAGCGCTTCTGCCCACCAAGCCAAGTGCAGAAACCCTGCCCCTCCCTCGCCTCATCTGGGACAAGCATCATCTCTATCCGGGTAATAGCGCTTCAATAAGATTGGAGTGAGGTAGGTGCGGTGCATGAAATTAAAATGTGTTAATTTCAAGCGTGCATTACAAGGTACCTTCCGAGTGAGAGCTGGGCTGAGTCCCGACGCATGGCATCATATAGTAGGGGACGAAGTCTACGGCCCCTACTACATGACAGCAGGATATTTAAGGTGTGAGTCATAGGGGCGCCTCTGGATATTGAGTCCAAAGCGACCGCACTACATCGCGTAGCCCCTGATAATGCAGATACTGCCCTCTTCGAAGACCGAAGGCCTCCTCTGCTTGTTCGTAGGTCAGAAAGGTCTCGGTGGGGTACAGGTCGGCCAAAGTTTCACAGCCCCCCTCCCGCTAGGCCCAGAAGGACATATGTTGTTCCATTGTCACCATGGGCACCAGGATCCAAATCGGTAAGTCCCTGTGGAAGGGTGCTGTATTCAACACCCTCCCTACGAATCTGTTCCAAATGCTCGCCGTGTGCCTCACTACGTAGGGCAAAGTCTCACTTGCCCCTCTGCCCCGCATCAAAGCCTCCCGTAGCTCCAGTACCATTGCTCTACCTGCCAACAGTTGCGTCTCCCAGACGTATGTATCCGCAAACCATCTGGCAGCCGGTAGCAGCTGCGCAGCATAATATTACAAATCGAAGCGCGGGGCCTCTAGGCCTCCTTCCTCGTATAAGCGCACCATTGTATGGAGGGCTACTCTACTACGCCTGTCTGCCCAGAGTAGAGACGTAAGGAGCATATTCAGAGTCAGAAAGACTCTAGGGGGAAGAGGAGACAGGGTGTTCTGAAGTATGTAAAGTGTCCTAGGCAACATCACCATCTTAGCGACGGCCAACCGACCCATGAGTGATAACGGCAAAGTGTTCCAGAAGGACACGGAGCACTGCAGGGACCTAATCACCCTATCAATATTGCAGGCTAGTGATTGCGCCTCCGTCGAGGCCACATGAATACCCAAATAGCCAAAACTATCTCTTTCCCAGCGCAGCCCGAGCTCTTGGAAATCCTCCTGGGGCACCGAATCCAGCCCCGAAAACGGATAAATCAGGGACTTATATCTATTGAGTCTTAGCCCGACGCATCGCCAAACCTATCCAGCTGATGAAGCAACATTGGGAGCGCCTCTCTCGGGCCCTTAGGTAAAACAAGGCATCATCTGCATACAGGGAAATCATATTACATGTGTCTCCCACTCGTATGCCCCATTGCGTCATCTCCGAGCGGATCCGAACGGCCAAAGGCTCTATCGCCAGGGCGAAGAGCAGCAGTGAGAGGGGACACCCCTGTCGTGTGCCCCGTCCCAATTGCCACTCCTCTGAACGTGCAGTTCCCAGTCGCACCCTCACCCGGGGGGACTGATACAGAATTTGAATCCATCGGCAAAAATTGGGGCCCAGACCCATCACTTGGAGGACCTCTTGCAGGTAACCCCATTCCACTGTATCAAACGCCTTGACCAGATCAACAGACACGATTACCGTCTGCTCTTCTGACCCCCGGACCTCGTGTGTGATGTGATTTAAGCCCTGTAGGTTCATGGCGGTGTTACGCCCCGGAATAAAGCCGCATTGGTCCGGGTGGACCAAGTGCGCCATATGAGGTGCCAGACGGGTGGCCAATAATTTAGTCAAGATTTTTACATCCGTATTGATCATGGTGATCAGGTGTTATGCGGAAGGGTCGAGTTTGTCCCCCCGGCTTAAGGATCATACAAATCTCCCCAGTGGACATGCTCCGTGGGAGAGAACCGTTCTCAAAAGCCTCCGCAAAGACCTGTACAAGGAGCCATGACAATGTGTCACCAAATTCATGATAGAACTCCGGTGGGAATCCATCACTCCCCGGTGACTTTGCGCGTGGCAGGCAAGCCAAAGCTGCCCGCACCTCACTCAACGTCAGTGCCAAATCCAGGTCCTCCTGGTCCTCTGTGGAGAGGGATGGCAGGGTCAGGTCCTGCAGGTAAGGCAAATAGGAAGCAGCAGAGATGCCTGGGTCCGCAGTGTACACATGCTGGAGATGGGATCTGAGGGCCTCAAGGATGGCGCCCTCCGAATGTACCACGACCCCACCAGAGTCCCGGAGAGCCACAATACGTTCTGGGGTCTGCTCTTTTCGAAGGATCCAAGCCACGAGCCGCCCGACTTGTCCCCTTCCCTATGGAGACGCTGCCTATACTGGCCCAGAGTATACTTATCAAGGCGGTCCAGAATATCATGGACCTTACCAAGGGCCGTGTGCTCCTCCTCCCTCTGCAGGTCGTCAGGAGGCGCCACGGTTTGTAGAGATGATAGTGTTTCTTCCGCCGCCGGTAGCTCCTGTAGAAGCTGCTTCCGGACCTCATACGTGAGTCCCATGCAGGCTCCCCTCACCACCGCCTTTAGGGCCTCCCATTTGGTAGCCAGCGATAAGCCCCCTTCCTCCCAGTTAAGATCTACATAGTCACCGAGGGCTGTCTCCACATGTGCCTTCCCCACCTGATCACGGAGGATATCCACCGGAAACCTCCAAGTGCGCGAGCGGGAAACAAGATCTCCCCACCGCACCAGGCATGCCACCGGGGAGTGATCGGATAAAAAGCGCGCCTGATGTGTCTCCTCTATGGACATGTTAATCTCCGGGTTAGCAACTAACACCCTATCAAGGCGACTGTATGTATTATGCGTGGGGGAAAAACAGGTGTAAACTTGCAGTGGCGGGTTTGCCTGACGCCAAACATCCACGGCTCCTAGATTCTCCATGACCTCCTTAAGCTGCCCTGTCATTCGGGGTTTTGTGCCCTCTCGTGGCGGGCACCTATCAGGACAGGGTCCAAAACACAGTTAAAGTCCCCCATCCAAAGTATTGGAGCCCCCAAATCGTAAATCAGGACGTCCTGGAGAGCCCTGAAAAAGCCTTGATCGTCTACGTTAGGTGCGTACGTATTCAAAATGACAATGGTTCTACCATCTAATTTTTTCCTGAGAAGCAGGTATCTACCTTGAACGTCTGCTTCTGCATACTGAACTGCGAATGGGACCCCAGGTGCCATCCAAACCAACACCCCCCTAGCATACGTAGAATAAGAGAAGTGGAATAACTGGCCCGCCACTTTTTACTCAACTTCTGGGACCCCTCGTCAGTGAGATGGGTCTCTGGAGACATGCAATGGAGACCCCGTGCGGCCTAAGCAACGAGAGGACTCTGTATCTTTTAGCGCATGTGCCTAGTCCTCTCACGTTCCAACTCATAAATTTGTACCACATTGTCAACTAAGTGTCCCGCCGCCCCACAGACCGCTACTCTCAGTGTCCTCCAGTCCCGTGCCCGAATGTGTCATACATGCGATGTCTACAACAATCTCGTTCAACAACCCCCGCCCACGAGCAATATACTAGCAACAACAGAATCAGCCGATATGCCCTTCCCATGCTGGTGCCTGGACGTGCACAGCCACCCCATCTGCCTAAGTTGCATAACCTCCCGCCAAATAAAGAAACAACTTCCCCCCCCCACTCAGCTCCGAGCAAGGCCGCCATCAGATCAGGAGGGCAGGACTCGGGCCATTACGGTGATGAATTCCACTGTGCGTCCACTCCTTCGCACTCAAACTATCCGCCCCAGTCTCAGAACCAGTAGACAAAGAATAGCCTTCCATTAAGTAGTAGCCCCCGCCCGATTGGCCAGCCATCAGTCCCAAAGTCAAACAAGCCATACAGTACCAGTCCCGCTCCTCATGACAGAACTTCTGAAGGCGTCCCCTGCGCCCCAGCCGTCTCTGGTATCGTGGTACTAGTAGGTGAAACAACAGCCATGGTGGGCTGCAGCGTATCCGCAACGAGTATGTCTCCCAGAAGAGGAGACTCTGATGCCGTTGGCAGGTGGTCAGACTCCGTCAAATCCAGGCGGAGGGCTCCATCCTCCCCCACCCTGACTCGCCGTCCCTCCTCTCCTTCATCTGTACGGGACCATCTTCTTCGCCTGTTGATATGTCTCCTCCGCGGTTTTGTCCCCCATGTGCTGTGGTTCCCACCACACTCTCCTGGCGGCAGGGCATCCCCCCTGATCTCAAGCCACTCCCAGACTTCCTCCGGGGCTTCGAAGAAGTGCGCGTTCCTGGGAAATAGCCTTAAGTTTAGCCGGGTAGAGCAACATATATTGTAGGTGCAACTTCCAGAGTTTTTGTTTAACCGCCACGAAGAACTTCCGCTGCTCTTGGACCAATTGGGTATAGTCCGGGAAAATGGAGACCTTGGCATTTTCAAATGTAAGATCCGTAGCCTCCCTCGCCGCTCTAAGGATGCAGTCTCTATCCCAATAATTAAGGATCTTGGCTATGAGGGCCCTTGGCGGTGCTCCGGGCTTCGGCGGCTGCACCAACGCCCTATGGGCTAGTTCAATCATGAATACGTTTGACAGTCCTGCAGGACACAGTACAGTACGAATCCAGTCCTCCAGAAAACGTTCTGGGTTGCCTGCTTCCGCCCGTTCTGGAATACCCAGTACTCAAATGTTACTGCGGTGCACTCTCCCTTCCGCATCCTCTGCTCTCCGCTCTAAGGCCTCCGTCGTGGTCGTAAGCTGTGCTACTGTTTTTTTTAGGGACGCCACCTCCCCTTGCAATTGTGTGATATACCCCTCCGCATCTGTCACCTTATCGGCCACTTTGCGCAGGTCTGTCCGTAAGAGATTCACATCAATGGACACTGTCTCAATTTGAAGCTCCAGGGCCGAATGGGACCCCTGTATCGCCTGTAGCAGTTCTGCCCGGGATGGCTCCCCAGGGGCCGGGTCCCCCTCATCCTGACCCAACTGGCCCGTGATCCTCTGCGAGGGTAGCCTCTGCGTAGTATACTGCGTCATAGTGTTGGGCTGCGTAGCCCGATGAGTTCTATCTTTACGCATCGTGGACATCGGGAAGAAAGGTCTCTCTAAGGCTCCCTTGGTGACGGGAAGTCCCACAAGCCCCTCACAACAACTCGGTCACCTAGACCCGTCTTGGTACGTCCACAGCGATGGGGGGGCCACGGCTATGCCCAGTCCAGGCCGGCCCTCTCCACTCAGGCAACGTTCAACAAGCGGGCCAGCGATTCTCCCGGCAACCCTCCTTTTTCCGCAGGGGCCCTTGCGCTCTCTCTGCAGTCCACCCGGGCTCTCCCGACGATATGCCAACTTTCAGGATCTCCCCGGCTGTATCCACACCAGCAGCAGCAGTATGGAAGGCCCCACGGGGCGTCACTGCCCCCGGTTTACAGACTCACCGTTTAGAATGCAGGCACCTCAGGGCCACGAGGCTCCCGTCCCTGTCCCCAGCCCCTCAACTTCACAAGGGGCCCAGCTCCCGCCCCTGGAGTCTTGCAGCTTCAGGGGGTTTCCACCAGGCTGGGGACCCCAGCCGACCGCGGGCCCTGGGTCTTCTCTGCACGTCAGCTTCCGGGGGCTCCGATGTGAATGGGCCCCCCGTGCCCAGCTATCTCCCTATCCCCCTAACCTGCAGTGCCCCGGTCCGCCGCAGTTACACTCTTCTCCACGGAGGGCCCCGATGGCAGCGGGCCCTCTGTCTCACGGCCACGTCCCCCTCACAGATGCAGGCCACAGTCTCTCACCGTCTCTCGGCAGGGCGGACCGCTCCCTCCGCAGCCGGCCCCAATCAGTGGGCCCCCGTATGTGGCTGCCGTGTCACTCACCGCAGCTGCAGGCCTCAGACCCCGGCCTCGATTTGCGGCGGCCCCGTCTCCAGACCGGCCGGGCCGCTCTACCTCCACCGACCCGGCAATCCGCGGTCACAGGCACCAACTCGATTGTCAGCGGGCCCCGATCCGCAACCGGCACACCACTCACTGTGGGAGGCCCCGATGGCAGCGGGTCCTCCCGTGTCAGGTTACCTCCGTCGCCCGGGGTGTAGGCCTCAGTCCCTGGCCTAGAGTACTCGCGGCCCCGATGGCAGCGGGCCCTCCGTCTCGTGGCCGCCTCCTCCTCACAAATGCAGGCCACAGTCTCTCCGTGTCTCTCGGCAGGGTGGACCATTCTCTCCACAGCTGGCTCCAATCAGTAGTGGGCCCCGTTTCGCAACTGCCGCCACCCTCACCGTGGGAGGTCCCAATGGCAGAGGGCCGCACTCCCGTCCCGCAGTTGCAGGCCTCAGACCCCGGCCTCGATTTGCGGCGGCTCCGTCGTCCAGACCGGCTGGGCCGCTCCGCCTACGCCGACCCGGCAATCTTCGGTCACAAGCCCCACCACAGGGCCCCGGTCATCAGCGGGCCCCGATCCACCTCTGGCACACCACTCCCTGCGGGAGGCCCCGATGGCAGTTGGTCCTCCCGCTTCAGGATACCTCCGTCGCCCGCGGTGTAGGCCTCAGTCCCCGGCCTCGAGTACTCACGGCCCCGCCCCCAGACTGTCCGGGCCAATTCCTCCGCTGTCCCGCCTGTGATCAGCCTCCAAGTGGGTCAGGATGTAGCCCAGGGTAGTCGGATCTCGTGAACACCTTATTCTTTCGCCAACGAGTGCTGTAAGGATCTTATTTTCAGGATTAAAGTGGCGGCCTGCCAGGAGCCAAAGAAGCTCACGTCCTGTCGGCCATGCTGCTTGGCCACCGTATGATCTCATTTTGATTTACAATATAACGAAGAGGAGACCAAGTCCTCTGCTCTGCCCCTTTTTTCTCTACCTCACCTGGAAATCATTTTGGCTACTGTGTCACCTTTTGAGGAAAGAGGTAACTCAGAACCAAATTTGTACAATAAGGACTGGGACACACTCACTAAACTAAAAAGAACACAAACAAAACCATGGTACACAGTACAATAAAAACAGAGTAACTACGAGCAAACGCTGCCCCCTAGGGTTTAATTATAAGGAATGAACCCTCTATCTTTCAACACAATAAGATTTAAAAAATGGAATGGTCTCTTTTCTCTTGGCATTGAACAAAGGACTGGTTGATTTTGATTATAAAAACATCAACACGTCTATCTCAGGAACTGAAGATTGAGATCCAAGCAATGGAAGTTCGCTTAAAATCATACCAATCAGTCAGTTCCCTTAAGAAAAGATCAGGTTATGAACCAGAAGCATAACAAGCTGAAGCAACAAAACAGTCAGGCCCAAGTTGTCATCCAGTTTAGTGGTAAACTTTATGGAGAGTACTCTTACCTCGACACAGGTACTTGAGAAAGGCCTAGGCTTTGTCGCCACAGAAAAATTGGACACATTCAGAATGTGCTGACAACTCAAGGAATTCATTTGAAAGAGTAAACTGAAGGCATATTTCTCAGACAAACCTTTCGGAATGGACTCACAAGGGGATCCTGGTCTTAGGGTAAAATCTTCCTTTACCCCACCTATCACATCTATTTCAGTCAAATTACTGGCTTTTGAAAAAGCTGTCCTGAAAAAGATAGGTGATATCAACCCTGACAATGTCAGAGTGTTTTATAATACCATGAAAGAACAAAAACATGCTATCACAGAACTCGCAGAAGACAAGACTCTAGTGATAAAACCCACGGACAAGGGAGGGGCAAAGACAGAAACATACCGGACAGAATGCTTTCGTTTACTCAACAACACGAGAAACTATGAACCACTCTCCAGAGACCCAACAAATCACTAAGAGTGTGCATAACAAGTATGACAGAGTGATTTAATGACTAGGTATCCCGGAAAGAAAGCGATTTTCTAATCAACAAATCTCCAATCACTTCTTTTTTTATACCATCCCTAAAATACACAAGAATCTAACTAACACACGTGGGCGACCCATACTATCAGGGATAGGCTCCATACTGGAACATTTGTCCAAATTTGCAGACGCCTTCCTGAGACCAATCATACAGACCACAGACACTAACCTCAAATACACCAAGGATGTACTGAGACTATTACAGGACAGGCCCTTCAACCCGGAAAAATAACTACTAATGGGTTTAGAAATTGAAAGCCTGTACACCAGTATGCCTCACACAGAGACACTCAACATCATTGAAGATGTATTCTTTGAGGTGGATTTAAAAAAACAAACCTCTAGGAACATAGTCATGGAGTGCTGCAAATGGGCACTAACTAAGAATGTCTTCCAATTTGAAGAAACCCACTATCTACAGAAACTTGGGACCAGTATGGTAAGCACTTTTGTACAGAGCATATCAGGTCTCTATGTTCACCATCTAGAGAAACACCAAATTCTATGCCCCTGTAACCTGTACCTCGCTCACATCAATATGTGGAAGCGCTACATTGATGATTTTCTAATCATCAGGCAGGGCAACAAAAACACTGCTTTGGATTTCCTATGGTGGCTTAACAGACAGAACGCATTCCTGAGATTCACACATACCATATCTAAAACACAACTTGTCTTTTTAGGCTTAAACATCATCTCAGATGACGGTTTTCTCAAAACAACAACCCACATTAAAACCCACAGCGAAGAATTGTCTGCTCCTTTTTGACAGCTTCCACCATAGACACCTCATGGAGAACCTGCCATTTAGCCAATTTCTAAGATTGAGTTGCAATTAATCCAGACTGAGTGACTATAAGAGTAAAACAAGGTTTGGCTTCCAAACTACAAGCTAGACACTACCCACAAAAGACTATTTCACATGCCATGAAGAGAGCCAGGAATAACCACAGAGAGGCACTTCCAGAGACACCACATGCAGTCTCAGGGATATGCTGGTCCGCACATGACCATGGGAAATTAATGACTCATGATAGAACTAGGGTTTTATCAACCCAATACAAGGACATCATCCATGTGGCAATTGCAGTGTCTGTCACCTAAAAAAACACACAAAAATGATCACATTCAACAACAACACCAACTGAGGCATTTCACAAATTGTAACTCCCAAGGAGTAATCTTTATTATAACGTGCCCCTGTCCTTTACATTATATAGGGATGACCACTTGCAAAATCAAGACCAGAATCTTGGGTTTTCAGATTGAAATCATACACCGAAGGTTTCGAAGAAAATATACCTTGGGGTCAATTTACAAAATTAATTAGTGATTGAGTATATATTATACCTACATAGGAAACTTTTTTTCTATTTCATACTCTCTCTGCCAGCCCTATATGCCTTTTTTTGAATAATATATGTTTTTCAACAGAACGTGAGTAATATAACTGATAACAATGTCATCTCCATCGGGTTTTTAGCACAAATTGAACAATGAGATTGAATATAATCTCGCTCACAAATAAATATCTTAAAAAGAAATAAATAATCACTTCCCTTTTTGCCGCCTCTTTAATCCCAAGATAATTATACAAAAAACTCTGGATCTGTCCCCTTCAGATCATGGAGTCCTGTGGTATGATATTTTCTCTATGAGAGGAAGAACTAGGAAGTGGTTCCATCACCCGTCGGCCTATTTGAAAGTCAGCGGTCTAGTCTTTTTCAACAACAAGGACGCCGATGTCTGTCTGATCATGTCTCTGTGAAATACAGAGCCAGCCTTTCACGCCTGCAACCTCGGAGTGGAAAGTCTTTCGGCAGGTGTGTATCATTGCAAGCAGCATTGACCACTATCATGATGTCTCTGTCTAATCTCATGCTAGAACGAGTGATTGCAGCAACGGCGTCAGTGCAAACTGTTGCCTTAGCGGCTTCATCAGCCATTGGATTTCCTTCATTGTGAACATGAACACATTAATGACTCAATTAGTGGATAACATGAGCCCATGGCAATCATTCTTTCAGCTTCTCCACCGGTTCCCAAAGCAGCTTGTGCATAGTTATACATCCCATGGAACATCGAAATCCATTCTGGCCCCAATAGTGAAGGTATTCATTATAGGACTGGACACAGTAATATGAATCACACTCTATAAGTGTGGGGAATCCATTACGTGTATTTTTTAGTGCCAGTTTCAGTGTTATGCTGTACAGTCCCCTTTTTGGTCTGCACATGTTTTTTTTCAGGACAGAACTTTCTGTCATGCCTGAGCCCCTTTACGATAAAACACACGCCACAGAATATTTGTGTCTTGGCCCTACGGCAGGCTGAGTAGATCCATCGGACCTGGAACCACTTACCGACCCCAATAAAGAGCAGCACGTCACTCGTCATTCAGAAGACTCCTGAAAACCTGGTTATTCGCCAACTGTCTTGTTCATATATTGCATTATTATCACCAGATACTGCCAAACGTCAGTGTTCCTGCAAATTCCATCGGCAAAACGCCCTTGGGCATACGTGCACTTTACAAAATTATAGATCAAATCAAATCAGTATAGATGATATAGTCATATCAATCTAGAGGTTATTATTTCATTTGGCAGAGGATATTCTTGTTCGTACTGCAAATATGCTTGTGTCTGTAATGTAGAGTCAACATCTGTTGCAGTGAGAGAGTTAGCCAATTGTATCTATCGTAGATGTAATGCTTTAGCATTTGGAACGCTTGCTTTGGTAACTGGCATTAAGGTTGTTACAGAGGTAACGACATTTATGTGTTTTCCCCCAGCTAGTGCTCTCTCTCTCTCTCACTACAGCTGTCTTTACTGCTGTGAGAATTTTCTCAGGGGTGCAAGCACATCACAGCATTTGTGTACCAATGTGATTTGTATGCAATTTGTATTGTATCACCTTCATTGAATGTGATGTAGGTGTACCCAGTTGGTCCAGCGACTATGTGGATCACCAGGTTAGTTGTGTTTACACATTTGTGTAAATGTTTCGAAACTATCATAGCTTGTACAGAACATAACATGTTTGTATGTTCCTATGTCCAATGGTAGATTGCCAAATCAGTTCTAATTAATCATGGAATGTTTTTACCCATTCTGCGTCATCTAAAATGCATGTTCTGACAACATTTTAAAATCCTAAAAAGGATTGTAGTCTCCTCAAAGTTGTTCGAGGTTGGAGCAAAGCGCATTTTTCTAAAAAATGTGCCACCAAACTTTTGCCTTCACTTGAAAGCATGTAGAAAGAGGACATTGAGATGGGCAATTTTTGATTTTTTAAATTACATTTTGTAGCTCAAGTGAGTAAACCCCAGAATTATGCAGTCTGCTCTGGCCAAGTGTTCCATTAATTCATGATCTGTCATATGGATGTCATCTACATAGGATAATGGCTCCTCATCAAAAATTTGAAGTAACTCTGTCACTCTGGCTGAAAACAAGCCAGGGCTATTCTTATACACTTGAGGCAAATGGCAAAATTGCCTTTGCGAGCCTAGTGCTGAAAATGCTATCCAATATCTGCTTTCAGGCAATATATTTTGGCAAAAAATCAATTTGAGATATCTAGTGTTGTTTTGTATTTCTTCCGCACAGTGTTATTCATTAGTGTGGCACTATGTGCATTTTGTACTGCTAATGTGTGAACAGCTGTGTTTAAATGTCTGTAGTATAAAACTAGATGGTATGAATTGTTCGGTTTCATTATGGGAAACAAGGGAATATTCATTGAATAGGTGCAATTTTCCATTACACCCTGGTATTCAAGTTGTTCTAGGACATCACTAACGTGTTTTTTAGCTCCATGATTTGCTGGGTGCTGTTTCTGGCATTGTGAATTGATTTTAATGGGATTTTGTGATGAGGTAACTCATCATCTCACCCAACATGATTGAGATATAATCCAGGAGCTAGCGCTAATGCCCACTCCTTGGAGTATGAGTGTTTACTGATTCTGGGACAAGGTGTGGCATTCCATTATGAACTAAGGTGGCCAGTCTTTTTCAGCCAAAAGATTGTTGTAACCATATGTCATTTTCTCTCCATATCTCTGGGTATGTCCCCCTCCAAATGGAGTGTAACTTTGTATAAATGACGAGGGACACTTACCCTAGTATCAGGTATGTCTACCATGATATGCTCACTCAGTGCTACCACCATCAGATAATCCGTCAGATTCCGGCAAACCATTGTGGTTTCTGCTTCGCTGTCCAGCATCGCCACTGCCCATTCCCCCTTTAGAAGCAGAGTCCTTAGTAGCCTGGGCATGTCTTATTTTAATCTCAGCTACCTTCTTCTTTTTGAATTAAGGTTTAGTGTTCTTTGGTTTATCTTCATTTTTAATGATGAAGTCTGATGAGCTTTGTGATGCCTTCTTTGGTTTCATGCGCTAGTCTGATCTGTGCTCTGACCATCCACCCCTCTTCAAACGTGTATTGGATGACTCCTCAAAGGAACAAGAGGAACGTGTATCAATATCCTGATACCTGTTGGGCTTTCTAATATTATCACTGTTCCTAAAATTGTATTTCTTATCAGTGGTCTCCTGTTGAGGAGACCCACCCTGTGATTGTGTTTTGTTTTGTTTGTTCATTGTCCCATTTCCCTTTGGAAGAACTGGGTGCTTGCTTAGAGTTATCCTTTTCAGAATTACTCTTAACTTGTGGTTTCCAAGGTCTGGCTCCCAAATGATCTCTACCTAGCGTAGCCTAGGTTTCTTCAATGGTGTTTGATAATTCCTGATCCAGCTGTGTAGGCGTGAACTCCCTAAGGGGTTGGTCTATAGCTAATGCCTCACCCTGTTATGATACTTAACATAATGGCTGATACTGCTGCAAAATTTCCCATCAGTTTCATTCCCAGGTGCTGCCCTGTACTCATTGTGTACCTGTTTCAGTACCTCAGGCAAGACAGCCAGTGAAGGGGTACCATGCATTATGGTATTCCACTGGGAGATCCAAACCCACTAGCACACAAATAGGCAGTATTGTGTCTAATGCAGTGTTTAGTACTGTCATTTCTCTTCACTCCCCAGTCAAAACATGAAACGTGAGGGGCAGAGCGAGTCAAGGCAAGGAGGAAGACAAGCAGCTTGAGCTTCTCCGCTCCCCCCTAAGTTCTGAGTACCAAGACCAGTTGCTGGCCTGTGGTTACCGGGCCGCGCTGCACCCATTCGTGGCTCACCACAACTCATGTGTTCTACTGCGGGGGCTAATCTACAGGTGTGTGCGGCTGCTGGTTGCTAGTGGCCATAGAGTGAGGGCCTCAGGCAGTCAATGGAGGTGCCCTAGTAGGTTCAGGTGCAGCCTGTGGATTTGTCTGGGAGGGCCCCCACTCATTCAGGCTATTGCAACGGTGCAATGGCCATATCGGGGAAGGAGGAGTAAAGCTCCTACTGTGGAGGAGAATGAAGGAGTAGTTTCTGTCCTGTAACTCCAGTTCTGTAGTAGGGGTATCTCTGTTATAGTCATAATCTAGTGAATAGTCCCGCCCATGTGCGTGGACCCCGGAGCAATCAAAAATAATCTCTTACAGTGTCAAAAAATGCAGAAATGCATAGACACTTAAGAGAGAATTTAAAGACAGATAATGCAGCCAAAAAAGGCTACACTGTCCAGTACTTCAACTAGAAATTCCACCACAAAATCCACAAAACAGCAAAGCCTGTACAGATTTCCCTTGCTTAACAGCAAAATCCCTCAGGAATGATAGAGAGAAGAACCTGGACAGACAAGCCCCATAGGCTGCCATTATGTGGCTTAAATAGGATACTGTGCCTTTAAGGAACCTTCCAGAACCTTCTCCCAGTATCCCAGAATGCATAGCAGGTCCAACTTAGTTTCAGTTCTTTTTGAAGGCGTAAATAATGCCAGACCTGTAGCATTATGTACCTGAACAAATCTCCACCGGGGAGGCGGGAGGGCGCTTATGACTATAACAGAGATACCCCTACTACAGAACTGGAGTTACAGGACAGAAACTACTCCTTCTGTAGTAGGGGATCTCTGTGTATAGTCATAATCTAGTGAATAGAATGGCAAGCCCATCCCCACATCAAGCGGCGGTGGAGAGTATGAAATTACGCCACTATTGTGCGAACAAATTCCGCAGCGAAGCCTGCCCAACCTGAGCGTCTGCCCTGGCATCAGTGTCCAGGCCGTAATGCTTAGCAAAGGTATGGACCGACTTCCAAGTGGCCGCCTTGCAGATCTCTGCAAAGGGAACATTACGAAGCATAGCTGTCGTGGCAGCTTTGCCTCTGGTGGAATGAGCCTTAGGTTTACCCCCTAAGGTCTTATTAGCTTTGCAGTAACACAATTGTATGCAGGACACAATCCACCTCGAGATGGACTGTTTAGAGGTAGCAAGACCTGTCCTGACTGAGCCATAATTAATGAACAATTGGTCTGACCTACGAATATCTTTAGTCTTATCAAGATAAAACTTCAGCACCCTCCTCACATCCAGGGAATGTAAAGACCTTTCCGCTGGAGATGACGGATTCTGAAAGAACGTAGGCAAAGTGATAGTCTGATTGATATGAAAATCAGAAACAACCTTGGGAAGAAACTTAAGCTGAGTACGCATAACAACCTTAGCAGCATGAAACACAGTATAAGGTTCTTGACAACACAACGCCTGAATCTCACTCACCCTGCGGGCCGATGTAATGGCCACGACGAACGCCGCCTTCCAGGACAGGTGCTGCAACGAAGCCTTATGAATGGGTTCAAAAGGCTCCTTCATCAATCTGGACAGCACCACATTCAAGTCCCACGAAGGCGAAGGAAGCCTGACAGGAGGGAATACTTTCTTCAAGCCTTCCAAAAAATCTTTGATCACAGGGATCTGGAAGAAGGAAGTCTGTGAAGGGCCTTTCCTGTAGGCAGTCAAAGCAGCCAGATGAACCTTAATGGAATGGACATTAAGGCCCGACTGCGCCAGATGTAGTAGATATGGAAGGATGACATCTTCCTTGCATGTCGTAGGGTTAAAGTTCTTAGACTTGCACCAGATGCAAAACCTCTTCCACTTGTAAGCATAAGAAGTCCTAGTGGAAGGTCGTTTAGCCTCCTTCAGTATGTCCATACAATCCTCTGGGAGATTCAGATGGCCATATTGCACTATTTCAGGAGCCATGCCGCCAAACTCAAAGACGAGAGGTTGGGGTGCACCATCCGCCCCCCGAACTTCGTGAGAAGGTCCGGCCTGCACGGCAGCTTCATGTGAGGAAGGAGAGACCGGTGAAGCAGGTCCGTGAACCACCACTGTCTGGGCCATTCCGGGGCAATCAGAATCATTCTCGCCCTGGATTGGGACAGCTTGATGAGAACCGCCGGAATCAGGGGAATTGGTAGAGAAGCGTACAGAAAGCTGTTAGACCAGTTGATCCATAACGCGTTCCCCAGCGTCCCCGGCTGGTAGTACCTGGAGGCAAAGCCTCGGCATTTTCTGTTTTCGGCTGTGGCGAACAGATCTACGTCTGGAGTCCCCCACCTTGCGAAGACTTCTCCCAGAACTTCGTCGCTTATGACCCATTCGTGGTTTTCCTGAATGAGTCTGCTCAGTTCGTCTGCCTGAACATTCTGCACACCTGGCAGATGGGTGGCCGTTATCGACAGTCCTCGAGCCAGAAGCCAGTGCCAGATCGCCTGCGCCTCCTGCGACAGAGTGCGCGATCTCGAGCCCCCCTGCTTGTTGAGGTAATACATTGCTGTCGTGTTGTCTGTCTGAACAAGCAGAGAGTTGGTCTGAAAGGACGGGTGAAAAGCCTTCAGTGCCAAGTGCACAGCCCTGAGTTCCAGGAAATTGATGTGGTACGTGGCCTCCGTCTGGGACCACGTCCCTTGAATCTGCAGGTCTCCGGAGTGCGCTCCCCAGCCCTGGAGAGAAGCATCCGTCACGATAGTCTGTGTGGGAATGTCCTTGTGGAAGGGAACCCCTCTGAGGAGATTCTCCTTCGAGCACCACCACTTCAGAGACTGAAGAGCATGTAGAGACAGTCGTATCTTGTCGTCCCAAGATCCTCTCCTCTGGTCCCATTGATCCTCCGAGCACTCCTGCAGCGGTCTCATGTGCAGCCGCGCATGTGGCGTCAGGAAGATACACGAGGCCATCGATCCCAGCAGAGAAGACACCGTCCTCACTGTCGTGGATGGAGTAGACATGAGAGTCTGAGCCTTCCGAAGGAGTGATAAACGTCGCTCCTCCGAAGGAGACACGCTTGCTGACAGCGTGTTGATGGAGGCTCCCAAGTACTGGATGCACTGGACCGGAGTCGGGACAGACTTGGACATGTTGATGTGCAACCCCAGCTTGTTCAAGAGAACGCACGTCTTCTGGAAGTGTGCTTGAGCTTCCGCGAAGGAGGAGGCCTTGATCAACCAATCGTCCAGGTACGGGTAGACAAACACCTTGTTCTTCCTCAGGTGTGCCGCTACCATTGCCATGCATTTCGAAAATGTCCTGTGTGCAGACTTCAGCCCGAAGGGAAGCACCGTGTACTGATAGTGATTGGTGCCGACTTGAAAGCGCAGAAACTTCCTGTGTTTGCATGCAATTGGCACATGGAAGTATGCATCCTGTAGATCTATGGCACACATCCAATCTCCTCGTTGCAGCTGAGGGTAGATCTGATGCAACGACAGCATGCAAAACTTTTCTCTGCGAATCCACTTGTTTGCCTGTCACAAGTCCAGAATAGGCCTGAACTCGTTCTTGTCCTTCTTGCAGACAAGAAAGAACCGAGAATAAAGACCTCTTCCTCTTTGAGACGGAGGTACGTCTTCTATCGCCCTTTTCCTTAGCAGGATGTCTGCCTCCGCCTGGAGCTCGTGCAGTTGGTACTGCGAGCTGACCGGAGGGATCGATGGAGGCGGGCTGATGAACCGAAGACTGTATCCATTGCAAACAATATTCAGCACCCACTTGTCCTGAGTAATTTTTCTCCACTCTGCCAGAAAAAATTGAACGCTTCCCCCCACCGGAGCGGGTAACGGACGAGGGGGAAGTAACCGCTCAGGGTCGAGACACGGCCGGGCCCTTGGTCGCGGCAGAGGACTGCTGAGTCCCTCTACCCCTCTGACGCTTCTGGAAGGGTCTTCTGTATTGCTGCTGTTGTTGCTGCTGCTGACGTTGCCCAGAAGACTGTCCCCTTCCACGACCCTGTGACCTGAACCGCCGTTGGAACTGGCGGTAGGGTTTCTTTTCCTTGGGCTTCTCCAAGCCCACCGCCGTCAGGGTCTCCGCCTCGGCCTTCATCCTGGCCATCTTGTCATCTGCGTGTTTTCCGAAGAGGGTGTCTCCAGAAAACGGAAGATTCGCCACACGTTGTTGCGCTTCCGGTTTAAGTGACGTCAATCTGAGCCAAGCATGGCGCCTCTGATTAATCCCGTGGCAGTATCCATGCGCAGTCAGCAAGGAGATATCTGCCGTGGCGCTGATGGCCTGGTTAGAGACCAGCATCCCCTCCTGGACGATCTCCATGAAGTCCTCTCTGCGGTCTCGAGGAACAAGGTCCGCAAACTGCTCCATAGAGTCCCACAGTGCGCGGTCGTATCGTCCCAACAACGCCGAGTCACTGGCGGCCTTCATCGATGAGGAGGACGTACCACACGCTTTCCGTCCAGCAGAGTCAATCCAGCGGCTCTCCTTATCCGGATGCACAGTGGATGCAGGGGAGGTGGCATGAAGCTTATGAGCCGCCGTCACAATCACTGAATCCGGTACCGGGTCCTTTCTCAAGAAAGCTGGGTCCGAGTCTGGAGCTCTGTATTTCTTGAGGAGCCTGGAAGGCACGGACTTCACCACTGCCGGTGTTAGGAAGAGCTGTTCAGCCGGCTCGAGGAGTCCTGGCACCAAAGGCAGTAGGGGGCGAGACATGTGTTTCTTATGTAATGTCTCAAAGATCACAGAAGTAGAAGGTGTAGGCGCTTTAACCTTGATCCCCAACTTTGCCGCCCCACGCAGGAGGACCTCCTGGAATGTGCCAATATCGTCTATCGGAGACACTCTAGTCTCTGGCGAATCAGACAGCGTAGGCGAGTAAGAACGGGTCCCAGAGGCAGAACGTGACCTGGACCTACGCCTCCTATGGCGATGCCTGGATCTCGAGGAAGATCCGCGTCCACTCCTAGATCTGTCTCTTCTACCCGAGCGAGACCTCGATCTCTTGGGCCTGGGACGTTCCGTCGGCCTCCCCGGTTCGGAAGCCTTAGGCTTTGGAGGAACCTTCGACTTAGGAGTCTTCTTCGGCGGAGTCGGAAACTTGGGCATCGACACCGCTCTCGGTGGAACCGGGGGAGGGGGAGTAACCGGAACCGGGGCCTGCGGAGCCGGCAGAGGAGGCAACGGAGGAGGAGGGGTCGGAGCCCTGGGAGGTGGACCCCTGGGTAAAGGAGGCAGAGGAGGAGGTGCAGAAGGCTTCTTCGGGGTACCTCGGAATATGCCGTTCCCGGCGAACCATCATCCCGTCCGGACTGTGGGGAGCCCCCCACAGTCCTGGGCCTGGCCTTACGACCTCCTGACGCCGACGATCGGTGCTCAGACGATGACCGCGGGTCCTTCGACGTCGAGCGGCCTTTCGGAGTCGACCGTTCCACACTCCTTGACGTCGACCGGTGTCTACGTCTCGACGTCGACCCCGACCAGATGGACGAACCACGAAATCTCGACGACGGGCGATGGTGCCTCGACGGCGACCTCGACCTCTTCGTACGTCTCGACGTCGACCTCTTGGAACGCCTGGACGTCGATCTCTTTGAATGTCTTGACGTCGACGTGTTCGGCGCCGGAGACTTCTCCCGTCTCGACGGCGACCTTGACGACGAGGATCCCCTCGACGACGATGTCTTCGACGGCGAACGGCGGTGTCGCCTCGACGGCGAGCGCCGACGCCGGGTCCTCCGATGTCGTCCACTCGACGCCGACGGCGACGACGAGGAAATCGACACCGGCTTCGACGGCGGCCTGTAAACGTCCCTCGACGTCGACGGACGACGTTTTCTCAACCCAGAGCCCTGGGGAGACCGGGAACTGGCCGTGGACCTTCCTCTCGACGTCGTGGTCATCGCAACTGACCCAGACGGAGAGCTTGGGCGTGAGCTGGACTTCCTGCCCCTGGGGAGCCCCCCAGAGGCCACAGCATGGGCAGTAGAAGCCCCTCCAGACCCACCTCGAGCCTTCAATCTTCTTTCTTCAAGTCCCTGAAGTCTGATCTTCCGCCTGTCCTTCAGGGTCCTGCCAGAGAAGCCTCTACAGATCACACAATCCTCAGGGATGTGGGAAGAGGGAAGGCAGAGAATACAGACCTCATGGGGGTCTGATTTGGCCTTCTTCCTGGAGCACTCCGGGCATTTGTCAAATAATGCTGGCATTATGGACAACATAAGAGTGCAGAACCCAAGAAGAAAGTCACCAAAGTACTTTAAAAGTACAAAAAAATCGAATTTAGTGAAAAACACCAACAAAACCCTTGAAAAGGGAGAGCTCAATGCTCCAGGGTCCTGCTTGCAGGAGCCTGAAAAAAGAACTGAAACTAAGTTGGACCTGCTATGCATTCTGGGATACTGGGAGAAGGTTCTGGAAGGTTCCTTAAAGGCACAGTATCCTATTTAAGCCACATAATGGCAGCCTATGGGGCTTGTCTGTCCAGGTTCTTCTCTCTATCATTCCTGAGGGATTTTGCTGTTAAGCAAGGGAAATCTGTACAGGCTTTGCTGTTTTGTGGATTTTGTGGTGGAATTTCTAGTTGAAGTACTGGACAGTGTAGCCTTTTTTGGCTGCATTATCTGTCTTTAAATTCTCTCTTAAGTGTCTATGCATTTCTGCATTTTTTGACACTGTAAGAGATTATTTTTGATTGCTCCGGGGTCCACGCACATGGGCGGGACTATTCACTAGATTATGACTATACACAGAGATCCCCTACTACAGAAGCTTCAACCTGTCGGGCAGAGAAAAAGGAAAGGACAGCTTTAGAGCAGCTCAAGCTTCAGCCCACTCCCCTTTTTTCCTGTTATATTCCAGCCACTCATCCTGCACACCTATATTTGAGCAAAACAGCAACACTCCAGGATACTTGATAAAAGACCCAAGTACCTCATTGAGCTGGAAGCAAAGAAAGGAGGTAAGAAGGTCTTTGGTACAGTCTTATCATTATCTCTTTGTGTCAGCCAACTAATTACCAAACTAGCCTGCTCTCAGCAGCAGAGTCCCAAAGCTTCCACCTTTATAATCTTCACTTATGCGCTTAGGGAGAACAAGAGGTGCACCATTGGTTGCTTGGTGGAGACAGAAGCAGCTTAATTGGTAAAACCCAAATAATGTCTCTCATGGGGACACTGAGGCAGTCAGATATGGTAGAAGGGCCTGCATTTCCTCATTCCAAGGTTCCAGCATCCATTTACAAACAACAAAGTAAAGCACATAGAAAGTCTGACTTTTTAAAGAACCCAGTTGATACCCAACTCACATACCACAAGGATTTTCACATTAGTGGTCTACAAAGCCTGTAACAGCTGCTCTTGTTAGATAGCTCTAAATTAGACCTTAATGTGGCTCTCAACTAAAAGGAGGACTCTAATTCGTCTGTCCCCATCATGGGTCAGAAATAAAAAAAGAGCTATTTTCAATGGGAAACCTGGCCTACAAAAAGTATCCCTGTACGTGAACCGAAGAACAGCAGTGAGTCAGGGGCCTTGTGGCTAAAATCCAGGATGCATGATCTAATACCAAACCTGCTATGGAAAAATCCAAAAGGGGTAAGGAGTTAGCTACATCTGTTAAGTCAGGCAAGGACATCCAGGTCACGGCTGAGGTGCATCATCATACCTGCCTCAATACTACCAGCGCTAAGTTCAATATGGAAGGCCTGGACAGAACGGCCTTTACTCGGGGGATAGATCTGGAAATAGATAGGAACTTCTTGTAAGACAGCCTATCAATTCATCATCCCCGGAGAAGGAGGCCCAATTAGACAAAGTCTTCTTAATACTTAATACCCCAGGTAGTGTTTCAGGATGAAGAAGCAGTATCGCCGGGCGCATATCCTTTCATGGTCAGTTCTCCCCTATCGGATACCCCTGCCACCTGTATACAGGCCAACATACCACACCGTCAAACCCCCAGGGAACAAGGATCTAAAAGCAACACTTGGGAGATGTTGCTTCATTCATTCCAATCAGTAGTTATTGCCCTGACATATCAATCAAGCAAGTTAGATTTTCAGGTGGACCTTCTAAATACAATGGCTCTATGTATAATTGCAATTGACTATAAAATTGGAGCACTCAACTTGCTTGTTCAAAGGGCACAGTCCTATGCACAGTTTATTCCTGCCTGTGCCTCTAGCCCAGTTCTGGACAAACTGTCATCCCTCGGATGCTAGAATCAGTCCTTGCAGAGTTTAAGGAGCAGTTAAAAACTGTCATGGTCACAACGACCCCTTTAGGGTGAATTCATTCAGATAGGAGGTGGCTCGGAACCGAAGTGCACATTAGAAAACTCCCTGAAGCAGGAGAGGCCTTGGGGGAATCTACTAGTTTAGAGAACGTACAGCAGGGGAAGGAAGTTGAAGAGTTGCCACAAAGTAGCCTGGTTGAAAACCTAGACCCCAGTGCTCGTCTCTCACCTCATCCATTAGACCTTCGTCTGCTGGGTAGGAGAGCCTCAGAGGTACATGCAGTACCAAGACGTGCTTCACAAGGGGGACCTGCTAAGCTTTCAAAATGACAGTGTAAATGAACTCATAATAAAAAGGTTAATCCATTCTCAGCAGAACTTCCCATTGGTCACCCAGGGCAGGTGTACCCTATTTTTCTAGCAAGAGCTGTAAAGTCAGTGGCTTCCTCAGAAAATAAGCCAGACGATCATGTAGTGGCAGTATGCACTGAAGAAAAGGGGGTTCTTTTAAATTCTACTCAAGCAAAGGCACAATTAACGAGGAAGGCAAAGGACCATCAATTGGACCAAAACCGACGGCAGTAAGACCACCCCAGATTCGGTAAAAAGGAGCCAAATATAACAGGATAACAGGAGTCAATCAAGTTAGCTACCCCCCTGGACAATTCAGCGCAATGTAACATATTTACGGTCAGTAATAGATGCAATCTGTCCTCTAAAGATGGAAACAAACAAACCTCTATGGAAAAATCTATTATTCAGGATGTCACAAAAGAAAAAATGCAAAAATGGAATCTTGAGCAAGACACTTCAGCATTACATGCAACAGAGTTCGCAAATATCGGAGCAGGTACTCAATATCAAGCAGGTCGAAGTTTGTATATCCCAGCCAGGTACAAGAAAATCGTCTCACATCAGCCCATTCAGCACACTTTGCAAAGTGATATGTTTTCAAAATACAAATCTAGGGGGTATATTGATAGAATAAACAGAGGGACAATTAGATGTATGGCCAAAGAAATACCGGTGTTAAACCATATTGAGTCTTCTGACATCCTCTCAGTCACATTTTGAAGCATTCCAACATGGGGCAGTGAAGAACCGACGTAGATCACTGGGACGCCATAAGCATTAGTCAATCAAGTGTGGGCGGAAAAGGAGTTATTTGCAAAAGGAGGAAGCCTGCTCAAAGTTTCTCCATCCGGAAGGTTGCAAAGCTTATACCAAGGTAGAAGCAGAGGGGAAAAAGGGCCTTCAAGAAATGTTTAAAATATGTCAAAAGCCTATGAAAAGTCGACTAAATTTTATGAACAACTGACAACTAGCATCAACTTCAGTTTTAATAGGGGCAAGGAGCCGATAAATCTCATTGCATAGTGCCATTACAGCCCCCCAGGAAGAAAATCGCTATGAGGAAGTCACAGTGAGCCAGGTCCAACATCAAAACGCTGACTGGTCTTGAATTCCTGGTGCACTGCTTTCGGGACCCTACGAAGAAGTAAGTTAATGACAGAAAAATTGTTCAATAGCCGGCCAAAAAGAGAACAAGGTTGACGTTTGTGCATGGAATACTGAGGGACTTCTTACAAAGATAGACGATAAGGAGTTCCTCTCCTTTATTGGAAGATTCCATATGGTTCTCCTTCAAGAGAAATGGGCAGAAGAAGAAATCAAACTCCCGGCTTACTTATGCTACAGCAAACCAGCAATTAAAACAACACCAATGCGGTGCACTGCTGGGGACTTGACGTTGTATGTGTCAGTGGATCTTAATGTTAAAATTGAAGAGGTTAGGTTAGATTATCCGTATTTACAGGCGATAAAGGTTTGGGCCAACCACCCACTCAGCGTGATCCCCCCTTGTTGATAATAAATGCTTACATTCATCCCTGTGAAATTGGGGAAAAAAAATCTATTGAAAATATACTGATTTTTATATCATCACAATGTGCTAATAACCCAGCACCCTTGATTTTCTTTTCTGGAGATTTTACCACTAATCTTTTTCAGGCAACACCTAGGGACAATATAATGGATATAATAGCCCATATTTGGCACATTCCGTCTACTCAAGCGTTTAAACAATGATTGAACAGAATGGTGAAGGATGGGGTGCGTAACATGGAGCACTTAGGTTTACAAGTATTTGAAAGCCTGGTGTCTCGGGACATTCCGGCAGACCTGTCTCATCCCTCGGTAAAATCCCATGTAATCATAGATTATTCCTTAGTATCACTGCCTCTAGATTATACGATTATAAGCTATAGTTTGGGTAACAGGCTGGAAAGTGATTACCAGCCGCAAATGACTATTTTTAATCTAAACATTAAATTTCACAACCAACTGGCCCCGGAAATAGGCTATGCTATGGTACAAACCTACAAAAAACTACAGTGGTTGGTAGCCTGTATAGAGAAAGTTGAACACCAAGCTAGAAAGCTGTGGGATAATCTACATGACGCAATTCAAAATCCTTTGATTCATTGGGATCAATTTTCAATGCTCCCAGCAGAGAAAAACGCCTTCCGTCCTACAACCAGAACTACAATAGCGAATTCCTTCCCTAGGAAATTCTCAGACGACTTATAATAGCTAAAAAGAAATTGAACTAGGCTCTGAGGGTCTTAAGGAACAAACCATCTTCTAGCGTCCTGGTGTGAGATTTTACCAAAACTAAGGATGCTGTACAAAAAAAGCGGTTTGGTCCCAAATAAAAACTGAACTTGACCAGTATTGGTGTAAAATTTGCTACGCCTCAAAACGTAAAGATGCAAGAAAATTCTGAAAATGTGTAAACCAATCCATCAGTTGGAAACTCGAACATGTAAGGTCATTGTTCTCCCACCTTGCCGCCAAGACCTGGAACACCGTCCCCATCCCCTTACGGCAGACCCAGGACTTCCTAAACTTCAGAAGACTCCTCAAGACCTGGCTATTTGAGCAGTAGCAGGATCCCCCCCCCACCCCCCTCCAGGGCCTTGAGACCCTCACGGGTAAGTAGTGTGCTTGACAAATGTTCTGATTGGTTGATTGATCAAATATATATGAAGCAGCTTGGGGTAAAGGAAAAAACTGCCTATTGTGATCCAATCTAGAACAGTGGAGACAATCATCAGCAATAGCCACAGGATGGTGCCCCAGGGCCGAATCGCCTCCCTCAAGCACTTTATAAGGAGATCCTACAACACTGGGCTAAGAATCTGACAACTTTATTTAATCAAATCCTGGTGAGCAAAGAAATACCGCATAACTGGGGGGATCAATCCTGGCCTCGATCTACAAAGCTGGACAAACCACGGACCCCACCAATTAAGGGCTAATTGCCATAATGGATTGTGCGGACAAGTTTTTCACCAAATGTTTGCTGGCAGACTTAACAGCTTGGGTGGACTCAAAATACCTGTTGCTGAGAAATCAGACAGTGTTTGTAAAAGGCCTTGATACATCCATTAACATCCAAATGCTAGCCCTTACAATTGAGCTAGCCAGGTATAGCTCACTGAACTTTCATTTGTGTTTTATTGATTTTTTATCTGCTTTTGATGCGGTGAAGAGGAATATCCTCTGGGATAAGCTATCAAAATTGGGTATATCACCTAATCTCCTGAGAGCGATTCAATTATTGTACACAGATACACGGACAAGAGTAGGGGTTGGGCCAAGGCACAGCCATTAAAAAAAAAATACCAACAAAGAATGGCTTAAAACAAGGCAGTGTCTTGGCCCCCCTCTTGTTGAATTTGTATCTTGCTGATGTTTCTTCTGGTTTCAATAACCCTAATTCGCACTCTCTGTCAGTGGCCTGTTTTAAGGCCCCACCATGGAATCGCAGGTTGGCGTCATTTGGAGCAAGGCAATTACGCGAGCGACACCCTTCCCTACCTCATGGAGCATTATCTCCTGCATTACATAATTAACATATTAGAGGTACTATTAGGTATCGTATTAAGTGCATGAAATTCCTGAATTTTATCTCATTCTTCACTTTTGTATATAGCACACCTACTTGACATTATCAGCATAGTGAGTCCTGAGGGGATCTTTCAGTTCTGATGAAGAAGCCTTTGCTTCGAAACATGTTGATTTTATAGGAGTATCCACACATTATAGGCAGGAAATCTCTGCATCCCCTTTTTAACAGGTCCAGTCTCTACAACCTATGAAAGTTTTTTAAGTCCATGAGGCTAGGTCCTTTTTAATTCACCTAACTTTATGCACTCTAGACCCTTCCTCTGACTACCCCATCACTACACATAGTCTTGTTAGAACAATGCTCCCGCGTAGTCATAGGTCGTAGCAGGTCCTGTCCCGCAACGGGGCGGGAAGACCACTATGATGAAGCATGACACCAAGGGCCCTTTTGGTGTGTGAGGGGTATTTAAGCAAACACTGTGCATCCACACCAGGCTGAGAAACATACTTCCCTAACACCGACAGACCTTTTATTAATAACCCCCCTTATGGTGGATCTCTTTGATTTAGCATTAGAGGAGGACGTATCCGCCCTGGTGTCCATGTACAACACTACCTCTTCACTCCCTAATCTTGTTACGTAAAGCTGTTTTAAGGTCTCCCATGTTTTGTACACTGATGATATTGTCCAGCTGAGCTATGTGAAGGTGGGGCTGCAGCGGTTAATTAGTAAAACTACTTTGTTTGCCTCGTCCCATAGGTTAAAGTTCAACTTCAGTAAAACAAAAACCATGCTAGTGGCACAGGGCATAGAAACTCACCCAAAATTCAGTATGGAAGACACCGGGCTGGAGTCAGTTTTAGAGTACAAATATTTTGCGGGTAATATTAGATGCAAGGAGAATAGCTCTTTATTCGTAGCATTTGTCTCCCTACTGAACAGTTTATATGGTCTGCCCCTCAAGCCATTGCTACAAGTTATGACAGCCAAACATGTTCCATCTTTGACATATGGTGTGGAGATCTTAAGGGGAAAGGCTGATAGTATCACAGATAGGCTTGTGACAGGGACTTACTGTCACCTGTTCAATCTCACACAGCAGGCTGCACCGACACAATTCCGATTAGAGTTTGACCTGGGAAGACAATACTTAAATAGTTTAGGGGCATATTTGAAATGTTGTTACAAGCTTAGAAATTATAATACTGCCACTCTTATGTCAGTTGTTTGGGAGGCAATAAGCAATTGTAAACAAAAGAAGTCTCATGAATATATCAATTTAGCTATATTCACATTTAATGCAGAACAGCTATGGGCCTTATCCCTCTCACAGTCTGCATTGATAAGAGTTATAAATGGGAGTAGTAACAAAATGTCATCATTATTGGATAGAGAGACGTTGGCGGAAAGATCCCACGCATCGATGGTAATTGCAACATATGGCCAGCTAAAACTTCAGAATTATCTGGGAGGTCTGAATGGATTAAAGGCTAATCTAAAGCTTTTGAGACTCTGGCTGAGCAACATTCAATTTCGCATTGACGCTCCAGCCTCGAAAAAATTGAACAGCATAACATCATGCCGTTTCTGCAATTATAAGAAAGAAGGCATTTGCCATCTAATTTGTAGTTGCCCAGCCTTATAGCTGAACGCAGAAGTCTGTTAAGGCAGGATTTTAATTATAATGCTACACATACACACCGCAAAGCAGTAATAGCTGGCCTGCAGGGACAAGACTTACAATTTACCAGAATATTCTTAAAGTTTGTATAATAGCTAAATGTGCTCAGTAAAAAGCTTTCACTTCTTATCACCCTTTTTATTCAGGAACAAACTGTTTGGAAGGGCAGATACAAATTGTAAGAGTTGAGCTGCATCCTCATTACATGAGCCTCTGGAATAACGTGTAATAATTAGGGCTAAGCAATGTCAAGCCTTGAAATGATTTTACAAAAGGCACATTGCACTTTAAATCTTTACATGGGGTAAGCTCACCTTGTTTAATACCAGAGTCTAATAATAAGATGACCGAGACTCTCTGTAGGCCATACCATAGAACTGAATGGGATTACTCATAGCCTGTAGCATGATTAGTAATCAACAGAGGAAACAAGTCACTTTAGGCAAAGCGGAAGTAGTAGGTGGATCATGTTTTTGGTGAATGCACCTTACCGGTATCAATCAATCAATCAATCAATCAAGCATTTATATAGCGCACTACTCACCCGGAGGGTCTCAAGGTGCTGGGGGGAGGGGGGTCCGCTACTGCTCGAACAGCCAGGTCTTGAGCTGCTTCCTGAAGGCGAGGTGGTCCTGGGTCAGGCGGAGGTGGGTCGGAAGGGAGTTCCAAGTCTTGGCGGCCAGGTAGGAGAAGGACCTTCCTCCTGTGGTGGCTCTTCGGATGTGGGGGACGGTGGCGAGGGCGTGGTCTGGCGCTTGGGAGCGTAGAAGTTGAGGCGGCTGTTGAGGTATCCTGGGCCTTGGTTGTGTAGGGCTTTGTGTGCGTGGGTGAGGAGCCGGAAGGTGATTCTCTTGTTGACCGGGAGCCAGTGTAGGTCTCTCAGGTGTCCGGAGATGTGGCTGCGGCGGGGGATGTCCAGGATGAGTCGGGCTGAGGCGTTCTGGATTCGCTGGAGTCTCTTCTGGAGTTTGGCGGTGGTTCCGGCGTAGAGGGAGTTGCCGTAGTCAAG
Source organism: Lissotriton helveticus (assembly GCF_964261635.1). Classification (NCBI taxonomy): domain Eukaryota; kingdom Metazoa; phylum Chordata; class Amphibia; order Caudata; family Salamandridae; genus Lissotriton; species Lissotriton helveticus. Next base: position 1,609,258,719 of record NC_136063.1, on the reverse strand, counting down.
ACGGCTGGTGACGAGAGCCTGGGTGACCGTCTTCCTGGTCTCGGTGGGGATCCATCGGAAGATCTTACGTAGCATGCGCAGGATGTTGAAGCACGACGAGGAGACGGCGTTGACTTGTCTGGTCATGGAGAGGGAGGAGTCCAGGATGAAGCCCAGGTTGCGAGCGTGGTCTGTGGGTTTGGGTGCGCTGCCCAGGGCAGGGGGCCACCAGGAGTCGTCCCAGGCGGAGGGTGATGATCCCAGGATGAGGACTTCCGTCTTGTCCGAGTTCAGTTTCAGGCGGCTGTTCGACATCCATTTGGCTATGTCTGTCATCCCTTCGTGCAGGTTGGCTCTGGAGGTGGCGGGGTCGTTGGTGAGGGAGAGGATCAGCTGGGTGTCGTCGGCGTAGGAGATGATGTTGAGGTTGTGCTGGCGTGCGATGGCTGCGAGGGGGCTCATGTAGACGTTGAAGAGTGTTGGGCTGAGCGAGGAGCCTTGAGGAACGCCGCAGATGACTTCGGTGGCCTCTGATCTGAACGGGGGGAGGCGGACTCTCTGTGTCCTTCCGGCGAGGAAGGAGATGATCCACTCCAGTGCCTTCTCCTGGATTCCAACGTTGCTGAGGCGCTGCACTAGGGTACGGTGGCAGACAGTGTTGAAGGCCGCGGAGAGGTCCAGGAGGATGAGGGCCGCTGTTTCTCCGTTGTCGAGCAGGGCTCGGATGTCATCGGTGGCTGCGATCAGGGCGGTCTCGGTGCTGTGGTTGGCCCGGAAGCCAGACTGCGAGAGGTCGAGGGAGACGTTCATCTCGAGGAAGGCGGCCAGTTGCTTGTTGACGGTCTTCTCGATGACTTTTGCCGGAAACGGGAGCAGCGAGATGGGGCGGTAGTTCTTGAGGTCAGGTAGGTTTTTATCTAGATTAATTAAGCGTTATTATCATGGTAATAACCCCTATTTGAATTGTGCATTTACAAAGTTTTCTAACTCTGATATTACGTATGAAATGTGTACAAATGTGTCACATTGTGCATTTTTTTAAACTGAACAATACATTTTATTCGTTCATTCAATCAGTCTTCTGTGTTTTTCCTGCAAACCCATATGAGGAAATACTGCTTCAAGCTGGCTTGTTTTTGTACTATTCAGAACAGATTTTGCTCTTGACTGATGGAAATCTTTTCCATTATAACATTCAGCATGTGGGGACTGGTACCCGTGGTAGCCAGTTGTGGTTTTGCAGCTTGAGCAGTCCGCCATGGTTAATTGCGAGTGTTCGAATTGTGAACTTTGTAAGATTTCTGTGAATCTTTACTAGATCGCTATATAATGCACGCAATCTGCTGCTGTTAAGTTAGCAGTGTTAGGATGTGGTGTATATGCAGCCATGCCACTCCGTCTCTACAGAGCAGACTCACATGTTCTATAGGGTGTGGGAGGGCATATTTAAAGCACTGTATATGTTCTTGATAATATAATGGAATTTCTATGTCCAACTATGGAATCTATTCCTCTGGTGTTTTATCTTCAGTGTATGTGTGAAACAATTGTGTGTTGCCATTTGCTGCTGGGAAAATAAACCAGGAATAAAATACCTATGTTCTGAATGCTTTGTGTGCCTCAACCATGAAGGTAACATATTCACTTGTTGCTTGGACACCATATTGTAACAATTACATACTAACAGCATGTTGGCAGTTTTCTGTAATGTTTAAAGCTTCTACTTCTTCTCCATTGTTTTATCTGTTATCTCCATTTATGGACATTGTTTTAAAGAGGAAGAAAATTAATAGATGGATTTATGGAGATAGGGTATGCACAGAGTGGGAAGGTTTCATCCCACAAGCTGAAATAACCTACAGCCAATACATAGGAGATACTTACTCAGCTAAAGCGGATTTCCCTTCCACCAAGGACATCTCCAGTTTGGAGGTGAGTAGGGGTCTCTGAGAAAGTACAAATGAACTACTCAGGTAGACCATTAAATAAGAAGCCAACTAGCGTTAGAGGCATTATGTGGTGTAGTTCTCACTAATACATAGGATATGTACATTTGTGGGACAACATAAACTTTGGGTGAGGTTCCTAGACTGACTCCAAGCACCCCGCATTATATATTGGCCTAGAGACCAGCTAGTTCGTAGTGCCAGCATAAGGCTTCCTAACCTTACTAGGGAGCAAATGGTTTTAAGCAACCTCTGAACCCAACAACCCTGACTCTTCAGGGATCGTTGTAACAGATCGAACCTTTCGCTCAGTCACTCATGCTCTTTCCTCTCAGAGAAATATGCAGAGAATACACAGTGAGACGTTTTCAATATATTTATTGAACCAATGTTATTCTTGTATAAAGTACATGTGCGACGATAATCAGTAGCAAAAGCAGATGAAAGTCATTACAAGCACCAAAAGAGTAAATCATAGATATAGTTCTACCATGGTGCCAAAACAGTGTGTACATGCAGGCTTATAAAATAAGGTAGTAATCAGGCATACTCCTACTACTCCTACTATGAGAACCCTACTCTGCGTGTACCTAGAGTGTGAGTAGGTGTAAAGCCATGAATCCCCCCAAGGGATGATCCAATCACATTACCTTGAGGTAGAGAAAGTAGGAGCCCATCTTGGTCACTAACTGGACACCCTTCACGGAGATGTCAAACCCCTGTGTGGTGAAGTCTCAGCATGCAGGGGCCGTCTGTGTCAGCTGAAGTGCCTCCTTTGCTAATTCTATGAGATGCTGATTATAATAAAAAGCATCCTTGCAATGTACGTATAGATCAGCAATGCTATGGATATGTAGCTAGACTTGTCGCCCAGTGGATGAAGATAGAACAGCATTAGTACATTTGTGCTTAGAGGCCATGTACTTGGTGTTTCAAGACATCATGATAATGTTATGGAAAGCAAGATGTGTAAACAAAAGTCGTTTCACAGAAAATAACCCAACATTGTCACACACATGACTATGTGCAAAAGGTCACAGACAAAATGTTCTGAAAAAGAGGGCAATGGAAGACATGAGCAGCTTCACTACATGGGCCGAACCCGGGCACATAACATGAGACGGAACAGGCTCTAGGAAAAGGAGGCTAGCCGTGGAAGAAAAAAAGATGGCCCATAAGCTAAGTCTCAGAGGGCTGGATCAAATAGCCCTCCAGTGGGGGCCAGCAAGAACAGTAATGGTGGCAGCATACTTGCAGTATCTTCACATGAGCCCAGATTCCATATCCCAAAATATGGTACCCAGTTACAATGTGGGGGATGACATAGATAAATGGCTGGCAGCACATGCCCACCGGTTGGGAAGGGCATACTCCTTACACTAGAGGTGGGGTACCAGGCCAACTACACTTCCATGAAGGCAATTTTAATCAACAAGTTTGGGTTGACACCTGAGAGGCACCGACAGAGGTTCAGGACTAGTCACAAACTCTCTAAACAAACATGGTTGGATTTTCTGGATTATGCTGATAAGGACCTAAAGGGCAGGGTAAGGGGCAGCAAAGTTAATGATTATGAAGTGTTGTGTAACTTGTTTTTGATGGAGCACATTCCTGATACTTGTTTTCTAGAGCAACACCAATACCTGGTTGATAGCATGCTGACAGATTCCAGGAAGCTTGCTGAGGCTGCAGACCTCTTGGACAGCATCAGAGTATCCAAAAAGGTATCTGGGGAAACTCCCAAAAGGGTTGTCAGGGTTCTTACCAGAAGAAGGAAGGAGGGGGAGACAAAAAGACTGAGTTCTCTAAAGGCCAGCAAAACAATTCACAGGAGAAGGGGACTGGTTCACAACCCCAATCTGGCCACCAGAAAAAAACTTACCTGACAGAGGTCAGCAGGCCAAGACCATCAAGTGAAATAAGTGCTATGAGTATGAACACTACAACGGGGATCCCAAGGGTACATACAGAGCACCAACTCTCACAGGTGGAAAGATTCCAGGAGTGGCTAGTATAGTGCTTTGGGAGGAGTTTGTCTCTGTTAATGCGAGGGGGATTTTAGGAGGTTACCCTGATGTTCCTGGGTGACAGTGAGATGGTTCCTAAGATCCATATATCTTTAAATGCTACAAAGTATAGGCAATCAGTCACATCAATGGGTAAGATGTAGAGGATCTGAGGGCTGCAACTCTATCACTTAATCACTTATCGTAACATGCTTCATTATTGGCACCTATGGACACCCGGGTAAGGTGATACTACCCAGGCGGATGCAACCATAAATGGAATGGGAGTTCTTAGATAAAGCAAAACTGGATAAGCAGGGTTCCAGATGTTAAAAATACCTCACGGTATACCCAAAGGCTATACTTTATTCGGAGGGTACCTGGGGTATGGATAAAAAATGTGAATTTGTTGGGTTTTACTGAATTTAATCTTTCAGTTGTACACCTGTTTTTTTAGTGCCCCAAAGACTCTAACTTCCTGTTCCCAGGGATAGCATGGGTTTAAAATATAAATGTGGTGTTTTCTTTTTGTATTTTACTTTTTTGTGTACAAAAAAGTGTATATGTCTGCTGTTGCCTTGTGCCTGCATGTGTTCTTTGTTGTTGCCATTCCTCCGTGCTTATTATTGTTTGACAATGTGGCTGGCGACCTTTTTGTGCAGTCAGCCAGTGTGCTTGTGCCGTAGGCCTGCATGCGTTCCTTGTTGTGGCCATACCTCCTTGCTTGCTGCTGTTTTACCATGTGGTCAGTGGCCATTTTGTGCAGCCAGCCAGTGTGTTTTTGCCATAGGCCTGCATGTGTTCTTTTTTGTGGCCATGCCTCCTTGCTTGCTGTTGTTGGCTGATCATGTGCCTAGTGGAGATTTTGTGAAGCCACCCATTTTAACAACTTTCAAAGGGAGATTGAGAGGAGAGGGCTATGCCTTTTTGTATTTGTTCATTGTTTTAGTTTTACCTGATATACGTTTAATGTTATGCTTGATGATCATTGTAGCATTTGTATAGTAACAGTTTTCTATTATATGCTTTTTTTGCATTTTTCACCTGCACCCCCTTATCTCTCATTGGTTTTCTCATAGTCCCCTTGTATCCTCTAGTGCACCAGCAATTCATTGTGTTATGTTATTTTTTCTTTTCTTTTTCTTTAACTTTGTCTTATAATTGTTCCTTTCATTTATTTATTTTCTTTGTATTTTTTACTTTATCCCACACTCCATCCATCAATTGCCTGCATTAATTTAAGTATTATTATTTCATTTTCCCCTGGACCCCCTGCCAGCAATAGGTGCACAACACCCATCAGCATTATTTTTTAAGGGGTATTTAATTTTCCCCTGTAACCCCTCCGTGCCATAGGTGCGCAACACACACCAGCATTGATTTTGTTAAGGAAAATTCCATTTCCTCCGGATCATCTTGTCTGCAATAGGCGCATACCAGCATTCAGTTTTTTAAGCATTCTTCAATTTTCCCCTGAACCTCCCTCACTGCCACAGATGTCTCCCTTAGATGCACACAAACTAAACAGTTACTTCTGTATGTTGTTACCCTGGTTGGAAATAACATATTATGTTCTGGTGCTGTGGTTTGACTTTGAAATGCATTGTTGTTGTTAAATATTTAGGATAAATACCATAACTTAAGTAGCCACACTAAATTATATTATCTGCACTAATTCAAACAGCAACAATGCTATGTTTCACTAAATGTTTATCTTGGTTGTTTGCTTTTAGGTGCAAGTGGAACATCCTCCACAGTACTGTCAGACAGGCATGTGACTCTTCCAATCTCTTCCACCTGTGAAGCTAAGTGCACTGCAAACTGACAGCTTCAAGATGGCCCAAAAGAAAGGTGATTCCAAGAAAGGGGCTAGTGGCAAGGAGATGGAGAAGGAGAAGGCGATTTCAGCCACTGGTGTGCAGACCAGAACTTTTTGGGGCAAACTTTTGCCTGCCGCCCCAGCTTCCGGGGAGTAAGCAGGGAGGAGCACTCTTGCATCAATGGCACCACCCCACCCTAAGCTCAAGGCCACATCTCTCAGTGAGGCAGTCACTGCAATCATGTCTATGCTAACGAGCAGTAACATTGAATTGGATTTGTCTCTTTTGCGAAGTAGTGTTCAATTGTTGCACGACAGTAGACAACAGATGCAACCGGCAATGGATGTTACTGAAGTAGGAGCAGAACAGTAGGTTGAGCATACTGCTGAGCAATAACCTCCTCTTTTACAACCATTAGCTTCCAGATCTCCACCAAGAATAATGAAGGGTACTCCATCATCTTCTCCAAGCCCCCCTTCTGATGATCTGGACATGGATTGGATCCTAGCTGAGTCCGAGACACACCAGGAGAGGCTAAGGAAAAAGTAACTTCCTGAAAGCCTTTCAATTATGGAAGGGGATGAAGATGATGAGCCAGTCATTGTGGAAGCTGTCCAAGAGGAGACCAACATTAACCCTGCTTCTATTTAACCTGCTCCGAGGGATATGGCACCACCACTGCAGCCAGCACCATCTTCCATATTTGTTACCATGAAGAGACCTGCATCCACCAGTAGCTCAGTAGAGATACGCACTGCAGCAAGCCAATCGTCTACACGCCCGCCTACCTCCAATTCTTTGGGCATTGGTAGTGGCACCGGTGGCCCACTAAAATGTTATACCTCCCCAGTTTGGGACTTGTTTATGGTTAGCAAGGAGTAGGACAACATTGCAATATGCACCATTTACAAAGCTAATATTTGTCGAGGTAAACTCGGTACACACTATATGGTACTTGAGGCCAACCAACCCATTTAAAACAACACATCACACACTCCACTGGGAGGTGCACATCAACATTCTGCACATGGTGGTGGTCAAGGTGATGTGAGAGTGGAATCAGTTCTGGGGCCTCCAATTAGGGTGGGAAGTGTAGGTGATGAGGAAGAACATGGTTAGATATTTATGCAAAGCTCTCATGTTGGACATGGCCCTTCTTGGGGAATTTCCCTAAAACTTTTAGCTTTTTTAACGCCTGGTTTTCACTGATTCTCTTGTTATGGCCTTAGGACTCTGGGCATTTTCCCACTGTAATGCAGTGTGAAAGCACACGCGCCCTTCCTACACAGGCTCGGAACTGGTATTTACTGCATTGGTTTAGGTGTTGTACTTGTGAAAGCCCTGTAAAAAGGTACACCACATATCCAGAGCAGGAACTACACTGGCTAATAGTGGGACACAGCTCTGATTCTGCCACCCACCAGAATAGCCTGTCAAACATGTATCAGGCCAGCCATTTGCACTCACTAGCAAACCCTGCGTGGGCCTTTCACTACCACTAGAGCAACCCTAGGACAAGCCCTGAGGGCCGGGCATATGGTAGGTAAAAGGCAGGGCAGGTGCACATTGGGTGTTTCATGTCCAGGCAGTGAAGAACCCCCAAGGGGGTGTTTTCCTACCTAGGTGGTCAGCTTCTCCCATGGGACACCACCAGGGTTTTGATGAATCTCTGCGTGTGGCCTTAGGGCTCTGGGCACTTTCCCACTGTAAATGCAGTGGGAAAGTGCACGTGCCCTTCCTACACATGTTAAGAAGTGGTGCTTAAACAAGTCTCAAGCCTGCCATTGCAGGATTGTGTGCGCACACTTACACGTATGATGTTTTTTAAACATGTCTCAAGTCTGCCATTGCGGGCGTGTGTCTGCACACTTGCGGGCATGTGTGTGCACACTTACGGGCATAGAATATTAAACACATAATATACTAGGCACGAGGTCATATCTACAAGGGAATTATTATGCAATCATCTCACAAGTCTAAATGGATTAGGCCCTGATCTCCTAAGCATACCTCACATTAGGGGCACAAATCACACAGTGAAACAATCTCACTAGCATAAACCATGATATGCAAAACAACCTCATCATCATAAAAACACATTTAGAGGTATCAAACAGGGTGCGTAAAACATACTACATACATTACATTTCCTAACACCACATACACATTAGGGCCTGGGGCCCTACAAATCTAACAGCCCCCCTGGCCAACTGGCCATCTCAAACAGGGGCTCAAATATCCTATGTCCCAAAAGTCAGGGTGTGCAATTTGTGCAGACCTAAACATTGCAGCTGCCCACTACTTGCTGGGCAGCTGGGAAAGTATGGGGCAAAGGAGTGCATCTCACTACTAACTCAACACATGCCCCCAAAGAACTGTGCGCCTAAACGGTGCAGCTGCCCACTACTTGCTGAGCAGCTGGAAATGTTAAAAATGAGGCATGGGCTCTCATTGCCCCTTAAAAGAAATATGCCACCTTCGTTGGAGCCACACGGGGCTCGCAAAATTAAAATGCGCAGTGTAGGAGCCACCCATGGCTGGGTAAATAGATAATGCCCCTGTAGCGTTGCAGCTGGGGCAGCTGAAGAACAATGGCCAATATGGGGCAGCAAGGGCCCTCGGGACACCCACTGGGGCCCTTTAAACAAACATGGCTATTTTGGAGCCACCTAGGCTCTATAAACAAAAACATACCCCCTGATCATTGGAGCGACCCGCTGCAAGATGGGGCCGCTCACAATGGGGCAATGGCACTGTGCCTCGAAGGGCACCAAACAACATGGAGCCTCCACTCACCGGGACTCCGCAACAGGACTCCGGTCTTTACAGCGGCAGCACTTCTCTCGCGGGGCTTCCCTGGACTCCTGGGAGCCCCGCACTGCCGTTGGCAGCCTCGGCCGCCTTCTTATCTTCACCCGGGCTTCCTCCTGGGACCCGGGGCTCTTCTCCACTCCGCCCGCCACCGCGGTGCTCTCCTCTCAGCATGGGAGCCGCGCATCAGCACTTTGCACCGGCTTCCTCCGCTTACGTCCACCGGCCCCGCCCACAACCAGGCGGGCCACGGACGGCTGCGGCAATCTCATCTCTCGGGGGCAATGAGGGCTAGGCTCCCTCCGTATTCAAACTATACAGCACATTTAGATATAAAGATAAGCGGGGTAGGCTCCCGCTAGGTATGAAAAGAGTGCGGGTGGACACCCGCCTCCAGAGGCATCACGAGGGAATCCTTCACGCCGGGATTACCTCTCCAAGGGGGTGCTGCAGTAACAACGCTGCGCAGCCCACATGCTCTCCTTGGGGGAAAATGGACAGAAAGCTCACACGAGGCGCTGGGGTCATCAAAAAGGCCTGTATCAAAAAATAAGGGGTCCAAGCCAGCCAAAGGGTCCCAAACAGTCCTTAAGTGAAGAAATTAGCAAAAGGTCCCCAAAGATGAAAGGGGCAATGCAGGGTCCAGGGAGGCAAGCCCTCATGGCAGCCCCCCCACGCCCCCCTGGGCCCCAGCAGCAGCACGCTCGGCAGGAGCAACACACCAAGAACTGAACAGCTTTTTGGGGACACAGCCCCTATATTTATATTAGAAAAACCCTTTGTGTCACAGCACAGGGCTGGGGATACCAGTCAGAACTGGTATAGGGGAGGTTTTGAGCACTTTGTTGTGCTCAGCTCCTCTCTCCTTTGTCAGGTGGGGGCTAGGTGCTCAGGCACACCACAGGAGGTGGAGCCAGCATTGTGGAGGGAAGGCACAGCCCTATTCAGGTCCCAGGTGCAACTCGTCCCTCCCATCTACATGCAGATCTCCCTATTCCCCACTGGGCAGACCTATCCTGGCTCCTGGAGTCACCTACATCATCTAGCACCTGTCAATCACAAGCTAGACATGCAATTCACATCATGCCGGCAGACACACAGCACACAGAAATGACAACTTCTAAAAGTGGCATTTCTACCCCAGTGACAATAAATCTGTGCACACCATTGTGCAGCATTTATTCTCACGAGTTTGCACATACTAAACTCGTCCCTGCACTCCTCTCATATCAGGAATTACCATGGACACACATATCCCCCATGTATTCCTATGGGAGGGCAGGCCAATCTCACCACACGCACTCAGAGAGCGCACACACTTTACACTGGGACACAGTGCTAAAGTGCACAGAGGCCTAAAATCACTACCACCATGTCAGAGCTTAAGGCAAAAAGTTTAGGGGTGAACCTGCCAAATAGGGCCAAGTCCAACAGGTTGCAATCGTGGTTTGCAGTGGAGAAGCCCCATAATGTTTTCTATCATTGTATTCCCAATGGCAAACTCTCTCCTGCAGTAAAGGGGGATTTGTCATTAATAGCTTAGAAAAGCCACTACTAGAAAGTGAAAGACACACAGATAATGGACGGAATGCACATCAAATCAAACTTTCACCCGAGTCAAAAGATTTCGGCTAAATCCATTGTTCCTTTGTTCACCGTGCCACCCAAGTTTAGACCCAGCCCAATGCAAATCAGTCTTCACCATGTGCCTCATGGGAACAGTGCAGACCGAACTGCTAAGCCAGGTCTTCCCTGGACTGGAACCAAGCATCCTGGGACCGGTTTCAGGGCATCACCCCTCATCAGCCAGGCTAGCTTGAATCCAGTGACCCATGCCTGGGAGGGACGGAATTTGCAACTCTTCATTGTGTGTGACTGGTAGTGTCTGGTGTAAACTGAAATCATGTGTACCAGCCATTGTGTCTCATTTCCAGGGAGGTACTGAGTTTGGTACTCTTCATTGTGCGTGACTGAAACTGTCTGGTGTGACTCATTTGAATGCGCACCAGACGTTGTGCCTCAATTCCAGGGAGGTGTGGAGGAGCAGACTTGTGCTCCTTTGTGCCCGGATTACCTGGGCACTACTTTGACCGACGTGTGTCTGACGGGGTATTTCTTTCTTCCAAGAGTCTCCCCTACTTTACCCCCATTCACAATAGTTCCTTTTGTGCGACGGTAGTATTGCCCAAATCGGGCTTGGTGAGAGTTATTGATTGGGCTGAGGAACGCTTCCGAGAGTGCTCAGAAAAGGGTCAAGAGACTGTGCGACCACCCTGTACTTCGCAGAACTGGCCAGGTGCCAGAACGCACATTGTGGAATCCTTTGATTAAATGACTATTGCCCTCAGCCCACTTCTTTCCGCATCTTGTGGGTCAAATTCACGAGTGGTGGCCAGATCCCCATTTGTCAACTGCCTCCTGATTTGCCTGCTACTTCCTTCCACCTTTTTCCCTGGGTCCCTGACTGATTGTGTTTCTGGCCCCATTCAGCCTAGTATCAGGGGGAGGGTTATTTATCTCCAACCCATGGGCATAGGGTAGTCAGGTTTGACTGAAAGGTGGAGGAGGGCTTGGGTCACTGGGTCTGTATTTGTGTTATCATCTGACCTGCCGGCTAACAGTGGCACCGCATTACGGTGCTGTGTGCATGTGTGCGCGAGTGTGCTCCTTATGGACCTGCCTGATATCCGTGGCACCGCCTATTGGTGCTGAGTGAGTGTGTGGGAGTGACTTCATCAGGACCACCTTAAATTAACTACACCACAGGGTGGTGTTGCTTTACACATTAGTTCCTTGCCAAAAGACTGCTACTTTTGACATTGGTATTTATCTGTGCAGCCTTAGCCCACGGTATGGTTTAAAAGTGTCATAGTTATCTGTGTGTAAAGATTTTTTTATATCATTTTGAGGTGCAACCTGTAACTGTTCGATATTGAATTGTAAACATTTCTAGGGTGGGCCTAGTTCTGACAATGCTTTGCACCGCATGAGGGTGCTGGGGGTAAAGTATTACCTTTCCCAAGTGTGCATTCTACGGAAGTAATTTTAACATGATTGGGCATAGTACTGCTAGTGATATTTCCAAATGTGATTTATTCACAGAAATACATGATGTTTATGTTGTGTTAATTGATGTGTGTGCTGCATACAAACTTTATTTACATACACCACGTGTGAAGTCACTATTGTGAAGCTCAGTGTGTGTTTATTGTGTAAAAGTGCTGTGCCAATGCTTTACACATTGCCTCTGTGAAAAGCCTGAATGCTCGGTGCCAAGCTACACAAGGGTGAGAGCAGGTTATACAGTGAGTGTAATCACCCACCCCTGATGAGATTGGTAGGTTCTGCCTGTTTAGGGCACCTCCTTAGCAAAACAGACAGTACCATTTCCAAAAAAACCTTTCCCCAGCAGTGCACCTGTATCACCCACCTCAGCAACCTCGCAATGGCACAAGAGTCAGATGGAGACACCACAGCAACAGCATACAGTGACTGCCACAAGACGCACATTGAACCTGCCACCTCCTGGTTCTCTCCCGTAGTCACCTGCATCAGTTACAGAACATAAGAACCAAATCCAGGCTACTATTACGAGCATGTTTAGGCAGGAGGGGCCCAACAAATGCAAACACCCAATGGCATGTTTGTACAATGGGAAGCTGGCTAAAATGTTAGTGCTGGACTTCCTTCCTTTTTCTTTTGTGGAAGGAGTGGATTTCTAGACTTTGTGGTGGCCATCTACCTGAAATGGAAGGTTCCCAGCAGAACCTACTTTGCAGAGTGGCTGTTCCAGATCTCCATCACAATGAGCTGAAATTGTTTGGAAAAGCTCTGCAGCCGAGTGCTGTTCAGACTATCCACCTGATGACAGACATGTGGAGTAGTCATCAATCCATTGATTACATGTGTACCAGGGCACACTGGATATCTTTTGTGGGGGTTAAACAACACATTTCTTCTGGTGGCAGCACTGAAGATACTTTTAAGGGTGTTTGGTGGTATTCAAAAGTAGTCGTGTTTGCCTTGGGCAATCCCATACAGCTGCAAACATTTGGTAAGACTTAAAAAACAAGGTGTTTGATATTGCTGTGACAAAGGGATCTCAGAATTGTTTGTTTTGCCACAGAAAATGGCAGTAATATAGTTAAGGTCCTGGCGGATGGTAGCTATATCAGAGTTTCACACATTACATAATCATCATTGTGCAGGACTTTCTGAAAAAAGATGACCTAGTCAGTAAATTACTGACCACCTGCAGAAGTATCTGTGCTCATTTCAGTCATTCTTCTAAAGCCCAGAAGCAGCTGAGGATCACTCATCTAATAGACTAACAGTTAAAGCCCTCAAACAGGAGGACCGTTTAGCTGAACAAATGAAAATGAATCAAATGCCTGACAGAGTTTCTACTTCCTTTCAAGGTTTTCATATGGGAAGTCAGTATGGAGGACAGTAGGATGTTCAAGCTATCCTTTTGTTGAATCTGCTAAAGGACTAGTTAAAAAGCCTGCCTGACAAGTTCAGAGCTGAGGTCGATGTAAATGAAGATGTGTATACCTTGGTTCAAAGCTTAATACTTGGCTTGGTTGAGAATACAAGGCTGCAAAGAGACATTGTGTTATACAAAGAGTACATCTATGCCACATTACTGGATTCATGTTACAAAAAATATTTCACACTTTCATTACCTTTTCAGAAGGGGATATTTCAGGAATATAAGACGTGTATTGTTGAGCGAGCCAGAGTCCTAGAAGAAGAACAGCTGGCACATAGAGTCTCACCCACGAAAACAAGTTCTAGGGTGCTGCCTTCCACTTCCAGAGAAGGCAGTCCTTGATGAGGTGTGAACTTGCTCCCAGAGCTGAGATGAAGACCTACGGTATGGGGAGATGTGCTATACCTCTGGCTGGATGATCATCTGGTCTGTGTCTAAGAACCTAATTAAATTAATCAAATTCAAAGCCGCCTACGCTGTCACAGGCAGATGTATCTAACATCTGAGTCTGCCCTCTCCTTTGTTCCTCTAATCGTTCAGGCATGGATCTCAGCAGGCGAGGAGTTGTCCCAGAACCAGTGTTGAGGGACCACAGAGGATGGGTTGCTCATTTCACTGGCCACACCTCTGGGCTGGGCACTGGAGCTCTGCACAAGGGAAAAAAGATTCCACCATTCTGGTTTAGGCAGAGAGGGGAAATGTGGGAAGAAAATGCAGCAAAAGTGGGAAGGGTTACCCTAGGAACCTTTAACCCATTGATTAGAGAAAGGCTAGGAGTTTCCACCACCCACAGGCTGGTGCCATGCATAAATGTGGCACCCACTGTGCCTTCCTCAAAACCCTTTCTGAACCTTTGAATGAACACAAAAGGACTGGACCCACTGCCTGTGACACAAAATAAACAATGAAGACAGGACCTGCTCTCCTTTATGTACCCAGAAGTGACCTCCAATAGTCAAAAGGCTGACCTCCTGTTCAAACTATAGGGATGCAACATACTAAAAGAGTGCTTTTCTGAAACTGCCCGGCTGACCAGTTCCAACTGGACCTTCCAACTGGACTTGCCCTGAACCCTGCGCTGTCCTCTGCTGGAGTGAGTCCTGATCCACAAGTGCTAACCCCAAGGACTAGGACCCGTGGCTTCTATGACCTCTGGAAATCCGGGACCAACCTGTGAAACTGATCTGGCAAAAGGTGTCATGCTGCAGAGCTAAATATTCTTGTTGCTCCTGATCTGAGCTTTTCCACAGCACCAAATCAGATTCAGCGGGACCTCACTGAGAGGGTATCTGACGTCATGGAGCCCTCTTCGGCTACAGCCTGAAGCCTTCACCTGGAAGAATCTATGTTCCAAAATAGTGACTAAGTTTGAAGGTAAACAATTCCACCAGATGAAAGCATGAAACGTATTCGGCCTGTGAGGGATCATCTCCGGCCAAGTAATTCAAATTTTCTCACTTCGAGTTTTCTGGCCAACTTCATCGATGTCTCTTCAAGTGGCTATAAAATAACATTGAGCCCTCTTCAGCCACAGTGTCCTGCCTTACCCCACAGAGGATTTTTGACTTCCACTAAGGGGCATATTAAGTAATCTTTCATGCAACTCAGGGTAGCAAGCAAAGCTACTGCACTGTGTTGATTAAAGGGAGAGAGCAGAAATGTTTGAAAGATATGGTGCATGTACACTTTCTCTTTCTGCTGGCACACTGTGTGCTGTTTAGCACCAGTGCAGGTGTACCATAGTGTAAGGGTGCCTGCATTACAGGCAGGATTGTTTTGGTGCCTTCCTGCACAAACACAATTGATCAAGGCATTTTCCTCTTTCTACCTGTGCTGTACACTGCAGTACATGTGGAAAGAGGATATAACAAGAAGAAATAAATATATTTCTTCTTGTTACTTCTCACTGGGGAAGGGGTTGCATTTTGATGCATTTTCAAGTTTCCTAGACTTAGTAAATCTGGGAACACCAATGCTCCACCCATAGACCGTCTCCCAAGTTTACATGTAACATAACGTAGCAAAAGCTGCTGTGTTGTATTACATTTATTTGCAAAGCCACACTAGGTGGTGCAAATTGCTCCTTGGATGGTGTGCCCTCTGGCAAAAAGTAAGGACATCATGGATAATTGTCTTATTGATCAAATAAGAAACATGATTATTCTTTCTTTTCATGAAGGCTATGTACCAGAGGCTTGGAAAACAGCACAAGTCATTCCTCTAAAAAAAAAAACCAACATCCCTGTCACCCAATTCCAAAACCTCAGACCCATCTCCCTCTTGCCACAATGTGCCAAGATAATAGAAAAAATAGTCAATAAACAACTTATGGCTTTTCTAGAAACTGAAAATGTACTCCATCCTACACAATCAGGTTTTAGACCTGGCTATTCCACGGAATCAGCTGTTCTATATTCCACGGAATGCATTCACAAGATGGCGGACGAGGGAGAGACAGCAGCGTTGGTCATGTTAGACCTAAGCGCAGCTTTTGATACTGTGCTACATGCCACGCTGCTGTCTCGACTCTCTGATATAGGTGTGAAGGACCATGCATTGGCTTGGTTCAAGTCTTTCCTCACCAAAAGATCGCTCCAGCTACATTGCCCACCCTTTAAATCATCTTCTCGTGACGTAAGCTATGGGGTTCCACAGGGCTCTGTTTGAGCCCGACCTTATTCAACATCTATATGGAGCCCCTGGCTCGCGTCGTAGAGAACTTTGGGGTGGGCATTGTTAGCTATGCTGATGACACCCAGCTTATATTCAAGCTCACCCCAGATAGTGAGAAATCTGCCACCAATTTCTCTGGCTGTATGGCTGCTGTCGCCACCTGGATGGAAAACAACTGCCTCCGTTTAAATGGAGACAAAACGGAGGTGTTGGTGGTGGGGAACAAGACTTCAATATGGTCCCAGGCATGGTGGCCTACAGCTCTGGGCGACTTCCCCCGCCCTGTAGAGAAGGTCAAAAATCTAGGGATTATGATTGACTCGGATTTGTCGGGAAAATCCCAAGTCAGCAAAATAATAGGTAAGTGCATTGGCACGCTAAAAATCCTGCGAAAAATCATTGATCTCATCCCTACTGAAGCCAGAAGAACGATTGTACACGCGCTCATAACACCCCATTTGGACTACGGAAATGTTCTCCTATTAGGTTTGAACCAAAAGCAGCTACACCAGCTTCAATGCATTCAAAATGCAGCCGCCCGCATGGTACTGGGTCTTCCCAGAAGAACATCTTCCAAAGCGGCTCTGTCCAAACTTCACTGGCTCCCTGTTAGGGAAAGAATTAGATTTAAAAGCCTTTGTTACGCCCATAAGATTGCCCACAACAAAGGACCTATCTATCTAAGAAACCTTCTTACTACCCATCGTCCGATCAGAGACCTTAGATCTTCGGGTATGACACAATTCAAACTTCCCCGTATTCACAGAGCTAAAATGGGGGGTCGTTCCTTTTGTTACCTTGGAGTAAAACACTGGAATGCCCTCCCTGTTCATTTGCGAATGGAACCCTCAGAAACTCTATTCAGAGCCAAATTAAAAACTCACCTCTTCCCCCAATAACATTTTTCTGTTTCCTCTTTCGTCCCTCTTCCTCTGTTAGTTTTGTTAGCAGTCAGCGCGGGGATACACAGTCTGTGCAACCATGCGCTTTATAAATGTTTTTATTATTATTATTATTATTGGATGGCTCTGCAAATATTACTGATACCAGGCCAATGCAAAGGGCTTATACGTCTGGGCCTCAGTTTGAAGTTCAAACTTCTGATTAGGTTGAACCTGGTTTCTGTATCCAGTGCCTGCTCTGCATTATGGTCAGCCTTAATTTTCCCATAGGTAGCGATAAGAGCAGCAAGATATCTGTGGTAGGTGCTTAAAGCATTTTGCAGCTATTTTATCGTTTAAGCTTTAAAAATGAATAACTCTGGTTTAACTCATTGGGGTTTAAATTGTTGAGGTGTCATTTTATTTATTATAATGTACTCTATTTTTCTAAATTGGTTTGGGAATAAATACCTCATACATTGTCTATAAGTTAAGCATGTCTGAACTGTGCCAAAGCAACCAGAGGGTTGAATTCTGGTCAATTTAGTGACTTTTGGTGTTATTACTTGAGGTGGGTAGTACTCACCCCCTTCAATTAATATCCATATTTCTTACACTTAACTACTTAGTGCAACATTGCACACCAGCAATTATCATTCAAACCGGCTCTGAGAGAGCTTAAAAAGACTTTCCTTGTCTCAAAAACACTTGACAATTCAGGTTTGCATTTTTTAAGAGTGACCACAGTTTAAATTGTTAATTTGCTTTAAAAACAAATACATTGTGCTACATGTAAATTCCCCTACATATGTTCATTAAGCCTGTGTGAAATGTGTATTATGCTGATGTCATCTCATCTATCTCCAGATGTTCAGTTGATGGTGAATGTGCAAAGTTATCATTCCACGTAAAGCATAGTTCTGTATGGTTTTTTGCTGCAGGAGACTTGTTGGTGCTGAAAATGTCTGTCTTATGACCACAAGATTTGTTGCAAATTTCACACACCAACAGTGCTGGGGCAGCAGGCTCCCTAGAAAATCATGGGTCCGTGCACACATTTTACAAATTAAGTAGTGAGAAACTGAATACAAGAAATACATTGAAATCATTTTGGGTGCCTACACTTAACATGTTTATGGATTGAAATTGAAGAAATTGAATTGAGTCAATATGTCCTTAAAATATATTGACTGAATTCAGTTTCTTTCTAGTGCTTAAATATAAGAGCAGGGATCCACATTTTTTCTTTGAATCCCAAAGCCAACACTGAACACTGCAGAATGCTGAGATTGTTGAATACCCAAGACTGTCTATTCTTGCTCATTCTTGGATCAACCTCATGTTTATCACTTTTACCACTCTGCACTACCTCACTATTTACCAAGCTGTTTAAGATTCTTTTTTCCGTGCTCTCTCCCTTTGTCACGGCTTTTTGACTTTTCTCTACCTCCTCTCTTAATATTATGTCTTTTGCTCTCTTACTCTGGGTCAAAGTATGTTGATGAAAAATAAGTTCTATCTACCCCTAAAAAACGAGTACTTGTGAACTCCACTGACAGCCAACTGCACAAATTAGGCACTCCAGTTTCCTAATAATGTTTTCAAGGTAAGCAGAGAGCAGTATGACCCAGTCTTCTTTCCCAGCTACCTTCATAAACAAGCAAAACGGGTGCATTTCATTTTGTAATCTGTAAACATGCTTGAGCACTGCTGCCATTGATAGTCACCCAGGGCATCTCTATCAGGGAGTTTGCATCATCATTGTGCCATGCAAGGGGATGCAGGGTTATGCAAAACCCATAATGAGAGTTACCAGGCCACACAAGGATCCTTGGGTGTCCTTGTGTGGCTCGGTAAATCTAGAGTCATTTAAGGCAGCACAAGCCTTGATCTTACATTACTCGGCCTCAGTGAGGCATTCAAGGGGTGAAGCGTGGGTTTACCACACATTCACCCATGGATTCTAAGGGATTCTCAGATTTACCATGAGTGGTTGACCTGGGATTGCGTCAGAAAGCTATGCCTTCCCAGGGGAGGCATAATGAGGGGAAATATCTTTATTATTCCTTGTTTTATCCTCTTTATATGTGTGCTGCATTCAGCACCACATGTAGAAAGAGGAACAAGCCTTAGAGGGTTATTTGTGTGTAGGAAGGCGTTTGTTCCTGCACAAACTGGCTCTAGGCAGAAGTTTGTGAGCCAGCAAAAAGGGAGAGCAGGAATGTGCCATTTCCTGAAAGATATAGTTCTTGATGCATTGTGTGAAATAATGATAAATATGGTCTTAAATTTCTGTGTGAAACAGCAAGCAATGCATAATAGTCATTTCCTATTTCAACACATGGAGAAGCAAAGGGAAGTCTAGGTTGTAAATAGATGGCATCACACTTTTAACAGCAGAACTGCAGATATCTTTATGGTCACTCTACCTTTCTACTTGTGAGGGCTTTGTTTTGTGCTAGTGTTCAAGCGCCATGAGGAGTAACTGTAAAGACTTCCAATCCACCCTTTCTTCACACTTGAACAGCCGATCAGATATGCTGATTCAACAGAGGCTCCAGTCATTAAACTGCAGAGATGTGTGAAATTACTAAGAATATCACACAACTCTCATTCAGATGTTCTGTTCTGCACTGGCTTTTAAAACGGAAAATCCTGCAGCATTGTCAGTTTATAATACCACCAGACATAGGCAATTAAATGAGCGTCCCTTGATGTCAGTCGCCGCATTCAATTGCCATTGAGCCATCAACTGTCAGGTTTGCAGACATATCAGAGATGCAACAACGATTGGGATGCCAAAGGCCAGAAGTATTTTTAACTGCTCTGCTACACTGTGCGCACTCATTGTCCTGCACACGTCAAATTCTGTTAATAGAACCAGGCTTTTTCTGAAGGAGTCAATTCGGTATGTACCACTTATTGAAACTCTGTGCGCTCTTTCTGGGGTGGGGGCTAAATCTTTCCCTTGGTTGCTTACTTGAAAACTTGCCAGCAAAAAACAACACTCATCTTGCCTAGAAGAGATCTATGTTTCATTGTTAAATGCCATCTTACTTTAGTTGCTTTTAGCACATCATTTGCTAAATGTACTTCACTCACCGCAGGTTGAAGTCTAATTAATCTGCTATAAACACGAGTGAATCCAAAATGAAATATATGCACCTTAAACATTTCCTTGCGATGAATACTATCAATAGGAAGCCATTGGCACAAAAACTAGTTTTGAAAACCGGTTATTTGCTGAGCTTAGTTCAGAGCAGAAAGAAAAACATATTTTCACTGCAGGGAGATTAGAGCATTGAAGTACAGGACCCGAAGCATGTGCTTTGTCTGGTAGCGATTCGCCGCCTTTCCTAGGTCTCTAGACCTTGAGGGAGGGGAAGAATTATGGATGGCGCTCCTGAGTGACAACCCACCTCCTGCTCAGCAGATCCAGGCAAGGCTCGCAGGGATGGCACCTCCCCAAAGGCGCAGCAGCGTCGACCTTCCGCCTTTCAGCACTGCAAAAAAGGAAAAATACAATGATAGTAATACATGGTTATTATCATTTTATCTTTCCATGCTGATACAGTTGAATGGTGCGGATCTTGGCTGGGCAGTGCAGGAGTGCTGACACTCTCTAAGGGGCCGATTAGGATGGAGGATTTTCCGCCTCCTCCGGGCCGGCGGAAGCCACCGCCGGCCCGGAGGAGGCGGAAAATCCTCTGCGGAGTCACCAAAGACCCACCGCCGCATTACGATGGCTGGTGGGTCTTGGTTTCTGTCCGCTGCTTTTCCGCCGCGGTCAGATTACAACCGCGGCGGAAAAGCTCTCATTTGGCTGGCAGTGTCTATCAGACACCGCCAGCCAAATTAGGATGCATTAGTAAACATGCTTTTCCGCGGCGGTTTTTCCGCCGTGGAAAAGCATGTGTACTTTTGATTTTGGGGGCCCGTTGCGGGCCCCCAGGGTGTAGGCGGGTGGGGGGTGCACATGGGGGGTACCTATGGTACCCCCCAGTATTTACATGCACAAAGCGGCAGGCACCGCGCGGTGCCTGCCGCTTTGTGCATGTAAATGTAAAACATGCACTTTTAACATTGCGGCGGGTGCTGCTTGAAGCAGCACCCGCCGCAATGTTAAATATCCAGGATGTGACCGCCAGGGTGGCGGTCACATCCTAATTTGCACGGAGGGACCGCCGCAGCCCATGCGAACGGTCCCTCCACCTCTGGGATGGCGGACGGACGCAAGTCCGTCCGCCATCCTAATCGGCCCCTTAAGTGCCCATGACTGTTTGGCTGGCTGTCTTGGGCCAGCTAAATGGTCATGCGCACTTTGCATGTAATACAGCCTGGGTGGAGAACGTGCACAGGCTTCCATTTCCTGACCAATCACAATGCTGCATTGCAGTGTTGTGATTTGCTTAGGGAGCATGGGTCCTTACTGTTTTTCTAAATTTGGTCGCCATAGGGAATTGTAATGCTGAGGATGTTGGAGGTGGATGTCAGGAGAGCAGATATTTGATTAATTGTGGAGGATAGAGAACACAAGGGTAATGTTAAGGGGTGTTTTTTTGTTGAATGAAAAGACACCATGGGCCTTTATACAGGGTAAACAGCCATGACAACGCGGGCTTTACCCCGCGCTGCCATTACAACACTGCCATCACAACGCAAGTCGTTACAACGACTTGCGCTGGAGGGCGCTCTTGGTAAAGGAATAGTTTTATTTTCTAATCCAACACCTTCCCATCTATTACGTGGGCTGGAGTTGGAATAGAAAATTAAACTATTCCACAATCCAGCGCCTACAGCACAAGTCTTTGTAATGACTTGCGTTGTAATGGATGCATCGTAATGGCAGCGCGGGGTAAAGCCCGCGTTGTCATGACATACATCCGTTTTACAGAATGGCACCTGGGGACGCAACGGGCGTTTGCATCAGTTTTGAACGCCCCTGGGGCACTTTAGTATTACAAAAGGGGCCGCAGAAGTTTGTGTGTCCCCTTCTGTAATACCGAAAGCACTAGTGCACATACAGAGCCAGCCCTTTCACAAGACGGCATTCTCTCGTCTACATGGGGACGTGGCCCCAATCAAATGAGGGAATCCCATTGCCTCTGTGCCTGCACCGTATTACAGACACGGGCGCAGAAGCAAAGAAGCTCTCAGTCCACCCACTGATTGTAGCCCTCTGATGGGGAAAAAGGGGGTCCCATGGATGCCCCAGACATTCCCTTGCAGGTGGGTGCAGTCACTTACTGCACCCACCTGCAAGGGTATCTCTTATCCACTTTAAAGGTGCAGGTGGTTGCCGTCTCCACTGTGAAAGCACAGAGCGGCTTCAAAGCAGCCACTTCGTTTTTCACATGAATGTGCTGCCCTGGACAGCTCATTCACCCTAATATGGTGCCTTTTTTTCTTGATTACGCTGGGCGCACATTTTAAAAAGTGTCCTTGGCGCAATCAAGGAAAATGCGCCACATGTATATTATGGCCCACTGTATTTTCTTTCTAACTTGGCTGGGACATGAAGTAGCATGCTACTCACCAAAAAACACGTCTACTTTACATGAACCCGTTGGCTGCTTCCGCAATTTCGGAGTGTGGTCGTTTTAAAAAACAGGCGGGGCCGCGTCGGCCATTGGCTGACGGCAGCACCAGCGAGGTAGTGCTGACAGCAGCATGGAAGGGGTTAAGGGTTGTGGGCACTATATAAATGGAAAAATAATACAATACACAATTGTTCATCACATCAGTGGCTGAGAAGCCAATATGGTTTGAGCAGTTAAGAGAGGATGAATGAGAGGGGAATGTGAGGCCTTCTCTGGCTGTCCTGCATTTTATGGTGTAAGAGATTACAATGTCTATGTACCCTCAAAGCTGTGGCATACGCACACAGCTCTACAGCAGTTATGACACCGCTTTAGAGGTTCAGTTAATTAATTTATAATGCTGCCCCATATCTGCTGAAACATCGTATAGAGTTGTGGAGTGTAACCGTTTTTTTTCATTGACTCTAAAAGCACAAAGGTGAGCCATGGGGTCATCCTAATTTGACATGTCTACTCCTGGGATATCACTAATTTTGGTAAATGGTGAGCACTTTTAAAGTAGGTAGAGGATGATATTACCTCTGTAAATTCTATAACCATGAAGGTTGATTGTTGTAACCAACTAGAAATATCATCACACGACCAACACTATATTCTTATGTCCCACTATTTAAGCATCCTGCAATCAGCAACACTGCACTGGTAGGCCCCTGTAATCACAGACAAACTGCCACATTATATCGTTTAATAATCGGGGGTGCATCACTCACTCTATTGCCAAATGAGAGGGTGGAAACTCCTACAACTGATATTACGAGTGTAAATTTACTACTAGAAACGTTTCCCTTGTTTGTAGAGCTCTCCATTATTGGGGCAGAAAATTAAATCCTAAAGGACAATATAAGGAAGTGTATAAAGTGTATTATTTTTCTTTAAATAAATAAATACAATTAATTTATTGCAAAACAATTTCGAGCAAATAACATTAAAATCTCCCACCCTCATTAACATCTTTATTTTTATCAAATGTGTAACAAACTTATTTATAAGTTAGGTTTCTAATTAATTTAAAATTTGTTATTTTTATATTTAAAACTTTAAAGTTAAAACATATTTATTTGATTTATATTTCAAATTGAGTGCAGGGGCAAAATGCCCAGCGTGCACATCTCAAATCTGTATGCAGTGAGGATTCATCATCTGGGGGAGGTGAAGGAGGGAGTTGGATGCTGAGTGTGGCCTCAGGCTATGTCCTGCACTACTCCTTCGCTGTGTATTTCCCTTGGCGGGTCAGTCCCTTCACCAAACATCGAAGCAAACAGTCAAAGTCTCTATGGGGCGTGGGTTGAAAATTAAGTGCATCATAAAAGAACCAGTGAAATCTTCTGAAAAATCTACAGATACAAACTGAGTTATGGTAAAACTGTGTAAAACCACTAAAATTGACTTAATTGAAATATGAATGGAATTAGCCCCTTACAATAACTTGTGGAATTTGCCTTACTCAAAGATAAAGTCAATGATGAATCTGGCTCAACCTAATCAAACCACTTGAAGTGATGAATAATACATTTAACACATGCCATAACTATGAACACCATTTATGGTGCAATGTTAATGTGTTGATCGCTCTTTTGTTTGGCTCCATACATTTGTTACAAATCACAATTGGAGCCCAGAGGGAAAACAGGCAGGGTCGCCCTCCACTCAAAAGTCATAGAAAAATCAACAAGACCCTGTCCAGGGGCGTCAATACGAGTCAGTAGAGGAGTAGAACAGTCATAAAGTACTGATAATCACTCCAGCATCACACAATTAGTGTGAAAATGCTTTAACTGCTATGCGCCAAAATGCAATAAAAGACCACTTTTCCTTGACAGACCAACAACGAACACCCAAACGTGTGACCCTACTAGGTCTAACACACTCCTCCACCTTCAAAGTATGGAGTCACATTCTCCTCAAGAAAAAATGTGTGAAAACCAAGTGACACCTCACGGAAACACCACCAACGGGGTAACTGGTATGAAATTTCCAGACAAGCCCCTGTCTCATCATCGGTCGCCACTTGTTCCTCAAAGAAAAAGAGGAAAAGAGTGTCCAAACACAAACAACACAAATATGTGAAAAATTGTGAGGAGCAGAGACAGTTTGCTAGTGACAAACATATAACATAAAAAAGTGCATAAAACACACAGCAACCAATTCCCTTAGTCAACTTTATTCATAGGGACAATTTTTAGGTGCTGTGTCAGTAAAAAGGCTGGTAGCTAATCATGCACACCATTACCTAGTGCCAGTGCCGACATGTTTCACTGCCTTATTCTGTTGGGCAGTTTCATCAGGGCTGCACAATATGCTGCCACTTAACTTTGGACACTTGCTCTTTGTTTGCCTCAGACCACCTAGTTAGACATACCGGTAGCCTAAGGGATGGATAAGATGCGTAGAACTCCGGACATGAGATCCTACAATCACTCCAGCCTGTTGCCGTATGCGTGAACGCTCAGACGGAGCGTATTATCTCATCCATACATTTGTTGCCAAATTGATGTTTTAACCATGATGAGTGGCATGAGGTATGTATTATGTGCCTTACTAACCATAACAGGCAAAATGTAAGTGGTTCGACAAGATTAAGCCAGAACTATAACTCACTTTTTAATAGGTTTTTTTTCCAGTGAACATCATGATTTGCTACATTTTTAATCCCTGCTGTACATGGTGTTTGGCCTGGCACAAAAGGTTCTGTTGCTAGACACTGCTCCAACCCATTCTGGGCAAGGCCTTTGACTGTGTGCTTTGGATTTTGGCTGTTGGACCAGGCCTTGTGACTTACCTGCTGTGGCCAACAAAAAAATCTGTGCATGGCCTGCATGTACCCATTCTGGGCTGTACACAGCCTTCGGTCAAGCCCTGCTCCAAACCATCCTCATCTGTGTGCACAGGAATTTGGTTGTAGGGCTAGCCTGGCCTTGCTTTGAGCTTAGTCTGCTAGAAACCACATTTCATAGAGATTAATAAAACAGCACCAACGTTATTAGTGAATAAAAGTCTAATTCCTCTCTCATTTGTCCCCTCCACTGATAAATCTGCTCAAAATGTGCCATAACCAACAGTAAGCTAGACCCATAAAAAGTCTAACAAAAAATTGTGTTGATTCATTAAACAATGCTAAATTCATTAGCAGATGAAAATGTCTTTCATCCCACCCTTGAGATCCATGCACCTTGATTTGCCTGCATAAATTGTTCATAAGAAGGAATGACACAACACAAGCCCTTGTTTCCGTACAGGATAGCGGAATAATTAGCACTTGCACTTTTCATTATGCTAAGCATGTAATTCTGACTGATCATTTGATTATGGAACAGGGAGAAATCCAAACACAATGTATCATATCTGATAACAACCATGTTGTATGCGCAGGGAGGATTTTGTGATGCAATGCTAGTTTCACTAAAAGTAATGCACAGACCGGAAGAGACACACACAGGCTTGTGGTTGTGCCTGTTTGTGGTACAATAAAGTCCATTTGAAATAATGAAAGAAAAGCCAATTGCGAAAAAAGTAAAACTGAAAAAAGCGCAAAAACAGAAAAAGCACTAAAAATGACAACATAACAATTCCTTTGCAATTTACATAAATACTGTGTAAGAAATTAACTCTGTGACAGTATGAAGTATGTTGTTTATGTCCATGGGGTCATGTGAAGTCAACTTTGCATTTAAATGAAATTTGTAACTTTGGGCTCTATATTTGATCAAGGCAGGGGATCATAGCCCAGGGAGAATAAAATAAGTATCAAACCTGAAGTTGGAGACTGCAGAGTATATGCTGTGGCCTGACGGAGGCCCCTCTGTCTTGACACAGCATCAGCAGGTTGGAAACTTCACATGAAGCGTAGCCTGCATCAATCTCTTCTCCAATGTGATGCAACACTTATCTCACGGATTATATTTATTTTAATTTAATTTAATTTAATTAGATTTAATGAGTTCTGGGCAACATGATGTTCTCGATATGCCCATATATAAACTTTACTCTAAACCTATGAGGGTAGTGATCAATCAGATCGAAAATACATGGGTAATGTGTTGAGGACCAGTCAATCTGCCCACCCCTTGCTCTCCCCTGTTGTGCCCTTAATGTATTTTGCACCTTTCACCCACCTATCACTGTGTTTGTAGTGATGTTCCCCTGTATATAACCCCCCTCACTTCTTGAGCTTATAAAATCATACTTAGGGTAGTTCATTTGGGATACACATAGGACATCCTATTGGAGTCTTAGTAGGATTGCCCCCTATCACTCATTATCAGGGACCAAAATATGGATCAGGTCCATACAACTACATAACAGGCCACTTGGCCATGATTGTATAACTTATAGGAGCATACACCAGAACATATATTGAAATTTGAAAGTTGACTGTTTTCCTTGATTATCGTTTTTAAATCGGATGCACTAGTGTGAAATAAAATATTGTGTCAAAAAACGTTTATAATATTTAAAACATGTGTTTTGAAATCAACTTCATTTGTAAATATGAAATATATATATTTGCGCAAGGTTTAATAATGATCTGGTACATGGCTCTGGATTTATATGTAGAACGTATAATAGTCTGTCTTCATTTTCCATGCATTAATCATTGCGCATCGGTCCTTTCTTGATGTCTTGTAAATACACAATAAAATGGTGGATTTGTTTGTTGCAAAACTGGCTTGTGAAAAAGACTGTTCCGGTCGCAACGCGTCACCAATAACATCTAATCTTTGCTAACATGAACCATGGTGTGCGAGTCTTATTCTATGTGCGAACAAGCCCACGGAATTTCAAAACATTTACAAGCCGGGCTCCGACACCCGGAACTCGCACTGACCCTCAGAGAAGTGAAGCTGGTATGTGTTGGAAGTTTTCTTTCCATATATATATATATATATATCTATATATATATCTGCTTTGTTACACCTTAGCGGGTGCACTCTCGAACGGGTGCTTGAGTCACGGTGGTGCATCCGCGTAAATTATCAACACTCCATTTTCTCGCCCCCATATATCTCTGTGAAAGAAAAGCACTCTTATAGGGTTCTCAGATCCATATTCCTTTATTTCTTAAGCAAACATGATGCATTTCGGCATCCGCCTTAGTCAAACATTTGACTAAGCATGTACAGACAAATATCTGGAACAGCGATGGGTACCTGCTTCGCCCCCAGCTACGCGCACTTGTTCGTAGGCTGGTGGGAGGAGCAGGTATCACAAGACCCGGAGAACTCAAAATGGGTCAAAAATATCGTTGTCTGGTACAGGTATATTGACGATCTCTTCCTAGTTTGGAAGAAGTCGTCAAGTTCAGCTGAGGAATTTGTCAACCACCTGAACAAGAATAAAATAATCTCAGATTGACCTTAGACATAAGCCCCACGACTGTTAATTATTTAGACCTAAGAGTTTTTGAGAAAGATGGAAAACTGGAGACAGAACTTTTCAGAAAGAAAACTGCAGGGAACTCTATATTACAAGCAAACAGCAACCATCCAGAGAAACATGTAAAAAGTATCCCATATGGAGAATTCCTGAGATTAAAACGGAACTGTTCTAGGGACTGTGACTTTATATCAGCAGCACGAGACAGTATTGCAAGGTTTAAAACCAGAGGATATATTCATGATCTTCTGACTAAAACCCTAGAAAAAGTAAAGAAAATCCCAAGAAGTGAATTGTTAAAAGAGAAAAAGAAGGAAATTAATCATGAAAAAGATGGAGGAAAGTTCAGACTAATTACCACCTACTCAGACGATGCTAACACTTTAAGGAACATCATGAAAAAAAGTTGGCACATCCTAAAAACTGATGTTATCATTGGCAAGGACATCCCACAGGCCCCACTCATTACTTTTAAAAAAGCAAGATCACTACGTGACCGGCTGGTCCATAGTCATCTTCAAGCCATTCCCGAAAAAAAGGCAGGATTAAAGACATGAGAGGCTTTTTTCCCTGCGGGAAATGCAAGGCCTGTGCAAAAAGCAAAAAAGTTTTATCTTATGACATACCGGGGTTAAAAAAGAAAAAGAACATCAACAAATTCCTAACATGCCACACAACACATGCTGTGTATTGCTTAACCTGCCCGTGTGGGCTTCGATATATAGGAAGCACAGTACATAGTGTTAGAATCAGGATCCTAGAGCACCAGCGTGCAATTGCAAACAAGGACTTCAGCTACCCAGTAGCCAGACACTTTGCCACCAAACATGCTAGCAACAGGGAGCTGTTGCAATATTTTGCCTTAGATCACGTACCAGTAGACCCTAGAGGAGGAGATAGGGTACTTAAATTACGGAGACTAGAGTCCTGCTACAATATTGATCTACAGTCAAAAGTCCCAAATGCACTTAACAAAGGGGAGGAACTGGCGGTACATCTGGGCAAAAAAAATGTTAAAAATATACTCAAAGAAATAGTATTCAGAACATAACCATTTGCAGTTAAAAACCTTTAACCTATAGCTAGATAGTGGAATAGTGAAACATAAGAACAACAGTAGTTGCAAAGATAGATCACACGGGATACTATAGCCGTAACAAGCATAGAGGTTTATATTGAAGAGGCAGAATAGCCGATAATTAGATGGTTCCACTGTTTTTCTCATAAAATGGGGCATGGAGCACATTGAGGTAAACAGCGGCTATGCCGATACACGGCTAGATTACGATGACGGCAAGCAGAGTAATTTATACTATGATAAATCCGGGTGACTATCTGTACAATGTAAATATGTAAATAAACAAGGACAAGACTGTAAAAATGATTATATAAATGTAAATATTGTATTATACATGCAAAAGAGCGTTTATACAAATTTACGAATGATATACATAGTAACATCGCAAGTCCACTTTCTATGTCTTTGATGTATGACGCAATGCATTCAAAATGGCCCCTCGCAGTGTTGACAGTAAACACTGATGAAGGTAACCCGAAACGCGTCTGTTTTGTTTGTTGAGAATAAACTGAATTGAAAATCTCCCCACAAGTGCTGTTACTCTTTTCCCGGCGAGGACACAGGAGTATGGAGCGATAATATTATGTGGTACACCACCACAAACAGCACCCGCCCGAGAGTGACCCCATTTTGGTGATCTGGAGCGAAAATATATATATATATATTACCTACTGGCGGTCGCCAGTAGGTATATATAGTTAGGATTTTTTCCCTATGGGATTTTTGAAAATTCTATGTCTAATAACTTTGGCGTTTGTGGACGGAATTGGCTGAAATTTTCTGGAAAATGGAACATTTTGTTTCTGAGCAGCCCTTGGAAATTTGGGGGGGTTTCGTCAAGGGGGGGCCGAGAAAAAAGGGGGGTCGCAAAACGTGTTTTTAACATTGAGTTTTCCATAGGGCGGTTGGCCTCACTTTTAGCCCGAACGGCTGAATGGATTTGCATGAAACTTGGCAAAATTGTAGGGACTGGTAGCCCGATGTGCCTTTTCTAGGTCTCAATATATGTGCTCCAGTGGATTTTGAGAAATTAACGTTTAAAAAAAGATATATATCTGTAGGCGCGCTCCGGGCAGCGCTCCGGTCCGCGGACCTTAAGCGTACCGGAACTTCGCGTAGCTAAGCTGATTGGCTCTCCGGTGTCTGTTAACATTCTAAACAGTCCGGAGCGGCCGCCATCTTGTCTCTCGGTAGGATTGAGAGACAAGAGGAGGCCAAACCAAAGGCGAAAATGACCATAAGGGGGCATACTAGATCCTCCCTGACCCCAGAGGTTTAATGTGGAGGTTTTAAAAGGGCCCCGCGGGGCAAAAAAAACAAAAAACATTTTTTGTTTTTTTTTGCGTGGGGAGCGCCCGGTCCGCGAACCGGGAAGCGTTCTGGGCAGCGTACTGCAATGAAAAATGAATGATAGACTTTTCAAATGCTGTATGTTAATTGATTGTTGTTTTTGTTGATTATTTTTTATTTTTTTTATTTTTTAAGCATTTTTTTTAATTGTGATTGTGTTTCATAATTTATTAAACTTTCTAACATTTCATTGTCAGAAATTTCATAATTATCATGGAATATACATTGTAGTCTCTGAGGGTGTAAAATGTCCTCATTTGCAAGGAGGTTATCTACTGCTTGTACACATTGCAGTAGTTCATTGTCCCAAGTTTCATCGAAAAATTCAATGTCAATTTGATCAATTGTATCAATCAATTCTTGGCTGCTCTCTTGCAGGTCCATTTCAAAAGAAACTTTGTTTTCGCCTTCCATTTTGCCTGAAATTTGGATTAAAAAAATATATATTAGTAGAGATAGGGCAATGTTGGGAATAATTTTAGATAGGCATTTTTTATCAGTGAATTTATCTTTGGGCAGTGTATAGTATCAGAGTGGAAGTAGGAATATAAAAAAGTGTATGTGATTTAACGTAAGTAAATTCATAACTATACAAGAGAAGCCTAACTCCATCCATAACTATAACAGAGAAGTCTCTCTAAATCTATAACTACTACAGAGGGATAGTATATATCTATCAGAAAAAGTTTACCATATTAACTTATAGTGCACAATATACTTCAGTTTTAAAAATAAAAACTTACCTTTAGAAAGAAGTTGAAGGAATTAGTGAAAATACTATTGAAATGTACAGCAAGAAGTAGTAGTCAAAATGGCTGTGTTTTCTTCTCTTCCTTTATATATATTCAGGTATATAACCAATGAAATGTCAGGTAAAAAAAGTAGAAAATGAAAGTAACATTTTCATTGGTTGTCAATTCCAACACTTCAGATGTGTTTTGTGAAGTAATTTACCTCAGGGTATTTAGAGAGGTCTACAGGCTAAATGACTAAATGGAATTCCAATCAAATTTGTGAAAATGGTAGGGATTGGTATGTAGTATGAGCTAATCTATATTTGGTGAAATTGTCTCCAGTGGCTTTTCTGTGAACTACTTTCCCACCTTTTTTGATGGTGCGCTTCCCAGGGAGCGACCCGGTACGCGTACCGTTGAGCGCCCCGGTTCGCGAACCTTAAGCGTTCCGGGAGTCCACCATTTTGTGTTTCGGTCGAATTAAGATACAAGATGGAGGGCAAATAATGTTCAGAATGGGTAGAAGGGGGCACGGTAGAGTTATCTTGACCCCCTAGGTTTTCTGAGGGTGGCTGAGGAGGCTTATATGTGCGAAAAAAAAACATTTTTAAAAAAAAATTCGCGAGGTTAGCTCCCGGTTCGCGTACCGGGTAGCGCCCCAGGGAGCGTACTTTGTTGGAAATTAGTGAAAAATGTTAGAGTAAAATAATAATTGTGAGTGATCAGATGTAGGGTAGCTCTGAGAAGAGCTTTTGGGTTTATGGTACATTTAGGTACTTATAAGTAGGTACCAATGCACATTCTTAAATTCAGAGTGAAAACTCTGTTGCCCTCATCTGAGAAGTGAACTCCATCTCCTCTGTAGATATCTTGCATGTAGTAACGCAAGTTATTGTTGTACAGGGAGCCCATTCCATGGTCTCTCATGTAAGCTGAAACAGATTTGTTTACATGCTTCCTCGACTTCTCAATTTGTGGACAAAATTGGTTTGACCACCTCCATTTCTGTCTTTGGCATATATTTGAATATACCAAGGCAGTCTGAGGAAAAAGTGCCATTAATTGCTCAAAGGTGTCCTTTAAAAGCATTTCCAGACCTACACCAGTCAAAGTGCCCAAGTCATTACCTCCACAGTGCACAATTAACAGGTCAGGTTTGGGCAAATGCATAAAGGTTTTCACCAATGGTATCAATTGGTGACATTTTAATCCTCTGTGGCCAAACCACTTAATTTCCACATCTTGTAAATTGAGGTTAGGTAATTTCCTGTTTTCAACGTACCTTTGAGCCCAGTGAATATAACTATGTCCAACAATCCAGACAGAAAACATGGTGAGAGAAGGTTCTCCTGCAGTCAGATGAAGTGTGGCAATGAAATGGCAGTTGAAAAAATGAGAGTTTAAAATGAAAAAAACTGTGGAGTTTCTGTGTTCATGAAGCAGTAACAGTGATTGGTGGATTTTGATTGCTGAAAACAGAAAGTTAGGGTGCACGGATGTGTTCTTTGAAAGATGTATTTTGAATGGTCAATAAAAAATCATTAAATGAAAGAATGCACTGGATATGGAGGTGCACTGAGAGTTCAGAGTTCAATTGCAACAAAGTTGTGTGAACTTGCAAACACCAGAAGTCTTCCAAGAGGTGGTTGCCATGCAGAAAAGGCAGAAAGGGCAGAGGAGGGAAGGGTTTTCATTTGAAAAAAAGTGAGGGAAGAGTTTTGATTGGGTGACATGAGAGATATGTGTGAAGAATTACAGCATTTCTGTGCTTTTGATAGCTGCAGACTCTGGAGTGCATACCTTTTGCTCTGCTGAAGACAAATTGGTGTGTTTCTGAGACTGTTTTCAAACTCAAAGTATTTGCTAAGGTGAGAAAATATTTCTTTAATTTAGATAGAGAATAGTGTGCTTTTAGGAGAAAATTATGAATTATGTGGCGCAAATTGCTTGTAAATATGCTCCCACATGTGCATGGAAAATTTAGATTTTGAATATTTGTGTTACATAGCCATGTTAAAAGTGATACAAACATGCTGCAAAGGCAATCAAAAAACGCTTTTATGTGTCTTAAGGACATTTTAAGTAATTTTCCCATGTGCAGTGTTTTGAAATTATGATTTGAAAATCGTTTTTGGGGAAAAGGAATTGTTTTTAAATTTATGACAAGGACATAATGGTGTATGCTTCTTTATACGGCAATTGACTGTCCCTGATGTTATTTTTCCCATTTTAATGTAAGACCTTTCTCTGTGGCGCAAGTTGCTTGTAAATATGCTCCGACCTGTGCATGGGAAATTCAGATTTTAAATGTTTGTGTTACATAGTCATGTTAAAAGTGACCCAACCATGCTGGAAAGGCAATAAAAAAACACTTTCATGTGTCTTAAGGACATTTTAAGTAATTTCCCTGTGGGCAGTGTTTTCAAATTATGAATTGAAAATCGTTTTTGAGGTAAAGGAATGTTGTTAAAATTTATGTGCGCCATATGTCCACAAATTTCGTTTTCAGGGGTGCAGCAGGGTGTTCTTGAGACACCCCTGCACCTTTGGAAAAATTCCTAATTTGCGATGAGCTAATTGCTAATCGCAAATTGCACCTTCATTCTTATGGGCCTCCTGCTCCATGGAAATGAATGGGTAATTTGCAATTAGCAATTTGCTCATCGCAAATTAGGAATGGTAAAGAATCGCTATTTATTCCTTAAAATTCGCTATTTTGGAAATGCAAAATAGTTATATGATACATATGGCGGTTGATGTCTAACAAGATAAGAAGCTTAGGGATACATTTATGATGACTGGCGCAATGAAGTGGACATCACTTACTTCATTGGTAGAGCTTTACATGTATTATGTCCTCTGTATTCTTCATCAAGCGTAACTTTAATCTGCAATCCTGAGTAGGCCTCACCTTAAACAAACCTCTGGATAGGCCACACCTTATCGTCATCCTGAATTAATCATTTAAAATGCTAGGGACAGATTTATGATAGGTGTATGCCTCTTTTGCGCCACTTACAAAACACTGTCCACGGGGAAATGACTTAAAATGTCCTTAAGACACATGAATGTGTTTTTTTAAAGCGTTTGCAATTTTTTGGGGTGACTTTTAACATGGCTATGTGACTCAAACAGTCAAAATCTAAATTCACCATGCACAGGTGGGAGCATATTTACAAGGAATGTGCTCCATGGGGAAAGGTCTTATAATGTAATATGGGAAAAATGACATCAGAGACACTGAAATGCCTTATAGAGAAGCATACACCATTATGTCCTTGTCATAAATTAGCAAACCATTACTTTTCCCCAAAAACGATTTTCAAATCATAATTTGAAAACACTGCACATGTGGAAATTACTTAAAATGTCCTTAATTCAAAATTTGCTATTCCTTATTTTGCGATTGCACTGAAGGATTTGCAAATTTTGCGATTCCTTAAATGCAATGTATCAAACAAAAAATATGTAAAAAATGATATTAAGGATTTGGAAACTACCACCAACTTCTAGTTTGTGGTAATTTGCGAATTCTTTTCAAAAAGCATTTTTTTCCAAAAAACAAAAGGTGCCATATGACGCCTATACATGTCCTTAGGGCATGTATGTGTGCCATATGCCCCCAAATTTCTTTTTCAGGGGTGTAGCAGGGTGTTCTTGAGATACCCCTGCACGCTTGAAAAAATTCCTATTTTGTGATGAGCTAATTGCTAATCGCAAATTGCAACCTTCATTCCTATGAGCCTCCTAGCCCATGGAAGTGAATGGGTAACTTGCAATTAGCAATTTGCTCATTGCAAATTAGGAATGGTAAAGAATTGCTATTTATTCCTTAAAATTTGCTATTTAGGAAATGCAAAATAGTTTGATGGTACATATGGTGGTTCATCTGTAACAAGATAAGAAGCTTAGGGATACATTTATGATGACTGGCGCAATAAAGTGGACATTACTTACTTCATTGGTAGGCCTTTACATGTATTATCTCCTCTGTATTCTTCATCAAGCGTAACTTTAATCTGCAATCCTGAGTAGGCCTCACCTTAAACAAACCTTTGGATAGGCCACACCTTATTGTCATCCTGGATTAATCATTTAAAATGCTAGGGACAGATTTATGATAGGTGTATGCCTCTTTTGTGCCACTGTGCGTCACTTTTATGATGCAGCGGCGGTGCTAATTTGCAATTAGCAATTTGCTCATTGCAAATTAGGAATGGTAAAGAATTGCTATTTATTCCTTAAAATTTGCTATTTAGGAAATGCAAAATAGTTTGATGGTACATATGGTGGTTCATCTGTAACAAGATAAGAAGCTTAGGGATACATTTATGATGACTGGCGCAATAAAGTGCACATTACTTACTTCATTGGTAGGCCTTTACATGTATTATCTCCTCTGTATTCTTCATCAAGCGTAACTTTAATCTGCAATCCTGAGTAGGCCTCACCTTAAACAAACCTCTGGATAGGCCACACCTTATCGTCATCCTGGATTAATCTTTTAAAATGCTAGGGACAGATTTATGATAGGTGTATGCCTCTTTTGTGCCACTGTGCGTCACTTTTATGATGCAGCGGCGGTGCAAAAGATTTGCTATGAGGCGACAACATTACAAATTGATGCATTTAGGCAGATATGTCATGGTGTAAAAAAAACGTACCACATGAAACCGATGCAGCAGTGATGCAAAAGATGCACCATGTCGCAAGACAGGCCTCACTTGGGGCCATATGTATCAAGCTAATTAGCATTCGCAAAGATCAAAATTCTACGAATTTCGGCCTTTGCGAATGTTAATTAGACAAATGGTATGTATCAAACAAGTTTGATGCAAAATAAGGAGTAGCAAAATTTTCTATTCCTTATTTTGCAATTGCACTGAAGGATTTGCAAATTTTGTGACTACTTAAATGCAATGTATCAAACAAAAAATATGTAAAAAATGACATTAAGGATTTGGAAACTATTGTGGTAAATTGGTGGTAATTTGTGAATTCTTTTCAAAAAGCTTTTTTTCAAAAAAACAAAAGGTGCCATATGACGCCAACACATGCCCTTAGGGCATGTATGTGTGTCATATGCCCCCAAATTTCTTTTTCAGGGGTGCAGCAGGGTGTTCTTGAGACACCCCTGCACCCTTGGAAAAATTCCTAATTTGTGATGAGCAAATTGCTAATCGCAAATTAAACCTTCATTCCTATGAGCCTCCTAGCCCATGGAAATGAATGGGTAACTTGCAATTAGCAATTTGCTCATTGCAAATTAGGAATGGTAAAGAATTGCTATTTATTCCTTAAAATTCGCTATTTAGGAAATGCAAAATAGTTTCATGCTACATATGGCGGTTCATCTGTAACAAGATAAGAAGCTTAGGGATAGATTTATGATGACTGGTGCATCACCAGGGATGTGTCAGTCATCCTGCGCCGCTGTTCCGCCACCCATGGTGTGCTGCATTTAGAATACGGGGCATCATGGGGCAAAAATGGCACAGATGCGTGACGTATCTGTGCTGTAAAGGTAGTGATTGCTGGAGTTGTATCGCAAGTGCGATGCAGCTCAAGCAAGGCTCAGGGGTGCCCCATCTCCACAATGTTGTGTCAAGACCTATGCCTGCTTAAAGCAGGCGCAGGGTTTTGACGAAGCTTTCTCCTATCTGATTGTAAATACGGCACACCATGGGTGGCAGAGTAGTGGTGCACGTTAACTGGTGCATGCCTGGGGATGTGCCATTTAACATAAATCTGCCCCTTTACATTTAAGTATGTGCAGGACACACAGAGTCGGTGAGGC
Organism: Lissotriton helveticus; assembly: GCF_964261635.1. NCBI lineage: Eukaryota > Metazoa > Chordata > Amphibia > Caudata > Salamandridae > Lissotriton > Lissotriton helveticus. The sequence continues at coordinate 1,609,222,179 of NC_136063.1, read as the reverse complement.
TTATCCAAGGTTAAGAAGAGATGAGTCCTGTTCACTGAAAATTTAGACATAGTCTTCACCTGCTCAGCATTGCTGGACATGGCTAAATAATAGCTGCAAAATATTACTCTTGTTAAACAATTTTACTATTATAATCTCTGAGATTTGTCTCTTACTCTGCAACATCTCATTGTTGTTATCTTTCTTTAAAGATAAAGACAACCTCAACATGAGCGACAATCTGCAATCAGTTGATTTTGACCTCATCATTGAACTTGTAATTGAAACATCAGTGGATGTTGATCCCTTGGATGATTTAAATCCTGAGGATGAAGAAGAGCGTGATGAGGATGCAGATTTGTCCGAATTATATGACATAGGATGGGAAGCTGACCTGCTTGAGCCTATGGAAATATAAACATTTATTTTTAAAATTTATAATTAATAAAAAGTAAAAAGGTAAACCGTTTAATTTAAAAATAAAGACACCTTCAAAAGCAGGTTATGTGTAGTGTCTTCAATAAAATATTAAAATATGCTCATAAAATTAGATCAGATTCACATATAAAATAGCACAGGTAACATAAATATAAATGTCATTTCTTTTCTGCTATTTCTGTATTGTAAATTTGCAAGGACTAAAAAATCTTCTATTTAAAATGTCAAGTAGTGTGTTAAGTTTTTGATCACTGTTATTGTTTTACTGTTTGGTAATAATGGTTAATAAAAAATGTTATTATATTTTACCACAGATTCAACTGCAGATCATTTCAAGATTTCACCATGCCAACAATAGAAAGACAGAGAAAGGCTGCAAAACGTCAAAGACAGCAGGTGAAAGAAAATAAGCAGCAGTCCTCTAACAAAAAGATTTGTCAAGTCACGAAGAAAGCACCGGGTAAGAGCACAAAATATTTCATAAGAAATATGTGTAGTAAAAAAAATATTACTACAGAAAATGTTTCAGTCCATAAAACGAGAAGGAATTCAAATGGAAAGGAAAGGCCAATCAAAAATGTTACTGCTAGAGCAAGAGATAACTCTGTGCATGATAGTAGAAGGAAACAACAGTTTAGGGAGATTCGTAAACGAATGTTCCGCAACAGGATAATTGGCAATTTGTTAAAAAATATTAAGAAAGGTCAACAGAAACTGGTTTTTTATAAGAGAAAAAAAAAAGTTGAGAAAGTTATTGATCAGGCATTTGAAATTAAACGTAAGTTATTTATTTTGATAATCAATAGAATTAGGAAGCTAAACAAGGCAATTTATGATTTCAAAAGAAGTAGTAGATGGAAGAGAATAGTTAATCGTAGTAATTTTTGTGAAGTTTTTTCTGGAGAATGGATGCATAGTTCAAGCTGTGAGGCATTTTTTAATGAGGAGAGTTATTTCCAGGATAATGATTTGGTGCATGCAGTGGACACCAGTGGTCGTGCTTATGAAGTGAAAGATGGTTGTCCAGTTGAAAAAGAAAAACTTGTGACAACAGAGGCAGAAGAGGTGTTAGGTAATGAGGTTTTAGGAAGACGTGCTAAGGGTCCTGTGTACACCTGGAAGTGTAGTAGTATTTGCAGTGTGCGACAGGATTCCATCAATTTGCTTTGTGATTTTGTACGGTCATTTAATAAGAAAAGTTTGAAGCAGAAAATAAGGTTGTTGCAAGAATTAGATCCTTGCAGAGTAAGAGAAGTGACAGGTTTGCATGGTCATTCACTGGCTTGTCTTTCCAGGAGAGTATGCCAGAGTGTTTTTCATCATTTCAGGATGCTAGCAGTGCATCATAATAAAGTGAGGAAATTAGTTAGAATGTTGTATTATGCTAAGAGTCCAGCAATTATGCTTAAACAATTATGCGCTGCTCTTTTGCATGGTTCTGAAATAGATGTGAAGAATATATGTGAAGAAATTGAGTTTTGTTACTTTGGAAGTAAAGAGGAGAATGTTGAAATTGAGCAAGAAGAAGAGGGTCATGTGGAAGATAGTGTACAGGTTTCCAGTACAGATAATTTCCAGAGGGAAATTGCGACGTTTGAGGTGAAATCAAGTGAGAGGCCTAATTTCACTTGTGTGTGTTGTCGACGCACTTATTATAAGAATCAGACTAAGTTAGTGGATTTATATGCAAAAAGTGAAAGGGAAGATAATAGTGAATGGAAGGATTTCGCAACATACTTGATGGTAGAAAATTGTTTTGATTTGGGATTGGATCAACGTGTGTGTACTTATTGTTGTTGCAAATTAAATCAAAACCAGATGCCTGCTAGAGCAGTTCATAATAATCTGGAATTGGTTGAGATTCCTTCTGAATTGAAGGATTTAAATACTTATGAATCTATTTTGATTCAAAGTATCCATTCCTTTCAGGCTATTGTAAGAATGGAGCCAAAGACAGGGAAATTGCCTCCATCAGATTTACAGAGAGGATTAAAGGGAAGAGTTGTTTATTTGCCTCTAGATTTGAAGAAAAACATTAACACAATTGGAGTAGAAAAAGTGGAAGAGGAACCTCTGGTTATCTTAGTTAATGGGGTTCCGACAAAGAATAAGAAAATATGGCAAGATTTAGTAGATGTTAGGAAAGTTAAAAAGGCAACATTGTATTTGAAAAAAAATAATAAATACTATAAGAATGTATATGTTGCAGAAGAGGAAGTAAGTGAGGAAGAGGATAGCGATTTGTGTGCTGGTCAAATTGAGAAAGTAGAACCCTCTACTAGTGAAGAAATATATGAACATTATAGTGTTCATCCTTTGCATTCCAAGGAAGTCATGGGGAATGCTATTGAGTTGGTTCAAATGAAACAAGCCAAAGGGAGTCCCATTAGTGTTTGGGAGGAAAGTTTGGAAGCTCGGTGTTTCCCACAGCTTTTTCCAACAGGTCAGGGAGGAAGATATGATGAGCGACCTCATCAAATTCCTGCTTCTGAATACCGGACTTTGCGATTGTATGCAGGAGATGCTAGGTTTCGACAATGCATTCCCTATTTGTTTCATCTCCTGTTTGAAAGCGATCTGTCTGGACTGTCATATGCAGTGGTATACACATGCAAAACATCTCGGCAAGTGACTTTATGGATAAAGTCAATGTCCAAGACAGTATTTTGGATTCTCACCTGATTAATCTCATGGCGTGTCAGCGTGGTACTAATGAGTACTGGTACCGTCGTCATGGTGATTTAAAATGTATGCTGAGGAACTTAGGTACTCCCACATGGTTCCTCACTCTGAGCTGTGCCGAGTATGGCTGGGAAGACTTACTTGAATTTCTACGAGAGGCAAATGCTAACGTAGATAACATCGAATTCAAGACACCCGGAGAACTGTGCTCTTTGGATCCAGTCAATGTATGTAGGTACTTCAATCATAGATTTGAAGCTATGATGTCTTTCATCATGAATAAGAAGAATCCACCTCTTGGAGAGGTGTTGGATTTCTTCTGGAGAAAGGAGTACCAAGCAAGAGGTGCTCCTCATATACATATGTTGCTGTGGATCAAGGATGCACCTAAATTTGGAACGGATCCAGAAGACTCAGTGATGAGTTTCATCCAACAGTATTCTACGTGTGCTGTTCCAAACGCAAAGGAGAAGAAAAGCCTAAGAGAAAAAGTTCTGCGTTTCCAAAGCCATCGATGTGGAAAGTACTGCCGTCGTAAATTCCGAAACAAGGACAAGTTCTACACCAAATGTCGTTTCGGTTTTCCACGACCGGTGATTTCTAAAGGAAGAGTAAACAGTTTGATGTCTTCGCTGCGACATAATGTCATGAAGAAATCACCTAAAAACACATACAATTTGAAGAGGAACGAAGAGTCCAAGTACATCAACGACTACAACCCGGTGATTTTGTCCATGTGGAATGCTAACATGGATATACAGTTTGTGGCTGATAACTGTATGGCTGTGGCTCGGTATGTGACGTCTTACATCACCAAAAAAGAGAAGACAGAATTGAAGGATATGTGGGAGGACATTTCCCATGAAAAGAGCCTCAGCAAGAAGTTGTACAGTTTCAGTCTGAAGATGTTGTCGCATCGAGAAATTGGAGCTTACGAATGCTCTGACCGGTTGTCTTCAGCAAGTCTCTATGCCAAGTCCAGGAGTATCGTTTGGGCGAGTCTTGGTCTTGCTGCAACGCGTAATCGAGTTCTGAAACCTGTGCGGGAAATTGAGTATTTGGCGGAAAAGGAGCCAAACAGTACCGACATTTTGAAGACCAACATGTTGGATACATATTATCCAAATAGAAGCAGTCACCTCGACAATGTTTGTCTGTATGAGGTTCTTCAAAATTACATATTCAAGAGGAACATCAAAGAAGATACTGAGAAAGGAGTGTATGCTGTAATAGGAAGTGAGGGATGTCTGGTCAAGCAAAGAAAATGCCACTTGGTAAACCATCGAAAATTGAGTGGCGAATCTCCTGAAAAAAAGGAGTTTTTCTATTTAGCACTTTTGCAACTTTTCAAGCCTTGGCGTGCAGAAGAGGAACTGCTTGGAGATTTCCTCTGTTACGAAGACTCTTTCAATGCCGCCAAGGAGACCATAGAATGTCCTGCTTTTCCCAAATATGTAGAAATGTTGAATGCGGAAATTGAGCAGGAAGCAACGATTGCAGCCGAGATTGCCAGAGACAGTTCTCAGGACAGTCAGAGTTCTGCTTCATTGAGTCAGGATCCACTAGGAGGACCTGTTATCGAAAATGAAGCTGCCACTGCCATGAATGAAGTGGAAAGAGCCATGGCACATGCTCAGGAGGATGCGGTTAACTTAGAAGAGTTGGAAAGACAACTCAACGTTGAGCAGAGGAAAATATATGACGAAGTTACCATGCAAATTGATCATGGATTAAGTCATGACAAGAAAGAGTGCTCATGTACGTCGTTGAAGCCTGTCCGACTGTACGTGAGTGGAGAAGTGGGAACTGGAAAAAGTTTCCTCATTAAAGCAATTTCATGCTATTTGCAGGAAAGGACAGAGTCATCGCTGTCTTGTGTTGTCACCGCTCCAACTGGACTGGCAGCACATAACATTAAAGGGATTACTTTACATCGTTTACTGATGCTGCCAGTGGAGCATGACAACAAATTACAATATCACAAGCTATCTGGAGATGCTTGTTTTGAAGTATCAAGAATCTTGAGGAAAATGAAACTTCTTATCATTGACGAAGTAAGCATGGTTTCCAATGTCATGCTTGCCTTTGTGCATTTGAGGATGCAAGAAGTTCTCAAAACAGAGTATGATGTGTTATTTGGTGGCAAACACATCATTGTTTTCTGAGATCTTCTGCAGCTGACACCAGTGAAAGGGCAACCTGTGTTCAAAATGCTCACGCATGAAGATACCAGGAAGTGCCTAGGCAGCATTGGCAACGTCAATATATGGTTAAACTTCAATTATGCTGAACTGCATGAAAATATGCGTCAGGCGAAGGATGAAGTTTACAAGACTATTCTACAAGATGTTAGAATTGGAAAAGTGACCGAGCATGGGAAAGAAGCTTTACATGCACGATTACTGTCAAATTTATATCCAGAACAAGATGTTGTGCCTGAGAATATTTTTCAGAAAATTACTGATAAGAAATCTGGAATATGTTTGATGCCAACTCTTGCAGAATGTGCCAAATTCAACAACAAAATGTTGCATTTAGAAAAGCAAGAGATTGTGAAACTGGAAGCTATTGACAGAGTAGAGCATATGGGATCAACAATTATTTTGTCTGAGAATCTGAAAACAAAATTGGATTCATTAGAGAAGAGTATATCTAAAACTGCAGGTTTTGAAAAGACTCTGAATGTGTGCTTGAACTGCCGTATAATTTTAAGAAGGAATTTACATGTTGAAAGAGGTCTGGTAAATGGATCAATGGGTAATGTTGTTGATTTTGTAAAATACAGAAATAGAGATGGAATTGAATTTTTAAAAATTAAATTTGATGGCATTGAGGAAGTACAGCTAATTGGTCGTTGCTCTGCTAGATTTTTGCTTGTAAAAGACTTATATGTTCGCCGTAAGCAGTTTCCTGTTTGCTTGGCATATGCGGTGACAATCCATAAATCGCAAGGTTTAAGTGTAGACAGTGCATTGGTGAATATTGGCAGTTCTGTGTTCAAGGAGGGTATGGCATATGTGGCATTGTCACGAGTTAGAACTTTATCGGGATTGTACTTGATTGAGTGTGATGTCACAAACATTTGTGCTGATCTAGATTGTGTTAAGGAATACAATAGGTTAAGAAGAGAGTATGCGCCACATTTGCCTCAGTATCCTTTGTTTGAGAAACGTGTGGTAGGCCGGAAACGAAGAAATGTGACCAATACTGGGGAGGTTGTAGCAAAAAGACGAAAAGTCGATGAACCTAAAATTACAAGCAGAAACAAAAAGGATTCTGTTGAAGATGTTGTTGGTTTTCAATTTGAAAACAGTTCTGGTGTCAACTGCTATGCTAATGTAGTGGTTAATGTTTTGTTTTCTCTAGAAAATGTAAAAGAAGAGATTGTGGTCAATTCTGATCAAAGATTTTGCAGTTTGTTAAATTCTGTGTTAGAGAAATGTAGCACTGATAGAAGAAACATAGAAAGTGTGTCTGAAATTCGAAATCTGTTAGACAGATGTTCAGGCCAAACACAATTCTCTCAAAATATTCAGCAAGATTCTCAGGAGTTTTTAATGTATATGCTTGATGTATTACATGCTGAAGGTGTAGATGTAGATCAGCTGTTTGGGCTTTCTTATCAATGGCAGCATGACTGCGAGAACTGTATGGTATCAAGTACTACTAGTGTAGACTCAGAAAGATTTATATATTTAACTTTGCCAGACAGTAAATCAGTCTCCTTTAATAAGCTAGTAAAAGCAGCTGATCACAACATGGAGTGTAGCCAATGTAAATCTGAAATGATGTCCACATTATTTATACGAACATATGGCCAGTATGTCATTTTAATGTTCCAACGATGTAGGCCTGATGGAACAAAATTGACAACTTTAATTAAAAATTTTGTAGCTTCGCAGTTGTCAATATCAGGAAGGACTTTTGTAACTGCAGCAATTATATATCATGACGGCCCTTCAATAACATCAGGACATTACACAGCTTATTTAAAGTCTAGAAATGGCTGGTCATTCTGCAATGATTCTGTTTTAATTTTCAAAAAAAAATTGCCGTATGACCTTAAAAACTCTCACCTGGTGTTTTTAAAACCAAAATTTTAGGGAAATAATCTCGGGATGTGCTCTGTGGAATTTCAAGAAGTTCTAATGGCTCCTACACAATTTGGCCTTGAGGATAAGTGTAGTTCAGAGACATAACTTCTAACCATAGGACTGGACGTCATGGAGAAATACGTGCACTTTGAATGAGTTCAGAAAAACTGTTTCTTTTTATAAGCTAATTGAAGCAGCCAATCAAAACATGGAGTAGAGGGAATGTAAGTCTGCAATGCTGTCTACTGTTTTACATTGCTTTGTGATTAAAAGTGATGTAGAGAATTAAATAGTTGTAGTAGTCATAGAGGTAGTGTAAGTCTGCTTCATAGTAAGCAGTATCAGTGTCATAGGAAATGTAGAACATGACTGAGCAAGAAGGGGAAGATATTACTATTCCAGGATTGTGAAAATGATCTTCAACATTTTAATTCTGAAAGTTGCGGAAATGCCAAATGACGGGATTGGCTTACAAGAAATCCAAGAGTTATAAATGGCTCTGACCAGATTTGGCCTTGTGGAAACTTGTGGTAGAGAGCAAGAAGTCATTTATTGCATGTAACGTGTTTTTAAAAACGATGGAGATTTTCTTTCAGAAAGTGGCGAGCTGAAAGTAATAACAGCACAAAAGAGTGTAAGCTGTTCATAGGACATCCTTGGACGTCATGGAAAGTAAGTTAACTTTAAGGAGTTCTGAATTTTGATTTCTTATGATGTATGGGTTTTTTAAACACAATCATTTTGATTGTGTTTTTTTTTCCCCGCTGTTATATGATGAATACCTTCAAGTCACTGTTTTTAGTGAATTTTGATACATTCTGAGAACAGTAAAAATAAACCATTTAACATGTATAATTAATTCTGTACTGTTTGCATTTATGATGTATATGTAGAACTGTGTAGGAGGCATGGAGAAGGTGAGGCTTCTGTAAGTGTCAAAGTTGTTGCATGCAGTGCTGCACTTCTGCGTATTCTTTCATATGCTGGACTACATCTGCACAATGAGATACCTAAGCAAAGGAAACACAAGTGATGTGATTGTGAAATGAGCAAAATAAATTGCACGTATTTCATTTACATCACCTGTGTTTCCTATCATTACGAATCACATTGTGCAGATCAAGTTTAGGTCTGTCCAGGGAAACATAGGAGGTTTGGACTTTGTTGAAGAGTGCAGTGGACATGACTCACTTCATTGGTAGACCTTCACATGTATTATCTCCTCTGTACTCTTCAACAAGTGTAAATTTCATCTGCAACCCTGAGTAGGCCTCACCTCAAACAAACCTCTGGATAGTAGACATCTTATTGGCATCCTGAAGCAATTATTTAAAATTTTAGTGTCTTGCGACACTTTTCTGAAACAACAGCAATGCAAAAGATGCACCATGTTTTAAGATAGGCCTCACTTCATCTGCATCAAGATACTGTTAGTTTAAAATGTATATCTTTAGGACTGTGTAGGGGGCCTGGAGAAGCAGAAGCTTCTGTAAGTGTCAAAGTTGTTGAAAAACTGTTTGTCCTTCAATCTTTTCCCTTGTCTTTTCTAATTTTTAAATACATGTTTTAATATTTTTCAAATGTTTGTTCTCTCTTTCACAGATTGAAAGTATAAAAACAAAAAGTGAGTAATTTAACGACAATTATAAGGTAAATGTTTTGTATTCTTTTCGTTACATTTCTATCACATTCACCTACTATTAGTTCCACAGCTTCATTTCTTTAACCCTCAGTTTCCTGCCTTTGCTACTTTCCTCATTCCTTTCTCTATTACCTACTTACTCAACTCCTTCCACTCTTTTCCTCAGTCCCTCTCTTCTCATAGTTCCTCACTCTTGTTCACTCACTCCGTCTCTATTACTCTTAGTGTCTTTGACTGATCACTCTATCACTACTTGTTCATAATGCTTTCTCTGTGTAGTTGAAGCACACTAAGGGGAATATTATGAACACAGCCAATAAAATTATTGCTCTTTTTATTGGCAGAAAACTGGTGCAAAAGTGGTTTTAGCGGCAGTTTTCTGCCACAAAAGCAGCTTTAGCGACACATTTCTGCCAATAAAAGCTGCAAAACTTTTATTGCCTATGTTGATGATATGGCTCTATGTTACTTACATTTCTTTGCTGTTTCAATTAATCTTTTTCTGTTATTTTTTGTTTTCTGTTTTCTATTTTTTCTCTCTGTTATTCCTCATGTTTTAATCTTATTTTGAACATTCACTCACATTCTCCAAGAAACTCTTTTTTGTTAATGTTATACTCTCTTTTTTTTTCTTTCACTTCGTTATCTATTTTGTTTTTCACAATTATACCCTCTTCTGTCTTTTCTTCGGTAAATAGATCTATTAAACAGTATCTCTTCTTTACTCCCTATAGCTGTCTTTCTTTTAACATCACTCTCTGTTTACTTTCCTTATACTTACACTTTTTTTTTTTTTGTCCGCGTACCGGGAAGCTAACCCGGGAGCGAACCAAAAGAAATAGAGCTTGCCAGAGTGCTAAACATTCTAGCAATTTTTTTTGAAAGGGAAGGTAGTTCTGGAAAGAACTTTTTTTTTTATATTTTTGTTGTTTTATATTTTTTTTTTTCTTTTTTTTTTGTATTTTTTGAACGATTTTATATATTTTTTGGTTTTTTTTTGGGGGGGGGAAACAACAAAAAACAGACGTTGAAAAGGGCTCAACAGGAGCAAAAAAAAATTACTGGGGGCGGTTAGGGCAATCATGGTGTTCATACGCCAGGTTGAGTGCATTGATGCTCATGTTGCCACAAGCTAATAATGCACAACAGTGCATACATAAGTGAATCATGTGCCCAAAATTTTCTTGAATATTTGGCACAGTTTCCCGTGCCTCTTCTGGTGTTAGAGAAATCGGTATTGTTGGTCTGGCCACAGGAGTTGGTCTTGGATTGTCAAGCATATCCCTTATTTCCGCCCGGCTGTAATTTAGTGGATGCTTCCTTGTCATGTGCCTGTGCATTGTGTGATTTCCATAGCTATATTTTTTGTCCGTCCCTCTGGACAATTGTTCTTTGCATATGCGGCAGGTGACATACCTCGCATTGACTTTTTTTTGGCCACGAGGGATCGAATAAAACTGCCAGATGAAACTGGCTTTCTTTCTGGAAACCCGGGGCACCTCTTCTAAGAACTGTGGTTCTTCTCCCTCCTCATCCATTTCTTCATCTTCCTCCTCAGTGTTGGTAATGACCTGGGGAGGTGGTCCTCTCTTCCCATGAGGAGGTGGAGGTGGTGGTGGGGGTCCACCAGCTGAAGCTACCAATGAAGCCATTTTCCAACAAGCAAAATAGGTCTTCCTCTCACAATGATGAAAGTCAGAGTGAGGAAAGAAGGAGGGGTTTTCATCATTTGGGAAAAACAATACTTCTCAACCAATGAAAAGTGTTATTTTTAGGTCACCTGACCTAGCCTTACATCATTATGAAACCAAAAGTGAAATGAACCAATGAAAAGTTTTATTAACAAGTCACATGACCTCTCACGCTCATGTTACGCGCTGCGGAACGCGCCCCGGTTAGCTTCCGGGTCGCTAAGCTTCGCGCCCTGGTCCGCGCCCCGGGACACTTCCGGGTGCGCTAACGCGGTACGTCACAAGACGCATTACGCGGCAACGCGATACGTCGCGTTTTCGCGAAGCGCCGCGGATCGCTTCCGGGGAGCTGCGTTTCGCGCCTCGGTCCGCGCCCCGGGGCACTTCCGGGTGCGCTAACGCAGTACGTCATAAGACGCATTACGCGGCAACGCGATACCGTCACTATGTTGATTTTTTACCGGTTCGCGGACCGGGTCGCGGCATCAAATTGAGCTAACGGGAAGCTTCCCGGTCCGCGGACCGGGAGCGAAACAAAAAAAATATTTAAAAAAAATTATTAATAAACATATAAAATATATTTTTGGATTTAAATAAGAATACATTTTACAGCTATAGATATTTGCTATTAAAAAAACATTGAAATTCACTGAAAAAACCATAGGTTATAAACCATATATAGTCAGGAATTAGCATTTACAAAACCTTGAAAATTCACTGAAAAAACCATAGGTTATACACCATATATAGTTAGGAATTGGCATTTAAAAAACCTTATTTTACTCACACAAAACCATTGAAATTCCATATATAGTTAGTTGCACTAACTATATATCGCGCACCCGCAATCCACTGCTGATGATGTCACATATTACATCATTCATGACATGGTCAGTGACATCACTGATGACATCTCAAATGAATCACTGATGACTCCACTGATGACATCTCATTTGACATCAATGACCACATCACTGATGATATCATTCATGTGACAATACAATGCATCTCCTCACATTTTATTATAACCTCTGTTTCACCCAGTGTTAAATACAGAGTATAATTTTTGAAACCATTGACACACCAATACTAGTTACTACATATGTACTCACTGATTCCTACGTCTACACACACATTCACTCATTCACCCATACAATCATTCATACATACAATCACTCATCTTTACAACACTATCATATGCACTCATACACCTATACAGACACTCACACTCTGCCACTCATCCATGGAGTTACTCACACACCTAGTCAGTCCTGTAAAGAATCAATCACACTTCCATTTTCTTGTCTATACAGTTAAACATAGAGCACCTTACATTTTCAAACATATACTAACACATACTTACCTTGTTATACAATCATTGATATAAGTACACATTGATCTGCACAGAGTCACACACCTCCCAGCCAGCCACACACACACTCAGTCTCCCATACAAATACTTGGACAATCAATCAATAACCCATATAGTTACTCATATAGCTACTGATCAACACATGCAGCAGTTTACAGAACAACAGACATAATGATGCACAAATTAAGACAGTTTAGTCACTAACCCATGCACTCAGTGAGATACATTTAATCACTCACTCATACAGTCAGTCATGCACCTACTAAATCCTTCGTCCAGACACTTATACATCCACTCATTCTTCAATATGTAAGACATATTTAAACTTTACAGAAACATAAAATCACTGGATGTTGTTATCAGTGATGTCATCAGTGATGTCATTTGAGATGTCATCAGTGATGTCATCAGTGATGTCACTGACCATGTCATGAATGATGTAATATGTGACATCATCAGCAGTGGATTGCGGGTGCGCGATATATAGTTAGTGCAACTAACTATATATGGAATTTCAATGGTTTTGTGTGAGTAAAATAAGGTTTTTTAAATGCTAATTCCTAACTATATATGGTGTATAACCTATGGTTTTTTCAGTGAATATATATATATATATATATATATATATATATATATATATATGTATATATATATATATATATATATATATATATATATATATGTTATGTTGTTATGTTAAATAAAATTTATAAAGTGCACATACACCGAGGAGGTTTCTTGGCGCTACAATGTCTTCAGAACCCGAGTTCAAATGCATGGTTAGAAAGCCTGTCGAAATAGCCAAGTTTTAGGGCAGCTTCTGAAATTAAGAAGAGTGTGGCAGAATCGTATATCGGAAGGGAGAGAGTTCCAGAACATGGGTGCCAGGACGGCAAACCTGGCACCACCAATGCGCTTTAGTCTGTAAGAGAGTGAAGACAGCAGTAGCTTGTGAGCTGAACGGAGGTTACGGGAGGGAGCATGCTTGTGGATAAATGAGGCACCCAACCTTAAAGGCGCAGCGATGGATTACGGGTAACCAATGAAGTTGTTTCAAGAGTGGGGTGATATGGAGATGTCTGGGTTGATGAGTAATCAAACGAGCCGCCTGGTTCTGAACCATTTGTAAGCATTTGGAGAGACAGAGGGGGATGCCATAGTAGAGAGAATTGGCATAGTCAACATGGGACATAACGATAGCAAGAATCACCTAGATTCGAGCTTCATATGTGAGAAACCTGCAGATCTTTTTTATTTTCCTAAGTTGGAAAAAGCAGGTGGAGATCACGGAGTCGATCTGAGCCTTCATCGTGAGGTCCTGGCTGATAATGACCCCTAAGCTCTTGGCCGTAGACGATGGAGAGGGAGCTTGGCCAAGTTCCCTGGGCCAAAAGTGAGGGCCCCAGGGGTTCTTGATGATACCTCCAGTGAGAACTAGCTCTGTCTTATCCGGATTGAGCTTAAGATGATTACTGTTCATCCATTGACTGATGAACAGTATGGTAGACTGAAAAGTGAGGACAGACTCCGGAGAGTTGCTAATGGGAAAGATGAGTTGAAAGTCGTCTGCGTAGTTGAAGGTGCAGACATTACGTTCTTTCAGAGCTCGGATAAGGGGGAGAAGGTACAAATGAAATAACAAGGGGGAGAGCGAGGAACCCTACGGGACTCCAGAAAGGAAGAAATCCAGCCCAGGGCAGGTCCTGTGATTCCCGCGTCTCTGACACGATCGACCAAAAGAGTATGGTCGACCGTGTCAAAGGCCGCGGAGAGGTCGAGCAGGACAAGGGCCTGCGGAGAACCAGAGTCGGCCTTCTCACGAAGGGAGACTAAGACTGTGAGAATCACAGCCTCGGTAGAATGAGCCGGGCGAAACCTACTTGGTTGGGGTCAAGAAATTTGGAATCTTCTAGAAACTCAGTAAGACATCTAGTGACATAAGTTTCCAGAACATTGGCAAGGTAGAGTAGGAGGGAGATAGGGTGATAGTTTGTCAACAATTGGGGGTCAGCCCCAGACTTCTTTAAGAGGAGGATGACAATAGCCTCCTTGAAGGTGGCGGGGACAATACCCTGGGAAAGTGATTGATTCAGAAGATGGAGTGCAGGACTGGGAAGGATAGTGAAGATTTCTTTCAAAATGCTGGGGGGGGCAACAGTCAGTAGGAGAGCCTGTCTTGTCTTTAGAGAGTATGTCCAAAAAGGCAAGCTCGTGATACTTGGAAATTGCGCAAAGGTACTGTGATTTTGGACAACAGTAGGACAGAGCAGCGGGGTATTGGAAGACGGGATGCTAGCCTTTATCAATGCAATTTTTTCGATAAAGAAAGAGTTCAAGGAGTTGCAGAACTCTTGTGAAGGGACAGGTTTGATAGAAAGTCTGTCAGGATTAGATAACTCATTTACTATAGAGAAAATCTCTTTAGTGCGATTGGAGGAGGACAAAATTTTAGAAGAAAAATAAGTAGCTTTAGCAGTCAAGATGGATTTTTTATAAATCTTCAACGAATTGATATACAGGCGTTTGTCTTCCGGAAGGTACTTGCGTCTCCAAGTTCTTTCTAATTGCCTCAAGCCTAATTTCTGAGTTTTTAACTCATCAGAGAACCACTTATGAGCATCATGCCGACGAGGGGCATGTGCTTTCTTAAGGGGCGCAAATTTATCACTAGTGGCCAACAACCAGTCAGTAAGCTGTTCGGCAGCTTGGCTGATAGAAGGGTGGATGGGAGGGAGAGAATTAGTAAGAGAGTTATGGAAAGATGTTTTATCACTTAGTTTCCAATTTCTGTAAGTGCCTCCTCCTTGACAGGAAGATTTGACAGAGAAATTGTCAGAAATGGAGAATTTGATAATATAGTGGTCGGACCAAGTACAAGGGAGTACATACACGGGAGTCATGGTTATATTAACAGTCCAGATCTGGTTGAGGGTGTGCCCCTTGATGTGACTGGCCACAGTGACATGTTGCACCAGGTTGAGTCCAGAAAGTAGCTCACTGAGTTCGATCGATTGGGGACCACCCGATGGATCATTGGCCCAATCATTAAAGTCGCCAATCAGCATAACCTTCCCGTGAGTGGTAACTAGGTGTACAACCTGTTCCCCCAAAGAGTGAGGGACCGGGGGCATGCTTTGAGGGGGTCTATAAAGCAGGACACAGACCAGAGGTGTCGTAATTAATTCGCATTCGAGTTTGAGCACTAGATTGTCCACAGAGGGCAAAGCTAGAGAGGGGAGCGTGGAGTATTTACAGTCATGGCGGGTGATAATGGCTACTCCTCCGCCCACCTTACCCTGAGGGTGATTGGCTTGAATAATGAGATAGTCAGAGGGGAGAGTGGCTAAAATGTCAGGAGAAGATTCCTGAGATAACTATGTTTCAGTGAGCAATAGAAAGTCTGGTTGCTCAGATTTCAGCAACAAGAAGATGTCTAATTGGTGCTTGACCAGAGAGCGGGTGTTAAGGCATATGACAGAGAGTTTTCGGGCGCCATTCGGCACCAAAGTTTGGGCGGGGGTTGCTGATTGAAAAGTAATTAATTCAGGGAATGAGGTTCTAAACTGTAAGATACCCTGAGATTGTAAAGTAGAGTATGTCAGGGTATCAAGGGCGGTGGGAAGTGTGTGCAGTGCCAGAAATTGCTTAATGCTGTAGTGGATAGAGTTTTGGGCATGGTGACAGGCCCCAGGCTCCATACAGGCGCGTACGGGCACAGACGGACTTGCCTTTGGCGTGCCTTCGTCGCGCCGCCCGCGCGCCCACTGCGCGCATCCGCAGCGCTTACGTGAAGTGATCGGCATGAAATAGCCGCTGGCAGCCTAAACTCCGCCCCACCTGCATCGTGATTGGCTGAGAGAATCAGCTGGCAGTAGCAGGTCCTGCCTCGCTCGTGATTCAGAGAGTTACAGGAGATTTTACCCCAAGGAGGATTAGTTCCCAAACACAATTATTTCAGGCTAACACAATTTTTAAAAAGAGCACAACAACGGTTTAGCACGCGAGCTGAGGAGTCATAAAAACAAAATAGCGGTTTCCGCGCTGAGATCGGCAAGGAAATAGCCGCTGGCAGCCTAAACTCCGCCCCGCCTGCAACGTTATTGGCTGAGGGAATCAGCTGGCAGTAGCAGGTCCTGCCTTGCTCGTGATTTAGCGAGTTACAGGAGATTTTACACCAAGGAGGATTAGTTCCCAAACACAATTATTTCAGGCTAACACAATTTTTAAAAAGAGCACAACAACGGTTTAGCACGCGAGATGAGGAGTCATAAAAACAAAGTAGTGGTTCCCGCGATGAGATCGGCAAGGAAATAGCCGCTGGCAGCCTAAACTCCGCCCCGCCTGCCCCGTGATTGGCTGAGGGAATCAGCTGGCAGTAGCAGGTTCTGCCTCGCTCATGATTCAGCGGGTTACAGAAGATTTTACCCCAAGGAGGATTAGTTCCCAAACACAATTATTGCAGGCTAACACAATTTTTAAAAAGAGCACAACAACGGTTTGGCACTCGAGCTGAGGAGTCATAAAAACAAAGAAGCGGTTCCCGCACTGAGATCGGCAAGGAAATAGCCGCTGGCAGCCTAAACTCCACCCCGCCTGCAACGTGATTGGCTGAGGAAATCAGCTGGCAGTAGCAGGTCCTGCCTCGCTCGTGATTCAGCGAGTTACAGGAGATTTTACCCCAAGGAGGATTAGTTCCAAAACACAATTATTTCAGGCTAACACAATTTTTTAAAAGAGCACAATAACGGTTTAGCACGCGAGCTGAGGAGTCATAAAGACAAAGTAGCGGTTCCCGCGCTGAAATTGGCAAGGAAATAGCCGCTGGCAGCCTAAACTCTGCCCCGCCTGCCCCGTGATTGGCTGAGGGAATCAGCTGGCAGTAGCAGGTCCTGCCTCGCTCGTGATTCAGCGAGTTACAGGAGATTTTACCCCAAGGAGGATTAGCTCCCAAACACAATTATTTCAGGCTAACACAATTTTGAAAAAGAGCACAGCAACGGTTTTATACACAAGCTGAGGAGTCATAAAACATATATATATATATATATATATATTCCACAGAGATTTTGCCGATTTCTGGGCAAAAAGACAAGCCACACCAGGTCTGCAGGTAAAAGTCCCACAGGTTTTTTCAGGCAAACAGTTTACGCGTTTCGATCTCCGCTGAGATCTTGGTCACATGACCATTCGAGAATTCCCACATTATTTAAAGGTACAGTGTAATGCACGTCGCAGCGTGCATAGACATAAAAGAAATAAGTGAAATAAAATAAAATAAATTGTTTTGCCGTTTCATGTGATTTCAAGACATATATTTACAACTTTGTGAAGTATTAATTTCATATTTATGTGACAATGGTAATTTCCAACAATTATATTATATTGTGTGAAGGGTAACAGTGCACATTGTATCCCTTTTTATAGGATTGCGTGAGTGTCTAGTACACCTATTGATGTGTAGTTCTGGTGATGGTTTGGAGGTTCGAGCAGGGGCGTAAAGGTTGGCATGTTCCCACGGTGGTGTGGCTCATGGTAGTGGGGATATCACAGGAGGGGAATTGTAGGTGTAGTACCTAGAGAGGTCCGAGTGAGGTCCTCATATGGAGGGGCATTTGTGAAATGAGTGAGAGGTCATAAAGTGATGTTATGGTGTTGGGTTGACAGTTAACCAGTCAGCGGACCACTTAGCTGTAGTGCGTCTATAGTAGAGATGGCCATGTGAGACAGGCTGGATCTCATGTGCTCTTATAATTATACTTGTGATAATTCTTCCATCCTGGCCAGGGTGGTATTTTCTGTTAAAAAACAAACAAAGTAGGTCAGTTGACAGCATAATACGTGTTTCGTCATACCACATTAATTGCATCAACATTAAACCCATCATTTCACATTAATTGTAGAGAAGCTTCTCCATGGTAGTGATGAGTGGTAAATTACATTTATTTCGCACTGTAGTATCCCCCAGATTACACCACCTCTCCATAACAGAACTACCCTATTGATACAGTGCAAACTGACACATGATTTGGCATGAATTCTAAGCAAGGTGAGTTAAAATTAACAGTGATCATTCTGTTAACATATGCATGGAAATTCGTTACTGGGAGGATAGAAGCATACAACTTAAATAATTAAAGGTGCACATATAATTCTTCATCATTGTTCATGCCGTTAGGGAACATGCTGCCAGCCAGCAGTATCAGTCTGGCTTCTAATCTGCGAAGGGCTTGTACTCTGTTACCACCCCTTGGATTCTTAGGTATGGTGGCTAAGCCAAAGAATTTGTCTTTAGTCCAGTCTCCCTCATGTGTTTCGCTAAAGTGTCTGGCAGTGCTATAACTGAAGTCACAGTTGGTCACCGCTCTCCAGTGCTCAAGGATCCGCTTTTTTACAGGGAAGGTCTTCGACCCTATTGTAGTGTAGTTCCTATAATCCCAATAGGCTCTGCGCATTGGAATAATATAGACAGCAGTTTAGACGTAGGACTGAGGTCATCTAGGTATCTACTGACTATATTAGACTTAATTAGTTTTGCCAGCTAGCTCAGAGGTCACTAGAAACTTTCTTGAATGTTCAAGAAAGAGTTAACTCTCCTGATTTAGACAAGAAGGGATTAGTTTCTGACAACCGCATAAACATGACAACTTTGCTCCCTCAGAATAAAGAGTGTATCTCTAGAGTCGTGTGAAAACAATAGACAGCTATTTCACTCAGTCAATCGTGCGTACTTAGTTTCACCAGAGTGCAGAGAAATAGAGAGACGGGCGTTTTCAATAAAAGGTGTTATTTATTGAGCAGTCTTCTTTCTCATGCAAAAGAAATGAAATGCCACAATTGCAATACTTATCATAAAGTAAAGTGCGTACAGTAAAAGGAGTATTATGAAATAATACTGTAAAAGCATTGATATGGTTTCCTAGCCATATGATGCTTTAAAACGGATAAAATATATACATACATAAAAACATTGACTAACGTACTCAACTGGTGCTTCTAAGATACGCCTACCCCGGTGTACCTGACCTAAGCCTAATACGTGGGAAGGAGTAAGTAAGTTGCAGTTTAAGTTAAGTTGGTTTTTGCCAAGGAATCTGAATCAAGACATCTCTTAAGGGTTTAGTCAGCTCCGTACCTTGGTTCTAGAATGTAGGAGGTCTTGTATCTCGTGTCTCAGGACTCGATCTCCCAGCAACCCGCAAGGGTGACTGGAAACACTGGAGCTGGAATTTCTCGGCTGGAGAAAAGACAGCGTCTTTCTCAGTGCGTCAAAAGAGAGGGGCGGCTTCCTTCGGCTCTCGCATCAGCTGGGCTTCGGGTAAGTAGATAGCCACTCTGCTCCAAACCACCGTGTGTTTGCTTAAGGCAACGTTGGTATATTTATACCTGAAAGGTGCCAGGTTTGACGTAAGGTTGGACTTAAGACGTCACTAAGAACTAACAGTTCTTTCTGGACTCCAGGAGTTCTTGTGCAAATCAAAACAAAAGCAGGGGGAATTCCCGGGCTGCTGGAGGCTTGGTTTGTTTAAAGAACACGTTGTGCTTTCTAGGAGTCTATGGGAGTAGCCTTGCCGTATTTGGACTGCATGGGCTATGACTAAATATGGATATGATTCTTATGCCTTTATAAGGATACTATTTATTATAACCATATAAGGGCATAAATCGGGAATATCGAATTAAGGTCCTAGATAGAAACACAACACCCACTCCACGTATTAATGTCCATCATTACTAAAAACTAAGCAATATTAAACATCGATGCATGTGTGTTTAACAACCCACCCCAAAATACAAAATTCGCATTTGAAATGGTATATGGTAAATACACGAAAAAATGAGTATTGGTACTGTACATTTTTCAAGCAGTGGTATCATTCAGTTAAATGCATATATATATTAGCTTAATGAGTTGCGAAAATTACACATGAAATGGCTCTTAATACAGAAAAGAAGGTCGAGACCATTTCATCACATATTCATACAATACTGTACATGTGCTAAAGGCTGAGGTAAAATATTGTCTCTAGTATCTCTAAAAATAGAAGCTCTGTTCTCTAAGAATAGTTCTACTTTAAGCAGATTACTGTGTGCCAAAAAAAGTAAATATTTTGGAAGTGGAAAAAATTATTTCGTTTTCAGGGGAAAAAATAGTTCCAAATGTTTTCAGTGGCTTTGTTTATCACAATTGAAGGCCAAATTCAGACTTCAGAGAACGCTGCGTGCTCGTTGTTTTTAAAAATTATTCTTTTTGTTCAGGGGAGAACATCATATCAGACAGGCTTGCAAAAAATTGGTCTACAACATCAGGTGAAAGTTCGACCAAGTTTGAAAATGCTGAAATTGTGCATATGTGAGAATGATTGCTATCATCGATGTTTGGATCAGCAATGCTCACAGAGGGTTGTACCTGTTTGGTGCTGCTTTCCTCTCGTACTTCACCGCCACCTACTCGTAGTGGTGAAGTCTCAACGAATGCCGTCATCAGAATAGGTAGCCGCTGGGGACAACACGTTGCATGAGTCGTTACTGGACCTAGCAAAGTATCGATATCCATTGGTACTGCTGATGGTAGTGTAAGACAGACGTCCAACACGCATTCTTCTCCGCATAGCAGACATCGAAGCACAGGTAAGATGCAATCTTGCCAGATTGGTCTGAATGAAAGAAACCAGGTTGCACTCAGATCTCTTAGCCGGGCCAATCCGAGGACTCTAGTGATTTGGTCTCGGTAGCGTATTGCTAAGATCGTTTCTTCCATTGTAGCTGGAGCTCTGCCTGTGGCTTGGCTTACCATATCGGAGCAGAAGGATACAAAATAAAATTCCTGCTATGAGTCCCAAAAGAAGAGGCAGGCCGCCGAAAAAGGAATGAACAAAATTCGGGAAAATGCTCAGAACTGTTTCAAAGGGTGCTAACAGTCCCGAAAAAATTGTCTTAAATACATGTGCGATGCCACTGGTATCAGACATGTTTAAGATTTGACCTAACATTTCTACGAAATGCACGGGGCAATTTGTTGATAATAGGGAATGTATCTCTGCTGCTGTCCTTGCAACTTGCAGATCATACGTCTCTTTGGACGAGGTTAAAGGCACAGTTGTCTGTAAAAGAATGGACTTCACTCTGCTTAAAGTATCAATTCGAATAGAAGAGATATTCAAAGAAGGCCATATTGCCGCCTCCATGTCTGGATTGCTGTTTGGATACAATACTTGCATACAGCAAGTGACCATGGAACTAACGCTGACGAGATAGGCTTTTCCTGGCACCATGCCACAACAGCTGTGGTCACTTATTAGAACATAACTGCAGTTGGAAAGTTGTCTGAAAAATGGCTCTATCTGTGTTGCAGGAGTGCCGTGCAGGTGACATGAAAGGTAATTTGATGCTAAACATTATTGACGACATCCACCACTCACTTGACAATGGTGAATCTAGCCTGCTGATCCTCCTCGATCTCTCTGCAGCGTTTGATACTGTTAACCACTCTGCTCTACTAAATGTTCTTAGAGATCGATTCGGCCTGAATGGTACTTCACACAAATGGTTTGTCTCATACCTACAACACCGTTCTCAACAAATCAAAATCCAAAATTGCCTATCTAACCCTACCTCCATCTCCTTAGGAGTTCCGCAAGGATCCATCCTCTCTCCCACTCTCTTTAACTTTTTCATGGAACCCCTCACACTCATTCCTAAACAAGCCGAGATCAACTACCATCTCTATGCTGACGACACCCAACTCTATTATAAGATTAAAACTCATGCTGACATCCTTCAACTCAACAACACTCTCATCAAGATCCAATCCTGGTTCCACAGTAACCACCTCAAACTCAACCCTAAAAAAACTGAAATCATTCTTGTTACCCCTAAAAATAACCAGCTCCCCATTCAGAAGTGGATCTCTGACCTTAACGCCCTCAACTGCTCCTTATCTTTGTCCTCCTCAGTCAAATCACTAGGGATCTCCCTGGACAACCTCCTAACCCTCAAGGTACACATCAATAATTCTGCCAAAGGAGCCCTCTTCACTCTCCGCCACCTTAAGAAAATCAAGCCCTTCATCCCGATCGATGATTTCAAACTAGCAGTCCAATCCCTTGTTCTTTCTCGCATTGACTATGGCAATGCCATTCTCATCGGAATTCCCAAGATCCACCTAGCACCTCTTAAATCTGTGCTTAACCTTGCAGCTAGTCTTACCTCAGACTGCAAGCGATTCGACCACATATCCCCTGCCCTTAAAACCCTTAAATGGCTCCCCATTGAAGGTAGATCCATTTACAAAACGGCCTGCATTACACACAAAATTCTCCATCAGAATACACCGACCTACCTCGCTAGTAAACTCACTAAAGCCGGTTGCTCCCGTTCCTTGAGAAGTACTAACACCCTCCTTCTTATCCCCCCCCTTCTAAAAAAGAAAACCACCCAGTCTAGATCCTTTTCTGGCAACGCTCCTTGCATTTGGAATGCCCTTCCAACTGACCTTCGCTGCAACCCTTCCTACTCTTGTTTCAAAAAAGAACTCAAACTACATCTCCTCAATAAATACTGGGGACCCTAATCCATATCTGTTCTCTTCCACTGGCTACATCTGTCCGACCCTAGATGCATTCGCCCTCCCTTGTTTTTAGCCTTACTCGCCCTTTCTCCTCGTCACTTCCCACTCCCTGTTTACCACCTTCACTCCTCCTTACTCCCCCTTCCCTTGTCCACCCTCAGCCCGCATCCCCTTCAATCCCCTCCCATTTATGCCCCTCCCACTTCTCTTCCTTACCAACCTAACGAACCACTATCCTTCCTATCCTGACCCTGCAATTTTCCGCTTTTTTTTTCAATTTGTGCCTTTTGATATTTTTGATTTATCACATCTTACACATTTTGTTGTGCTTATTTCCCATATTTATCTTTTTTAAATCTGTCAGACGGAGACTTTTATGTTGTTTATTTACATTGATGCTATGTATGTCCCCTGTTTATTGACCTTTCTTGTCTCTAAAATGTAAAGCGTTCTGATACCCCCGGGTCCAGCCAGCGCTATATAAAACCTCTAAAATAAAATAAATAAAATAAAATAAATAAATAAATATTTGATGACCCTTCGCAGGCTCCATGCAAGTTAATACCTTGACACAGAAGTGTACCGCTTAGTGATTTTTTACAATTGTTATCACTAAGAAATACCTCTTTTTTCCCTTCACTATAACATTTGTGTGTATAAGGTAAATTCCATGTTGACTTGATGTATTCTTTACCCAACCTTTCTGACAGGCCTGCTGGTATATATTTCTGGCAGTATTTAAACTGGAAAGTTGTTATTGGGATTGGGATTGTAATCGTTCCATGTATTATCCATTCAATGACAGGTCTCTCTGACATTGTCAATGGTAATCTCTCAAGTTTTTCAATGCTCAGAATCGTATAGTCTGCTCCTTTTTGTGCCAAACTGATTTGTTTATCAGTAAGGTTAAAGATAGAGAATAATGAAGTTGTGTTGATTAAACGCCATGGCACGTAGCCTGAACGCAGGTTTTGCAACGTCCAGCCTAGCTGTACAATAGAACGTAATTGGGACTGGCCATGTTGTAACATTAGCAAGTCCTGATCTATTATATCAATAGCAGATGATACAATACTGTCCAGTGAATATATTCTGGAGGACAGAGTCGTTAACCCATTGTCCACAACAGAAAGTGATTTTTCCAAATTTATACGATCAATTTCTCTTATTTTTTCAGCTGTTTCAATTTGTGTTACTTTCCAAGCTTCGTTGTAAGCAGCGTATATACCGGCGTATATGAAACGTTTTTGACGCTGTTTGCGTGGTCCCAGTATGACATCACGCAAGTCAGCACCGTCTTTAAGTAAAGTCAAGTGTTGCTTAATTTCAGCCAGTGTGGATTTCTGTAGCCATTCGAGGCAGAGTTTCCCTACACTGTATGTTGTAACTATCCCTGGGTGTTGTCTCTGGGAGTATCTAGGGTATGGCCTTGTCTGTTTAAACCCCTGTGTTTTGTTCAGGAATCTATCTTGACAGTTATTTGTGTCTGTGGGCCAGATCAACCATTTTTTCCAATCAGGATTTGTTCAGTTTTGGTGTAAAGTATGAGATACGTCTATCTCCACATCTGTGATGCTATTACTATCAGGCATGGGATTCGGAATAGACGGTTTGTTTAAGTCTTTTATCTTGGCTAAACCAAGACAGGTTGTTTGCTGAATTGTGTCATTCAGGAATATTATCTGTTCTGGGATCATGCAGGCTCTAAATAGTGCTTCTAGACCTTATACCTGCCAGTCTTTTGAACCCCAGATGGTTTTTGTTTCAATGTTATTTTTAAAAAATTCAAAACCAAATGTAGACATTTTTTCATAAAATGTTTCAGAATAAATCAATTTAGTATTTGTCAACATTGTTTTCTTTCCTGTCTTATTTAACATTTTAAAATAAAACGTTTCTGGATCACTGTTGTTAAACCCTGAGAAGTATATGAATTTCTCATAAAATGTTTTTGAGCTGCTTTTAGGCGGTGTTTGGACAATGTCCCATTGGTTATAATTTAAAACATTTCTAGGTTGAGCAGATTTATGCAAATAGTGATGACCATAGTGGTTAAAACAGTACATTTCTTCATAATTAGATGTACCCTGTAAGTAATCATGTTCTGTGAATTTGGCTGACATTACTAAATCTGACATCATATTATTAATATTTTTAAAGTCCCAATCATCAGAGGAAACCTTAAATTGGTGTGGATATTTCAAGAGCTCAATCGGGCCATAGATTTCATAATCCGTTTTGTCCCATGCTACCCCACCGGGTATTGGATTGGCTGTGATGTTCACTGATGACAGTTCTCGTTTCTCGATGTGAGAGGATCTGTGAGGCTTTAGGACCAAGTTGATGTTCTGGCTTGCTGTGTCCATTGTACTATATTTTCCATCAATGAATCTACCCAAACATAAAACCATGATGAGCCAAAGCAGGAGGAAAAGTACACCTAACACAATCCAAAATTCATAAGATAAGATAAGATAAGTTTATTTTAGTTGGTGAAAGAGTTCAGTTACTTTGTCTTTGAAAGTTTTTGTTGCTGGCGTTTCAGAAAAGTCATCGAGATTGGTGAAGTAGCCAGATGCAGTTCTGTCAATTGTTGGAATTGCTTCCGGATTCTCATTAGTCTTTGCATTTTTCTTTGTTTCATTAGCATAGTCTGAGACTACATCGTTGTAGACAGGTGTTTCTTGACGAACTGTTGCAATTTGGGTTCAAGAGGCACAAGTTCCATGGCTTTGTTGCATAGTCCTTTTTTATTCACTGCAGGTTTATCAAATGTGATTAGTCTTTCAGTTTGAACCTCTTGGATTGTAGCAAGATTTGGTCTTCTGCTATTTCTTGGGAGTCCACTGGGCCTACTACTTATTATTGGCCACATGATTGTGGTTTTACCAGGTCGATGGATACAACTCGGTTCTCCTTTTTACCAGCAAGGGGCGGTAGTACAACTGATCTTGTTCCGCTGACAGCTAAGACAGGTACTGCTTTTCTGTAAGAAGGCCCAAATTCCTTCTTCACCGCGATCTTCTCTCTGACTAGATCCCCAATCTTTGGAATCCAGACAGGTCTTGCTGGGACAGGTGGTTTTTCTTTAGTGGCTGTTGGCTTTAACTTTATATTACTGAGACTTCTTCTGGTTTCAGTCCTGTAAAACAGCCAAACGGTCTTTGATATCAAAGGCTTTTTCTTCTACCACTGAAGTGTGACTATCTAAGTCCTGAATATGCATTCTAGTACCGAACAATAGTTCGTAGGGAGTGCGACCTTTTAGAGAATTTCTTGGCAGATTGTTAAGACTATGTTGGACACTTGTTAAATGTTTGACCCACCCATCACCCGAACCTAATACCCTTGCCGTTATAGATTGCTTTATGTCACGGTTTTTACTTTCCACTACCGCATTTCCCTCAGGATGAAAGGGAGAAGAGTACCGCAATGCAATGCCCATGCTGGTCATGGCCTCTTTGTAAGCTCGAGAGCTAAACGCAGGACCCTGGCCAGAATGTAGCATGCCAATTGCGTATGTGCCGATAAAGACTCGCAAATCTTTTATAACAGTTCTGGTGTCAGCCGAGCGCTGGTGTCTGCATTTTAAGTGAATCTAGTCTTAATATTTATGGGATCGCATTTCTCCTGCTGGATTTTTGCGTATAGATAGCCTTATGCTTTCTAATAGAGGTGTCCTGGCACTAGTCTGGTCCGGTTCACGACTGCGATCTCGGTTGCAATCTGGACAATCCTTTGCAAATTTGTAATTTTGCAAGCTCATCCCCGGCCACCAGTATTCTGATTGTAATTCTTTTAGAGATTTTACTATCTCTTGGTGCCTTAGACCCTCTCCCATATGTGCGTCTGCTATTAATAAGACTCTCCGGTTCGTGTTTGGAATTACTCTGTCCCCCACTCCAGGGATTTGAGCAAAAGGAACGGAGTTTGCATCAATTATGTATGTGTTACTGAGTGGATAGCCGAGAGGTAATGCTGCATAGTCGCCTTTTAATGAGGCTTTTACCGCCAGCATGGTTTCTCCGTCTATGTGTTTTTTAGAACGCTTTTTTGTGGCTACGGAAGCCGGTTGAACCGCTTCCGCTGTGGCTCTGTTAGCCAATGAATTCCCTGCAACGGGAACGCCATCACGTTGATGACTCAGTGTATGTATCACGTGAGTCTTTTGTAGTTCTTTCTGTAAAAGAACTACTTGTTCCCAGAGCTTTTTATGCTTCATTTTGGCACCTGTGTCATCTTTGTAACCGTTTTGAATCCAGGTCTGCATGCTCTTATTGTAAGACTGGACGCAGTAATGCGAATCGCACACTATTAGTGTCGGGAATTCACGATCGGCATTTTCAAGCGCCATCTTTAGAGATCTTATTTCAGCTCGCTGAGCTGAACAGTTTCTGAGTGATTCAGTTTTGGTAATTAATGGTCTGAATTTACCAAAGCGCCAGCGACCTTCAACAATCACGCACGCTGCGTTGTAGGATTTTTCCTCTACATCGTAGTGTTGTGCAAATCTGTCCATGTAGATTACACATGTGTACTGTTCGAGAGGCAGAATTTCGATTGGCAGGGGATATTCATTTTCGTATTCTAGATCTTCTAGTCTTTTCATTTTTGGATCAAACGCGTGTTTCACGTCTTCTGCAGCAAGAGAATTGTCTCATTGTATCCATTTTGGATCTAATGCCACTGCATTTGGAATGTGTGGTCTTGTCACTGCCTCAAGGGCTGATACTGCTGTTAAAACAGATATGCTCTTGCCTTGGGCTAGGGCTCTTTCTTTTGCTACAGCAGTTTGAACCGCAGTTAGAATTATTTCAGTAGAACTGAATTTCATTTCAGCTTGTGTGTACAAGTGTGATTTGTAAGCTATTGGTACAGTTTCTCCCTCATTAGAGGTCAGGTACGTGAATCCGCATCTTCCTGGGATGACTCGGATTACAAGGTTGCGTTCATTTGCGCGGTTTTGCAGTTTTGTTTTAGTTAACATGTCTGTTTTTAATGATCTTAAAATTTCTGTGTGTTTCTGAGTCCAATTAATTGGTTTGAAATCAGGTTTTATTAATTCATAGAGAGGTTTAACCCTCTCTGCATAATTTAGAATGTATGTTCTTCCGAAATTCAGGAAACCTAGTATTGATTGTAAGTTCTTCAGCGTTTTTGGAGCTTGGAGTACAGCACACTTCTCTAAGAAGTTGTCTGCTAGGCTTTTGCCTTCACTTGATAATTCATATCCTAAAAACAGGACAGTTAGATGGGCAATTCGTGACTTTTTAAAGTTAAATTTGTAACACTCAGATGCGAACCCAAGTATTATGGTGTTCACTCTTTTCAAGCGAGTCTCCAGGTCGTCGTCTGTAAGATAGATGTCATCGACATAAGATAATGCCTCATCATCATACATTTGTAGTAACTCTGTTACTCTTGCTGAGAATAATTCTGGGCTGTTTTTGAATCCCTGTAGGAGTCGACAGAATTGTTTTTGCGACCCCATTATTCAGAAAGCGGTCAAATACCTGCTTTCAGGTACTATGTTTTGACAAAAGAATCAATTAGAGATATCTAATGCCGTTTTATACTTTTTACGCACAATGTTATTCATTAGTGCTGCACTGTGTGAGTTCTGTACTGCAAATGTTTTGCAGCAGGAGTTTAGGTGTCTGTAGTCCAAAACTAGACGATATGAATCGTCTGGCTTTGAGACAGGAAATAAAGGATTGTTCATTTGTGAGGTGCATGTTTCAATCACCCCCTGATATTCAAGTTGATCTAGGATCTCCCTGACTTGTTTTTTAGCTTCTTGTTTAACTGGGTACTGCCTTTGTGCAGTGGGTTGATTTTTTAACTGGATTTTGTGAGGAGGAGAATCCTCATCCCATCCTACATGATTTTTATATGATGCAGGAGCTTGGGCTACTGCCAATTTTCTTGCAAATGTATATTTTTTATGAATTGGAATATGATTTGAGAAGGCAGGCATAATGTAAACTGATACTTGTATAGCACACTACTCACCCGCAAGGGTCTCAAGGCGCTTGTATGAATACCGCTGTGGAACCCATCCTGGCTTTCCCTGTGATGTGTCCACTCTTGGGCACCCCCAAGGTGGAGGCCAGGCATCCTTAGCGTTGTGGGGGCCATTGTGGAGATTAAGCAAGCTATTGCCCAGAGTGGGACTCCATGATTGGAATAGGCACCGAGGCGAGAATTATCAGGTCCGTGGAATTTTGAGCCCAAGACCCTCCGAGGCGGTGAATTGAAACCTGGTCCCGGGCTAGACCTCTGCATGAGGGTCTGCCGCTCTAACCATTGAGCCACACTTCTCCACTTCTCCATAATCATTTCTTCGCCATGAGGGCACTCCCTGACAAACTCTAGTGGCCAGTCTTTCTCAGCTAACAGGATGTCATAGCCTTTTGAAAGGTTATCCCAAAAGAGACCCTTCATTTTCCTAGTTTTGTCCCCCTCTATACACAATGTAATTTCGTATAATTTATGGGATTTGCTAACTCTGGTGTCTGCAGTTTCCACTTGAATGTATTCATTCGTGTTCACTGTCTCCAGAAGATTCATCAGGATCTTGCGAGCTATGGTTACTTCTGCTGCGCTGTCTAGCATTGTCTGGGCTCACTCTCTGTTTTTCAGTTGTGTCCTCAGTATCCTCGGCATGTTTTATTCTAATACTAGCTACCTTCTTCTTTGGAAATTGTAATTTTTTACTTTGATGACCAGGTTCCTTGTCTTTGGACTTGACGTGCTCTTCTTTGTGTTCTGACCGTCCTCTTCTTTCCAATTTCTGTGAGGAAGTCTGAAAAGATCGAGAGGGACGTGTATCAATATCTTGATATCTGTCAGGTTTTCTCAATTTTATGGCATGACACGGAGGCCAATATTATGCAAATCTCCTTTATTGCGTAGCTCACAGCAGCAACAATGAGAGATCTAGAACTTGAATAAACATTCCAATAGAGAGGATATAGTCCATGAACACACAGTAGACTTCCTTCTTTGTTGCTGCTGCTCACAAGATAAGTACCTTACATTTGCTCTCCGCACTGTATTTGTCTGTGCTCTTCTGTGTGTATCGAATTGGGTTGAGGGAGGCTGTACTGAGTGTGTTTTTCCCACCCACCTCCTCCCCTCCATTTAATCAGCAGCCTATTTTTATTTTATCTACCCTGTTCCTTAAGCTTTTCTCTATTGATTATTTCCCTTTGGGCAACCCTGTGCCTCTCTACGTGTGTCTTTTCGATATTCTCGCCGTGGTCTTCCGAGGCTTTGCCTTCGCTTCTGATCCCCTGCTATGAGGAGGCGGCGCACAGTGCATCCCCCCCGCCCGCCCCCTCTCTATCCTCCACCTCCTCGGCTCCTTAAGGCCGAGCGGTTCTTTCCTTCCTTGCGGCCCTGCGTCTTCGGACCCTCGCCCTCAAACTTTGCTGACCGGTGCACCGTTTACGGGGCCTGCGCACTTCGAAACAGTTCGTTTACCACTTCGCACGGGACCGGCGTCTTTTGAACACCGGCCCCGTGCTCCTGACTCACACGCGTCTCCATGGCGGCGCTGCGGCGGTCTCTCCTCGACTCAGGGCCGCGCTGCGTTGCCATGGAGACCGGGATCAACGCAAGGACCGGGAAATGAGCTTCGCTGTATGCGCGAGGCCTTTCCCGTCCGATTCTGACATTTTACCCAAACTTACCCGTCCTTCTCCGGCCTCTCCGACGCTATCGGGCCTCACATCCTCAGACAACCTATTAATTTAAACAAAAAAAAAAGAGAGAACACAGATTATAAACACTGAAGAAGGACTAAAGGGTATGACTTACACAAAATTGACAAAGGACTTACAAGCTTTACTCAAATGATTAGAGGAAAGACCCTTACCATTACTCCTGTTGTCATGACTACATAACATCCATTTTGTTCTCAACATTCCTGCATTGTCAGTTTGTTCCCTTTGCCAACTACCTTTTTTGATCTTATGTTATCACTATGCCTTCTGCCCCTTCTCCCTCCTCTATGGAGGATAAATTGGAAGGCCTTATCAACAAAACGATAGATAAGGTAATGGGATCCCTTGCTGACACCATTAACAAAAAATTGGAAACCCTGGCAAAATCAAGCTGGCCACCTATGAGGACCCGAGGGGATCCTACCGAGCCTTCAACGAGCCAGAGAAAAAGACAGTCCACTTCAAATCTGCCTGAAGATGTTAAAAAACCCAGAAGCGCTAAGCCCATGTTTTCAGATTCACACTCTGGCGGTGACAATGCTGGTGCCTCGGGCACGCTGGATGGGCAATTCAGAGGCCCTAGCCTTCCTATCCCCATTGATAGCGACGATGGAGTCGAAGACGAAATTGACCTGTCTTGGTCCTCAGAGTTTAACTCCGATGAAGAGAAAGGCGAAATTAGAAACTTATCTGGTGAGGCATCAGGGGCCTCGGGGTCAAAGATGGGAATACTTGACCCCTTTGGGGAACATATGTTTGACCCGCTCCTCATTAAACATCCGCTCTCCCCAGAGTGGACACCATCCCAACATATTGGCGAATATCTATCCTTTTGGCTCCGCAAAGAAATGCCAAAGGAGGTCAGGGCCCGCCTCAGGTCCGAATGCCCCCACCCTCTCCCTCCCCGACAAAATAGCCATGACCCCCGAACTAGACAGTAAAGTAGTGGCATTTATTGCCAAGACGGGGAAAGACCCGAGGAGGGGGCTTGACAGAGGACTCAAGTCCTGCCAAGACAGACTGCTGGATATTACAGGCCCGCTGACCAAAATGTTTGAAATGGCCGAAGGAGCCTATGTTTCTGATTCTCCCATTGACCCGAAAGAACTGCGACATTGGGCGCAAAGGGCTATATGCCTCCTGGGTAACGCGAACACTGCTCTTTCTAACGAAAGGCGTAAGAGCGTACTCCTCAAAATTTACCCCAAACTAGCTGAGCTATCTAACAAAGAAGGCGGTGCTTCCTCCCAAGGTCTCCTTTTCGGAGAGGAATTCATTAGGGATATGGCCAAATATGTAGGAGTCTTTAACTCCATCCAAAAATCTCAGAAGGATATAAAGAGGGTTTTCAATAACAGAGGTGTTTTTTCCCGGGCTAGGAGGATGCGGGGTCGATTCCCCGGCCGTGGAAATGGATCAACAAGACCCTTTGGAGGACGAGGAGGAAGGTCCTTTCAGTCCGGTTATGGCTTCCAGTCATCCTTCTTTCCCCAAAGACAACGATCCAGAGGAAGAGGATTTAGAGATGAAAGGAAGACGAGACCCTTCTCTACCGGTAAGATCTCCCAAAGACCCTTCAGATACCCCTATAAGGGTGGGCGGGAGACTAGCCCTTTTCTCTGGGAATTAGACCTGAGTGAGTCAGGATCCTTGGGTACTAGACACCGTCAAGGGATACAAAGTAAAGTTTGTAGACCTTCCCGTCCAGAAGAGACTCCCCCAAGAAATACGTTTCTCGCAAAGAGACTCTGCCTTAGTATCCCAAGAAGTAAAAGACCTTTTTTCAAAGGGTGCAATACGGGAGGGAAAAGAGATTGGCTTTATCAGCAACGTCTTCCTGGTAGAGAAAAAAGACAAAAAAATGAGACCTGTCATAAATCTCAAAGATTTGAACCAGTGGGTGGTCTTCAGACATTTCAAAATGGAGGGAATCCATCTTCTCAGAGATGTTTTGAGAAAAGGCGACTGGCTTACTCGCCTGGATCTCAAAGACGCGTATTTGACTATCCCGATCTAGCCCCCTCACCAAAAATTTCTTCAATTCTTCTGGGAGGGCAAACTTTGGCAGTTCTGCAGCCTTCCCTTCCACCTTTCTTCGGCCCCTTGGTGTTTCACCAAGGTTCTTCGTCCCATAGCAGCTTGGCTAAGGAACAAAGGGGTCAGATTGATTCTTTATCTCGACGACATCCTGATAATGGCCGAATCCAAAAAGGTCGCTTCTCAGCACACTACCCTTGCCATAAATCTTCTGGAACATTTAGGCTTTGTGATAAACACGAAGAAATCCTCTACGTCCCCAACCCAAGTCACTCAGTTTTTGGGCTTTTCAGTAAATACTCTCCAAGCGGAGCTGAAACTCCCTGGCGACAAACTCAGGAAACTCAGGAAAGAGTTGAGGAAAGTGCTAAAGGTCCGCTCCTTTCCTCTAAGGACCCTAGCAAGGATACTGGGTCTACTGTCCTCAACTATTCAGGCAATTTATCCAGGTCCCCTTCGTTATCAGGCGCTTCAGAGGCTCAAAACCAAAGCCCTCAGATTAAATCCATCTTATTCTCAAATAGTCTCTCTAGACACAGACTCCAAGAAAGAGATCATATGGTGGTTGAAGAATGCAGAAGCCTGGAACGGCAGAGCAATCTTCGGAGAAGAACCAGACCTAGTCATTCACTCAGATGCGAGCCTGGAGGGTTAGGGCGCGACCTGCGGCGACTCCTCGACCGGGGGACTTTGGACCCCACAGGAGAAGGATCTACATATCAACTGCCTGGAACTTCTGGCGGGATCCTTTGCTATCCAGAGTTTAACCAAGGATCTGATGAAATGCTCGGTCATGCTTCGCATGGACAACGTATCCGCTGTGAGATACGTGAACAAAATGGGTGGCCCTTATTCCAAGGGCCTCTCGGACCTAGCCAAGAACTTTTGGGCCTACTGCCTCAACAAGGGCATTTCGGTCGTTGCCGAACATATTCCGGGGTTGAACAATGGGGTAGCAGACTGGTTCTCCAGGAACTATGTAGACTCGAGCAACTGGAGACTAGACAGGAACATTTTTCTTGCGATTCAATCTCGCTGGGGTCCCTTCGGAATAGACCTTTTTGCGGACTGCCTCAATACTCAGTTTCCCAAATTTTTCAGCTGGAGACCGGACCCTCTGGCCTTGGGAATAGACGCCTTTTTTCAGAACTGGCTTGGTCTGAGACCCTATGCATTCCCACCTTTTGCCATGCTTCCTCGCCTCCTCATTCAAGTCCAGAGGAACAAAGAATCCATAGTAGTAGTAACTCCTCTCTGGAGTTCCCAAGCGTGGTTCCCCATCCTGCTGGAAATGAGTGTGGATTTTCCAATCCTCATCCCCGTTTTCGAAGAGCTACTGGTAGGTCCTCACGGAGAGTGCCATCCACTTCTTCTTCAGGGCATCCTGTGTCTGATGGCCTGGAAGATTTCAGGAGACAGTGGCAGATCCCTGGACTTTCGGAAGGCGCTTTCCGGCTCATGTCAGAATCATGGGCCCCCGGTACCAGAAAAGCATATAGATTGGCTTGGCGTAAATGGGTTTGCTGGTGCCTTTGACGGGGTTACGATCCCGTTTCAGCTGATATAGTTCAAGTACTTAATTTCTTAACTGAAATCTTCGCTTTGGGTCTGGCTTATCGGACCGTTAACGTTTATAGATTGGCTATTGCTGCAGGTCACTGCTTGCTAGATGGTTCTTCGGTAGGCCAGAATCTTCTGACCAAAAAACTTATGAGGAGTATGCGCGTTTTGAATCCTCCTTTACCAAAATACTCCGCTCTCTGGGACGTGAGAGATGTCCTCAGACTACTTTCCTCTTGGGGCGAGAACTCCTCTCTGTCGTTAAAGAAATTGTCTTTTAAATTAACTGTTTTACTGTGCCTTGTCTCCTTCAGACATACCTCAGATGTTAAGGCCTTAGATGTCTCTAATAGAGCTTTTCAACCTGAGGGTGTTTGCTTTTTCATTAAAAGACGGACTAAAACTATGTCAACCTCTGTTTTCTATCCCTTTTTCCCTCAAAATGAGATCTTGTGTGTGGTACGGTGTCTTTTGTAATACGAGAGAAGGACCTTAGGTCTAAGGGGTTCTGTAGATCAATTAATCATTTCCCACAGGTTCCCTCATAGAGCTGTTTCCTCTCCCACATTAGCTAGATGGGTTAAAGATGTCATGAAAGAAGCTGGAATTGATATTTCAATTTTCGGAGCTCACTCCCTTAGAGGTGCTTCAGCTTCAAAAGCTTTTATTTTGGGTGGCGGCCTTCAGGATATCCTTAGGGCTGCAGATTGGTCAAATGAATGTATCTTCAAAAGATGTTATTTTAAACCTGTTTCAAATGTCATTGATAATGTTTTGAACACACTTTGAACTTGCATATTATTGGCCTCCGTGTCATGCCATAAAATTTAGATTTTTCACAGCCTGCTGGGCAGAAAATCAGGATTTTATTAAGGACACGGAGGCTAAGATTATTCCACCTCTTTTGTTCCCACCCTGCGAATGTTTATTACCTTTCCGCTCTTCTTCTTTTTCAGATTAATTTCTTCAAAAGAAGTCTCGGATGAATTTCCTATGATTTTACGTTGGATTCAGAGTCTTCTAAGTTATTCTTGAAGTTATCTTGTTCGCTTACAAAGAAGGAAGTCTACTGTGTGTTCATGGACTATATCCTCTCTATTGGAATGTTTATTCAAGTTCTAGATCTCTCATTGTTGCTGCTGTGAGCTACGCAATAAATGAGATTTGCATAATCTTAGCCTCCGTGTCCTTAATAAAATCCAGATTTTCTGCCCAGCAGGCTTTGAAAAATCTAAATTTATCCCTATCTCTAAGGTTGTATCTTTTCTCAGAGGGCTCCCTCTGGGGAGACTTTCCACCTCGTTCTGGAGATCTATCTCTCCATTGAGGAGACCTTCCTCTGGACTGGAATCGTTTTTTTTTGGGAGTGGATTGTTTATTTCCATCCCAACTCTTTTTTGGAGTGTTTAGATTATTTTTAATAAATGTTTTTCAGGATTTTCAAGTAGTTGGGATTTTACTGGTTTCCCACCCAAACTATCTCTACCTAATTCTTCATAGGATTTTTCTATGAATCTGGCAAGTTCAAAAGGTTGTTCTGCTATATCTGTTTCTTTCAATTTCTGGCTGATCGCCACAGATGCTGCTTTTCCTTTTATGTTGGCTAATAATATAGCCGAGACCTGCTTGAAGTCTATCAGTAATTTCATACCCAGAGTTAAAGCAGGTTCTGGACCGTAATCATTTTGAATCTGTTTTAGCACACCTGGTATAACCGCCATGGACAGAACCCCATGTGTTTTTGTGTAAATTGAAGCAAAGACTGTGCCCCAAGTGTCACAGTCCTCCACATGTGGTGCGATCTCCATTGGAAGACAGATAGTCAGAATTCTGTGTTTCTCATGAGGTGTAGTATCAGGAAATACCGCTTCTATTTGAGTTATTTTCTGGGCTAACCAGAATGGAATTTGTTCCCATTTTGCGGGTATTTTGCCAATGGCTGAATTTATATTCTGTGGTGTGATTTTATTTGTGTTCCCCTGGTGAGGGGTGGTCTGTGGAATTTTCATTGCTGGTTGGACTGTTGAAGTCCGCATTACATATTGGACCAATTGTCTATGTATTTTAATGAACAATTTTAGCTGAGCTAAGAGTTCTTGGTCTGACATCTTTTCAATGTCGGGATGTGGTGTGTAGCTGGCTAGAACCGGCCATGTGGCTCCTGGTCTACCTAGTGGACCTAGCCTGGTGATGTGATTTTGATGTTTTAGGGCACCATTAAACCAGAGCAGGTGCTCTTGGTAGGTTAGTGGGATTTCAACATCCTCGAAAGGAGCTTATTCATCCGGAGGTCCCTCTATTTTGTAATAGTGGAAATCTTGTGTCACAGTGTGTGCTGCTGGAAAATGTATCCATGAATAGAATACCTCTGTCTGCCGATATTCATGGGCCTCTACCACGAATATGACTGTACCACCTCTCGGTGTTAGTCCATTTTCTATAAGTTTAAGAGTTATAGTTCTTTTTACATTTACCGGAATGATTATAGCATTCAGGTCTTCTTCTCGGAGACTTGTGTCATCCGCTAGGAGTTGAGCTGCTAAAGCATCTCTTTCTTCGTCACCTTCCGGCATTTTACTGACAGAAAGTTATTTTTGCTTTGCAGAGCAAGTTTCAAGGAAACAAAGATTAGGTGCACAATATTTTGGAACACTGTATCCTTCAACGTTGACTAAACCAAAAACTAATACATAGGAATCTCTTCCTAATAAGTTCCGGCGGATATTAACCTTTTACCCACTCCAGACATCTATTGGAGTTTTTACGGGAAAAGGGGTCTGTGTGAAAAAGCACGACTGAGTTACTCTAGTGTCTTGCGTTAGATTATCGCCTTAACAAACGTTGGGCGCCATGTAATGTAGTTCCTATATTCCCAATACGCTCTGCGCATTGGAATAATATAGACAGCAGTTTAGACGTAGGACTGAGGTCATCTAGGTCTCTACTGACTATATTAGACTTAAATAGTTTTGCCAGCTAGCTCAGAGGTCACTAGAAACTTTCTCGAATGTTCAAGAAAGAGTTAACTCTCCTGATTTAGACAAGAAGGGATTAGTTTCTGACAACCGCATAAACATGACAACTTTGCTCCCTCAGAATAAAGAGTGTATCTCTAGAGTCGTGTAAAAACAATAGACAGCTATTTCACTCAGTCAATTGTGCGTACTTAGTTTCACCAGAGTGCAGAGAAATAGAGAGACGGACGTTTTCAATAAAAGGTGTTATTTTTTGAGCAGTCTTCTTTCTCATGCAAGAGAAATGAATTGCCGCAATTGCAATACTTATCATAAAGTAAAGTGCGTACAGTAAAAGGAGTATTATGAAATAATACTGTAAAAGCATTGATATGGTTTCTTAGCCATATGATACTTTAAAATGGATAAAATATATACATACATAAAAACATTGACTAACGTACTCAACTGGTGCTTCTAAGATACGCCTACCCCGGTGTAACTGACCTAAGCCTAATACGTGGGAAGGAGTAAGTTGCAGTTTAAGATAAGTTGGTTTTTGCCAAGGAATCTGAATCAAGAAATCTCTTAAGGGTTTAGTCAGCTCCATACCTTGGTTCTAGAATGAAGGAGGTCTTGTATCTCGTATCCCAGGACTCGATCTCAAAGCAACTCGCAAGGGTGACTGGAAACACTGGAGCTGGAATTTCTCGGCTGGAGAAAAGACAGCGTCTTTCTCAGTGCGTCAAAAGGGAGGGGGGCTTCCTTCGGCTCTCGCATCAGCTGGGCTTCGGGTAACTAGATAGCCGCTCTGCTCCAAACCACCGTGTGTTTACTTAAGGCAACGTTGGTATATTTATACCTGAAAGGTGCCGGGTTTGACGTAAGGTTGGACATAAGACGTCACTAAGAACTAACAGTTCTTTCTGGACTCCAGGAGTTCTTGTGCAAATCAAAACAAAAGCAGGGGGAATTCCCGGGCTGCTGGAGGCTTGGTTTGTTTAAAGAACATGTTGCGCTTTCTAGGAGTCTATGGGAGTAGCCTTGCCGCATTTGGACTGCATGGGCTACGACTAAATATGGATATGATTCTTATGCCTTTATAAGGATACTATTTATTATAACCATATAAGGGCATAAATCGGGAATATCAAATTAGGGTCCTAGATAGAAACACAACACTATATAGCATTTGTCACACGGACAAGTTATTGCATAAACTACAAAGTCTGTGTTGCAGGTTATGTGTTTGGTGATCTGCCACCTTCTCAGTGAGACTTCACTAACATTTTGACTGTGACTACAGGCCTTGCATTTACTGCATTTATAGAACCCTCCTTTCTTATCTAGCCAAGTTTTCTTTGTTTTGGGTTGAAGGTGACTGTTCACTAACATATCTTTCAGTGAGGTGGTTTTCCTGAATGTTATCGAGGGTGATTTACCCAATTTGTCTCTCAATAGGGGGTCCTGTGTGAGGATGTGCCATCTCTTTTTCAAGATGTTCCTAAGCTGGTTAGCTTGGGTGTTGTAGGTGGTGATGAACCTGACTGGTGTTTCTGAGTTATTCACTGTGTTGATGCGCCTGGCTGGTGAATAAAGTGCATCGTGGTGACTGATGGAATCAGCTTTGGTTGCCCCTTTCTGTAACAGTTTACAAGGGTAGCCCCTGTTTCTGAATCTTTGCATCATATCTTGTCTGTTCTTCTGGTATGTGATCTCTGTGTTGCAGTTTCTCTTGGCGCGTAGGAACTCACTATAGGGCACGCTCCATCTGAAATTAGGTGGATGCCAGCTTGCTGAGTGTAAGATGGAGTTGCCAGCTGATTTTTTCCTATATAGGTCAGTAGTGAGTTTCCCTTCCTCAATAGTGAGCCTAATGTCCAGAAAGTCAATGCTGTGTTGGCTATGTTGCATGGTGAACTTCAGGTTCATCGAATTCCCGTTCAGTCTCTTGATAAAATCAAGCAATTCACTCTCACCTCCCTCCCATACAAAGAAAATATCGTCGATGTACCTGAGCCATAGTCGAATGTTACTGGACCATGGTTCTAATTCTTCACCCCAGAGTACCTGCTCCTCCCACCAGCCGACCGCCAGGTTTGCGTAACTAGGAGCGAAGCAGGTACCCATCGAAGTGCCTTACAGCTGTTTATACCATCTCCCATTAAACATAAATAAATTTTCAGTGAGACAGATCTCAATCATTTGAAGTAGCATTCGTGTGTGGTCAAATAGTTTGATGTCTCTAGCTCTAAGGAAGTACTGGCAGAGTCCATTTGCGTGTCTTATGCTCATGTAGAGGCTTTCTACATCTAAAGCAACCATCCATTAGTTGTTTTCCCAGTGTATGTTATGTATTTTTTGCAGGAAGTCCTTAGTGTCTCTGAGATGTGAGTTCAGGTCCCTGACATAAGGAAAGAGAAAATGGTCTACGTACTCGGATGTTTTTTCCAGTAAGCTGTTCTTGGAGGAAACAAATGGCCGTCCTGGGGGGTTGATAGGGTCTTTGTGCACTTTGGGAAGTAAATAGAATGTTGGTGTGGTAGGTGTCTCATTAAGTAGAAATTTCTTTTCGTCCCAACTAATCAGTTTACTATCTGACCAGTCCTGAAGATGTTTGTGGTATCTGGTTTGTAGGTTAGTTAGGTAGCTTAGGTCGACCCTCTCATAACAGGTAGTTTTGTTGAGTTGCCTGAGTGCCTCCTCTATGTATTTTTCCATGTCCATTATTACAATGTTTCCTCCTTTTTCGGAGGCTTTGATGACAATATTGTCATCTTTCTGTAGGTTGGAAATGGCATCCCAATGTTCTCTTTTTATGTTTTTGTTCTTAGGGTTAGTGTCCATGAGCTTAAGTATGTCGTTGCTGACTGTTTCGTGAAATATGTCTATGTTGTCTTTGGGTGTCTGAGGTACATATCTGGATGGGGCTCTAAACTGTGTCAGGCTCATTGTGTTAGTAGGTAGTCCTAGGGAGCGAAGTGTTATGTCATCCCCCTCTGGTTGGAGTGGGTCTGGTGCTAGATTCGATGTGGGGTTTTGGTCTAGTAAATCCTGTAAATCTATTATGGCAGGTATGTCGGCTATCCCTAAAGTAGGTAAGGTGGTTATGTCCTGAATCTGTGTATTGTCATGAGTGGGCAACGTGTTAGGTCGTGAGCTGTGTAATTTATACAACTTAACCTTCCGTACAAATTTGTAAAGGTCAACTCTAGTGTCAGCATAATCAGCACCATTATCAGGACAAAAGGACAAACCAAATTTTAAAACCTCTTCTTCTGCATTAGTCATAGATCTACATGATAAGTTCATTACTGTAAGCTGATGGGTGTTGACAGCCATTATTTCTTCCTCACATCCTGGCTTCTCGTTCCCATGCCAGTGTTGCTGCCAGTATTGTTGCTTCTTTCTTCTCCTCTGCTGTTTTTTTCGCTTTTGTGCTGGCGCCTCTGCCTCTTCCGCCCATGTTTTCCTCTGTATGATTGTTCCTTGTTCATTTTCATGAGACGTACCTCCTCGCGTAAAGAAGAAAGTTCCCCCGGTTAGAGGCAGTGCTGTGATTTGATTCCAAGGAGGAGCTCATTTCTGTTGCAGAGTCACTGATTCCTTTGTCCACGATTCCCAAAGCTCTGTCTCTTGCCATGTTTGCTCTGATCTTGTCAAATTTGCGCGCGAATGTCAGAATTCTGCCGCTTTTGTAGTCTTTTTCATCTCTGAAGAATTTTCTTTCTTTCCTTTCAATCACTCCTTTCTCAAAGCTTGTAATCCTGTCATCAATTAATTTGAGTGCGTTCTTCACTTCACTTTGGTCAGGATATTTGGAGAATTCTGTCATTAGAGCCTCTATTTGTTCAGTGAGCTCCTTGTGTTCGTCCCAGGCATTCTTTATTAACATGTGGAGCATGTTCTTAGAGCAGGTATTTGTGTTATCTGTCCAGTCTTTTAACAGTTGGGGTTTGGGGCAATTCAGGGTAGGGATAATGAAAATTGCTAGACCTCGGGGCATTCTGCCGACCTCCAGGTAGTTTTGCAGTGAGGTGGCCTCCCACCACCGGCTGGTTTCTTTCTTCCTTAATTTTTCTAATTGGCTGCCCATCTGTTTTATATTGCATTTCTCCGGGGCTGCTACTGCTGACTGGTTGTTAGCATTGGTGATAGTTTCGGCATTAATCTTTTTAAAAATCAAGTTAGCAGATGCTTCTCTGCCTTTTATCCTTTCGGCCGTCATCCTTAAACTCCGTTGTCGTTTCCTTGCAGTCTGCGCCGTGAAGTAATCTCACAGGCGGGCTCTGGGTTCACTCTGGTGTCAGCACTCATGTATGCGAGCATACGCGAGCGGGGGTTTTGAATCTGTCGGTACCTCGGGGAGGGGAGCATATATAATATATATATATATATATATATATATATATATATATATATATTAAGCACATTTATCAAAAACCTAAAAAACCTGCTCCACAGTCAAGAACAGGACCTACACTCGGAAATCCCACTGCACAAGTTTATTGAGACAAGGTTAGCCAAACTAGGACGTGTTTCAGCTGTGAAACTGGCCTTT
The DNA here is from genome assembly GCF_964261635.1 of Lissotriton helveticus. Lineage (NCBI taxonomy): Eukaryota > Metazoa > Chordata > Amphibia > Caudata > Salamandridae > Lissotriton > Lissotriton helveticus. The sequence goes on along the minus strand of NC_136063.1, from coordinate 1,609,180,875 downwards.
GAGATGTCATTGGTGATGTCATCCTTAATATCACTGACCATGTCTTGAGTGATGTAATATTTGAGTTAATAATCGGTGCAGTGCGGGGCGTAAGATATAGTTAGCTCAGTTAACTATAACTGCTGAGTTTCACTGGCTTTGTAAGTGTGATATCTGAGCCTAACTATAACGCCCCTGTAACCTTTGTTTTTTAAAGGGAATTTCTAAGTTTTTAAAAAAAATTCTAATTCCTAACTATAATGTCCCTGTAGCCTTTGGTGTCTTAAGTGAATTTCTATGGTTTTGCAAATTCTTTTCCGTAGCTATAACCTTGCGTTAAAGTTTTGTTTTTTAAGTGATTTTTATGTTTTTTTTAACTAGTAGTCAGTGGTGGAGAAAGGGGGGCGGGACCTCCAAACTCCTCTCAGCAAGTCTGCTGTGTGGGACTTACTACAGGTAACAGGAGGGCGTGTTGGCCCTAAACGACAATCTAGAGCCAAGAGGACTGCATCCCCCAATCAGCATTGGAGTAGGAGGTGTGTTTGCACAGTGGTGGAGAAAGAGGGTGTGACCTCTGTGGGACTTACTGGAGGTAATAGGAGGGCTTGTTGGCCCCCAAGTATCCCCTGGAGCCAAGGACACTTCATTCCCAAAGCCAGCAGTGCACCAGGAGTCGCATTTGCAGAGTGGTGGAGAAAGGGGGCGTGGCCCCCAACAACCTCTCAGCAATCCCAAGGGGTCCCAGCATTTATTTATATTTTTATAAAAAAGGGGAGGGGTCTCCCAAGCCTTCATCACCGGCCCAGTTTCTGCCCTGGGGTCCACCATCCACTGGGGCCAGTCCTCTCCATTGGGGACTTCAGGGGCAGCCTCAAGGTCCCTGCTGGATCCCTACCTCTGGTGGGACCCGGTGTTGCTTTGAAACCCAGGGGGATGCTAAACATGCAGCTCCCTGGATTTCAAATCAATTTGCTTGACAGCGGGCAGGGAAACAGACAATTGTTCTACTTTCAGCAAGCAAGAGCATTTGTGAGCTCTCGCTTTCTGAAACCAAAGTGTTTGCTGTGGCTTGGTGGGAAGCTCCAGCAAAGCCAAAGCAAACTGCACTGTCCAAGGAGTGGACACCCCGGGACATTGCAAGAGCAGGCCCTGGTGGAAGGCGGTCCCCCGGGCCATGTATCACTCCAGAAGGAGGGCCGGGTGACACCCCTCCAATGTTTACGTTACAGGAGGAAGTGGGCCCCAGGGCTGAGGGTCCATGACAGCCCCCCTTCATTATTTTGTCCTCAGCATTTCTTGAAATTGTCTGTCCCGCGGATGTGGATGTCCCCAGGGCTGCTTGGGGGTCCACTCATCCCCCTCAGGGTATTTAATTAAAGCCCTGAAGAGATGGTGGTCCTCAGGGCTAAGTGGGGGTCTGTGCAACCCCTGCACTGTATTTAAATATAGCCCTGGAGGGTGGTGGTACCTGGGGCTGCAGGGTAGTCCAAGCAGCCCCGCACTTATTTATATTAAAGACATGGGGAGGCAGCGGTCCCCGGAGCTACTATAAGCCCTAGGAGTGTGGCACATGCGCCCCCTCCTTTTCCGGCCCCTAGTTCCCCTGGGACCTGGCCCACCAGCAGCCAAATAAAGTGAATGCATGAGTGACCACGTTTTTTTTTAACTCTCAGAAAAATTCACTGATCCGGCCATTGAGATTTCTGAGATTGTTTTCAAATAAATGCTTTTTAGCCATAGCGGGGTCTCTGGGAGACCCCAGCTTAACAACCAGGGGCTCATGTTGTCGCTACCCTGGGCTCTTTTCTTTTTTTCATCTTTTTTTTGTGGGACTTGACTTGAAGCCAAGTCCCAAGATGGCTGCCAACACTTCCTAGTTGAAGTATTGGTAGGCAAGAGGATGTGGGAGCACACCGCTGACCTCTCAGGCAAGATTCGCCACTGGCATTCAAGGAAATGCAGTCTCTTGTAGCTCGCTCCGATATTTTCGAGTATTTCGCCAAGGTTGGCGCAGATAGTGCTGATCTCTAGACAGTATTGGTAGCCAATCAGATTTCAGGAGGGATATGCGAATTCTCTTGAAGAATCCGCTGCCAATGATATCTCTATTTTTTGCCTATTAATAGCTCTAAAACTACTGAACAGATTTACACCAAATCACAAAAAAACGTGATCTGCGTAGCCATATCTACCTTTTTGCTAATTTGGTCTAATTCCATGCAGCGGTTCTATCTGTAGTCCTGTTTAAAGTTCCTATGGGAATTAACACGTTTCTAAGTCCCCACTTGAAGGATCACCTTGAAACTTTTAACACAGCAGCTGGACCTACTATAGTATAAAGAGTGAAGATTCATCAAGCAGCACCAAAGTTATTGGTAAAAAAAGTAGAAATCTTGTGGGCCCTGACTTAACTATTCCTGTAGTCTGGAGGCCACCACTGAATCATTATTGGAATCCGGGGACCCCCAATGAGTGATTATTGGAATACCAAGACCACGGCATAAGCAATTTGGATGACTTGAAATGCAAAAAAACACACAAAAATCATCCATCATCCATACTATATTCTGTTCAATATACTTACATTGCTCCCACAAATCAGTTGCAAATACCAACTTTATTTTAGCCTCCAATTTTCAAATCCTTCACATTTACAGAACATTTGAAACTTTTAAATGTTAAATTTTACTAGTCTTTTTATGCGTACTTAAGCAGTCTGCTAATTTTATTACATATTTTACCAGCTGCGGACCCCCTGAGTAGGTGTTGCAGACCACCCTGGATCCCTGGACCACAAGTTGCGAACCACTGTTCTATGACATCATTTATGGCATCACTGATGGCATCACAGGTGGCGTCTAGGGGAGAGCAGTGAACGCTACTCTGCCTGCAGAGTTCATGGAGTTTTGTCTACTCTATGCTCCTCCTGGAGCACGGAGTTTGGCAAAAAGTCTGCCAACCATCACGTAATGGAGTTTACTGCCCACCCCAGCACTGTTTGCTTTAAATGGGCATTTCTTTTTTTATAATCCACAAGTGTTTGTGGGTATAACAATTTCACTTGAATGCTAATCAGTAAATGTGCTGCATAGTTTCTGATCTGATCCATATCCAGCAGCTGTGTTTTCAATCGCCCCCTATAATTCTGCAAAAGTATAATGGCACTACGTGTTGCTTGTTGTGGGCGCCACATGTCTGGCACCTGTGGCGACTCTGTGATACCACTGGAAGTGAGGAGTCTGGTGCACTGATTGGCCCCATTGCAGAGAAGATTCAAATGACCTGATTAAGGCAGCCTTGCCTTGTCACTGACCTGGGCTGGAGAGGGTGAGAGATGCGGCCATGGAGCTTGACCTGTCCTGGGGTATTGTGATGCCTCCGAAGTGGTACATTCTCAGGTCAGGGGATACTACAAGCCCTTTTTGGAGGGGAGCGGTCACACCTAGCCGCAAGGCCCAGCTGCCCTGAGTGAGTGAGCAGCTATGGAGCTGAAAGTTTACAGGCATGGTTCCTGCCCGCCAGGCAGCGGTGTCCAAATCATGCTGGACACTTCCTTCAGGAAGAAACAGGGAGCTGAATGGCTGTCTCCCAGCACTGGACTCGGTTCTGCAGCCCCAGCCCCTCCGTGTTCAGTGAGGGCAGTGAGGAGCAGGAGTGGTTGCAGCGGGAGGATCAGGACAGCAGTGTGGCTTGCAGCTCTACTCATCATCCGCTGCATCATGCACCCCTTTAATGACAAAGTGGTACAAAAGGCTCAGACGTGAGTCCCTTGCTCACTTTGCCACTGGATTTAAGCAAGCCTGGCTGAAGACGGCTGGAATGTCAGAAACCGGTCCTAGGAAGCTTGTTTCCGGTCCGGGGAAGGCATGGCTTGGCAGTTCGGGCTGGACTGTTCCCATGAGGCACAGGGTCAGACTGATTTGCATATGGCCATGCCTGAACTGGGGTGGCAGAGTGGGCTAATGAACGGTGATGGATTAAACCCAGATCTGTTGACTGGGTGTGAGTGTTTGATTGGTTCAGATGCTCCGTCCATCACCACCCCCTTTTGTACCGCTTTGTTCGCCATAAGTTGGCAGGGTATGCTCAGACGTGAGTCCCTTGCTCACTTTGCCACTGGATTCAATCAAGCCTGGCTGAAGACGACTGGAATGCCAGAAACCCGTCCTAGGAAGCTTGTGTCCGGTCCAGGGAAGGCATGGCTTGGCATTTCGGGCTGGACTGTTCCCATGAGGCACAGGGTCAGGCTGATTTGCATATGGCCATGTCTGAACTGGGGTGGCAGAGTGGGCTAAAGAACGGTGATGGATTAAACCCAGATCTGTTGACTGGGTGTGAGTGTTTGATTGGTTCAGATGCTCCGTCCATCACCACCCCCTTTTGTACCGCTTTGTTCGCCATAAGTTGGCAGGGTATGCTCAGACGTGAGTCCCTTGCTCACTTTGCCACTGGATTCCATCAAGCCTGGCTGAAGACGGCTGGAAAGCCAGAAACCGGTCCTAGGAAGCTTGTTTCCGGTCCAGGGAAGGCATGGCTTGGCAGTTCGTGGTGGACTGTTCCCATGAGGCCCAGGGTCAGACTGATTTGCATGTGGCCATATCTGAACTGGGGTGGCAGAGTGGGCTTAAGAACGGTGATGGATTAAACCCAGATCTGTTGACTGGGTGTGAGTGTTTGATTGGTTCAGATGCTCCGTCCATCACCAACCCCTTTTGCACCACTTTGTTCGCCATAAGTTGGCAGGATATGCTCAGACGTGAGTCCCTTGCTCACTTTGCCACTGGATTCAAGCAAGCCTGGCTGAAGACGGTTGGAATGCCAGAAACCAGTCCTAGGAAGCTTGTTTCCGGTCCAGGGAAGGCATGGCTTGGCAGTTCGGGCTGGACTGTTCCCATGAGGCCCAGGGTCAGACTGATTTGCATACGGCCATGTCTGAACTGGGGTGGCAGAGTGGGCTAAAGAACGGTGATGGATTAAACCCAGACCTGTTGACTGGGTGTGAGTATTTGATTGGTTCAGATGCTCCGTTCCTCACCTCCCCCTTTTGTACCGCTTTGTCCACCATAAGTTGGCAGGGTATGCTCAGACGTGAGTCCCTTGCTCACTTTGCCACTGGATTCAAGCAAGCCTGGCTGAAGACGGCTGGAATGCCAGAAACCGGTCCAAGGGAGTTTGTTTCTGGTCCAGGGAAGGCATGGCTTGGCAGTTCGGGCTGGACTGTTCCCATGAGGCACAGGGTCAGACTGATTTGCATATGGCCATATTTGAACTGGGGTGGCAGAGTGGGCTAAAGAACAGTGATGGATTAAACCCAGATCTGTTGACTGGGTGTGAGTGTTTGATTGGTTCAGATGCTCCGTCCATCACCACCCCCTTCCCCCCCCCCTTTTGTACCCCCCTTTTAATGACAAGCAGTCCACCGACATGGCTCGGTGGCAGCAGAAGGTAGGTGAGGGGTAAGGAGTTTTTGGGTGATGCAGCGAAATTCAGCAGAGTACAACTCCAAGAGCTGCGCCCAACTCTAGTGACGTCACCACTAGGCAGTTATGGTTATGTTCAAGCTTACATTCGAAGAGAATATATTAAGCATATTTTTATTTTCGATAATAACTAGGCACTGTTCAAAAAGCATTCCCCAAAAAGTTAATCGACCGCAATTTCTTCCTTGAGTGCCTTAGGGTGCTTTGTCAAATGGGGGTCAAGAAAGAGGGACTGTTCTAAAATATTTATTTTGTGGGTTAATTCCCATAGGAAACTTCTGTTGCTGGTCCAGAAAAAATGGCTGAATGGATTTTAACAAAACTAACCATGAACATTTTTAAAAAATGTAGAACTTTACTCAGAAAGCGTGCTTTTTGTGATTTGGTGTAAATCCACTCCACCACAATCAGATGATTTGCATTTACAGAATGCTTTTGGCAGTCATAACAGATTAAAAATAGGTATAGATTGACTGTTGTTGTCCAGAGATGCTCTGATTGGCCACTGTAAAGGAAACTAGTCAATCTTGATTGGCTGAATTCAACATGAAAACATATTGTGGCAGTCATTGCAGGACTCTGAAACATGGTTCCCGTGTCCTGAAAAACATATGGGGCTAGGTTGAGCACACCCTGACAAATATGAGCATATGAGGGGCCTCACCCCCCCCCCCCCTCCCCACACAACATGGGCACAACATGGGTAACATATTGTGGCTGCCATTAGAGGACTTGGGCATAGGGTCCCATTTAAAGTTCATTGTAGTGTATGCCATGTTCTGAAGGTAAGAAAACGGAGCACTTATAAAAGGTCATGTCAGGTTTTAGTCTAAATATCAATCAATGGTCGGTGCTGTTATACTCACTTTGGGATTTCTGGTGAGTTCTCTGCTGATTTTTCCTTCTGAACAATGTTGACCCTCTGCTCGGATTTGATGAACCATGCTTCAGATGCTACAACTGATGTTGGTCCTAGCTAAGTGCAGAGTGGCTATCACTTGGATGGGGCAGAGAGGCCCGGATATAACAGCATGGCTTAGGGACTTACGCAAGTGGATTTTAGCAGAAGTCCATATGAAACTAAACCGTAGGGATGACAAACTGCAGGCAGACCTAACTCAGTGGCAGGAATTGTGTCATGTTACTCTGAACTCAGACCCAGATTGGGACGACCAGCATGAGTCAGAAGCGAATGGGGCACATCTGGCGAGGACAGTAATGAGAAAAGTGAAAAGTTACAGATAGTTGGAAGACATACCACGGATTCCAAATGTACAATTAATGACTACCTCATTGTTGCTGGTATTCTGTATATTTGGGATGGAGTCCCATAGTTTTGCTGGCACTGTACGTCTGTTTCCTGTATTTGAATGATTTCTGCAACATCTGTAAAAATAAAAGTAAAAAAAAAACATGCTTCAGATAAAAACTGCTTTCTCTCATGATTTGTGTCAGAGGTTATAGAAGGTTATAGAAGCTAAAATGAGAGCACATTTTCTATAAAGTCACACTATTGTTAGCCTGGATCTTTTAAGCTGCAATAGAACTTCATCCCATTGTTATAAAGAGTACCCAAAGCACAAATATGTTGTATTTATGACAAAAGTATGGCCCACCTAAATGACATATTTGGGTATCAAATCTCTAAAACTTAAAGCATAACCTTTAAAAATGAACTAAATAAGTGCATTCCTTTTGTCTTAGAAATTATGATTAGTGTGCTAAAGCTAAAATAATGACACTTTTTCTCTGAGCTCTCAAATATGCTCCTCATCTATGTCCGTTATACAATTTAACATATAGAGTAAAACATACACTTTTAACATCAGCAGCAATCTGTCAGTTAACTCCCTTGTTATCAACTTCCGCTTTACCATAAAGTTCTACCAACCAGAGTGCTAACTTTTAGCAATTGTAATGAGAATGTACCAAACTGAATGCCATCTTGATAGAATCAAAGCTCTAAAACTTAAAGCATTTCCTACAGATGAGACTGTGGTAAAGTTACAAAGTGATCAGGTTATTTATGTTATAGAAATTATAGTTAGTGCTCTAGAAACCTAAATTGAGTTCACATTTTCTATGAGTTTTAAATTCACTTCCTCATCCATTTCAGTCAAACATTCTAACATACAGAGTGAAATATACTTTCAGTACCAGCAACAGTCCGTCAGTTAACTCCATTGTGATCATCACAGACGTCTAATTAAGAACTAGATTCAAGACAAGCGTGGGGTGCTCCAGTCCTATACACAGTTATAAAAACGTAACTTCTTGAGCAACCACACAGAACTCTGGATTTGTAAATAATGCTGTGAGTGCCCAAGACATAGTTGTTACAATACTACATAAAAGTATGTAGGTGCAAGGAACAGTTAAAAACATCAATAGTGTCACAATCCAAGCAAATAAAGGTAAATGACCCTTGCTAATCACCAACCTGATGCCTTTGGAGGCAGTGCTGGAACAGGTCCAAGAGTTCCAAGGATGCAAGGATATTCTCTGAAGAGTTTCAAGTAGTCGAGGAAATTTGTTGAAGTGACACTGCCATAGAAGTATGAACATGCACTACAAATGGAAGTCTTCTCTGAAGATAACCCAGGATTTGAGAAAATTATTTGAAGTGATGTTGCAGGACTAGGTCCAAGATATGATACAAGCAGAATACTTCTGAGAAAATGAATTCAGGATCTAGCTTGAAGGTTGTCTAAGCTGCAGAGATAGGAATACCTGTGAAGAACACAAACCGAGCAGAAGAACACAAGTAAAGAGCAGTTGCGGCCAAATATTTCTCTCATCAACAGGAGGAAATTCAAGCACCTCTTCACACCCTGGATATTGTTTTTGCAGACTCGAGGATTCTTGAATCCTGCAGAAAATTCCTGAATCCCAGGAACCTTGAATCCTGCAGTCGATCCTCAAACGTTATTGTTATGTTATGTTATTGAGATTTTTATAGCGCAACAGCTGCCCCAGCAAAGGGGCGTCCCGGCGCTTTAGCTGGCAACAGAAAATACCAAAACACAACTAAGCAAGCACATAGGGAGAAACCAGAAAACTATAATGGGCCAGAAGGAAAGAGGAATGTTTTAATGGCTCTCCTGAAAACATACAAGTCCTCAAGGCCACGAATATGAGCAGGTAGTGAGTTCCAGAGCTTGGCCGCGAGGTAGCGGAAAGATCGACCTCCAGCCCGAGAGCGTTTGACCCGTGGAACTATCACCAGATTTTGGCCCGATGACCTTAAAGAACGAGAAGGAACATAAATGGTAAGAAGATTCGCCAAAATCAGGGGGGAGGACAATTTGAGAATTTTAAAAGAGAGGCAGAGAGTCTTGAACTCAATCCTTTGAGCCATAGGTAGCCAATGGAGCTTATAGATGGTTGCTTTCGCCAAGCAGAACCTGGGTAGGCCCACCAGGGCTCTAGTCGCAGCGTTTTGTACACGCTGCATCCGACTGATTTCTGCCTGATTGGCCCCCAGCAGAAGTGAACTCGCATAATCTAATCGCGAGAGTATGGCAGCCTGGATTACCAGCTGTCTAGTCGGGGAGTCAAAGAATCTCAGGGCTGGCCTAAGCTCACGCAAGATACCAAAACAGGTAGCGGCTACTTTTTTGGTGTGTCCGCAGAAACTAAGAGCAGGTTCCAACCAGACACCCAAATGTTTCACCTCAGACACTGGAATGGGGGTTGGGCCTAGCTCAGAAGGCCACCATTGATCCCCCCAGAGGTTGCTGTGTTTACCCACGATTAAAACCCCTGTTTTCTTTGCATTGAGCTGCAAACAATTCGCCGTAGCCTGCCTCAGAGAAATACCTTACTGTTAAATCTTTTGGGATGCCCACATATGGATAGATTTGGCTGTGCTGGTGATGAAAGAGGGCCACAACTGAGCAGCACAAAATGGCAGAGATAATCTTGTGAGGCATTGCTTATGTCACTTTAGCACACAGATAACATTATGGGTGGCAATACAATGAAAAAGGGTTGAAAGGAGAACCCAATAATGATTTGTCTCACAAATGCTGTGCAAGGGAATTGGACAATGAATGTGATACTCTGTGGAAGTACAAATCAGGGGAGGAGGAGCGATGTGACATCTCTGGATTGGGCAGGGGTTCCCACTTATTAGATACATTTAAACCTGTGCAGAGAGAAAAGTCTTTGAGAAGAAGAGGAGAAACAGAAGTTTAAGGACGGACCTACTCCCTTGATGAGTTCCTGTCAGGAGTATGATAATAATCTGAATGTATACTTCTGGGACTTCCGTCTCAGAGCTAATGGCACTAGCCCCCATCTCCTCTCAGAGCCAGGTGAGGGTGGCCTTGCTGGAAACCCTGAAGTCTCATAGGATGTCTGTGGACTGTTTCTGGTTGAGTATACTTAAGGAGTGGGTACAACACGCTCCTACTTGAAGCAAAGCATTCTACAACTGGAAACAACTGCAGAGGGAGGGTCTGCCTCGTTGACTCTGCTGTGCTGCTGCAGGAAGACCTTAGATCGGGGTACTGCCAAGGCCTGGACAGAAGAGCAGGTACAAGACCCTACTGCCAAATTGGTGGGAGGAGAAGAAAGCAGAAGAACCAAGGGGCATATTATCAAGGGATTTATCTCCGCTTTTTTGGCTTTAAAAGCCAAGAAAGCTGAGATAAAATTATCTCCCTATCAGCAACAGGGTGCTAACAAGCAAATTCACATGTTAGCACCCTTTTTCTCTATGCTTCCCCTTGCATCTCTAATGAGATGCAAAGGGGGCGTTCCAGAGAAAAATAATAGTAGAAATGTTGTTAAGCGACATTTCTCCTATTATCAAGGATTTCGCTAACCCTGTTAGTGATAAAAAAGCAGCACTAACCGCGGTTAGCACTGCTTTTTTTACACCTGGTATTTTCCTGACTTAGCCATGATATCCTATGGAAGGTGGATATCATGGCTAAGTTTGTGAGCCCCTATCATCAAGCTAACGCCAAACTTCAAGAGATTATCATTGGTTTTCCAGCGATAATCTCTCATTTGGCAGTTAGCGCGAGGATTTTTATCACTTCTGAGATAAACCTTGCTAATAGCAAGTTATCTCTGCGATAATTTCCGGCGATGCTTAGCGTTAAAAAATTTGTTGCTAAGCATCGTTAGCGATAAATATCGCTAATCGTTGGTAATATGCCCCCAAATGTGGTAGAATGCATGAAGATTCACCAAAGACCAAGAGTGAAAACATAGGAGCCCCATAACACTCCTAATGGCTAAAGGGTGCCACTAGGAGCAACTTGAAGAAAATCATGTCTAAAGATCAAATTAGGGCCAAAGATATACTAAATACAGCTGCTTGTATGCAGTCTTAAGGTCTGGGTCGAAGGAGGCCTGATTGACAAAGGCACTCCCTGTGTCATCAGATCCCAAGCAGGATCAGTGAATCACGCCTGGGAAGCCTAAGTAAGTTAAGGTCCCTAGGAAGCCAGGAGTACCACTGTGTACTTCTGGAATATGAAACCAAGAAGTTAGAGGTGGGGGAGTGCAATTCTATCATCCATGTCCGCTTCTCAGCCCCTGGGCTCAGGTGCAGGTAAGAAGGAGCAGAAGAGGGATTGGATCAGCTGTGTAGCACTGAAAAACCAAGTTGTGCATTGAGTGATGCTCTCACTTTGAATGTGCATCCCAGGAGCCTTCCCTGGGCCCATCTGAGCTTTGTGCATGTGCCCGAGAGAGGAGCCAGGGCACTCTCATCTAAAAACACACCACTGGCAGTGAATACATTCAGTTTAAAAAAAGGAAGGGCTTTACTAGCAACATCTTGAAATGTTAATGCGTAAGAATTTACATTTTCCCGTTGTTGGGACGTGCATCGGACCAATTGAGGCCTAAGTCCTGGAATGTTATTAGCTGCCCTGGTACATCAGAAATATAGTTTTCACTTAAAATGTCGCTGCTTTGTCATGTTTACTATTGTAAGTGTCTTTTGGATCTGACATCCTTGGCATGGCATTCCCCAAAACATTTTGCCTTCACTCCTGTTGTTCTGAATCCTGTTTTGTTGGCATAAGGAATCTGTGCACTTTACCACTGCTACCCAGTGCTCAAGTGCCTTTTCTCTCTTTCAATATTGGACTGCCTCTAAATGACACTTTTAAATTAATTGTGAGCCACCTACTAAAGTAGCCTTTGAAAATATGTCTCCGGCCTGCCACAGCAGCTTGCAGTCAGTTTTAAACTGCTCTTTTGATCTGGCAAAACAAACCTTTTGTCAGGCCTAAACGTTCCTTTTTAGTACGCATAAATCCTCCCTAAGTTAGGCCCTAAAGGCTTATAGGGCAGGGTTCTTTGTATTTAAAAAGTAGGACATTTGTACTTCAGTTTTACACGTCCTGGCAGGGCAAAACTCTTAAAGTCACTTTTAACTGTTGCAAGGCCTATCTCTCCCGTTGACTTACACTGGGTTACAATGTTACATTTAATAAGTGATAACTTTGGGTTGGGAGCAGGCAGAGATATGCTTGTTGCACTCAACCTAATTGTAAATTAAACCCCTCCTTAATGATGAATTCAGATTTTAAGTAACAATTATGAGCATGCCATTTTGAGAAAGTTGGCTTTTTTTTGCCCTAACCTTCTGTGCCTTCTGCTAGTGTCCTGGATCACATTACTGTGAAAGGCCCTGCTGTTGGGGTTTGTGTCCTCCTTCCAGACAGTGACACACAGGTGGCTTAGGTGTGGACAGGTTGGCCGATCCTGGCAGGATGGCTGGGAAAGACCTTGCCTGACACACATATAAAAGGAACCTTACACCAGGCCTGCCATATCCTTTGCCACCCCGACAGTTTGGAGCCTTGACAGGGGAAGAACTTTATAGAACCAGATGTGTGGATAGAATAGGAAATCCCCCCACCAGTTAAAAATATTGGACCTTCAGACCCACTTAACAGAACGCTCTTGGACCAGTGGACATTACAGAAGGATTGCCCTGCTGCTTGAGGACAGCTTTGCTATCTGAGAAGAACAGCTAGGCCTAAGTACCATTCATTATTCCAGGCTAACCTGAGTGACACCAAGGGACACCTGGCTGACCTCCTGTGTGAGCTACAGGGACACAAAAAGCTCCAAAGGCCGCTCTTCAACTAACCAGCTGACCTGCAGCAACTATACTGGCCTGGACCTGCAACTGGACCTGCCTGAGCCCTGATGGTGTCTGCTGGAGTTAGTTCCTCATCCCCAAGAAGTGCTACTATGTTCTGTACCCGTGAAAGGCATCATATCGAGCTCCTTCAAAGAAGAATAGGTGAAATCCTGAGGTTTGGGCTATTTGCACTAAGAGTCTGCTGCCTGCAATGAACACCAATGCAAAGCTCCACTGAAATCTGCTCTTCATACTACCGCAACCTGTTAGAATAGAAATATTCATGTTTGTGCATTGCCCTATGTAAGTTAGCATTCGCAGCACCATTTTCTTACTAGGCGCCATTTGGAATCATCAATTAAACTAATCCTTTGCTATTTACGAGAAAAGGCCCCTGTTATGTTTTGTTTCTGCAATATTGGGTTTTGCTATTCCTAATATTGCATATCTTTCTTACTAGATAGAGGCCCTCTCCCACTTGTCTGGTGGTAGGTGCAGGGTGAAACGACCTTGGGTTGCATTAGGTAGTGTGAGTTATGAAAATCGAAATTTATGGGATTTTTTTGTATTTCACAGTCCTGCTGCATCTGCTTGGAACATTTGACTATGGGCGTGCCTTCGCCCGGTCATGAAATGTACCTAATGTATCTTTATGCTTTTTGATTTCAGTCCTCTCTGCAGCACTCCTAGCAACTGAGCAGACTGGGCTCCGCTCTGAACGTATATTGAATAAACAGTTATTGGATTTTAGTCTCTGCTGTCTGACCGACTCTTCATTTGGTACGGAAGGCTGAGAGGTGGTCACAGGACCCGGGTGGCCCTAAATGGGTAAATTCCTTCAGTTGGCGCCCGAACAGGAACTCCTTTGGGTGAATGTCTCATCCCCTTCCGTAGACGGGGGGAGGTTGAGGCTATCGTTGGGTTGGGCTAATGGTTCAGAGATCCCTGCATGAGGAGTATCAATTGCTCGCAGCTGCCCCTTCTGTCCTGCCGGGTGATGCCTCACCCAGTGGTCCTCCCGACTGGAGTTCTAAATGGAGAAATCCTTGGATCTGACCATTTGGCCTGAAGAGTCTGCAGTGGAGAACAAGTTTGTTTGAGCTGTGCTACTGATATCAGGTGAGTTTGTTTTGGTTCTTTGGGGTTGAGGCACCATTGCTTTGAGTTTGGTACGGCCTGAAGGCTATTTTGTTAAAAGGTACTTGCAATCACCCCTTACCAGGTAAAAATAATGAATTTGTTTTTCTCTTCAAATGCCTGGCCATAGCAAAGTATGGAATTTGTGTTGTCATTGTTTTACTGCAGATGCTCGATTGGAAGAAGCTCAGCTGGTGACTCCAGAAGGCAGCTCTAACTTTGATATGTATGTGACGCACAGTCTTGGCCCTCTTATGTTAAGTACATTATGGTACAAATATACAAGGGACAATGCCGAATTACAGTGGCCATTGACGGACACTTTTGATGGGCAAAGGATTGGGTTTTTACAGGAGCAGTTGTTTAAAAAAAGAAGTAGGCAGTTGATGTTTGATTCTCTTCGAACTTGGCAGATGGAGGCTAGGCAGATACGATTAAAAAAGGAAATGGACTAACTAAATGTTAAAAAGCAAACATTGAGCCAGAAAGCTGTAGCATATGATAGAGAAAAATTGGAGACAGATGTTGAATGTGAAGATAGAAGGTTTCGGTCATATATTGATAAATCTTATTTGGCCAGAGAGGAAAATGATACTTTTGTGGGGGAGCTGTTAGATACTCGGCCTCCACCTCCGTATCCCCCACAGAGGATATACCCTGCTGTTCCCTTACAGAAACAGCAGTCTGCTTCAGCTGTTCCTATGTCTCAGCTGCTGTTTCCTTGGCTTCTGCCCCTCCCACCTCTTCTTTGTACTTGCCATCTTTGACGACTGTGACACATAGTGATTCTATTGCTCCTACTCCTGTATCTTCTGTTCTTTGTCCTCCGGCGCATGAGTTGATAAGAATGGTGCCCGATGCCTCTGTTGCTTCTCCTTCTATGGTTTTCCATCCTCCGACACTTTTAACAGCTGAGACACCAGTGTGTGGGTTTGAGGCTAGAGATTGGACAAAATTTAGGGAGCGAATGGGTCCGTTGGTACTTTCTGATGTAGGTGTAGAAGAGAAGGATGTGTCAGCAAAGCAAGCTATGCATTGGGTTACTAATCAGGTTTATAGCGCCGAGGACATTTGGCAAGTTGTGAGTGATTTTGAGCCTTTCTTACAGCAGCATGTTCTTTAACACATATCCACCACACTAATTGATATTTGACGTACCCATATTAAAATGGAGGCCCCACAAGTGTTGTTTGATATTAAGGACTGTGTTTATTCAGCTGATTTGGCTCCTGGGCAGATGTTTGGAAACATTGCAATTATTGTTGCTTATCGACTCTGATTATTTGAAAAAAGTCCCTCAAAAATTGTTCAGTACCAATTTCCTATGCGTGAAGTTCACCTGATTTATCATCCAGAGATATCGGAGTTTATGGATCAGCTTTGTAATCTCACTAGAGCAGCCATACCTGCCCGTTTTCAGGAGCAATGGGTTTATACTCCATGGAGAAGGAGTGAGGTTTTATCCCTTAAGACTACATTGCCTGATCATAGGAAAAATCCCACCGCTTAATATAAAGAGTTAACAAAGACTGCTTCTTCTACGGTAATGACTCTTGCTGACACGAAACATTTTTTGGTCTTCTTGTTCCAGTCGATATCTGGCGACAGGTGCATACTAAAGAGAATGTTGCAGAATTGGGTGGTACATGGAATGTGATTAGAAGATGGGATCAGGAGAGGAAACCAGGCGGTAAGCCCCGCACCGAGATACTTGCTTTGCCCAGTCGTATTGTTACGTACATGCACACTCTTATTCTGCCTAAGAAGGTAAGTTGGGATAGGTTGACAGCTGGTTGGCAGAAGAAGTATGAGAGTGTATCAGATTTCTTTACTCGGTTCGAAGACACGTTTTTGGATTATAGTGAACATGATATGTCCACTGAGGGAGGAGTCTGGCTATTTGTTGATAGATTTGTTTCTAATCTTCTTCCAAAATAATGACTCATTTGCAAGCGTCTGAGAGTACTTGGTCTACATCGTCCCCCTCTGTTATATTGAATATGGTTCAATACTATGAACATCGTGATCAGGAAGACAACGATAAGACAGATCAAAAACATAAAGATTTGAAGTCTAATGTGTTATTGCAGCAAGCGTTTAGGGGAAATAATAGGGGACAAGGTGGTCATTCTAGGCTGCTTCCACGAACCAGTAGGCAGCTGTCAACGACACCTTTGGGGCCATATCAGTGCGCAGACTGTAAGGAGGAAGGTTATTGGCGTAGCAAGTGTCCTGTGCTCTTACAGAGGGTTGTGGCTCCTAGTTGACTGAAAGAGTTCAGAATGCTGTCGTTTGACAGGGTCGTTCTGATAACAATTATTTTGATGACCCTCTTGATGGACAGTATTATCATGATGACTATGATACGGATGAGGTGACAGGGATGTCTTATAGCTAGGATAGCCAGGGACAGGGTGAGGTACCAGTCCAGATACCTGTTGATCAGCGTGATCCTTATGTCAAAGTGGATTTGCAAGGTTTGACTAAGGAACTTTTGGTGAACACAGGTGCAACAAAGAATTCTGTTTCTCGACATATGGTCCCTGGGGTGGCTCTGTCTGTTCATAAAAATATTTCTGTATATTTTTCAGGTGTAGCGGTCTTAAGCCCCATTTCTCGTCCCCTTGCACTGACTTTTGGCCCTTTTACTGTGGAGACCCCGTTTTTGTTGACATCTAATTGTGGCGAAAATTTGATGGGTTTAGATTTGCTGAAGAAATTGCACGCTACTATTTATTGCTCTCCAGCGGGTGTTTATCTTCCCATGGGTCCAGATATAGGTATTACTACGTGTTTGTCTCAAGATGCGCCTCTTTCCACCGAATTTGCCAAAGTGCCATTTCACCTATGGGCAACAGGTGACATAGATGTAGGGCTGTTGCATATACCACCAGTTTTGATCATGCCATTTTGCCTCGCATTCCTCATAAAATACCTCAGGCGGGAGAACAGCACTTTCCAGATTATTCAGGATTTAATACAAAAGGGAGTAGTTGAGGAGGCGTCTGCTAATAATTGTAATACTCCTTTTCTTCCGATTCTTAAAAGGACAGCCTCAGGTTCCTCTGAGGACCATGAGGATGTTTATCGTTTTGTGATTGATTTGCGCAAGGTTAATAAAATTGCAGTTCCACAGTTCCCTGTGGTTCCTGATATCACCACACTTTTGACGATGATTCATTCTACTGCTGAATTATTTTCTGTTATTGATTTGAAAAATGCTTTCTTTAGTATTCCTATCCATCCAGACAGTAGATATGTGTTTGGATTCACACTGGCTGGTAAGAGCTTTAGATTCTGTCGCCCTTCTTAGGCCTATACAGACAGTCCTAGTATCTACAGTCAAGCATTAAAAGGTCAGTTGGATTCCTAGTCACTCCCTACAGGTAATGTATTGGTGCAATATGTTGATGATCTCCTCATAGCTTCTGATCTAGAAAGGGTTGCAGAGATAGTACTGTTAAACTATTGTTGCATTTGACCCATCGTGTACATAAGGTTTCCCTTTCTAAATGTCAGTATTGTCAATAGCAGGTCACCTACTTAGGTCACCTGCTGTCGAAGGAGGGTAGGAATTTGACCCCTGAGCGCATCAGTGGTATTGTTAAAATGCCCATTCCACAAACTCAAAAAGATGCGCGCGCTTTCATAGGTATTACTTCCTACTGTCACCAGTGGATACCTAACTACTCATTACTAATCAAACCTCTGCATTAACAATGAAAGAAGTGCATGAGACTTTGCCTTCGACGCCCGAATGTCAGCAGTCTTTTGAGCAATCGAAAACTGCACTTTGTTCGGCTCCAGTACTTGGCACCCCTAATTACAACAAGCCGTTTGTGCTCTATGTACTTGAGATGGCTGGTTGCGCAGTCTCTGTTCTAACACAGCAATCTGGGGATGAACAGAGAACTTGTGATTATTTTTCAGCTATGCTTGACCCTGTCGCAAAACCCCTTCCAAGCTGTTTGAGAGCAGTCATGGCTGTGGCCACTTAAACCAGACAATCGGCTGGACTCATATTCCATACTGACCTCACAGTTATGGTACCCCATGCTGTGGATAAGCTTTTGAATAAGACAAAGACACAGCACCTGGCAGGTGCACGTCTTACTGGCTATGAATTGATATTGTTTGCTAAACACATTACGATCAAAAGATGTGCCATTCTGAATCCAGCTACATTACTACCCCTCCCTTCTGAGAATGATGCAGTTGCCAAACATGATTGTATCTTCCAGACAGAATAAGAGACAAAAGGACGGGTAGACCTGACTGATGTCCCCTTATCTGACCCTCAAGGGGAACTATATGTCAATGGCTCTTGTTTTAAATTACCAGATGGCACCCCCACTGCATCTTATGATATCACTATGTTACATACAGTATATAGAGACATTGCGGGTCCCCTATCAGTCAGCTCAAGCTACTGAGGTTGCTGCTCTTATTCGAGCTTGTGAGTTGAGTGAAGGAATGACTGTCAATATTTATACTGACAGCCAGTATGCCTTTGGGGTCACACATAATTTTGGCCAACTCTGGGCTGAGAGAGGGTTCATTAATTCTCATGGCACCAAAATTCAGCATGTGCACCTTATACTGAGGCTTTTGTCTGCTTTAACGATCCCCAAGAAATTAGCTATAGTTAAGTGTAGCGCCCACAGGAAGGACACTGATGATGTAGGTAGGGGAAGTGCTTTTGCTGGTCAGACAGCTAAGGAAACGACTCGAACAAAGATAAAAAGAATGTTTGTAGCAGATCCAGCTAGGTGGGTTCCTGAAGTTGTCATGTTTGAAGATACCCTTGAAAGTGTAAAGGAGTTACAGAGTGAAGCCAAGATAGAAGAATTATCAGAATGGCAGGAAAGTACAGCATGAAGAAGGATGTTGGATTGATAAATGAGGGAAGCAGAGATGGATGTTACCGGATGCATTTGTTCTCGCCGTGGTGACTATGGCACATGGTCCAGCTCATATCAGTGCCAACTGCATTTGTAAATTGTTAGACCCTGTATGACAGAATGACAATATCCCTAGGACAGCCGTGCATTTGGTAAGTATTGCATGGTTTGCATGATGCATAGTCGTGAGAAGGTGCCCCTACACCACCTGGTAATTTCACATCACCTACTTTTCCTTTTGAAGTCCTTCAAATGGACTATATTGAATTGGAAAGATGCAATACTCTGAAGTATGTTTTAGTGGTCGTATGTGCATTCAGTAAATGGGTTGAAGCTCATCCCACTAAAGAAGATACACCCATTACGACTGCAAAGGTACTCCTGAAGGAGTTATTTCCTCGTTTCGGCTTGCCCTGAGTTATCTGGAGTGACAACGGAAGTCATTTTAATGCAAAAGGGATTCAATTGATTTGTGAGGGTCTTCAT
Organism: Lissotriton helveticus; assembly: GCF_964261635.1. Classification (NCBI taxonomy): domain Eukaryota; kingdom Metazoa; phylum Chordata; class Amphibia; order Caudata; family Salamandridae; genus Lissotriton; species Lissotriton helveticus. Next base: position 1,609,161,778 of record NC_136063.1, on the reverse strand, counting down.
GTGAAGCAGAAATTTCATGCTGCTAATCATCCACAGTCGATACAAAAGGGGATGATGAACGGAGCGTTTGAGCAAATCAAACACTCACCCCAGTCAACTGATCTGGGTTTAATCCATCACCATTCTTTATCCCACTCAGCCACCCCATTTCAGACATGGCTATATGCAAATCAGTCTGACCCTGTGCCTCATGGGAACAGTCCAGCCCGAACTGCCAAGCCATGTCTTCCATGGACCGGAAACAAGCATCCTGGGACCGGTTTCGGATTCATAATCCTCATCAGCCAGGATATCTTGAATCCGGTGGCCAAATGAGCAAGGGACTCACGTCTGAGCATACCCTGCCACAGTCAGCGGGTTCGGTTGAGAAGTACAATGGTACTCTCAAACTGAAATTAGCAAAGAGACTACAGGGTGAAAGTGGCCTGCTGCTTTACTGGTAGCTCTTTTGTCTACAAGATTGACAGCTCTTTCTAGGACAGGATTGTCTCCTTATGAGGTTGTGTTTGGGTACCCGGAAAATGTCTGCGGCGTCCCGCGTCCTCGAATATTTTCTGATATTGAGTACCCTGTATTGCTTGATTATCTTGGCCAGTTAACAGAAAGTTTGCGTTCTATTCACCAACAAGTACGGGACTCTCTACCACCTATGCCAGAGGGGCATGACATCCAGCCTGGAGACTACATCTTAATCAAGAATTTCTAGAGGAAGAAAAGTTTGGGGCCACGCTGGAAGGGGCCCTGAACAGGTTCTATTGGTGACACAGCCTGCTATTAAGATTGCTGCCCGTAAGAACTGGGTTCATGCAACTCACTGTCAGAGTGTTCCTTTACCTCTACCCTACGGTCAGTGGTTTAAGGACAGCATCGGGGACTCAGAGTGCGAGCAGGTTCCTCGGTTTGTCCCATTCAGTGATGCCCAGCTATTGTGGATGCAGACGAACAAAGAGAATACAGATGTGTTTAACAAGGCTGTTCCTTCGGAAATACGAGCTATCCAAGAGCCTTTGTTCACTGATCACACAGTGCCTGGTGCTACCAGGTACAATTTGCCCCCTCGGCTGGAGATACGGACTCCAAGGAGAAAAGGGATGGACTGCATAAGATAGGTTGTACTGAATTGTGGTACCAATGGAATTAACTGAAAATAGTGTGGAACATTTTGCTTACTTTAACTTAGTTGTTTAAACATTAGTTAGGATAGATCGAAGTATACCCTGAAGGTATACCATCCTGATCGATGTGGGATACAAGCTTAGGAAGAGAGCAAGCTCCATCACCGGTGCTCAAGAGAGCCAACGTATTGATGGACAATAGGAGCCTGTACCAGTGAGGCTCTGATGGACACTGGGAACTTGTGTATTTCTTTTGCATCTCGGTCCCTTTTATCATACGTTATGCATCCTTTGATAGAAAGGTCGCTGATGCAGAGCAGCCAAAGGTTATTGTTGCTCAACATGGTACGGTGTGGACCCGAAAGAGGAAAGTAGCATGTGTTATTCTGTTGATCCTGCTGATCATAATATTGTGTGGGTTGTCATGGATTTTAGAAAATGATTACAATGTGCCTTTGCGCAGCAAGTGTAAAGATGTTGCCCTGAAAAGAAGTAAAAGAAAAGTCCCTAGTAATGTATTCCTAGATTTTTCGGGGAAGGAACAGCTTGTTAGCCCACTGAATCTGTCACTAGTTTATGGACTGCATACCCGTTGTCACTTGTCAATTATACTATACTCGTCCACCGCAATTTACTGAAGTAAAGGGAGTTTTTGGTTTTGGCTGTCCAGGTCCTTGTCTATATTATAGAAAACCATTGGAAATGGGTTATCCAGGTTGTGATAACAATACCTATTGTGAAATTATTAAAATTGAGAAGCAGAATTTCACATTGGTGGGTTGATTTTATAAAGAACTGGTAGTCACTCAGGAGGTTGGTTAATATCCTGCGTGTTGCCCCATCGTGAATAGTACTGACACTTCCTTGTATATTAACTGTTCGGGAATAATGCTGTACAAAAATACAATGCCTTTGGTGAATGATAAAGATCTGACTAATTTTGGGATGAACACCAGATATGCTGCAGTAGATTATGAAGGGCTGATTTATGCACACCCGTGTTTTTGTCTAATGGTACCTATTCCAATGTTCATTATGGTACAATGTCGCTCTTTGGATGGTGTTGCCTTTAGGCGTGCCTTGTAAATATGCTAAGCCTAATATTCGTTGGGTTAAAAGAACTCTGACTAAAGAATTCTGTGTAGGAGTGACTGATATAGAGGTTAATAATTATAGTAATGGGATCAATTTTGGATACATTCTTTCTTCCTTATTTATATTTGGTTGTACTGTCATGGCCAGGGGTGAGAAAGCTAGAGAATATTTTGGATGCAAGCTGCAAATTCTGACTAATGCCACCGTAGCAGCTTTGTTTGACATCACCACCCAATTGGAGAGTATGCTAGCATATTCAGAACAGACCAGGTATGCAGTGGACTTTATTCTAGCTAAGAGTGGTGGTGTATGTGTGGTAGGATACGATCAGTGTGCCGTCGGGATCAAGAATATGGAAAGAAATATTACTAAACACATATTGGACATTCTCGAAAATGTCAAGGGAATGGAAAGTGGGAATTGAAGTTGCTTTCTATTTACCAGCTGGGGCTGATTTTCGAAAAGGTAATATATCTTGTTGTGGTATTGGTCCTTAGCTGTGTTCTTGTTTAGTGTCTTCCCTTGTGTTGTTCCTGTTGCACCACTATTCTTACCCCTAAAAGGAGAATATCAATTCGTGATACCAATGCTGCACTTATGGTACAGAAAGAAATAGACGACCTCAAGAACATAGATGATGGCGTTTTTGAGACTTCTTCCCTCCTTACAGTCTCCTTTCCTGATACTGAGAATATGGAAGGCTCATAAGGAGTTTTATTCATTGTTTCCTGTTTTCCTGGTTTTATATTTTTTCATGTTGCTGTCAGAAAATGTTTTAGCTCATGCTAAAAGGAGGGTCTGTTATAATAGAAATATTCATGTTTGAACATTGCCCTATGGAAGTTAGCATTCGCTGCACCATTTTCTTTCTATGCACCATTTTAAATCGTAATCAAAACTAATCCTTTGCTATTTCCGGGAAAAGACCCTTGTTATGTTTCATTGCATCAAGGTTGGGTTTTGCTTCAATAATGAATAGACTGCTCACATTAGTGCATACTTACTTACTAGATAGAGCCTCTCTCCCACTTGTCTGGTGGCAGGTGCAGGGTGATACGACCTTGGGTTCTATTAGGTAGTGTGACATATGAGAACCAAAACTTACTTTTGTTTTTATTTCACTGTCCAGCTGCATCTGCTTGGAAAATTCGACTGTGGACATGCCTTCCCCCGGTCATGAAATGTACATAATGTATCTTTATGCTTGCTAATTTCAGTCACCTCTGCAGCACTCCTAGCGACTGGGCAGACTGGGTTCGGCTCTGAGTGTATATTGAATAAACAGTTATTGGTTTGTTTTCTCCACTGTCTGACCGACTCTTCATTTGGTACGGAAGGCCGAGAGGCAATAACAGGACCCAGGTGACCCTAAACTGGTCACTTCCTTCAAACCACAAGCGAACACCAGCAAAACAAGATGTGCACTCAGCGCTACAGCAACAACAGCCCCCAGTGTGTTAGCAGCAAGAAATGAACACATGCTCTGACCTGGCGTAAAGTCGGACTGCAGCCGGCACCAGAAAAGGTAGCCCAGCCCCGAGCCACACCTGAAGAACAATAGATGCCATGGAGCTACTGATCATGCAGTTTGGAGCTACAACACCCGCTGCCACCACCCCCAGCCCCAGCCCCAGCCCCGCCACCACCCCCTGGATCCCCACGCATGACCCCCCCGGACCACCACAGAGGCATCGCAGACACAGACAACGAATCTTCAGAAAACGCAAAAGCCTCACAGACTTGACACCGGAGTATGTCATTGCCCACTACAGGCTCAAAAGGACAACCATCTTCCACATCCTGAACATCATTGCCCACAGGCTGATGGTAACGATACAGCGGACAACAAACATCCCACCTCAGACTAAGCTGCTGGCTGTGCTGCACCTGTTGGTACCTTCCAACCAACAACCGTCAGAGTCGGAGGAGTCTCACAGCTAGCCCTATCAAAGTTCCTCAAACCTGTCCTGAATGCCATCATCAGCTTTGTACCCCAGTACTTATACTTCCCCCATACTGCACAGGAACATCTGGAGACCAAGCAAGGCTTCTACGCCATAGCTGGATTCCCACATGTTTTGGGATCAATAGACTGCACACATGTCCTACGCGTGCCCCCTGCCGACACTGCACACAATTACCGCAACAGAAAGCACACGCATTCCATCAATGTGCAGGCAATAGTGGACCAACGGGGACTCTTCACCAATGTCGTCGCCACTACCCAGGCAGTGTGCATGATTCCTTCATCTTCCGACAGTCCATCATCAACCGGCGCTTCCAGAATGGCACCTATGCAAATGCTCTGCTCGTTGGTAAGTACCAAATGAACACACCACACACCTCAGCTTCACAATCATACAACTCACAACTCTGGGAATGCACATGTTAACAACTTTCATACAACATGCCAAACAACATGCCCACCCACAGGACACAACAGCACAACTTACTGTGGGAACCTGGGATAACTATATACACAAGCCATCAACGGCATGGCACCTCAGCCAAACAATAGCAGATTGTGGGGAAAGTTGAGAACCAGGCATATGCAAAGGAGGCAAGTGACCCATGAATAAGCATGTACACAATGCCAAGTGTGGCATGGATGTGCTGGCCAGACTGCAGTATGCAGACCAGACACATATCCATGTTGACACACATGGCTGGTGTTTGGAGTGAAGTGGACAGTGGACCCAACCATGTTACCCCAGCCAGTGGGGGAGATCAAGGAAATGTAGCTTGTCACGTCTCCCCCATAAGCGTGATTGGAGTGGGCTGGCCCGGTGTACACCAGACCAGCGTAAGGGTGTGGACAAAAGGCGCGTAACTCTGGGTGTTGTCCACTTCTGGAATGCCCAACATCTCTGCCAGGGCAGCGCCTCTCACCCCGCCACGAGGCTGACGCCATCGCCATGAGTGGGGTTGCCTGTGATCCTGTGCACCTGCTGTACCCCGGGCCGTTGGTCCCCGAACCCGTCTTGCCCGCCCCTGTGCACGCAGACCTCAATGCCCAACTGCAGACACCAGTGTGTGTTAAAGAGGGCCCACCATGTGCTGGTGCAAGCTCCAGGCCCGAGGCCCACGGCCTTTGACAGCCTCCTCAGACCATCACGACCTCCGCGACACAGGCCCGCTGAACTCCATTCTCGTTGACGTACTCCACCGGCATACACACATTTAGAACTGAGTCTTGATTACACCATGGCAGAGTACATTTTTTAAGGCTGTGGTTATGTCACTATGTCACTCTGCTCCCTTCAATGTGGTGCCACCAAGGCTGTGCATAGGACTTGCACCACAAATGTCTGTGGGCACTTGCTGACTGCGGCCTTCGGCCTACACTGGGTCCTGCAGGCCTCACACCAATCCAGTGCAGTTCATCACAGGCAGGACACGGCATCGTCGCTGGCTAAACACACGCTCAGCTCTGGTGCCACTACCTATGTCACCCACAAATCTAAAACAAATGCCATTCCAACGTCTTGTGTGAGAGATCCAGGAGGAGATGGCTGGACTGCGGTTAACCCTCCATGACCGCAGCCTCCATCTGACAGTGCAGCCAACTAGGTCACATTTTTGGTACAGAGTCTTGATATCTTCATGGCAGTGTACATGTCACAGTACGCAAGGAGATGAGTAAGGGAAATACGCGCTTCAGTCCGGAGGAGAAAAGGCTCAGCTTTATGGAGGTGATGGGACACTACCAACCACTGCAATGGTGCCACTGACTCTGTGCAGCGCATGCCTACCACATGTGGCTGTGGGCCCCTGATGACCGCTGGCTCCGGCACACACTGCGGTGGAGTAGATCACACATTTTTTACTGCGTCTTGCCCTTTACATGGCAGAGTCAATGTCATTGTACAGGCCTCATCGCAGACTGCATCCCCTTCCAGCTCTGGCGCCCCTGAGTGTGTGCCCTGAAATTCATGGTCGAGCTTTGTTTGTATGGTGGTGGCATCTGGGCCCATGGGCTGGAGGTTGTCTTCCTCTACAGGTAGCTGATACTGACAAGGTTGAAAAGTGGAGTTTGTAGCATTCAACTCCGCCATTTGCCTGCTTGCTTCTGCCCTCTGCATCATGTCTTCTGCAACCCTCCACCACATACCCCTTGGACATTGACAAGTACACGCTCGGCTCTTGTGGCCCTACCTCAGTGCACCGCAAGTCACTGTCCCGTGGCGGTGTGCCTGTGCCGGCCGCTGTGCATCCGGGGCCACAAACTCTGTATTGATCAATTTAGGGACCCATGATGTCTGTACCTTGTACTGATGATTGTCTGCTCACTGTTGTGGTTTTTGCCAGCACCACCCAACCCCTAAGTGGTGGATTACACTACCTAACAACCATCCAGCACAGGCGTCACTGGAGATGTAACCCTGGCAATAAAAGGGGACGGGCGCACATGCCCGTAGCCAGTTCCACAAAGTCACTCAGTGTGTCCGTGTGGTCATTATGTATGCATGTGGGACCGGGGCCATTCCACATTACATTGTGCTGTGCACAGCGTGCGCAACCATGTCACCGCAGGCAGTGGTGTAGACCTGGGACATGTAACCGTGTCGTATCTTTACGTGAGCGTAAGCGGGGTGAACAGGCACATGACAGTACTGCGTAGGGTTGTGGCTCCTCCACACGTGAATCTGGGTGTGGGTCAGTGTGGGCATTGTCAAGGGTGTGGCTGATGCGTGTGTCTCTGTTGTAGTGTCTGCGCCACCCGTCCCGCAATGGACAATGTTGATATGTGGCATACCCCCAGTGTGCTTGGTCGGCCAAAGGGGTACATGGGGGAGGGCATGGCCGCTTGGGGTCAGGGATCACACATGCCAACTGTTGTGTGTGTCGCTATTAGCGCATTATAGGCCAAAGACGTACCCTCAACTGCATGTCGAGTTCAGCAAGGTAGGTGCTCTACATTTGTGTCAGACCTCTCCTTACAATGGGTCTACACACACGTGGCCAGCCACATTCTGCGCAGCATCATCACTGGGTTGTAGACATGCGCAGACAGGCATGTCAATGGTGTGCCGTAAGAGTGCATGTGATGTAATCACGCTGCACACACTAGTGAATATGCTCGGGGGGAAGTGCAGCAGTGAGGCTACATAGTACACAGTGATGCAGCTCATGTGCAACACGCAGTACATGTCATTCAGGAATCACAAAGTCAGACATATCACACACTAATGAACCAGTGAGCTTGCCAACACATTATGCAGTACGTAGTCGTGAGTCATGTCTCTCTGCACTGTCACAGGTGACCAAGGATATGCACTCTGCACTTGGATGATGACACCCCTCCAAGCGCTGAACTCACAGGCCCAGAGGCAGTACAATGTGGCCCACAAACGCACCAGGGGTATCATGGAGCGTACATTTGGCGTGTTGAAGTCACATTTCAGGTGCCTGGACATCACAGGTGGTAAGCTCCTGTGCAGCCCAGACCTTGTGTGCAAGATCATAGTTGTATGTTGTGTGTTGCACAACATATGTGTATGCAGCAGGGCCCCAGGGATACGAGTGCCAGATGCACCGGACGATGATGATGAAGAATAGGCAGGTGGACCTCACCCCAGTGCAGCCACAGCAGGAATAGCCCGTAGGGACTACATCATTGACAATTTCTTCTTTGGATGCCGTTACATTGTGTGGGTCCTAAGCTGTCATGGCACAGTACATTGACTGACCACAGGCACTGCATGTGCCAATAAAAGCATTCCGATACACATTCCCTGCGTGCATGTCACTCATCTGTACAGGCACTTCACTCAGACAAGTGTGGGTGAGACATGTTGTGCTGTCAATTGAAGGATTTGTTAATGGATGATGGGTGTGTCACCTCTGTGCAGTGAGGCTGTTTATGGTGTCATGTATTCGAACTGCCAGTTCTGTGTGTCACAGTTGTTACTGTATCCCACTCTTCGGCGTTTCACATGTCTCCCAAATCATTCCATTTGGTTGTCATTTGTGGCCTACAAGTGACAACACAGATTCTGTTGTGCTCTGATATGTGCCGCCATGAAGCAGGGATGCACCCTGTGTCTCAAGTCCCACGACATGGGCAACAGGTATGTAAGAGGGAGTCACCGCCCCTACATTAGTCCGTGCTTTCATTCTTGTTTGATCATGGACATGGCACGTTGGTGTGCGGGGGGTGTTGTTTGTCCCTCTGCAATGTGAGGGGAAGATGCGGTTTCACAGTGTGTACCATGTTTGTTTCCGCATTGGCGCAGGTTACATACTGAATGCATGTTGATATACATTGTGGCTGTTTGTGGGGCATTGCCTATCTGATTTGGACAATGGTCATTTGTTCTGCGTCACAGCGGTGGGGTTGTGCTCGCACGTTGTCAACTCACCGTTAATTTACTCTGCTTTTATGAAGCTTTTTCCCGCCAGACGCGGAGGATTTGCAGGCTGGTCGTTGGTTTTTAGTGCTTTTTGTACTCTGATTGGCCTCATTGCAAGATTTTTTTGTGTTCACGTGTCGCATTTTTCCTGCATGGCGTTGATTTTAACGCAGACATTTGACGCGTTATCTGGAGACTATTGCATGGTACTGCCGTGTTGAGAATGCTTTGTTAATGCGGTGTAATTCTTCCACGATAGACTGCGATGTTGGAAGTTGCGTTACATTACTTTTGTGATGGTTATCACATAATCTTCAGAATATGCCCCACAGTGTGCTGCATAACTACATTACACATTGCCTCTAAGTTAAGCCTGACTGCTGTGTGCCAAGCTCTGAGAGAGTTAAGCAAAGGTGAATTTAGTGTAATTTGCAGTGCACCCTGATCAGCACTGTGATTGTTGCCAGAGTGGGCTTCTACCCCTCTCAACCAATGACCCAATTTCTTACAGTGGTAATGCCAAAATATATTTTTTTGATAGAGAAAGGTGAAAGATGTTTATATTTGTAATACCTTCTTAAAATGTATATGCATAAAAAAATTCTCATTCGTGAATATACGGTGAGAAGCCAGTGACAAAACAAAAATATTGACTTTTTATTTATTATTTTCATTATATGTGTGGGTAAGGTTAAGAGGAACTATTAAAGGTCCCTCAGACCTGTGAAGTGTAGTTTGCATTTATGTTATGTTATGTGAATTTGTAGATTGCAGCTAATCACATGTAAGGATATCTGAGGAGATCATGCTTGTTTTGTCTAACAGAGCTAAGTCTGGAGGTTTCTCTGGAAGTCCATGAGAGAGGGGGATGTTCTGAGGTGTTTCGGGAGGTCATTCCACATCTTGGCTGCAAGGTATGAGAAGGAGCATCATCTTTGGTGGGTGGGTAGAATTTGAGGTGGTGGTTGAGTTAAGCTGGACCAGTGTTGTCAAGAACTTTTTAGGCATGTGTGAGTAGCTTGAAATCACATCTTTCCTGGACTGGGAGCCAGTGGAGATTGATGTGGTGTGGAGAGAAGTGGGATGATTAGGATGAGTCTGGAAGCAGAGTTCTGGGAGGTTTGGAGTCAGTGTAGGACGTGGGATAAAATTCCGATATAGAAGTTGTTTCCATAATCAAGGGTACTTGTGATAAAAACCTTGGTAAACATTCATCTGTTGTTCAGTGGGATCCACTTGAAGATCTAGCGTTCCCAGGATGTGGACGCATGATGAGGAAACGGCATTGATCTGTCTGCTCATGGAGAGGTTATTGTCCAGGATGATCCTGAGGTTCTTGGCATGGTCCGCAGAGGTTAGTGTGGGACCAAGTTCAGGAGGGCACCAAGAGGCATCAAAGAGGGAATGGCTGTTGCCAAAGATTAGGGCTTTGGTTTTGTCTGTGTTGAGCTGGAGGCAATGTCTTTCATCCAAGCAGTGACGTTGCTCATGCAGTAGGTGAAATTTGTTTTGGCAGTTCTGATTGAGTTGGTAAGAGAGAGGAAGAGTCATATGTCATCAGCATAGGCTCTGATGATATCCGTGAGGTGCATCATGTAGACATTGAGAGTGTTGGGCTAAGTGACGATCCTTGAGGAACTCCGCAGATGAGTTTCTTGGTTCTGAGGTGTAGGGGAGAGTCTATCTCATTGACTTCTGTCCGTGGAGAAGGAAGATATCAACTTGAGGGCCGGTCTGAAGATACCCGAGTGCTAAAGCTTCCCGATTAATGGCTTCCAGGAGTCAGGATCACAGAGGTACAGGAGGATGTGTACAGCTGTTTCTTCTCAGAGGAGGATGCTTCTGTTGTCACCGGTGGCCACAATGAGGGCTGTCTCCGTGCTGTTGTTGGTGTGAAATCCTGATTGAGAGCTGTCTAGATGTTTATCAATTTGTAGGTGGTCTGTGAGTTGGGTATTGTTGGCTTTCTCCATGACTTTAGCTGGAAAAGGAAGGCGTGAGATGGGTCTGGATCAACTGTTGGTTTCTTCAAAGGGAAGTTGACTTCTGCCTTTTTGAAGGAAGACAGGAAGGTGGCGGTGGTTATGGAGATGCTGATGATAGTGGTGTGCAAGGGTGTGATGAAGGCTCTTCCAAGGTTGTATATAAAGTAGAGGGAGAGGTATGAGGGGGCTTCTGAGTGGTTGATATTCATCAGGGCAGTTGTTTCTTTATTCAAGAGGGACTTCCAGTGCTTAGCGGCTGTTTGACAAGGAAGGAGATGTCTGGTTGGTCAGGGGAGTTTTGTATTATATGCTGTAGGTTGAATGTGTTATAGACCTTGGCAATGTTCTGTTCGAAAAAGTTTGAGTGGTCATTGCTGAGTGCTTGGGATGGGATAATTTCATTGTTGGTGGCTGTGGGACTGGAGAACGCCTTGACGATTGTGAAGAGTTCTTTGCCATTGTAGAAGCTAGCTTCGAGTCTGAGACCTAGGGTATTTATCTTTGTGTCTCGTAGTTGTTGGTGGTAGAGGTTAAAGATGGCTTTGTATGAGTATCTTGCTGTGGTGTTTTCGTCAAATCAAAAACACAAAAAGAGAAGACCAGGTTCAAAATAGTGTGTTGACTGATGTGGTGACCGAGGATCACCCGGGCACATTCGTGAAAGAGTAAATTGAGTCACACTGGGCTGTGAAATTCCCATCAGACCACCCTTGTGGCGGCATATCATCATATGGGACTAGGCAGTCGCTTCAAACACCGCCTCTACCATCAAGTGACGGTGCGGAAATGGATAGCGGTGCACTAGCCACAGTGTTGCTCAAGAGTGGTACAGAATGGGTGCAGTGCTCTAATAGTGGTGCTTGTTAAAATTGGCTACCTAGACTGAAAGAATTGCTAATAAAGTGTAGGTGTCAAGATTAAAAACACGCCTAGTAGTAGATAAGTAAGACTACATTATGGCGCTGTGCAGGGCGGTCAACTAGTTTCAGCTTCAAGGAGTATTACTTCAGCTTTCGTCAGGACCTAATAGATGATAGGCTACTGCTACAAAAAGTGTGATGTGTGCACAAATAAAGAAGAAAAATAATTAAATCAATAACGTGCAATGTACTTGAGAAAGTCATGTATCTCCCAGGAACTTGGAGCCCCAATGTCCACTGGAGACAGGAAAGAAATCTTCTTCCCAGCTTTGTGTGGGTGAAGACCTCACCTCGCCCAGCAACCGCTCGGGAAATTGAGGCCCCGCTCTATCCGTCGGTACCCGTCGCTCTGAACCAGCACGTTATTGATTTAATTATTTTTCTTCTTTATTTGTGCACACATCACACTTTTTGTAGCAGTAGCCTATCATCTATTAGGTCCTGACGAAAGTTGTTTGTAGTGGGGCTTGGACTCCCTAGGATGTTAGCCTACCAGCTGGGTCATTTGTTGTTTTTGTAGGTCTTGTTTCTGGTGGGAGCGGTCCGGTTTCTGCAGTAGATGAGACATTTGTTGAAGTGCTTGGTGTTGACATCGACATTTCTGGTGTGGTTTGAGTGGGCGTTCCTGCAGGGTCTTGGTCCTTTTAGGGCGATAGTGCCATGTAGTTTTCACCTTATCGTAGGAACTGCACTTTTGTGGATAGCATAACCATTGAGATGGCACCAGACAAACTCTACGCGCCCCCTCAGGATAAATTGTCCTACAGGCCAGCTAGCTCTCAGTCCCACCACGAGTAGCAGATAAAAGTTATGAGAAGTATCAGGACAGTGCACAGAATAAAAAGCTCCACCACTGTGCTGAAGCAATTTATACATGCACACATATAAACCAATATAGAAAGTCTAATTTACTCCTACTATGCAGCCCCTAACCTAAGTATCTAGGGTATGTGTGTTCTGCCAAGAATCCCCATACTGGATGATCAAACCCCAAATACCTGAAGAGAAAGAATGTAAGTCCCCGTCTTGGTCACACGCTGGACACCCTTCGCAGATGTATCAGCAAGCTGCTGGGCAGAGGCTTCAGCATGTAGAGACCTTGCCAATGAAAGCAAAACGCTCCCATACCTAAATCAGGAAATGCTTGTTTATTTATCATAAAAAGCATCCTTGCGAGTCCTGGGCAAGCCATCGTTGTTATGGTCTATAGATAGCCATGTCGATTCGTGGATGAAAAATAGAATGACTTTTGCACAATGTGTGTCGAGGCCTTGTACATGGTGTTCAAGGAGTGCTGATAATGGTCTTGCAAAGTGGAACCTGTAAGCAATGCAGTTTCAGAGAAACTAGTCAAGCATTGTCACGCACACATCTGTGTATAAAAGGTTATTTGTGAGAAAGGGAAGGCAACTTAAGAAACATGTTCATGGTAAAAGATGGCATCATTTCTGTGTGGTATGGAGAGATTCCCTTGAGGTGAGTTACAAGCAGGATTATATCAATGCACAATTCTGAGAAAATGATTCTTACATATATAACACAAACATATGGCAGTTAAAAAGTCATTTATTATAAATGCAAAGACATAACATTAAAACCAATTATTCTCACTAGCTAATCTAATCAGCTAATAAAAAAACATGGATACATCACAATCAATTATGACCTGCATAATTGAAAATCAAGACAGAAGTGTAAAACATAAAATTGATGCATACAGTTTGTACATTCAAACTCCTTTATGGTTTCATCAATCTTATGTTACTATCGAATCTGTGAATCAACCATCGATGCTGGAGTCTTGAATTGTACCAAGGATGGCGTCAACGCGTTTCAGTGGAATAAACAGATGAAAACCACCTTTATCAAGACTTTTTGTATATCTGTTGTGATAGGGAATTAGTTGAATCTCCCCTAGCGAGACTGGCAGCCGGTCTATTGATGTCCAAATCTCTAGCTTGTATATATTGCAACGATAAACTAGGATTCGGTCGATTTTCTTTCCTATTTAAGCTTTTGTGAGTATTTTGCTGTTTTTTTGCTATTATATGTCACTATTCACCGCCTGAAGGAATAGTTCAAAAATATTTGACCATTGTTTAGAAGGTTTGGCAGAACCTGTAATTTGATAAATCTGAGCACAGAGTCTCCCTGGTATATACGGGTCAATTCCGTCTCGCTCTCTGCTCGCTCTTCTAAACAATGGTCAAATATTTTTGAACTATTCCTTCAGGAGGTGAATAGTGACATATAATAGCAAAAAAACAGCAAAATACTCGCAAAAGCTTAAATAGGAAAGAAAATCGACCGAATCCTAGTTTATCGTTGCAATATATACAAGATACAGATTTGGACATCAATAGACCAGCTGCCATTCTCGCTAGGGGAGATTCAACTAATTCCCTGTCACGACAGATATACAGAAAGTCTTGATAAAGGTGCTTTTCATCTGTTTATTCCACCGAAACGCGTCAACGCCATCCTTGGTACAATTCAAGACTCCAGCATCGATGGTTGATTCATAGATTCGATAGTAACATAAGATCGATGAAACCATAAAGGAGTTCGAATGTACAAACTGTATCCAACAATTTTATGTTTTACACTTCTGTCTTGCTTTTCAATTATGCAGGTCATAATTGATTGTGATGTATCCATGATTTTTATTAGCTGATTAGATTAGCTAGTTAGAATAATTGGTTTTAATGTTATGTCTTTGCATTTATAATAAATGACTTTTTAACTGCTATATGTTTGTGTTATATATGTAAGAATCATTTTCTCAGAATTGTGCATTGATATAATCCTGCTTGTAACTCACCTCAAGGGAATCTCTCCATACTTTGGGTTAGATAACCCCACTTCCCTTGACTAGATTAAGGGGTACCTCTCTCTTTTCACACATCATTTCTGTGTGGGCCTAAGACACATGAAAATAGCTGTCTTTTCTTTAGTGTGCAACCTCTGTGAATTCCCTGTACCTTTCAAGGCCTTAATGGATAGTGTTCTCATTACTTTTTTCCACTTGCCATTTTATGTAATCCGTAATATTATGCATAGTGTGCAGTTTTGCTTATATTAAACGTGTTTCCCTTTTTAAATGGAAAGCACTGACTGGGCATTAATTTATTGAGTGTTTTTTGTTGTATTGCTGAGTTCTGAATGTCTAACCTGGAGCCCTTCCTTAAGAAAGATTGTTCCGTTCTGCCTTGCAGAGTGAAAAGGGGGCATTGGAACTAAGGGGCTCATTAGGATGGCGGTCGGAAAATCACCCACGGCCGTGGAAGCGGAAAATAACCGCCTGTCGGGACCGTGAAAAAAACGGCGGTCAAATTAGGATCAACCACCAAAAAAGACCGACCACGGCGGAACTGGCTGAAGGAAATCCGCCCGTCGCGGGCGGTGATGGCCAAGTTTCAACCGCGGCGGTCAGGAACGCAGCAGAAAATCAACAACCCACCGCAAGCATAGAGGAGACCCCGCACTGGAAATTAGGATATCCCCGATGGTCCCTTGGTACAATATTCTGTTTCCGACCGCCGTGGTCACACACTGGAATGAATGGGAGAGCCACCGGAAGAGCTGCAGCATACCCACCACTGCTGACGAACAGTGGAAAACATGGCGGACGATACAGAAACCCACAATAAGGCCAAACATCGAACTATTCAAAGTAGCCATGCCTCTTCAAATACACAAAATCACATCCCAATGAAACAAACACATTCCAAACACAAACATACAATTCCCAGGACAACACCCACAACACACCTGACAGGAATGCCCCATTTGGACACACCCACAGAGGTGAGTATAAAATCAGCCCCTACCATGACCACAATCCTTTGCAACACTCCAGAAGAGAAGGGCATTCAACACATCTGAGAGGAGAGGCAAAAGAACACAGCACACACATATCACCACCACCACCACCATCACCATCACACCAGCACAACAAGCCCCCAGCACATAACACACCTCACACACCACCACCACAAATACCACCCACACCCATGCACCCACAATCACTTTGCACACCATGCACCATGTCCACACATAAAATGCCCAAATTCACAGAGAGTGAGTTGACAGTCATGGTAAATGAGATAGTCAGAGTGGAACCACAACTGTTTGGTGGCCTGGTCCAACAGACACCATTAGCCACAAGGACTCAAATGTGGGAAAGGATAATACAAAGGGTCAATGTAGTAGGAACAACCCTGCGATCAAAGAAGGAGATCATGAAGCTGTGGCATGACCTGAAGAGGGTTGTAAAAGAGAGGAGGAGCAAGAACTGGGAACGGGCCAACCGGACTGGCAGTGGCCCTCCCATTCCACAAAAAACATTTGAACCTTGGGAGGAGAAGGTGCTTGCCATACTGCATCCAAAGAGTCTCACAGGACTAACCGGGGGAGTGGAGGCTGGTAAGTACAAACAAATGACTACCACCACACTGATATGTACTGTTTTGCACAACCCCAACGTACACCACCTAGGATAAATACCATTCATCTGCAACACACACTCACAAAAACATGTCTCACTGATCCAACAATAACCCACACCCTTCCACCCCAAACGTAGCCACCAACATCACCATGGGGGTATGTGCACAGGCAGCCAGCACTATAACTCCCACAAGGCCCCCTGTCCCACATCATCATCAAGATGGATCCCTCCCCCACCCTACCCAGTAGCACTTGGCAGCCATTGCATCATTCAGCTTCACCTAACAGGTATGTAGCCATCTTCCCTGGGAGGGCTGTTTGGGGGTGGGAGACCTGT
The DNA here is from genome assembly GCF_964261635.1 of Lissotriton helveticus. Classification (NCBI taxonomy): domain Eukaryota; kingdom Metazoa; phylum Chordata; class Amphibia; order Caudata; family Salamandridae; genus Lissotriton; species Lissotriton helveticus. The sequence goes on along the minus strand of NC_136063.1, from coordinate 1,609,145,524 downwards.
ACCACTACTCCCACCATGCGCCCTGTCTCACAGCATCATTAAGATTGATCCCTCCCAAACCCCACCCAGTAGCACTTGGCAGCCATTGCATTGTTCAGCTTCACCTAACAGGTATGTAGCCATCTTCCCTGAGAGGGCTGTTTGTGGGTGGGAGGCCTATACCACTACTCCCACCATGCACCCTATCCCACAGCATCATCAAGATGGATCCCGACCCCACCCCACCCAGAAGCACTTGGCAGCCATTGAAGTACACCAAACGACATAACAGGTAGGCAGCCATCTCACGTGGGAGGGCTGTTTGGGGGTAGGGGGCCTGTACCACTACTTCCACCATGCACCCTGTTCCACAGCATCATCAAGATGGATCCCTCCTCCATCCTACCCATAAGCACTTGGCAGCCATTGCAGTACACCAAACGGCAGCGTGTACTGCAGCGGGTGCGCCGTTTGCGCGCCAAAGGCGCGCCTAAGGCAAACCCGTCTACGCCCGTCATCGCCAAGACATCGCCTCTCGCCTGTCCCCCTGGCCAAACTACCCGGGATATCTACTGCTATGATAGAGATCTCCTTGTCGCCCTTAACCCTGGGAGGAGCTGCGAGATGATATCGGGCCATCTCGGACAGACATGCCTTCAATGTAAGTCATGTCACTTTTCCACACCCAGACCTTGTCTACCTAGGCGCCTCTCAGTTGCGCACAAACAAACCCCTCTCACCATCCTACAACTCAATGTTAGGTCTATCTGCAAGCACCATCCAGAGGTTAATGCTCTCCTACTTGAAGAAAACCCTGACATTCTCTTTATTTGCGAAACCTGGCTACATGATGATATAACTAGTGTTTCTAACCTCACGCTACCAGAGAGCTACCATATGAAATCGATAAATAGAGACACCAGAGGTGGCGGCATTGCTGTCATCTACAAAAAGCAATTTCTCTGCTCCTTTACTAAAGAAAATATCTCGAGCTGTGAAAGTGCTCGCTTTAAGATCACTGCGGGCCCCCATTTCTCTCTATCTGGCCTTTATATCTATCGACCCCCCGGACCTACGTCTTTGTTCACTGAAGCTCTTCTTGAAGTGGCAAACTCCCTTGTGGTGAGCACGGCAAACTTCACCATACTAGGAGACCTTAATCTCCATTTCGACCGGAACCAAGACCCCATCATTAAAAACCTTCTGGCCGACCTGTCAGCCCTACAACTCTACCCCCTGATCCAGGACGCTTCCCACTCTGCTGGACATATACTAGACCCTGTCTTTACCAACATCCCAGAGACTATAACAAAGGCGCCCAAACCCATGGGATGGACAGACCATTACTTAATCAAATTCACCATATTGATTAAGGAAACATTCAACAGGGCTGAACCTACCCGCCGCCTAAAAAGATCATGGCACAAACTCTCAACCAGTGACCTGCACTCCACCCTAGGAGAATTCCATCAAGAGGCACTTATGAACATCAATACAACATATGTTGCCTTCCATGACTGGATCACTCAGGGACTAGATGCCCTCATCCCTCTCAAATGGACTAAGGGACGCAGTTCCCCCTCCAACCCATGGTATAACAACACCCTGAAAACCATGCGGAGGGAATGTAAGAAAGCCGAGAGAGCCTGGAGGCGAGAATACAATGACAGAGACAAAGCTTTCTATCTGTCCAAACAAAAGCTATACCGCAAAGCTATTTGTTCCGCACGCGCCGCCTTCTATGCTGAAGAAATCAATTCCAGCCCTAACCCCGCCAAAGTTGTTTTCAAACTAGTAGAAGAACTGCAGAGTAGCAGATCTCCTCCCTCCAGCATTACTTCTCCGCAGCAATGTGAGGACCTTGCCTCATTCTTCATTGAAAAAGTACAAAAAATCTATAAATCTTTTCCACACCACTCTGCTACATCACCCAGCTCCCCTATACCCATCAGTAATGGCATCAGGATGACGCATATACCTGAAATTTCTCATGAGGACCTCACCAAACTATGTAGAAAGGTCAAATCTGGTTCCCCAGCAGACCCAATGAGACCGGCCCACTTCGTCGAATCCCTAGACTTTTTTCTACCCTCCCTGGCATTTATATTGAATCTCTCCTTCTCCTCGGCCAGTGTCCCGACTGCCTGGAAACAAGCATGGGCCTCGCCCATTATTAAAAAAACGACCCTCGATCCCTCCAAACTGGAGAATTACAGACCCATTTCATTGCTCCCATGGCTGTCCAAACTCGCAGAGGCCCATGTAAACATCATCTTGTCCACACACATGGATCAAAATAACACCTTAGATCCATCTCAAAACGGGTTTAGGCCGGGCCACAGCACTGAGTCTGCCCTCCTAGCCACGTCGGAACATCTCCGGACGATACTTGATGCTGGTCAAAGTGCTGCGCTGATCCTATTGGACCTCAGCGCTGCCTTTGACACGGTATCCCATAACATTCTGCTAAATCGTCTGGTTACAGTGGGTATCTCGGACCTTGCCTTGGAATGGTTCCGCTCCTTCCTGAAGGACAGAACTTTCCGGGTATCAGCTCCTCCATTCCTCTCCCAGTCCCACTCCATTGGACAGGGAGTCCCTCAGGGCTCGGCACTCAGCCCATCCCTTTTCAACCTATATGTACAACCACTTGCCGCAGTAGCCAGAGAATGGGACCTCACGCTGGTTGCATACGCCGATGACACGCAGCTGGCCATCACTCTCACCGAGGGTCCCTCTACTTCTGCCGCAAGGTTCAGGGATGGTCTGGCTGCTGTGGCCCAGTGGATGACAGACAACTGCCTGCAGCTCAATGCAGGCAAGACGGAGGTGCTGCTCCTCGGAAAGAATACTAGCCACTGGACCCAGCACTGGTGGCCGTCGTCGCTGGGCACCATCCCACCCCCCAAAACCTTGGTCGAAAACCTAGGCGTCTGGATGGACTCCTCACTTAACTTCCAGACCCACACAAAAAAAGTAGTGGCCACCTGTGTGGGCCTGTTGAGGAGCCCCAATCCCATACTCGGCTTCTTCGACTCCAAGGTTCGCCAAATGATTGTTCAAGCCACAATTCTCTCCCGCTTGGACTACGCCAATGTCTTACTTCTGGGCGCCAAGAAAGCGGAGAATAGCACGACTGCAACGCGTGCAGAACACCGCGGCAAGAACCTTGGTCGGTCTTCCCCGCAGGTGTTCAGCCAAAGCTACAATCCGTAAGTTGCACTGGCTACCAATGGAGTCTCGAATCCAGTTTAAAGCTCTCATCATGATCTTTAAAATCCTTAAAACTGGACGCCCAGAACTTCTCCGGCCACTCCTCACACCGCCACTTCCCTGAGAGGGCTGTTTGTGGGTGGGAGGGCCTGTACCACTACTCCCACCATGCACCCTGTCCCACAGCATCATCAAGATGATTCCCACCCCCAGCCCACCCAGAAGCACTTGGCAGCCATTGCAGTACACCAAAAGACATAACAGGTAGGCAGCCATCTCATGTGGGAGGGCTGTTTGGGGGTGGGAGGCCTATACCACTACTCCCACCATGCACCCTGTTCCACAGCATCATCAAGATGGATCCCTCCTTCACCCCGCCCATAAGCACTTGGCAGCCATTGCAGTACACCAAACGATATAACAGGTAGGTAACCATCTCACCTGGGAGGGCTGTTTGGGGGTGGGAGGCCTGTACCACTACTACCACCATGCAACCTGTCCCACAGCATCATCAAGATCGATCCCTCCCCCACCCTACCCAGAAGCACTTGGCAGCCATTGCATTGTTCAGCTTCACCTAACAAGTAGGTAGCCATCTTCCCTGGGAGGCCTGTTTGGGGGTGGGAGGCCTGTACCACTTCTTCCACCATGCACCCTGTCCCACAGCATCATCAAGATGGATCCCTCCCCACCCCACCCAGAAGCACTTGGCAGCAATTGCAGTACACCAAACGACATAACAGGTAGGTAGCCATCCCACCTGGGAGGGCTGTTTGGGGGTGGGAGGCCTGTACCACCACTCCTATCATGCAACCTGTCCCACAGCATCATCAAGATGGATCCCTCCCCCACCTCACCCAGAAGCACTTGGCAGGCATTGCATTGTTCAGCTTCACCTAACAGGTAGGTAGCCATCTTCCCTGGGAGGGCTGTTTGGGGGTGGGAGGCCTGCACCACTGCTCCCACCATGCACCCTGTCCCACAGCATCATCAAGATGGATCCCTACACCACCCCACCCAGAAGCACTTGGCAGCCATTGCAATACACCAAACAACATAACAGGTAGATAGCCATCTCACCTGGGAGGGCTGTTTAGGGGTTGGAGGCCTGCACCACTACTCCCACCATGCAACCTGTCCCACAGCATCATCAAGATGGATCCCTCCACCACCCCACCCAGAAGCACTTGGCAGCCATTGCATTGTTCTGCTTCACCTAACAGGTAGGTAGCCATCTTCCCTGGGAGGGTTGTTTGGGTTTGGGAGGCCTGTACCACTACTCCCACCATGCACCCTGCCCCACATCATCATCAGGATGAATCCCCCCACCCCACCCAGAAGCACTTGGCAGCCATTGCATTGTTCAGCTTCACCTAACAGGTAGGTAGCCATCTCACCTGGGAGGGATGTTTGTGGGTAGCAGGCCTGCAATTATACTCCTACCATGCTCCCTTTTCCCCAGTACAGCAAGCTGGAGCACACCATACCACAAGATGCATGTGTCATCTAATGGACCCCCTCAACAAAATCACTAGGTAGCTAGACATATTCTCAGGTGCCATGACACCATTGAGCAGATTGTATTCCTCCCCCACGCACACACATATGTACCACGTCACAAAGCCAAATGTGAGGACGTCACAGGTAAGTAGCCAGTACGTGCACCCACACATTTGTCACTAAAGAAATGGCACCATATGTCAACACCAGCCCTCTCTTAGCACAGATATGCTCACTGAACCCGCTTGCCACCACAGTGTGCAAACAGGGAAGCAAAGGGAACTGTCACAGCTATCAACGAGTCACACACCAATGCAGATGCACAAGGAAGACTGGGCACAATCATGCACACTGATGAGTGTATTGCCATGGGGCCCAAACGAGAATGACCATTTCAAAATAGAGAAAGCATGTGTGGGGTTACAAATCAAGATATGTAAATGACAGGACAAAGGCATGCAGGACAATACAATGCCCACTCCATGGCCAGTTGTGACGTCTGCCAGGGTAGACAAATCAACAAGGAGACAACAATGAAAAAAGGGTGTGCTGGTCCCTACATGGCAACAGGTCACTGTGAACATGATTCTAGCACGAGTGGCATGGCATGCACTTATACCTCACACCATGTACAAGTAATGGATGTACCACTGCATCATGTTAGGAGGCACAGTAGTGCACATGGTAAACAATGTGATGATCAATCAATTGTGTAGTGTACAGACAGTAGATGACACACAGCTAACACAGCTAACCCCGGCAAACTATCGCCCCATATCTCTTCTACCGTTCTTGGGAAAGGTCGCTGAGTCCCATGTCACTCAGGTGCTTAGCTCTTTTATAGAAGATAGCAACTACCTTGCACCCTGCCAGGTGGGCTTTTGCCCCCAGCATTCCACTGAGAAGGTGGTTATCTCGGTCATGGATCAACTCAGGGAGGGGCTCGACACTAACATCCCCCAGGCCCTTGTCCTCCTCGACTTGTCCACCTCTTTTGACACGGTGGACCACTCCATTCTTTTGTCCCGTGTCAAGGCGGCGGGCATGGGGGGACCGATACTGGCCTGGATCGACTCCTTCCTGTCTGACCGTATGCAATCAGTCCACCTTGCCGAGTTCTCTGCCCCGCCCCGCAGGGTGCAATGTGGTGTCCCTCAGGGATCTTCCCTTTCCCCTCTATTGTTTAATCTTTAAATTTTCCCCCTTATTTTTGCACTCCAACAAATGAAGGTCACAGTGTACAACTACGCTGATGACCTTCAACTCATTTTTAATTTTTCTCCCCTCACTTCAGGTGTTACCCGCTTCCAGTCAGTTATGCTGTTTATCCAGGATTGGATGAACGCGAACCACCTTAAACTCAACCCGGAAAAAACAGAGTTGGTTCTGACTGGTGGCAGTGGTAACCCCTGGTCCCCCTCGTTTTGGCCCCCTTCCCTAGGTCCGCTCCCTATTCCTTCACACCCAGTCAAAACCCTTGGCATCACACTTAATCATCATCTGACACTGCACTCCCATATTAGTTCTGTTGTATCTTCCTGTTTTTTCACTTTGCGTATTATTAGGAAAATATCCCGTTTTTTCCCCCCCCTGCACTTAAACTTATCCTTATGGCCATGGTTCTATCTAAGATTGACTATGGAAACATCATCTACAACGGTGCCCCTGCCTACGCACTTCAACGTCTTCAACTGGTGCAGAACCAGGCAGCTTGCCTGGTATATGGTCTATCAAAATCTCACCATTCCTCCCCCTTGCTTATGGCTTTGCACTGGCTCCCCATTAGACAGCGCGCCCTCTTTAAACTAGGATGCCTTACATTTCAGGCCCGGGCGGGCACGGCCCCCGCCTTTATAAACTCTGCCATCACTAACTACTGTCCTGTCAGAGATTTGCGTTCGACCACCAAATCTCTTTTGGTTGTCCCCCGTTTAAAGAAGCAAAGATCAGGAGGTCAGAAATTTTCGGTCCTTGCTCCCACTTTCTGGAATGCTCTCCCGCCCCCCTCTTAGACTTTCCTCCTCCTATATGGAGTTTCGTAAAGCCCTCAAAACCTTTTTGTTTCAACAAGCCTTTAGTCCTTAGCCCACTGTGCTCCTCCGGAAACTGTAAAAATACCCCCTAGCGTCAAGAAACTGCATAGTGTATGTGCGCTCTATACATTTTTAAAAATTCAAATTCAAAATTAACACAATGCTTGCACAGTGCACTACAATGACCATTTACCATCTAATCTACAGGTGACCAAGAACTTACTGCAGAGGACAACAACAACAACCTGCAGAGCCAGTCTCCCCTCGGTACATGGACTCTCGGATGTAGACTCCCAGGCTTTTCAGGACGATGAGCTCGAGGCCGGCCCATCTGGTGTGCCAGGGAGCAACAGGTCCCAGGACCACACCCTCACCACCACCACATCTGCTGCAACACCAGCTGCACAGCAGACCCCTGCTGTTACGGCCTGTGTATCCAACACCACCACTAGTGCCACCTGCAACACCCTCCCTGTCGCAGAGGATGACCACCCCAGACCACCAACTGAGGACGGCAGGGAGAGTGGGCGGGGACCCACAGTGGCAAGGCGACAGGTCCGTGGCAGCAGGGTAGGTGGGAGGGCCAGGGTCATCCCAAGACACCAGGAGGCTGGGACGGACTCCCTGGACCACATCACCAGAGTCCTTGGGGCATACCAACAGGCCCAGGGACAAAGTGGCCGGTCTAACGAACTTTTACGCGAGCTCATCCTGCTGATGAGGTCCATCGACACCGGCATTGGACAACTGGTGGACCTCATGGGCCTGCAAGTGGCGTTACTGAGGGACAGGCCGGCGCCACAAACAAAACCTCCACCTCCCTCTGTTGGACTGCAGGATTACAGTTCACCATCCTCCCCTGAGTCAACAGAGAGAGGTGAGTTCCCAGACGACACTGGCTCTGCAGCATGGCCCCCCTGCAAACGACCAAAGGACCGTCCTAAGAAGAGCCTGGGAGTCTCTGGGGGCAAGGCACCTGCCAAACGCCAGTCATGGAGCCAGCCCTGATGGCAACTCTTTTCCCCACTGCATTGACTGTTTGGACTGTCCTTCCCCACACTGCCTTGGGAATGGCATCTGTCTGTTGGGCTGGGTCACCACATGAATGTGGGATCTATTCTTTCATCTCGTTTATCATGACTGTCAACTCACTGCTCCACCACCACCTCCATGTAAAATTGAACACCCCCTCACATGTTAACTTTGTAAATAAAATACCTTACAAACTTTTATTGTGTCAGCTTTGTCTTTAGTGCAGGATGTACAGTCTTCAACATGTCCATAATGTATCACAAGTATGTACTGTATGTAGGCAAGGATAAGTTCAAGGCGCCTAGGGACACACAACAGAACAACATTCACTGGTGTGAGTGTGGCATCACGGACATAACACAACACAGACCATCTACATAAGCCAACATGCAGACAACACAATGGGCAACAAGTGTCAACATACACGTCCCATAAACCTTCTCAGATGACATGTCACAGTAACATATCCACCTACAGCTGAATCAACAACTGGCAGTTTTACCTATTTAAACATAGCCCTTCACGACAACAGCAAGATCAGCAGACAATGGTTATGTTGTACTTTGTCACACATCTTCAAGTAAAGTAGCGGGTGCTGACCTGTTGGCGCATGTCACCACATTCCTCCTCTCCACTCTCATCATCACTGGACTCAGGTTGTTGTGCAGGCGAGGGCCTTAGGTCCTCATCATCATCCAGGATCAGGGAAATCTCCTTGCGAATGGCCAGGTTGTGGAGCATACAGCATGCCACTACGATCTGACACACCTTTCTGGGCGAGTATGCCAGTGCACCTCTGGTTTTGTCCAGGCAGCGGAAATGAAACTTGAGCAGACCAAAAGTACGCTCCACCACACGACAACATGGGCCTCATTGTATATGATATCAGCCGGGATCCTGGGATTCTGCAGTGGACTCAGCAGCCATGGACGGTTGGGATATGCAGAGTCACCTAGGTATGACAAATAGACATTGCAATGTTGCACAGGCAGAGGGCAGTAGGTCACACAACCAGCACACCATACAACTAGCCATACTCACCCAAAACCTATGCACGCTCTGGAAGCAGATTAGCCATCAGTCGGGGCACAATGCTGTTCCGCAGGATGTACGAGTCATGGGCTGAGCCGGGGAATCTTGCACACACATGCGAGATGATCATTTCTGCCAGGCACACCACTTGCACATTAATGGAGTGGTAATGTTTGCGATTGCGAAATATGTGCTCACTTGCCTGTGGTGGCACAAGAGCGACATGTGTGCAATCAATGGTTCCAGAAAAATGGGGGATTTGCCAAAGGGGATAGAAGTCCCCCTTCACAGCTGGCAATTCAACACCCATGTGCAAATGGATATATCTGTCCTTGTATATCATCATGGAGGACAGAACATCACACTGTACAATTCTGAACATTGGTTGAGATATCCCACCAGCCCTGGCCACTGTCTCCTGGAACGATCCAGTGGTAAAAAAATGGAGTGCTGCCATCACTTTATAATTTGGCGTGAAAGCTGTTGGATATGTCCGGCAAGGCTGCAGGTGGGGCTCCAACATATCACAAAGGGTTTTCAGGGTGGCTCTATCAAGACAAAATGATCGCCACATCCTCCATGTCCTCCAGCACTGTCAAGTGACGAAGCAGATTTGGCCGTCTCCCTGTTGGGATGAAAGTGGACACATGTCAATGAAATACATCATGAGATGGCCACAGCATATCACGTTCTGGATGACACAGCAAATCCAAAGACTGACTTGATTACTGAGTGACACACCAGGTTACATGGGTGCACGTTTGAGCTACACAAAGTGCACACCTCTCTATACACAAGTCCCTCAAACAACACATAGGTCAATGTGAATGCACATAGTGATATGGCCACATTTCACATGTGCCCGCCTGGGAGCATGGCATCCAGCCAATGTGTAACAAAACAACACCACTGTCTCATCCATAGCTGCTGTACCTGTCACACCTCAAACCCCATCTATCAATCTTGGCACACATACACAACACAATGACCTTAGTTGGCGGTAAACTGACAATTGAGTGTATGAGCAGACAGAAGAGCACATGTAAGTAACTACATCATACAGTGAGACAAGCATTGCCAAGGTAATCACTGCACCTCAACACATTGATATGTGTACACATTGTAGAGTCCACTACTACACTGTCCTGCCTCATCGACCATCTGATTTATTCATGACATGTGAGGGACTACAGACCAATCTACATCACACATACACAACCATGGTATGTGTAGGCACCACAGGAGTCAATGGAACATTGGCATTGTGAGCACGATGTTGTGCCCTTCACCATGTGGCCACTGTGCACTGTTGAAGTGTGCACGATGTCCCTTGCCAATGTATGTCACACAAATCGCTGTAGCTACCACCTGTCCCTGGCGGTGTGTTACAAGCACCCCCATTCACACAGGCGCGGTACTCATTAGCATTGAGACATGCCCAAATGTCGGTGGGCATGCTCCGCCTCCCAAATCACGGTGCCTCATGTGGTTGTATGGCACCCAAATCGCGGTAGCTACCGCCTGTCCCTGGCGGTGTGTCACAAGCACCCCCCATTCACACAGGTGCGGAACTCATTGGCATGGAGACATGCCCAAATGGCGGTGGGCAAGCTCCGCCACCGAAATTGCGGTGCCTCATGTAATTGTATGGCACCCAAATCACGGTAGCTACCGCCTGTCCCCGGCGGTGTGTCACAAGCATCGCCCCATTCACACAGGCGCGGTCCTCATTGGCATGGAGACATGCCCAAATGTCGGTGGGCATGCTCCGCCACCCAAATCGCGGTGCCTCATGTGATTGTATGGCACCCAAATCGCGGTAGCTACCGTCACCGCCATGGAGCATAACCTGGAGCAAATGGGAACGGTGATTGTGGTGGCATGATACAATTTCGAAAATCGCGGTAGGCGTGCTCCGCCACTGCAGAGGCGGTCATTGTATGCTTTTGAAAGATGCACCATCACGGTAGCGTACACCAGGCCCCTGTGGTGTATCACAGCCATGGAGCATGCGCTGAAGCCAATGGAAACGATGATTGAGGTGGCATAATGCAATTTCGAAAATCACGATAGGCGTGCTCCGCCACTGCGGAGGCAGTCATTGGATGCTGTTGAAAGATGCACCATTGCGGTAGCGCACACCAGGCCCCTGTGGTGTATCACTGCCATGGAGCATGCCCTGGAGCCAATGGGAACAATGATTGCGGTGGCATGATGCTATTTCGAAAATCGCGGTAGGCGTGCTCCGCCACCGCGGAGGCGGTCATTGGATGATTTTGAATGAGGCAGACCTGGACCACCAATTGCTGCAGCTTAGCACCTTTGAAACCACCCAGGGGCCTATGTATGTGTGGGAGGGAGCCTCACATTTTCACTGCTCACGGAGCTTGCTTCCAGAGACCTCTGACCTGCTGCTGCTGCCTCCAGGGACTGCTACCTGAGACCCATCATCTGCTGCTGCCTCCAGGGACTGCTGCCTGAGACCCCTGACGTGCTGCTGCCTCCAGCGACTGCTGCCTGAGAGCCCTCATCTGCTGCTGCCTCCAGGGACTGCTGCCTGAGACCCCTGACCTGCTGCTGCCTCCAGAGCCTGCTGCCTGAGATCCCTGACCTGCTGCTGCCTCCAGGGACTGCTGCCTGAGAGCCCTCATCTGCTCCTGCCTCCAGGGACTGCTGCCTGAGACCCCTCATCTGCTGCTGCCTCCAGGGACTGCAGCCTGAGACCCCTGACCTGCTGCTCCCTCCAGGGACTGCTGCCTGAGAGCCCTCATCTGCTCCTGCCTCCAGGGACTGGTGTCTGAGAGCCCTCATCTGCTGCTGCCTCCAGAGCCTGCTGCCTGAAACCCCTCACCTGTTGCTGCCTCCAGGGACTGCTGCCTGAGAGCCCTTATCTGCTACTGCCTCTAGAGCCTGCTGCCTGAGACCCCTGACCTGCTGCTGCCTCCAGGGACTGCTGCCTGAGTCCCCTCATCTGCTGCTGCCTCCAGAGCCTGCTGCCTGAGACCCCTGACCTGCTGCTGCCTCCAGGGACTGCTGCCTGAGACCCCTCACCACCCAATTCCACCACAGGTGTTCCATCTCCACAGGGATGGCAAGGACAGAGAAGATCTGTGCCAGTCCATTCACAAGCGAGGAGCTGGAGGTCCTGGTGGACGAGGTGCTCGCACAGTAGCCAAGGCTGTATGGTGCCCCAAATGTTGTGGTAAGTCATCAAAAGCAGAGGTGTAGGGCAGGGGGGGCACACATGTAGTAGGACTGATGCAGAACATGCTTGAGGGTGTGGGGTTGTGTCATGCACTGACAGACCTGCTGTCTCCAGGGGGAAGGAGTGTGTGTACCAATGTCACAGGTCTCACTGCCTGGAGTTGTAGGTATGAGTGAAGTGTGTTGCATTGTCAGCCATACAGTGACACGGTATGTTAGTCATGCAGGTGCCAGGACAGTGATTGCATGAATGAATGGCTGTGTGTGCCCCTGTTGTCCATCCCAGTGTGAGCCCAGATACTCAGCACAGTGCCCGCCCACCAAGACGAGGTCACATCACTTCACTTACTGCATCCTCATTATTGTTTTTGATGGTAAAATCCAGCTATGCACCATCTCAGCCCTGTAGATTGCACACAACCAGACTTGCGTGGATCAATATTTTGTTTGTGAGTCTATGTCCCTCAATGCCACATACATGACATACTGAGATATTCACAGGGCATGAACATTGAGTGCTGCACAGTCTTGCACACAGTGAGTCCACCCCCAGACACAGGTTGATATGTGTTGTATGTGATGCCCAGACATGCAAAGGACTGGAGATGTGTGTAAGACACATAGGAGGTTCAGTGCATGTGTGTGAGATGTGCAGGGACTGTGTACCCACTCACAACAGCATGCAATCACATCAGCTTAGCCCATGCAGAGTGCCCGAGTGAGATGTACCCCAGTGTGGGATGGACAGATAGTAGATTTTGTAATGAGTTTGTGTCTTGCTACTGTACTGATAGATGTTGGTACATGACACTGTGTCACTGATCATTTCCCTCTCTTGTCTCCCATGCCTGCAGCTCAAGGTACACCAGCGTACGGCAGTGTGGAGGGCCATTGCAGCAAAGGTGCGAGCTCTGGGGGTATCTAACTGACTGTGCACCCACTGACACAAGAGGTGGGACGGCATCAGACGGCTGGCAAAGAACGTGGCAGAGATGACCTTAGGGCTGCTTCCTCACACTGGGCACGGCGCAGCATGACACCACTGATGGGTCGCATCTTGGCGGTGACTCATCCTGAGCTGGATGCACTTCTGAATGAGCATCCGCAGCAAGGCAGGGGTGAGTATTTGGTGAGGGTGACTTTGGCTGGGAGCAGCTGCATGTGGACAGGGCCTGTGCCAGCGCTGGCCTATGAGTATTGGTGGAGTGGTGCAGTGTCGTGTAAGTGTCTGCTGTGCTGGGTGCCAGCGTAAAGCATTTCCCCAAACTGTTCTTACAAAAGTAAGCCTCCATGCTGTGCACTCCCATTGCAGTCTGAGTTGTGCTTCTCAACTTTCTTCAGCATTGGGGTAGTTGGGGGAATCAAATTTGGAGTCAACATCAGTGTTCCCAACCTGAGTGTAAGCTCATCAATGCGTCCATTGCATGCACCATGAATGTTGAGGCCTAGACATCTAACAACAATGTGCACTGGTCTTTGGGCCCCCAACGGCAACATGGTGGTTGGCATGGGCTCTTTGCCGTTGTTGACTGTCATGTAGTAATCGGTGTCTGGCTTGTCCCCTCCTGTTCCATTCAGGTCTGTCAGTGGCAACAAGTGGTGCGCCCCCACCATGTCCATAGGTGTTGGCAGAGCAAGTTGTGTGTCTGTTATACTTCAGCCATTGGCAGGGTGTTGTGCTGTGTGGCCTTAACATGGCTCTGTAATGACAGATAATCAGGGTTACATGCACTGTTGGGGTCTAAGTAGTGAGTTGCCGCAATGTGATTGCATAGTGTGGTGTGCAACAGGTAGATTTGATCCTTTTTTTGTTCTGCATTGCTTTGTCCTGTTGTTGCAACTAACCTGACCCTGCATGTCTCTCTCGTGCAGATTCACCAGTGGTCACAGAGGGACATGAGTCGGACACCAGTGGGGTGAGACTAGCACTACAGCTGCACAGAAGCCCAGTGACACAGATGTCACCAGCGCCTCAGAGGGTGACCGGAGTATGCAGGAGGAATCCATGCCTGAGACACAAAGTACCACATCATCTGATGCCAGCGGGGATGCATCCATGTTGGCGGGCACAGGGAATGGAGACTCTGCATCATCTTCTACCACACAGCAGCCAGTGCCCACCCTCCCATCCCCTTCCTCTGGTGCTGCCCGTGTCCGTAAGAGGGGACGAGTTTTATTCACACCTGTCACCGCTGCCCCTGCACCTGTCCCCCCTGCTGCCCTCACTGCTGAGTCTGTTGAGCTTCTGCGCCAGCTTTGTGTGGGCCAGACAGCTCTACTCAATGCCTTCAGTGACCATGACAAACAATTAGCCCAGATGGTTGCCTACATGGAGGACATACACTCTGACTTGGGTGGGCTGCACCGTACTGTCCAGGCTTTGTCGTACACAGTGACGTCTGGCCTTCAACAGGCACATACTCCCATTCCTGCTCCAAGGCTTTTGTCCACACCCCAGTTAGTGGACACGTCTGATGATAGTGACCACGGTTCACATGCTTCACAGTCACGATACAGCACACAAAGCACCCAGCAGAAACAACCCAAGCGGGCCAGCCCGCAGACACCATCCCCACAGAAGAGCAAAGCCAGCCCAGAATGCAAAGTCAAAAGCCCATTAGGGAAAAGCAAGGACAAAAAAGCTAAGACGCAGACCTCAGACTCACATGCCTCAGAGGCATCCCCAGCTAAGGACTCTCCTGTCCCTAAAGCTTCGCGCAAAGCAGGCATGCAGTTTCTGTTCCCACTGAGGAGGTGGGGCATGGCAAGGGTACACCTCGGAAGGGCTCAGAGGCACTCTTCCCCACAACCTCTACTCCCATTCCAAGACCAGTGAAGTAGGGGAAGGAGGGCCCTGTAGGGGGTACACCTGGCAAACAGGGGAAGGAGGCCACTGCCTCCATCTAAATGAGTTTCATGTTACTCTGATTATTTTTAATATATATGAATGTGTACAATAAATATAAATCGTTGCACAAAATTAGATACTATAGAAAGTTATGATTTATCATAATCTTATATATATGAAATAATACTAATCAATAAAATGAATATATTTTTTCTATCACTTATGTGTGACAGGTTTCATGTGTGTGGGATATATTTACTTAGATAACTAACTTATCAACCTAGAACCTTTTACGTATTTGTTGTCAAATGTCTGACTGACTGAGCTATAGACCTTTATTCAAACCAGTTATTCTCCCTATGTGTAGCAAGTGAATTAGATATATAGGGGTCTCCGTTTTTTTTTTAAAAAAGGGGTAAACCTGGCAAACAGGAGAAGGAGGGCCAGAGACGGAGCCAGACAAAGCGTTCTGCAGGATCCAGCACATCACCAGATGGAGTGCCAGTTTCTGCACCTGATGCAGCTCTGTTGGTGTGTGTGCCTGTTGTGTCCACACCAGTTCCCAGTAACCCAGTACAGAGAAGGCATTTCGAATCCCCAAGAAGTGGAAAGGCACCCCTGAAACTACTCCCTCCCACACTGTGTCTCAGGTCTGCATGACTCCACCTCTACGTGCCACCACACCACCTGGTCCAAGCAGCCCTCTGGCTTGCTAAGCCACTGATAGCCCTACCTCGCCAGGCCCACTCTCTCCCCAGTCAGGTGCTCCTGCTGTCCCAGACACACAGCCAGCTCCCAGTCCACCTGACAGCCAAGTGTGAGAGCTAGTCCCCCTCACACACCTGTGTCTCTCACAGGTGGGCTTCTTCTGCCTATTGTTAACCCCTGACTGTGTTGTTGCCCATGGAATGGTACAGTCGCACACACTCCCTGTGCAGATTCTCATGGACTCGCTCTGTACTTTGCCATGCCCACTGGCCTTCCTGTTCTGCCCTTGCCTGTGCAGATTCTCATGGACTTGCTCTGTACTTTGCCATGCCCACTGGCCTTCCTGTTCTGACCATGCCTGTGCAGATTCTCATGGACTCGCTCTGCACTTTGCCATGCCCACTGGCCTTCCTGTTCTGCCCTTGCCTGTGCAGATTCTCATGGACTCGCTCTCCACTTTGCCATGTCCACTGGGGTTCCTGTTCTGCCCTTGCCTGTGCAGATTCTCATGGGCTCGCTCTGCACTTTGCCATGTCCACTGGCCTTCCTGTTCTGCCCTCGCCTGTGCAGATTCTCATGGACTCGCTCTGCACTTTGCCATGCCCACTGGCCTTCCTGTTCTGCCCTCGCCTGTGCAGATTCTCATGGACTCGCTCTGCACTTTGCCATGTCCACTGGCCTTCCTGTTCTGCCCTTGCCTGTGCGGATTCTCAGGGACTCGCTCTGCATTTTGCCATGCTCACTAGCCTTCCTGTTCTGCCCTTTCCTGTGCAGCCTCTCATGTACTGGCTGTGCACTTTGCCATGGACACTGGCCCTGTGCTCTGCCGTGTTGGGCTCTTCCCTGTGCAGCCACTCATGTACTTGCTGTGCACTTTGCCATGCCCACAGGCCTTCCTGTATTGACCTTGCCTGTGCAATTTCTCATGCATATGCTCAGCATTTTGTGCCTTGCTCTTCTCTATTGTTGATCTACTGTCACTTCTGTGCAATATGTGAATAAATACAATTACTCCTGTTGTCTGTTTTGTCAGTGTCCTTACTGAATAAAGCTATTTTGGTGTGTGCATATGGTTGACTGTGCCCCATGCTCTATGTGGCACTTCTACATTGCCAAGGTCTTTGGCCGCCTAATCTTTTTTTACAGGGGTGACAGGGACTTCAGTTGTTTCAGACACTGATACTTGTGGTATCTGTGGTGTCAATTTTACCTGTAATGCAGTTCCCATTTTCATGGTTTTCTATTGTTGACTACATTGTTCACATGTCAGGTTGGGGTACACTGCCAGCACAGGGTGTGATTCTGTGCACAATTTTGCATGCAGGTTGGGCAATGTCATCATGTATGTGTGTTATTCATTCATGGGTGCCCAGCTGTGTATGTGTATGGTCATCTTGTGATGGCCCTTAATCCTGGTCCTGTGGCCTACATGAGATCTGTGCTGTTGGGTAGTCAAGAGTTGTGCAGTGTGAAGGGTGTGACTTTGTAGGGGGTGTTGATGTTTGTGCCCCTGGATTGTGAAACACACACATGTGTCACCCAGCAGTTGTGTGCCTGTTGTTTTGATTGTTCTGCCCTGTGGATGTGGTTGTATGCACATGTGTGAGTTGTCTGTTGTGCACTGTGCAGTGTGTTTGTGTGTCCACGCTGTTCTCTCTGACTCCTACTTGTTGTTTTAGTTACTTTTGAGTGTGCAGAGTGTGTGACTAGCACATCCTTGTGGTGTTTGTTTGATCATCCATGTGTCTTGAGTCTGTTTGTGTAGACTGTGCAGACCTGCTGCTCCAAACTGCCATTGGGGTTGTGTTTCGCATGCATTACAGGCCCATGGTGCCTTTTATCCTCCAATGTGGCATGTTGTGTGTGATGTAATGTCATCCCCTACGTGTGCTTCTTATGCCTACCCATTATGAGTCTGCACTCCCTCTATTTGTGTATGGTACACTCCTTACATGTCCACTACTGTTGTGCAAGACACTTCACTTTTATTTCAGCTGTCCCCTTGGTTTACATGTGTGTGTGCCTCCCCATCACTTAATTTTTGACACTGTGCTTTGTGGTGCAGTTCTTTGGCCAGGTGAAATCTGCCACTCAGGACATTTCCCCAATGGGTTACATGTGATGTTCTTGGGCTGTTTATCCGTCATGGTTGCTCATGTGCACTTCAGTTGTGTGTGCTGCCCAGTGCTCTGGTCAAGATGGATCTGCCTTTGTATCCCAGATTTGTGCATCTGTTGTTGGATGTATTTGTGTTGGCTGTGGTATTGCATCGCTTCCTGGGTGTGCAGTTGTATTTATGCCGTGCTGATATGTGTTGTATGGGTTGATGTTGTGTCACTCATGTCTGCGTGTGACTGTTATGCTTGGTGTGCACACACTGCTTGTTGTGCATGCAGTGCTGTGTGTATGTGTCCTTGTCATTGCCTTATGTGCATCCCCTCATGTCCTGCAGTGTTTGTTCAGTTTTTGCCTGTGCATCTGTAGTTGGTTTGATGTGGCTGTGTTGATCTGTGATGGTGCACTTCTTGTGTGATTTGTGGTATATTGGGTGTGTTTTGTTCCTGAGTGATGAGGTTGTGCACTCCTGTTGTGTCTGTGCTCCCATTTCCTTTCCACAGTTTGGCTGACAGGGTATGTTTGTTTCTGTTGGGGTTCTGTGTGTGTTTCAGTTGTGTTTCAGTTGTGTTTTGTGTTTGTATGTTGTTTTGATGCAGACATCTGTTCTGGCATCCCTGTGTGTGTGTAAAGTCTGTGGCTGCACCCAGGGTGTGTGTTTGTTTGTGTGTGTATGGACTGGCAAGTATTGGCAGCCTTCAGTGTGTTTGGCACTGGTGTTCTGTGCTGCTGGTGTGAGGGGGGTATGTGTGTACATTCCTCCTGGTGTTTGGCAGTCATTGACTATGTCAATGGGCCCTGTGTGTGGTACTGCTGTTGTACTCCTGTGAGGTGGTTGTATGCACGTGTGGCTGTTCCCTGTTTGACTTGCTTTATTCCTTGTGCCTTTCCCTGGTTTGCCTTGCTGTCTCCCTGTGTTGTTGCACTGTGGTGCCTGTGGTTTGACTCCACTGACTGTACCAGCCATGTGTTGTTTGATGGTCTGAGGGGGGTGTTCTCTGTTCCATGTCTTTCATGTGATGTGCACATGCTTGTTGTGTGTCTCCATGGCCTTCCATATGTGTACATCCCACTTTGGTTTTCCTATTTATTGGGCTCCATTGCTGTTGAGATTTGGTGTATGTTTGTGTGTGTCAGTCTGTGGTATGTATGTGTGACTATGCAGGCTGTGTGTCCATTTGTTCCTTGTATGTGTTCATTTGGTGCTTGTACTCATGTTTGTTTCCATGTGTGTGGTGGTGTTGTGGTGTGTGTGTTTCCCTGGCCCTGTGCTACTGTGCTGTGTGTTGTATGTTCCTGTGCAGCCACTCCTGCTGTGAATGTCTCCCTGGTTGTTTTTTGTGTGGTTTGATCAGGCTTATTGTTGTGCATGGGCTGCACAGGATGGGCACATGGCATGTTCCTACATGGGGTGTGCTCATGTGTGGTGGGGGAGGTGTGGCCCTGGGGTCCTTGTGCCCTGCCCATGACTTGGACTGGCCCTGCCTCCTTTCTTGTGCGCATGTATTCCCTTGTGTTCTCCCCTTTGGTGACGTCACCGGGACATTGCTGCATGATCGCGGAAGATGTGTGTCCTTGATGCAGAGGGGTGACTTGGTGGCAGGTGGGTTGTGTGTGGGTGCCCTTGTGGATGTGTTCCTGTCCCCAGCAGGGTGTCTGAAGTGGATTTGGACCCTGTGTCAGCCTGTGTGTTGTGTGTTGTATTTGTATAGTTGAATACCTGCAGCAGTTCATGAATTGCTAGTGATTGAGCAGGTACAACACCAGAAAAACATGTAAGGCATGGACCATGGTGGTCGTGACTGGGTGGTGTGGACCGGGAGTCTGGTTTCGTGCTCCGCTGTCCAGCTTCCGTTGTCTCTGGTTGGGCGGTGTCTCCGCTGTGGTGCGTCTGCTTGTTTGGAGCATCCTAATTTGTGGAGCGGGGCAGATGACATTCCGCCCGGCGGAGAGTCTCCATTGGCTCCCACCGCCGTAGTGGGTGCACTTTGATTGCGGTGCGTGTCGCTCCGCGGCAGACGGGAATTGGCCTATGTTTGGCCATACTAATATGGCGGACGTGAGTTCCACTGCTCGCGGGCAGAAAAAAAAACATTTTTCCGCACCGCCACGCCCGACATCCTAATGGACCCCTAAGAATCAGCTTAATGGTGTGTGATATAGGGCCCATAGCACCAGAAGTGAGAAACTCGAGTTCTCATTGATTTTTGTTCAGTCCCTTCTAATTGCTCTGGGCCTCTCTGACCCACAATTCTCACACAGCTAAATGCAATATAATAATGTGAGTCTCACTTTATGACTCATGACAAGTCAGAGCATGGGCAGTTTTAGGACTTGCTTTTGTTAATTCAGGTCCATTGGTGGTATTGTGTAAATTCATAAACATAAAGAACTAAAAACTGTGTTTTAAAAATGAAACCCCACAGCTTTACATTTGTTTAATCGATTCCCAACACTGCATAAAAGTTTTATTATTAGCATTGGTTTCACAGAAATTAAAACATTAGATGTGTGATTCTATTTCAGTCACCGAGAATAACAAATACAAATTCATAGTGATCACAGTTCTTCATGGCTCACTGCAAGCACATTCTTGTTTTCCCTGATGATTGTCAGCACATCCAAATATTAGCATCAATAATACTCAAATGTAAAGTTATATTCATTTAAATTTAAAAAGGCATCTAAAATTATGCATCAGAATCAAAATCACTATTTTAGTGATGAATTATGTAAAATATGTTTACTCTTATTGAAGTTCTGAGCATGGTACGACTCATTCCACCCAATGCTACTTCATTTGGAGAAAAAACTTCCATAATCTCTTTACACAGTACAGGGACGGGAGAAAACCTCTTAAAGTTTCTTAAATAGCTTTCTGTTCTTGTTTTCTTTTTGTCACACTCTTTTCTATATGTCCATATCCTATCACTTGAGACTAAATCTAACAAAGATTTTGTTAAAGTACTAATGACATGCTAAAATCTGTTTTCTTAACCCGCGTCAGTGTTGTGATTACTGCTTCTGTCACTGTTGGACTTGGCCCTTTTCCCGGAATTTTTTTGCTTTTTGCTTCCCCTAATTCAGGATGTCCCCCCATTTTAATAAAGTTGTATAGGCTCTGTGAGGTTGAGATGCCCTGTGTAATATTGAAATCAATGCTAGGTGCAGGTGCTCTCTACCCCCAACATGGCTGCCACTGACCCCTGCTACTGCAGCGTGGTCTTTTCAGGCGCACTCTAGCTGCCAGAAGCTGGCTGAAACCCCCATACATTGTTGCCATTCCAGCCTGCCTTGCCTGCCCACAGTTAGAGTAGGGAAGCTCCTGGCACCTTCTAGAATAGAGGCGGAGCCTATTTTTGCCGCCTTAGAGGGTGGTCACCTGACCTGGGCCTATATAAGGAAAGGGAGGGAAACGTTCCAGTCAGTTGGGGCATCACTGACCTGGGGGACCCTACTCAGGAGATTTAGGCGGTAGGGCCTAGTCAGGGACCTATGCCACTGGGAGTGACAGGGCTGAGGTGCTGCCTTCCAAGTTGAGTGAGGAACCCTGAGCTAGCCCACTGATCTGGCCCGGCGGGAGGGGAACCCAGGGACCACCTGCAGTGACCTGCTGAGGAATCCTGTCAGCAGCCCTCAACTCAACCCCCCTTCGTGAAACCAGAAACTGCTATCCACAAGGGCGCCAAAACCATCAAGTGCCAAGAAGAAGTCTAACTGCGCTAACCAGGACCACTGGGGATCCACCAGGTACAGGGCTGTGTCCACTCTGCGCCCCTTTACCTCAACCTGGGCCCCTGCACTGTCCTGCACGAACTGCCTGTCCTACCTTGCCTGAATTGAGCTGTTAAGCGCTCCCTTCCCAGCGCTAGAACTGTGCATTGCCTGGATAGCTAAACAGCCTTCCCTGCCTACCCAGTGCTCTCCTACTGTGCCCCCTTGAGAAGCGCTGAGGTTCTGCAGACTATTGTGCCCTGAAGTGCTGTGTTGCTCCTGAAGCGCTATTGCTGGAACTGCCTTTGAAGCGCCACGAAGTCCCCGGGCGCTAGTCCTGTGTGAAGCGCTTGTGCCCCGTTGAGCGCTGTGCCCCTCAAAGCGCCGTTCTGCCCTGAAAGCGGCTGCCCGACTTACCGCTGTATCGCTGGAGCCTCGGCGCCTTCTTGTGCCCCCCTCGGCGGCCCTCGGTGCCAGGAGAGGGCTGCCGCAACAGTCTTCGAGGCCGTCCTAAGACCGAAGCTGGATTCCAGCATCGTGTGACGGGGGCGCGTCACAGCCCCCGCCCCCGTTGCGCTCCCATTGGGCCTGGCTGCCGCAAACTACGACGAGGCCGCACTAGGCCTCGCTAGGCCTACCGACGCCTTGCACACCCGCACCATGTGACGGGGGCGACCGGCTGCGTCACAGGCCGCGACCCCGCCCCTGTGTGCGCTCATTGGTCGGCCGGCCGGACCCCTCCCAACACGGCCCCCGATTGGCTTAGCCCCCATGAAGCACCAGAACCGGCCTGAGAATTGTCACGGAGGGGGCCTGGAGGAGTAGGAGCCCCCTCTGACTTGCTGCACCCTCAGGGCCGACTGAGCCCTCGGCGCAGGGCATCGTGACTGGCCCCCACAGCGGGGAGAGTCGGAGCCCTCAAACCACCTCGGAAACCTCCACAAGGGGCCCGGCCGGAATGAAGATTAAGGTAATCCCCGGGGAGGAGGGCGAGAGGCCAGGGAAGGCCCAGAGTTCGCCCCTCCCCTGGGAAAAGCTGTTACTGGGCCCCGTTGGCCCCCGTTGTGTCCCCCGCACTCCCTGAACTGGGCAGAGGGGACCCGGATTGACTGATGAGCCCTTAAAAGTTAACCCCTGACTAGGGGAACATGACTTTTAGTTGCCTTAGGCCGGTCCAGAGGGTTAGGTACTAACTTGCCGGACAACAGGGGTCCTCCTGCCTGATGAATGGGTCATTATTATTAAAAGAAATGTTTCTATTGTTATAAGGGGATGTTTATTCCTGCCTGATTGTGATAAACTGTTATTTTTATGTGATGAAATGCTGAACCTTACTGGAAGTGGTTCTTCAAATGTTATTCTGGCCCCAAGGAAATGTTTCATATGCCTAAGCCAAGTTTTATATGTTTAAGGAAAGGCATATTTACACCACATGCTTGGTTCTCTTTGCCTGATAAAATGGTCATGTTTACCTAATGAGGTGTTCCCTCTGATTGAGGACATGTTTTACCTTCGATGACCTGTTTTACTCCTACTCAGGGAAGTGTTCATACTCCTGCCCAATTCAGTGTTTCCTGAAAGCCTCTAGTTGAGCCATGACATGTGTATTACTGATTGAGGAGACATTTATCCTGGCATAAGGAGGTGTCTAGTTCTATGCAAAGTGTTTACCGAAAGGGTTACCTCTGATTGCTGAAATGTTTTACTCCTGATACAGAGAAAGAGTTATTCCAACCTAATGCGCCGGGCTAATGAAATGTTTTACATTTAAGGAAATGTTTTATCCTCATTTAATGCACTGCTTATTCCTGCTGAAGGAGATGTTTTACTCTTGCATAGGTAGCTTTATTCCTGCCTAGTGAGATGCCTGATCTCTTATGAGGAGATGTTGTCTACTCCCTAAAAGGTGTTATTGCAGAGATCATGGTGGTAAATGCTGATGAAGTCTTCGTGCACCAGAGTTACTTCCACCTAATGACCTGTTTGCTCCTACCTAATGGAATGTTGAGTAATTTCTAAAAGAGTGGTGCTGCAGAGGCTATTGAGGTAACTATATTTGTGACCTGGTTAATGCAAATGTCAACTGAGTTCCTCTTTACTGAGCTCCTTGCTTGTGCTCCCATGAAGAAGGGTTTACAGATGCGGAATAAAAGGGGTATCCTCGCTTCATAACGTGCTGAAGCAATGCCTACAGATCTCTACCGAAATGTTTGCCTTACATAAGGAGATGGTCATTCTTTTACCCACGGGTTGCTTCTCTTTGCATAAAGAAATGATCGTCTGGGCTGATGACATGTTTAATTCTGGCTAATGCCAGGTTTCCTGAAACACCTACAGCTAGGTAATGAACTGTGACTGCTGAAAAAGGAAACGGTTATTCCTAATGAAATGCTCTCTTTCTTCCCGTAATGCAATGGTCGTTGAGATATGTTATTCTGATTCTTGAATTGCTCCCTTTACTCCCCTCTGATGAAATGCTTTGATGAGTAATTGATACTGTGACCTTTGATTACCCTGAACCTTGATCTTATATAAAAGCATATTGTTTTAAATCGAACTCACTGGTGTGGTCTCAGTCATTTCGTGTGCGTTTATTGTCTTGGTGGATGTGTGTGCTGTGTAGTCACTTAAAACCTAAGCTTTCGGGTGCATACCTGCTCGTGCCAGGCTACCCCCGGGGAACTGGTGACCCCAGTTCCTAGAGTCACTCTCTACCAGAATCCACAATGTATTCTGGTTAAGTTGCTGCTCTGATATGGGCGTTTTTAATTCCTTGGCCATCTAGGACTTACTTTGAAAAAATATAAAAGTAAGTGATAGCACCCACTTTCACCAATATTAGAGCCCATGTCCCAGTTCCGGCTAGGCTGTTCCCATGTGGAGCAGGGTCAAAACTGATTCGCACATGGCCTACTTTAAGCTGGAATGGCATGGCGAACAAAAAAACAATGGATTAAGGCCCAGATCTTTGTACAGGGGGTGAATATTTGACATTGTTCACATTCCGTCCATCAATTGTTCTTTTTGCATTTGTTGCCCGGAGTGGAACAGGTATGCTCGGACATGGGTCCGTGCTCTCCGTGCCACTGGAATCAAGCTAGTCTGGCTGATGAGGGGTGAGGCCTCTAAAGTGGTCCCAGGATGCTTGTTTCTGGTTTAGGGAGGACCTGTCCTGGCAGTTCGAGCTGGATTGTTCACATGGAGGACAGGGTCAAGCCTGCTTTGCATATAGCTGAGGTCAAGCTGGAATGGCGTGATGAGCAAAAAAACATGGATTTACGCCTATATCTCTGTACTGAGGTGAATGTTTGACATGGTTCAGCATTCTGTCCATCAACTATTCTTTTTGCATTTGTCATACTGATTGGGGCCGGTATGCCCATGCATGGGCTCTGTCCTCTCCATGCCACTGGAGTCAAACTAACCAGCTGATGAGTGGTGATAGCCCGAAAACAGTATCAGGATGCTTGTTTCTGCTCCAGGGAGGGCCTGGTCTAGCCATTCCGGATGGACTATTGCCGTGGGGAGCCGGGTCAAGACTGATTTGCATATGGCTGTGTTCAAGCTGGAATGGTGAGAAAAAAAGCAATGGATTTAGGCCCAGATCTCTTTAATGGGGTTGAATGTTTAACATTGTTGGGTATTCCGTCCATCAATTGTTCTTTTTGCATTTTTTACCCGGAGTGGGATGGGAATGTCCAGACATGGATCCTGGAATCAAGCCAGCGTGGGTGATGAGGGGTGATACCCCACAACTGGTACCAGGGTGCTTGTATCTTGTCTAGGGAGGACCTGGCTTTACAGTTAGGGCTGGACTGTTCTCATGGCCCAGATCTCTGTACTGGGGCATTGGACATTGTTCATCATTCCGTCCATCAATTGTTCTTTTTGCTATGTTCACCAATAGCATTTTCCACTTCCACCACAAGCCCCTCTAGCAGTACTAGAATGGAGATGTTGATTTTGGTAAGACAAAATGAGTGTCAGCACAGAGCGACCATAACATTTAACTGAGAAGGAAACACAGTGTCAGTGTAGTAGGAAGAACAGGGTGTGAGTACTGAAGAAAAAGAGAAGGAGGAAGAAGGTAATTGAATGGCATTTGAGTTTTCTGGTGTGGGAGAGAATAGTGAATGGACCACGGGCATCAATTCACTAAAATGCCTGGGGTAGCGGAAGTGACATCATGTGCCATTTGACCTTTAGTATAACTCACAAGCTTACACACACACACACATGCACACACTCTCTCTCATGAAAGCACTCTCACTCGCAACCATGGATACAACATACTTTTAGAAGCACTTTCACTAAACTTAGCTGTCAGATAGTGCCTTATTCCAGCTAATCTGACTTGATTTTTATTACACTAGTAGTGAATAATATTATTCATTATTTGTGTAATAAAATAATTGACAGAAAAGTGGAGCCGCAGCCAATGTCTCTTAGGATGAGTTGCCCCTGTGTTCCAGGCACTGATCCTGCCAAATCTGAGGCCAGGGGTCACAAAGGCAGTGGCAAGGGTTGTCAGGGGCAAGTCAAGGGTGGCAACTGAGACCCTGGCGACCCCTAAATGACATCCATGGAGTAGAGATACTGGATGAGAGCAGCAAAACGAAAATCTGGGGTTGGATGAGTGGAAGCCAGAAATGATAGTGTGTTTGCAGGAGAGAAGAGAGGAAAATGGTCATTTGGCGTGCTCATGAAAATGTGTGGCTATGAGTGCAGGAGTATGAAGTGATTGAGTCTAGGAGTCTGAAGACAGTAAGTAAATGCAGGGGAAGAGAGAGAAATAGGGATTATGTTTAAAGCAAGAGAGAAGGAGGAGTGAATGGTGCAGGTTGAAGAAGATAATGACAGCACAGGAGGAAGAGAGTTGAAGGGCTAAAGAAAAAAGAAAAAGATGTAAGTAAAGTAATGGAGTTAAAGTAGGTAGAATACAAGAACAATATGAGTGCAGCAGGACTAAGATAGATGTATAGCTGGCATAGAAAGAAGAGGGTGAGAGTATCATCCTGGTTTGTCTTATGTATCATTCCACAGATTTAAAATGACTAGGTGGTTGGGCCCAGATTTACAATGATTTTACATCAGGCTGCATCAGGTTCGTGGAGCCACCCTACACCAAATCATTTTTGCCATTCATTAGACTATGCAAAGCCGCTTTGCCTGGTTTAGTAAATCCAAAGTAAATCGACATTACTTTGCGTTAGGTAGGCATTTCATGAGTAGAGCACAGGCATTATCATGCATCCACCAATGTATTTTGACGCAAAAAAAGATTGACAAAGTATTGTAAAGCTACGTTTGCGCCAATATGGGGCACCTACCTGACAGAGGGATAACACAGAGAAATATTTCTCCTCATTACTTCCTCTTTCCATGTGTGCTGTATTTCGTAGCATACATAGAAAAAGGAATATGCCTCTAAGGATTGTTTGTGTGCAGGAAGGTGTCCCAATCTGCACAAAACATTCCTGCCAATAATGCAGGCCCCTTTGCAATATGGTGCAACTTTGCTTACATTGGCGCTAGGCAGCACACAGTGCACCAGCACTAGGAGGGAGCAGAAACTCTCCATATGGGAAACATCCTTTACAATGAAACTTTTACCACGCAGTGCTGTTACAACGCAAGTATTACAACGAAAACCTTTACAACGCATTACACTGGGGGGCGCTCGAGGATAGGGAATAGTTTTAATTTATTATCCAACACCTTCCCTAGTGTCCACGGGGACTGGAGTTGGAATAGTAAATTAAACTATTCAGTATCCAGCACCCCCAAGTGTAATGCGTTGTAAAGGTTTGCGTTGTAATACTTGCGTTGTAACAGTATGCGTGGTAAAAGCATGCGTTGTAACGTGATGCAACCCTCCATATCTTTGTAAATATGGAGCATTTTTGTTTTCTCCCTTTCAGTTCCCTTGCTAAGTTAACACACATTTACATATATAAAATGTAGTGCAAGGGCGGGGGTTGAAAATTAAGTGCATCATAAAAGAAACAATGACATTTAGTGAAAACTAGTTAATAATGGAGTTATGGTACTGACTAAATTGTCTAAAATCTCTGAAATTCACCAGTTATAGATGCAAATAGTACATACCATAACCTGTGACACATGCCATGCTCTATAATACAGTGAATGATGGTTCTGGCTCAAACTTGAATTGGTTAGCAATATATACAACACATGCCATAACTCACAAAACTCTTCATTGTGCTATGTTGTTCTGTTGATCGCTCTTTTGTTGGTTTCTCTACCTTTGTCAAATTGATGTTTTGACCATGGGGTGTGTTGTGCTTTGTTTAATGCATTGTGTGCATTGCTCACCGTAAAGGGCAAATTTCAAGTGCAAGGGCTTCAATTGCGTTATCTGGGTATTGTGCGAAGGGCGGGGCCAGGCCTTGTGCCTAGCCTGCTATGGCCATGGCCTGCCATGTATGCTTCTGGGCTGTTCAAAGCCTTCGGCCAGGTACCCTGCCCAGCCACCTTCATCTATGTGCAATGAGGTTAGCTTAATTTGTGAGATAACACACCGAATATTAAAACAGCACCAACATTTTTAGGGAATGAAAATGTAATTCCTCTCCCATTTATTTTTGCCTCTGATGAATCTGCTAAAAACTTGCCATACCAATCAGTAAGCTACACCCACGAAACGTCTAACAAAAATGTGTGGATTCGTCAAACAGTGCCAAATTTACAAGCAGATAAAAACTTTGTTCACGCCACCTTTGAGATCCACCCACCCTGATGGGCCTCCTTGAAGTTGAGAAAACCAAGAGTAGGCTATACATGCAAAGTCTCTACAAAAATGTTCTGCAGATCTATTAAAAGTTATCAGTAAAGCAAAAATGTTCTGACAGCTCCCATAATGGATTTGCACAAACCCTAAAATACCTGCACGGGGTGCAACTTGCTAACTGGCATCCACATTTGAAGCAGAAACTTCAAACAGTACCGGAGTTATAAGCAATTGAAAATTGTATTGCTTCCCCTTAACTTAGTCTTCCATTGATGGATTGACACAAATATTGGCATAGTAATTATAAAACAAACTTTCCTAGCATCTGTCAAAATGTTGTGCACATTTATCACACAGTACCAAAGTTATTAGTAAATTAACACTTTTTTGCCCTCTGCATTTTTACTCACGCCTCAATTTGTGGAATTGCAAGAACCCAACAATGCCAAACAAGTGAAACGAGCTAAGCCCCTGCCAAACTTCAAGCAGGTCCTTCAAACGGTGGAAAATATATTAGTAAATCAACTGTATTGTACACCTTCCCCTTTATATTTACCACATCTGCACTGAGTATCCTTGCTAACTACTCACCCCAGTTGACACAGATTGAGTAAAGAGCGACAAAGTTCTAAGCAAATGAAAACGTTATTGAGCCCCACTGTGAACTATGGCCGTGCACAGGGTTGGGTTGGCCACCGGTCCAACCGCACGCTGAAGTATGCCTCTTAAAACTGTTTGTTATGAAGAAGCATGTGCAGCTCCTATTTTTGATTCATTGTAGAAATGTAAAAAAGCCCACCAGAGTTGATAGCATGCTCAGATTTCTAATATTCTACGACCTGCTATTTTGAATGCAGCTAGGCACTGATCCAGTCAAACATCGACTTAAGGTCTATTCCATTTATTTTCAGTGTTCACTCATAATAGATCATGCTAGCCTTAGCTCTCTTGCAGAACCCAATGTCAATTGTATGTTGTATAGAGAGAAAGAGGGCTTTGGGTCAGTACTTTCAGTCTTAGACTTTCACATAGTTTACAAATTCTATCTTTGAGATGCACACTTTCCAGTCTACTAGGTAAAAGAATTGTCCTTTGATGTGCCTGCAGTCAAAATGGCTTTCCCCTCTTGTTCCACATAACCACCCTCATGTACTGGAGAAGGAAGTTATCTATTCAACTGTTTATAATAGGGCTTGAGCAATAAAACATAAAAGCAAGACATCCTGGGAGATTCTCAGGCAGAACTAACTTAGCTGACATTTGGTTAATCATATGTTATGTGCAGGGCCACTGTAATTATACAACAGTGGAGAGACAAGTTATGTGACAGTGTTGAGTAAATTATGCGGCAAGAGAATGCAAATTATGTTGCATAATGCGTTACATTTTGTGAAAGTGTTACTTGATTATTTTGTCTTTTTTACACTTGCAAACTCTTTCTGAGCATTGGTTCCACCTCATTAGTACCAGTTTAACACCCAAATATTGAAACAAGCAACAGAAAGGTAACCAATAAGCCTTTGCATAGGGTCTTACACTCGACGGCAGCACGTTGCTGCATTTCTAGTAACTTTTGACCCATTTGAGCTAGAAACAAATTTTCTTTTGTTAAAATCTGCAGGTTATGCAGAAGATGATGGATTATGTGGCAAATTAAACAAAGCTACAATTATGCAAAAAACTCCACGGCTACACAATTGCATAGTGCCAGTTGACTCGCTTATATGGCACGGGATGTAAAAAGCATGTTAGAAACTATCTAGGCACTTGTAACTGCAGGTGATTGGTGACTAACCAAACACAATCTCCAGGTTGGTATTGATGTGCTGGTTGTCTATGTTTCTTTGATTGCTTTTGGTAAGCAATATTTGACACTTGAAGAGTCTTTTCAGTTTATTTATAAATGTCTTGGAGATGCTAATAGTATTGTTTTGAAGACAGCACCTGATTTTCCCCTATACTTGCAATAAAATGGAATTTGGATGATACCCCTAAATATTGAAGGATGAAATCCTTGAAGGAGAATGAACTAAGTCATTGTAAGCAAACCGAGCAAGAATAAGGACATCTCCACAGTTGGTGCTACAGGTGGTCAGCAAACATCATAGGAATTGTTGCATGGAAGGTGCGCTGAGGAGAATGAGACATCTATGAAGATACACATGCAGAAACTGAGGCCCCAGATCAGAGATAAGGACAGCAGAATCCCCATAAAATAGCAGAATATGATTAAAAATGTCTACCAATGCCAGAAATTAAAGGTTTTTGGACTCTGAATACATGGTCAATATATTGCAAGCCCCTATGAGCTAATGCAATCATTATCAGAAGACTACTTTAATGGTTAATAATTCCTTCACCTTGATAGTATAATTACATTCAATGAGGAGAGACGTTTTGTTGAAGAATATCAGAGCTCCACATCAAAAATTGTGAATCATCATCCTCTCACACATATGGAAGTGCATGATGTGTGAGGATAGGTGCTGCGGTAAAGCCTTCTCCCAAATTTTGAAAGGTACCTTCTACTTCTTGATTCCAAGAAAAAGTCACTCCTTTCTGAAGGAGATGGGTTAGAGGAGCTACAATTACTAGAGAAGTTAGCCATAAACAGACTGAAACAATCTGCACATTTTACAAAGCTTAAAACTTCCATTATGCAAGAGGAAGGCCTGTTCAACCTAGCATGTAGCTTTCTTTAGTCAAATTGCATCCCTGACAGAGTGATAATGAATCCTAAACATCCAAATTTATAATGCTCACGTGGGTTTTGGGGAACAACCTTAATCTGTTACGCATACTCAGCTTCAGTAGCGGGGTAGATTAAAATATTGTCTATGTCAATGCCAGCAGGTCCAGAAGGGCGTAATCTATTAAAAAAACAACTGAAGCATTATGGAGCTTGAAATACACTACAGAGTACTTCTAGAGATCTAGAGATTGTTCTTCATATAAGTGGAAATAGTACTCTCATTTCATCTTTGGACTGGCAACATGGTACACTCCACCTAAGTCTAGTTGAATGCACATGGTAGCCTACAGTACTTGGTCTAAGAGTACTGGGATCAAGACCAAAAGGTACATGATATTTATGGTGAATTTGTTCAGCACTTTTCAGTATACACAGATCTTGAGTTCTCCATTCTATTTTGGTACAAATTCACCAGTAAGAACACTGCAATGTTTGGTGACAGATAAATCTATTGCCTGGAGCATATAAATATATTCTTGCTGATGTGTATTTCATATCTCAGGTAAGGCGTATACTCGACTGCATTGTAAGACTGGCCCTGATTTCAGGTCTATCTGGCACTCACATCTTCGGTGTGGCGTGATACATTAGCTTTTGTTTTGCTGAGCACATCTTGGAAATCACTGTATTGAGGTGGTAGACAACCTTCGCGATTGGTTTCTACCACTGCAGGATAACCAAGCATGGAAGTCATCCATAACAATTCCAGTAACAATGAATAGAGCTAAGGTTGACCGTTCGTAAGTGTCAATCAATATTTGTATTATGCACATAGAGCCGGATGGAACCCACCATGATACCCAAAAAAAGAGCATAAATGAGTTTGAAAGTAAGTCTTTGAATGTGGCTATTATAGCATTCAAAAATAATTTGTTCTGTTTAATACGAAATTAGCCCCAGGACATTTCAGTGCTGTATCAAGCTCAAAGAGGTTTTGGCTCATCTTTCTTCAGAATGTGTGTGTCTAAGGTCTTGCATATTGTTATCCCTGGCATGACCTGGCATTCTTGGTGTGGTTTCCCCTGGCTTTTTGCCTTCTGACCTCCTGTTTCGCTGACTTCATTTTTGCTGTCTTTAGGACTCTTGGCACTTTAGCACTGCTAACTGGTGCTAAAATGCATATGTATTCAAAACATGGTAATGTTGGCTTATCCAAAATTGGCAGGTTTAATTTACTTATAAGTCTATAATAAAGTGCCTTAAAGGTGCCCAGGACCGTAAATTAAATGCTGCTAGTGGGCCTGCAGCACTGATTGTACCACCCACTTCAGTAGCACTTTTAAACATGTCTCAGGCCTGCCACTGCAGAACCTGTGTGTGCAGTTTTAAACTGCAATTTAACACCTGGCAAGTTGCCAGTCCAGATCCTTCCCTTTTATTACATATAGGTAACCCCTAAAGTAGGTCCTAGGCAGCCCTTTAGGCATGGTGCAGTGTATTTAAATGGTAGGACATGTACTTTTTGAGTTTTACATGTCCTGGTAGTGTAAAACAGCTACCTTAATTTTTCACTAATGAAAGGTCTATCTCTTCCATAGGTTGGTATTACCTTAAAACATCTTTTAGGTTTAACTTCCAATTGAGAAAAGATAGATATTCAGAGCTTGGTGTCTATGAACTCACAAATTAAAATCAAAACTTATGGTGAAGTCCGATTTTAAATTGTAAGTCTAAAAATGCTACTTTTAGAAAGTTGCCAAAAGAACAATTGATGGTCAGACTGCAGAACAATGTCATATATTCACCCCAGTTCTGGGCCTGAATCCAGCGTTTTTTTGCTCCCCATGCCATTTCAGTTTGAACCCAGCCATATGCAAATCAGTCTTGACCCTTCCCCCAATGGGAACAGTTCAGCCCTAACTGCCCGGTCCGGTCCTCCCTAGACTGGAAACAGGCATCTATGACCAGTTTTGGGATGTCCACCCTCATCAGCCTGGCTAGCTTGACTCCCGTGGGATGGAGAGCACAGGACCCACATCTGGGCATACCCGTCCCACTCGGGATGACAAATGCAAAAAGAACACTTGATGAACAGAATGCAGAACAATGTCATACATTCACCCCAGTACAAAGATCTGGGTCTGAATCCATTGTTTTTTGCTCCCCATTGCATTCCAGTTTGAACCCAGCCATATGCAAAGCAGTCTTGACCCTGCTCCCTATGAGAACAGTCCAGCCCGGTTATGCCCAGATGTTGGTTCCAGACTCACTGTGTCACTAGATTCAAGATAACCTGGCTGATATGGGGTGATGCCTTGAAACCATTCCCAGTATGCTTATTTCTGGTCCAGTGAGGACCTAGCTTGGTAGTTTGGGCAGGACTGTACCCATGAAACACAAGACTTTTTTGCATATGGCTGGGTTTAAGCAGGGGTGGCATGGTGAGCAAAAGAACAACGGATTTAACTCAGTTCTATTGACTGGGGTGAATGTTTGATTTGCTATGCATTCCGTCCATCATCTGTGTTTCTTTTGCTTTCTCGCCCTAAGTGCGCCGGGTATGCCCGGACTTGGGTCCAGCAATCACTGTATCACTGGATTCAAGCTATCCTGGCTGATGAGGGTTGATGCCCCGAAACCGGTCTCAGGATGTTAATTTCTTGTTTGGCTGTTTGGGCAGGACTGTTCCCATGAGGCACAGGGTCAAGACTGATTTGCATATGGCTGGGTCTAAACTGGGGTGGCATGGTGAGTAAAAGAACAATGGATTTAACCCAGATCTATTGACTGGGGGTAAATGTTTGGTTTGCTATGCATTCTGTCCATCATCTGTGAATCTTTTGCTTTTTCACCCTAACTGCTCCGGGTATGCCCAATTGTGGGTGCCGGGCTCACTGTGTCACTGGATTCAAGCTAGCCTGGCTGATGGGGGAAGATGCCCAAAATTGGTCCCAGGATGCCTGTTTCCGGTCAAGGGAGGTTCTGGCTTGGCAGTTTGGGATGGACTTTTCCCATGAGGCACAGGGTCAGGACTCATTTGCATTTGGCTGTGTTTAAACTGGGTGGTATGGGGAGCAAAGGAACAACTTTTGATTTTCTCTCCATTTCGTCCATCATCAGAGATGGCTGCTCCTTCGAAGCAGTCGAGTCTGCCCTCGCTTCCTGAGGACAGAGGATCTTGGCCAACCCTCCTGCAGCCGCAATGACAACTACTGCAGCAGTGGCAGGTGCGGGGGGGGCACGAAGGGGATGTTCTTTTTTTTTTTTTTTTTTAAAACCTTTATTGAATCACAAAAGCATACAGACACGGGCCTACAACCGTCTTGGCCGGCCTCAAAATCAAGTGTAGCACAAATGTGACAATAGAACGGCTCAGCAGTCTCTAGAGAAAAACCAGCCAGAGGTAAAAAAAAAACACATGTGAAAAGGTGACCGTCGAGCACAGGATAAATCAGGTTAATTTTAAAGGTTATAAATGAAAAGAAGCAGTCGACATGCGATCCGCAATAAGCAAAGAGGGGGCAATGAATCCAACATATTATCAACAATGCCAAGAGTCGCAATCGGAGGATTAGCTGAAAAATACGCTATCAGGATAAAATCGCACGCAAACAAATAAAGGTCAGAAGGCCATGAAATAACATCCAGAGGGCTAATTATCGTGCAACACAGGATAGTGACATGGTAAACTCCAGCGATGCCGGCAACAATAAATCAGGTTAGACAATCAGAATTGTCAGCAGTTTTACAGGATGTGGGAGGAGTCCAGTTCAAATAAAATTGAAGAATCAGATTAAATGCAACATTACGACATCATTCACTGTGCTATGCACATGTAGGGACAATAGCCTTCAATTCAGCGCATCAATGAGAACACAACAAGAGGATACAAGTCCGAGAGCAATCCATCGAGGCACAGTAACCCACCCACTAAGCGATTAATATGAACAGGATCCTGCAACAAAAAGGGACACAAATAATCATCCACTCGAGGAACCTAAACCCCCGACTCCAACTAAAAGTTATAAAGGAAAAGTTATTAAGAAAGAAGAAGGAAAGAAGAGAAAAGAAAAAGCGGGCCATAGAGACAAAGAGAAACAAAAAAAACACACCCCACCCCCACCCCCCACCCTGCATGCAGCGGAAGGCCACGCCCCCCCCCCCATAGGCATGCCTGTCGCCCTAGAAAACCCGAAAAAGGGGAAAACAGGAGGAGGGCCCTATCTCCGGCCCCAGACACGCCCCCACCTACCCATCCTGACGAACAAAGAGCCCACCATAATGGAGGGCAAACACCAATGTAGAATCATCCCGGTCACTCAAAGTCGCACCCACAAGCTATGTCACAGTCCGGCATCAGAAAATCCAATAAGTATGTAAAAAGTCCAGGTTCAGCCTTGTCCAGTCCGGGTCGAGGTAGTAAGGCACCACACGTTGTAGGGAAACAGATTCGATGCGTCCACAGTCACTTTTGGAGCCAATGTAGCAACAAGGAGACGGAAAGAAGACAATGTGATTGCGCAGCTCCAGAACACACTAGCCATCGCAAAAACAAAGTGAGGACGGTCAGGAACAATAACAGCCGATTGGCGGGTGAGTACATCCGCAAGCACAGAAGCTCGGCTGCAGGTCCCACCAAATCCACAATCTGACTGTACCCAGTTCAGGGGGTCCTCAGCGCCAACACACCAGGAGATGTCGGGCTCCGGATCAGCAGTCTGGCCGTCCGCCATTGGACACATCGCCACCATCTGCAAGTCATCACTGTGTATCAAGCGACTCCTCAATTCGGAATGCAAATCTGCGAGGGCCAGTAGGACATCTCGCGTTGTGAGTTCCATCGCCCCAGTACCGGTCAGTGTGGTGAGCCGCTCTCGCAAGGGACCCCAGAGCAGGAAAAGAAGCAAGCCCCACCGGCTGCCAGGAAATCAATCGCCGTCCACCACGCACCAGCAGATCTCAACAGGCACATACGGGAACAGAAAACACCCACCGCGTTGCAAAGCACTCACCGGGCATAACCGAATGCTCACTCAGAGCAACACTGTAGGGGTATCCATCGGTCGCCGGCAGTGCATGGGTGGGGCGAAGCCGGTTCGTATGTCGGAAGGCGCAGCCGAGTGTGCGACCAGTGGCAGGCAACTGCGCAATTCGTTGTTGGGCTGCTCTGGGGTGTCAGTGAAATCCCCGATCTGCCGTCTCCGGCCGCTCCAATCGAAGGTCCCGGTCCGGATCACCGGGCGAAGATGATCTCTCAGGGCCGCTGTTGTGCAGCCGCGCACCGGCTGCAGCGTCACGCAAGGTCCCGGCCCAGTCAGTGCCAGGGCCGGAAAGTTTGGGGCGATGGATCTCGGCCGTCAGGAATAGGTTTCGTGCCGGAGTGGTATCGCCGCACTCCAGAGATATTCAGCCGGATTTGGCCGCAATCGGGATGCAGGATCGGTGCCAGGATGGGGAGAAAGGCGAGGGCGAGCGGCGGAGCCGGGCGTCTATGCGGCCATTTTGGTCGCCGTCTTGGCTCCTCCTCCACGAAGGGGATGTTCATTCCACAGTAGTCCCCGCCAATGCTTAATTGATCACTGAGGGCGGTAAGCTAGTGTTCATTGCCACACAGCTACAGAAAAAATAATTGGAGAAGGTACAGGAGGATCAGGAGGAGGAAGATAATCCTAGCAGTACCATTGTAACCAACAATGCGCCCACAGTGCCTATAACAAAAGGTAGCTC
This sequence comes from Lissotriton helveticus, assembly GCF_964261635.1. NCBI lineage: Eukaryota > Metazoa > Chordata > Amphibia > Caudata > Salamandridae > Lissotriton > Lissotriton helveticus. The sequence continues at coordinate 1,609,108,976 of NC_136063.1, read as the reverse complement.
GAGAGGAAAGAGACGTGGTGGTGGGTGGCAAAAGTAAAGTCTGATAGTAAAAACACTAAATATCCTCGGGATGGAAAATCTTGTATAAGTGACAGTATAAGTCAGGGGAAGGAGATTAAGGTTTGTGCGACCCCAGTTACAGAGGTTGACAGTAGCTGCTCAACTTTTCAGCATTGCAAGGTTAAAGGCACGAGCATTAAAACAGGCAGAGCTAAAAGTTATACTCTGGATTCGAGAATTAAGATTACACCTTCCTTGCGGTCATATTTTAAAGTGCAACCATTAGTGTTGGACGTGGTTAAGCAAGGGGAGGCTTTAAGGAAGTGTTCAAAAGAGCAGTTGGCGTTAACTCCCTCTTTTAACAGGATGGATGTGGTGGGTAGCCCCCTCCCGGTCCTTCAGACTTCACCTGAAACTGAAATTGAATTTCTGGACTGTTCCAAATTAAGGCTTTGGACACAAACAGTGTCTCTCTGCAAGAAGCAATCTCAAGTTGTCAAATTACTGTGAATAATGACAGCACAGAGCGAGGCAATGTTTCCGAGGAGCAAGGAATTGGCGGGTCCTCAGCGGCTTCTCTGGAGGCACTCTTCTCTTCCCTTTCGGTAGATATTAAGAAGGGGCTTTCTGTCTCTGAGGCAATTCAAGGGGAGATCCCACTTTTCTGCGAATCGTTGGAGAAGAAAATCGATCTCCTAAATACCAGGACAGTGTTTTTGGAAAATTCAATGGGAGAAATTAGGGATGACTTGCGAGTGGCCAGATCAGATATTGCATTGCTCAAGAGAGAGGAGGTGATGCTCCGCGACAGGCTTGAGACGCTAGAAAATAATTCACGGGGGAACAATCTGCGTCTTTTGAATGTTCCTGAAGGAAGGGATGGAGAAGAACCCAGGTCTTTCCTTATTACCCTTTTATAAGAATCAGTTCAGATTGAAGAATCGGAGGAGGACCTGAAGAAGGATATACAGAGGATCCACAGGGACCCCTTCAGGAAACATCCTAATCGGACAAAGCCGAGGAAGATTCTTATAAACGTTCTCACGTTTTCCTTGAAGGTAAAAACCTCAACTCTTCTCTAAAGCAGAAGTCTCTGAGACCCAGAGACTTCGCCTATGAAATTCGCTCCGACCTGGCCCATGTTACTCTGGACAGACAATGGGAGTTGGCAGGAAAATGGACGATTTTAAGAAACTTAGGGGTCCATTAGGATGGCGGGCGGACATTGTCCGCCCGCCACCCTATCGTAGAATGTGACCGCCCGCCTGAAGGGCGGGGGTCCCGTGGGGGGAATTAGGATGTGCCCGCCACAGTGGCGGGCACATCCTGTAGTTTTAGCATTGTGGCGGGCGGTGCACTCTGCACCGCCCGCCACAATGCTAAAAATGCTTTTTCGCATTTGCATATGCAAATGTGGGGGGGTACCATAGGTACCCCCCCTGTCCTCCCCCACCTATGCCTACATCAGGGGGGCCCACAGGGGGCCCCCGCAGCACACACCGCCTGCCTTTCCGTGGCGCCATTGCCGCCACGGAATGGCTTGCCGGAATGCCTATCATAATATGGCTGTCGGTGTCTGCTTGACACCGCCACCATATTAATCATTTTCCGCCCTGGCCGCAATGCGACCGGGGCGGAAAAGTGGCGGGCGGTGTTTTGCTCCGCCCTGGTCCCCCCCGCCATACTAATATGGCGGGGGGGAATGCAGGGAAGGATGGCGGGCGGATTACCTGGCGGGGGCAATCCGCCCGTCATCCTAATGGACCCCTTGCTGTGGTTGCCCAGCTAAAATTTCCTGCACTCCTGAAAGTTATGCATAATAACAAGATGTATAACTTAAAATCGGTGAAGGAGGCGGGCAAGCTTTTGGATAGTCTCGGCAAAGCTACAAAATAGAATACTTATGGAGTCCCACGCATGTCACTCGTATTAGGCTCCCGGGGCTCTCGGGGGAGGGTCCAATCTTACCTGAGGCCTTGAGTTCCTTGTGATAAAAGACGCTAAAGAGCGAAGCATGATACACTGGCTTGTCAGTTAATTCAAGTTTATGGAGTCACATATAGAGAAGCAGAGTTGTGGGAAATTGGAGACAAGGTCCCAAGGCCTCCGTCTCTTGCCTTGTTGTAGTACTTGAGCATATATGGACATGGTAGGTTGCCCCGGTGGGAAGAATCTGGACTAGTAGTCCAGGTAACTGGGTAGGGTTCTCCAGGAGGGAGGTTAGGGTAGGGGTGTGGTAGGGAAGGGGGAGCACTGGGTGGGGAGCATTGGAGTAAAAAGAAAACATTTCCTCATTCTCCTTTTAGTTTGATTTTGTCATGTTTGTTCTGGGATTGGTTATCTGGGGGACTCCGCACCCTTAAGGTTCTGATGTTTAAACCCCCATGAGTATTATCCAGTGTTTATCCTGGAACATTATTGGCCTGCGAATTAAACCCAGGAGGGCGAAAATTTTGCAATATCTTAAAGACTCACCGGTGCAGATCATTATCCTTCAGGAAATTCATCTCTTGAAAGAGGAAATGTCTGACATTTTTAGAAAGGCAAAATGGGTGGAAAACCTTATTAGTACTGATCAGAGTGCTAACATCAGGGGTGTAGCTATTTTGATAAAAAAACAAGCAAACGCTCGTATATTAGATTCAACGGTAAACCCATGTGACAGGTGGGTCATCGCTAAATTATCTATTCAAGGCTTCTTGCTGATGGTGGTGGGCTACTATGGCCCCAACCAAGTTGAGCCCTCCTCTCTAAAAACAATCTTCTTAAATCTCTTGGAATTTCCAGAACCAATTATTATGGCTGGGGACTTTAATCTAGTTCCTAATCCTAACCTAGATAAGCCCCCAAGTAGTAGCGCAAATGTACTGTCCAAGTCCCGGACATACCATCAAATGATAATGGCAAAGACCGGACTCTGTGACATTTGGAGAGATAGATCTTGCTCCCAACTAGGAGTTTCTATTTACAACAGCAAGTATGGCCATAAGTCAAGGATCGATTACATTCTGGGTAGCCATGACCTTAGGGGTAAAATCAAGGATATTGGCTATCTGACTCCCCATCTGTCAGACCATGCAGGCGTATGGATGGACCTAGTTTTGGGACAGAAAGAGCATTCAAGGGTGTGGACATTTGATCGTGCTTTACTCCTTGATGACTCTGGAGTTAAGTATTTATCTCATGAAACAGAGGGTTTTCTAAACACAAACATTGGTTTGGCTGAGATTCCAGTGGTGTGGGATGCTTGAAAGGCTTTTCTCAGAGGTGTGGTCACAAGTAGGGTGTGCTATAGGAAAAGGCCGTACAGGGAGGAGGTGGCTCATATGGAGTCCAAGATGAAGGCAGTAGAGCTGAGCTTGAACAGGGAGACTGTCCTTGCAAGGCGGCAAGAACACCTGGTGAAATTAGGCAGTCTAAAGGATAAGTTGGATACCATTATCCAGACGAGGATCACAAAAAGATGGGAGGCCAGTAAGCTTGCCCATTTTGAGTATGGAGAGGGGGCTGACAAACTCTTAGCATGGAAAGCTAGGTCTGATAGGATGCAAAATCTGATAATGCAAATCGATTACGAGGTTAAGACTATCACGGTATCCACTGATAAAGAAATTGGGAGGCTTTTTATGCTTTCTTTCAGGAGCTATATGAAGATAATGTAGTGGATAGAACTCTTGCTAGGGAGTGGTAAAGTGGAAGTATGCTTGCCTCCCTAAACTTCTCTCAGCGAGAAAACCTGGAACTAAATATATCCCAGCAAGAGGTCAGGAAGGCCATCTCTGCCTGCAAGGGAGGAAAGGCTGCAGGGTCCGATGGGCTCCCAGCTGAATTCTATAGATCGTTGGGGGAGGCAATAATTCCGACCATGACAGTACTTTTTAATAAGATACTATCAGAGGGTGCCAGGCTGCCTGTTTCATGGGGAGAAGCCACTATCTCATTGATCCTGAAAGCAGGGAAAAATCTGGTGAACTGTTGGTCTTATAGACCCATTTCACTGTAGAATACAGATTATAAAGTATTTGCAAGGATACTGGCAGACAGGCTGGGAGCAGTAGCGGGCGGTCTGTTGCATCTTGATCAGAAGGGTTTTGTGAGAGGAAGGAACCTATCTGATCTTACTTATGATTTTATCGGTGCAATAGACTTGGCTTCCTCCTTTTCACTTCTCCTTGCAGCAATGACACTAGATGCTGCCAAGGCCTTTAACCCCATGGCTGCTCAGCACATTCCCCTGCTGTGCTGAGAAATCGTAAATGCCATACAACATGACGAGCTGGGCTCGTCATCAGTGTAGCAGCAGGCTACTTCATGACGAGCCCAGCTCGTCATGAGCCTGGAAGGGGTTAATAGAGTCAATTGGGTATATCTCTTGGCAGTAATGGAAAAATGTATTTTCTGTGAGAAATTCTGTCGAGCTATTCAGCTTATATACCGTGATCCCTCGGCGAGACTCCTGGTAAAGGGCAAATTGACCAACCCTTTTAAGATCACTAGGGGAACCGGACAGGGCTGCCCCCTCTCCCCGCTCCTCTTTGACCTGTATATTGAGCCTTTTGCTCAGCGTTTGAGAGACGAGTCTGGTATCTCACCATTCAAGTTTGGGGTATGGAAGAGACAGGTAGCTTTGCATGCTGATGATGTTCTGATCCTCTCTTCTGACTAGAAGGTGTCTTTTCCTCAGGTTATTAGGTTGGCACAAGACTTTGGGCAGGTTCCTGGCTATGAGGGTTATGCTGAAAAAAATGAAATCATGTGGTGGAACCCACCAGAGTGCTGGTACCAGACCAAGAGTGACAAAAGGTATTTGGGGGTTAGGATTGTTCACAACATAGATAAGATCACAGGGACTAACTTGGCTAACGTTTCAAGGGTATGCCAGAAGCTTATGAAATCCTGGGCACATCTCCCGCTGACCATTTTGGGGAAGATTAATTTGATTAAAATGGTCATATTACCAAAAATTACTTTCCTTTTTAAGACTATTCCTTTACATTTGAAAAACTGGCTATTGACAAGCTTCAGCAAGCAATCAACGCATTTGTATGGGCTTATAGGGCCACGAGGATAGCCTGGAAGAAGCTAAGGCGTAGGAGGGATAAAGGGGGCCTCACTCTCCCCGACCTACAGTACTATGCCTGGGCTTTCAAGTTGTCGCACTGAGGATGCTGTTGAAATCCCCAGATCACACAGGGATGGGGGTCATGTTCTCCACTATGTTAAAGGGTGTGGGTCTGTCACAGGAGGGAATCCTCTTCAAATATGGAGATCAGAAGTTCTTTAAAAAGATTAGGCTGAAAGTCCTGCTGGGGATGGCTCGGGCATGGGCCAGAATTAAAAAATGCACTGGCCTAAATTACTTCTCAAGTTTGTCTCCCCTGTGGGATTCTCCAGGGGGTCCGGACTGCCTAAAAGAGAAACTAGCTAAACCACTTAGAACAGCAGAACTAAAGGTGTGGAGTGATTTGGCGTCTGCCCTTTCACTTATATCATGGTCATCACTCCACAACAGGCTAGCGGAGGGTATGTCTAGGTTTAAGTATCTGCAACTGCAGAGTTGGTCCCAGAACTTATAAAAACCTAAAGGTATAGGAAATACCCTGGAGGAGCAGTTAGTGTTAAAGCCGGTGGGAAAGAAAGAGGTTTCCTTCTTTTATTTGTCCATCGAGGAAGCTATTGATGGAGATTTTAAATTAGCCGAAGAACTGTGGGGAGCCTCTATGCAAGATAAACAATGGGAAGACTTGTGACAAACTTTCTTGAACACCTTGTTTGTTACCGTAAAACCAGCCTGGCTTAAGAGGAATACTTACTTTACTACCCACAGGGCCTACTTATCTCCATTAAGATTGTCCAATATATCCAAGGGCCTCCCAGTCAGCTGCAAAAAGTGAGATTTAGTAAATGCCTCAGACATTCACACGTTTAAAGATTGCTCAGTGATAACAGAATACTGGGGGAAAGTAGGGGCAACTATAGCTGATATTTTGGGATCACCAGTCCAAAGTTCTCTCACCTTGATCATCTTTAGCATAGATAGCGAGGTTTCAGGCCCTGCTAGGGGGTTCCTCTTCTATGCAATGGTGCTGGCCAGGAGGGAAATCTGTAAGAGATGGGTAGAAGTCACCCCCGCCCACACATGCGGATGACTGTCTTTCCTATGTAAAACCTAAAAGACGGACTTGGGTAGACTGCAGAACAGCAAGAAGAAAGCATTATGGGATTGTTTATTAAACTGGTCTCAGCGCTAGCTTTTGGGAGAGTATAATTTAGGGGCTTGAGTGGTTATGTTAGCACATTTGAAATAATTTTGGATCCTATGCGTAGGTCTTTCTGGAAACTCTCCGACTGTGTTGGGCCTCTTCCTCAGATTTCCATCCTCAGCAGGCCAACATAAACAGTCTTCGGCTACAGTTAATCAGAAGAGAGTTAGATCACCACTTCCCAAAAAGGGGCCAGTGACATTCTGTGGGATTGTCGTATATTGGTAGGCGGGCATTGCTCCCTGGTACATATCGATTACCTACGTCTCCTTAAAACCGAGCAACGGTAACAACATCCTATTCTCTTGTCCACTGGGGTCTGAAGCGAATGCGGATTAAAAAAAAAAAAAAAAAGAGTCAGTCCGATCAACTACCTGTCCTGCACCAGGACATTTTGTAAATGGTCGTAAAGGTCCCAATAAAACAGAGAAGAATGTTTCTTTCAAGCCAGTTTATTCCTGCAATAAGTTAATTTAATGTTGTTAGATTAGAAATGAGATCCTTATTTTGTTGCTTTAGATTAAGTTACTCATTATTCACCACCTGCATATTCCTATGTTTAGCAGCTAACTTCCTCATAACCACCTTGCAAGTGACAAAATGTCATCTCACTTAACCAAGGGTACTGATTAAGTCGCAATGTTTCCTCCTAAATATGACAGTATAAACCTACCTTGGGTAAGTCATCGGGAAAAGAAGCTGGTTGACACAAAAGCTGTAAGTTAAATTGATTCATGAAAGTAGTGTACTTCAGACTATTGTAGTGAGACTTGGCTCAGAGAAGCCAAGATGCAGCTGACTTCGGCAAATATCTTGGTTCTCCACTCGGGCAGTACCTTTCTAAGTCTGCCCTCAGGAAATTATTCTCTACATGGATGGTCTGCAACTCTGCCTGAATCCTAGCTAGAATAACCACAGCACACATCTTTTGATCCTTGCCCTGAAAGCCCAAAACCTGGTCAGAAGGTCCAGGATCCATGTAATTTTGGCCGTAAAATATTGTGAGTCTGGCCTTCTGTCAGACTCAAGTTGCCTGTAAACAATAGATCTAATTGTTGGTGCAGGATCACCAAGGAACATCTCCTTCAATGCCAACAGTGGCGAACACACCCGAGACTCTGCTGAAAACTGATGGTGTAGAAGGAGAAATGAGGATGGGGATATGACAGAGCACTGACAAGAGATGTTGTCAAGTTGTAGTTTTATAGATAATCTCACCAAATGGAGGCTATTTTGGGTATTCTGCAGTCTCTCACGAGTGAAGGTTAATTTATACTGAAGAGAATGCCAACTACTGTTACTCTCTGTTCTTACATGAATTTCAGTTGGCTGTTGTTTTTTATTTACATGTATTTCACATAAATTGTATCATTCTATAGAAAATGACAAAAATACTTCTGAATCACTCTCTCTGCAGGGACATTATAGTCATTCAGTGTTTCAACAACATTGCCTTTATGTTGTTAGATTCAAGGGCATCGTTATGAAACTGGTCCTCTTCTGATGTCCTATACACAGTATCGGAAGCTTTACAACTTGAGGCACTAAACAGAAACAAAGGCTCACTCGCAATTTGTAGACAACTTTCTCAAGGACCACTGGACAGTTATTGCAGCACAACTTAAAACGTGGGGAAGTGTTCCAGTATATAAGTGCAGGAATCCAACAATAGGTTCTGAATTAAAATAAATTAAATCTAACTCTCTGTCGCTAATCACTAACTTGAGTCATTTGAAGACAACACTGGAGTGAGTCTTTTCACTGCCATGCGTGGCAAAGGCTCTAAATATTATTGTGCCTTTGAAATCCCATGCCTCAAAGTAGCTAAAACCCTCCGTGCCTTGGTCCCTCAAGGCAGAGAAATCTGTAGGCAAAAGGTTAGAAAGACAATGGAGAGCTAAGTATAACAAAGATGCTAAAGCAAGTTACCAGCAGCTCTGAAAAAATACCATGCAGCTACTCAGATGGCCCAAACAACCTGTATTGCTTCTTCCATCTCTGAGGCAGCAAACAACCCCGAGAGATATTTAAACTTGTCAGCGCTGTTCTCTCTTCCAATGCTACAAAAATGACCCTCTCTTTCTAGATTTGTCCCTCATAACCCTAAGGTGTTCAGCTGCAGAATTCGGAATGTGCAAGCCTGTCTCCTCCCTGGATCCCTTTCTCCCGTCCATCCTTAATCATGCTGTCCCGGTGGTTAATCCTATCCCAAACTGACTGCTAAATTAATCCTGGGAGCAGGTTCTGGTTTCAACCAGTTGGAAACAAGCTTTATGGCTCCCCCTGAGTAAGAAGCGTTTATTAGATTCTAAGGTTCTTAGCAACTTTCCACCAATTTCACTTCTTCCTTTGGTTGCTAATTTGCTTGAGAAAAATGTCTACAGGCAGATATTTCACTTTCTTGAGACTAATTATCTGCTCTACAACTCCCAATCGGGAGTTTGTGCTGGATACAGCACAGAGATGGCCCTGCTTGTAGTCGCCTTAGAGTATATTAAAGAAAATTTTGATTTAACCACTCCAGTTATGATTATTCTTTTGGACCTCTCTTCGGCATTTGATAAGGTCTCTTATGATATCTTGCTTGAGGGACTTTAAATGGTCAGTATTAGAGATGTCAGAGCGCTTTACATAAGTACCAGTTGCAAAACATAAGGACTTAGGATTACATGTGTTACATAAAAGATACAAACAGAAGAAATTGCAAATGTAAAAGATGTAAAGTCACACAAGGAAGAGATACAAACAGAAAGAAAAATTGCAAATGTACAAATGTAAAGTCACTCAAGGAAGAGATACAAATGGATATACTCTAAGAGTCACATAGGAATGGTAGAGAGTACAAATGTCTACTGCATATACTAGTGATTAGAGTTATCTCTATATACATATATATACACATAGTAGATTTTCTCAGGTCAAGATGATGCGATGGTCCCGCCTATTTACAGAAGCAGTTTTCCTTCTATGTCCCGCTGAGACAACTGTGCTCATCAGTTCTTCTCTTAGCTAAAGTGCCACGCTTCACCTGCCACAAGATTGGCAGTTGTTCCTTGGCCGTCAAGGCAGCCCAGGCTTGGAATGCCCTTCCGTTTCCATTGCGCAATACCCAAGACCCGTTAGCCTTCAAGAAACTTTTAAAAACTCACCTTTTCCCCTTGTGATAGTGTGACAGTTGCAAGAAGTGCGATCTGGGCTTGGAGGGGGGGCTGGTGCAGGCCGTTCTCAGTGAGGGGAAAATGGGATGGAAATCAGAGGCCAGAACCGCCCAACTTCGAACTTTCCTTACCTTCTGCTGTTTCGAAATTTGTCATTTTTCCTGTTTTTTTAACCTAGTCTACACAAATACTTTCGATTTTTTTTATTGTGGTGCATAAAAAATCTGTACTGGAAAGGCATTTGACACCTGGTGCTAGAATATTTATATTTCCTATTAAATACATGTTTGCAGATTATTTGTAAGATTGTAACATTTATTTCTATTAACTCTTAATTCTTTGCTCTCATTGAGGCATAATTCTGCCAAATGTTATATTTATACAGTGCAATCGTGTGACCTTTCGTGTGATGAAGATGGTTTCTGCTGTGAAAGCACTCGCAAACATATTTAAATAGCCGTTCCCCTACTTTATGGAAAAAGACAACCCTCCTGGGAGGGTTAATTCTAATAGTTAATATGCTTTAGCTGGAGTGTCATTCAAGGAGTGTCATGTGCTGCGAAACGGAAGCCCGCAGACAGTTAACTCTCAGGGTGCAGCAGCTTGACTGAAAGAAATACAAACGTGCGCTAGGTGCAAAAGTAAATAAAGGGTGCTTGAAAGCAGGTACTGGTTTTCACTGATTGAATCATTCAAAACTTTGTGATGACACCGATGCATTCTGTAGTGCAAAGAGAACAATTGAGATTTGAAGTGTGTGCTTTCAATTGAAATTGAATTTGTATAAAGCTTACTACCCCAGGAGTTGTTTAAGGGACAGTTTTGTAAAAAAAAATGTTTTACAATCTGGGTATTACTAAAATGCAAGTTTTAAATAATGAATTACATATTCACAGTGCTTTCTTTAACAATCTGTGACCTTCTAGCACAAAAAACGCACACGCCACTATTTTCCACTGCACCATCAAAGATTTAATTCTGTGGGTCCCTGGTTACACATAAACCTCTGAAGTGCATTAAACCAATAAAGATGTCATAATGTACTATTATGCATTTCCCACTGAGTAACAGCTTTTTAAATGTATGTTTCACTTAATCTACCAGTTATATTATACGTAGCTACAGGGCAGTGAAAAACCTAAACATTTTTACAGAATACACTGTTTAATAATATTTCCCCACCTTAAAATCATTTGCCACAGAAATGAAGTGCGTTTATGTTAGTGATGGAGAGTAACAGGTTCTAGAATATTTGGTCAGGAGGGGGTCCTTACACCTAAAAACATTTGAGGAGGGGGTCTCGGCATCAAAAAGTTTGAAGACCTCTGCTTTAGAGTGTGGAGTCCCCCAGGGCTGGGCTCTTAGTCCCACCCTTTTTGATATATATCTGGAGTCAGTGACTAAACTAGTTGAGTTTTGGGGAGTGAATGTTGTATCCTATGGGGATAACACCCAACTTCTCCTGGCCTTTCAGGAAAAAGCTCAAACTACCTTAGATTCTTTTAAACTCTGTTTCAAATTCATTGTTGAATGGAGGTATGCAAGCTGATTAAAGCTTAACTCAGAGAAGACTAAGATTATTTTCTTTGGAGTTAACATACTTCCCCAGAACCCAGCTTTTGGTAGCCATTAGAAATGTGTTCCCTTCCCCTTCCAATGGTAATAAATCTAGGGGTGAAGTTTGACTCTGACTATACCTTTGAGCCCCAGATCAAAGCTTTATCTACCCTGGTAGATAAAGCTTCATCCTTCAGAAGGATGCTTGATCTTATCCCTGTGGAATTACACAAGACTATTGTCCATGCGGTGATCACCTCCAGTTTGGATTACTCAAACGTTTGTATCTGGGACTGCCTGGCACCACCCCCCTTTTGTACCACTGGCTTCCTAGTGCAGCATCTTCAAATCGTTCAAAATGCTGCTGCTAGATTAATTCTTAAGATTCCCCTCAAGGGCTTCGGTGTCAGGCCATTTAAACTGGCTTCCGGTGGAAACAAGGAGTCCAGTTCAAGGCCCTCATCTTTGCCTTTAGAGTCTACTACCACAAAGGCCCCTCTATCTCAGGAGCCATTTTAAGCCCTACGTTCAGGAGAGAGCATTAAGATCCAGCAAACTCAAACTCTTCTAACTTCCCCCCATTTATAAGGCCAGAAGATGAGGTAGATAATTTGATTGTGGCTTTTATAAACTGCGGGATCTTCAAATCAAACACTAGACCCTGGAGTCTTGAGATGCTCGAATACTATGGTAGATACTCAAATTCCGAAGTAGATCCCTGAATCTTGCTATGTTAAAATTTTTACAAAGTAGAGTCACTGGAACAGGTTGATTTTTAATAAGTTTATTCATAAGAATGGTAGGACCTCAAATCCCACGGTAGCATGCCACTCATATGGGGCACACTGTCACAGCTTTAGTGGGGCCTTATTGACAATAGGATTAGCTAGTGCTTATGATGGGATAGGATTTACACCTGGGTGGCATACATGTGGGTTTTCATGACAATGTGAATGATATCCTTAGTGGTAATGCCCTGAGAAATGGGTAAAAGGGGAGGCCAATAATGCCCAGGACCAGACGTGGATGGAAGGGAGGGAGAACACATGCAGAATGACTTCCAGGTTACAAATAAGGATGTGCAACATTCGCGGAACTTCCTTTTGTGTAATTATGCAACATTACTTAAGAGTTATGTGAAATTAGACATAAACATAAACACACATATATATTTGGAAAATGTCATACATATATTTATTTTACTATTCATTAGCATCAAAGACTGTAGGCACAGGTGGCCTTCTGTAAAGAATGTGTGGTACCAAGTTTGCAGAGAACAGAGCTCATTTCAAAGATTTAATGTGGGTGTGAGCCATTCACAATAATAAATGCACTTTTTGCACCAGAGAGTACCTAGATACACTGTCTTAGTTTCAAATTGAAGAGAATGTAATATATTAGGGTTTCTCAATACACTTTGGAGAGTACATGTGCTCCACGGAGTAGTAAGGTATGTGTTGCCAAACTGACAGGGAGAGTGAAGGACCAAAGGTTAGAAACGGATGGTGAGTGGACTTCGAGTGAATCATACTTCCTAGACTCTGTTCATCAGAGAGCTACGTGCTTGCTTGGGCTGACTGAAGGGATGTCACTAGGATAGTCTGATAGCAGGGGTGTTGGTGTTTCTGTGTGACTTGTATGTCACTAATATGGTCTCCATGAGGTGCAGTGCGCAAAGGGAGGCTGACTTTGTCCATCGATAGCAAGAATGCATGAAGCTAAGAGTGCAGCAATATGATTTGTAGGAAGCAAGTAATGAGTAGGACAAAGGACTCCTTTTAGGGTGGCCTTTGAAGGAAGGAATATATTAGGTTAGTCAGACAGTGCAATGTTATGCCTGTAAATTTCTCTTTTGTAGAGTGTACTACAGAGTATTGTCAGTTTTATATTTCCTCCTTTAAGGAGAGCCAAAGACAACCAAGAGAGACAATAGGGGGATAAAGGCAACCACCACCAGAAATTCTGCAGATGCCAGGGAGATAGTGCTGAAGCAGATGTCCTAGCCTGGATAGAAGCCATTCCTACTGTAGATTGTAAGTCATGTTAACTATTACTTCCTTTTAGCAATTTACACCCAGTATACATTATGAACTTCTGTATTTTTCATTTTCCCTTCGTCTTCCTTAATGTTTGTTATCCCCTAATAGGTCCATGTGTTTCCTATAGTTGGTGTTTCTGAAGCTGACTTCCTCCTGACTGTAGATTTCTCCCCAGCCCACCTTTTTGTTACTGTGGGGAAATCTTTCCCTCACTGCTGTTGCGCATATCTTGTCTCTGTCTCTGTGTGGGGCAGTACACAAAGGGAGACAGCCTTTACTCATAGCTGTCAGAGGGACAATCAAGCAAAACTGTATGTAGAGAGTGGAGAAGCAATATCATTTGTAGGAAACTGTGTACAAGACAGGGGACAAATTAAATTTTAGCGTGGAAGTGAAAGAAGGGAAAGGATTACGTAGTCAGGCAGTAGATTTGTTTGCCTGTTTTTAAAGAGTGCTAATAAATAATATTTGCTTTCCACTTTATCTTTCTTCCTTTTAATACAGGTCATCATCAGTACCACTCCCCTAGCACAGGTTGACCACGCAGCCTCTGGCTCAACAAAGGCAAATGCTCGAGTTGCTGGTAAGTAATGTTGAATATTTCTTATTAAATGACTAGTATGTATTATGGTGTTGTGAAGAATTGGGTCCACACATAGAAAGTTGGTTCCAGGAATAGGCTTTATTCGTAGACTCTAGGAACAGCTTAACAACCACAGACTGGCATCAGATTCAGTCACGCTCCAACTGACTCTCGCAGAACCGCAGAGTCAGAACAGAGAAGGAACATTCTAAATTCAATGCAGCTTGTATGCCAAGAAGCAAACAAGTAGCATACAACACACCTCCCCCAATTGAGAAAAAAAAACAACAAAGAAAAAATAAGCACAAACATAATCTTTCATCTTTACAGGTGGATGCGAAATACGTGAACTTCTCCTAATAACACAATCTGCAACTTCATGTACAGAGTCATCTTGTCCCACAGGATTACCATCAACAACCCCACTGCCACTCAAAACTTCAGAGTCATCATTGGTGTTGTTGATAACATCCTGTGAATCATGAATGGTAATAATAGGCTCATTGGAACAAGCAAAATCATTAGAACAAGCAAAATCATTAGATGAAACATTTTGAGAATCTTGCAGAGTGTAAAAGTCATCCAAAAAATTTTGATCATCATCCTCATCATTCACATGAGAAAATGATTTTTTAGAATTCAAAAACGATTTGTCAGATCTAACAATAGATACACGTCTAAAATTCCAAATTTTCCCCCCTTCAACACGTACAGCTTTACTGAATACCTCAGTTACTCTAACAGGATCAGACCACTTTGCCCACCTTCTAGAAAGAGTGCTTCCAAATTTTACACGTACTAAATCACCAATCCTGATCTTGTGACTAGATACCTTCCTATTTGAACTTTTGCCCATTTTCTCTTGATATGTTTTAACACGTTCTCTTACCTTATTTAAATCAGGACAAGACACACCAGAAACATCAGATTTTAACCACCAGGGTAACAATTTAGAACCAGCTTTACGACCTCTTAGTAATTCGAAAGGAGAACAACCAGTTACAGAATTGGGTGAAATCCGATAAGTGAGTAAAGTAGCACGTAGTGCCTTCTTCCAATCTAAATTACTCCTGACTGCTAACTGAATGGATTCCTTAATCACTCTGTTAAAGCGCTCAATTTGACCATTGGCCTGCGGGTTATAATTGGAAACCCTCTTGTGAGTAATACCCTGCTCTTTAAAATACAATTCAATTTCATTGCTAATAAACTGCGAGCCATTATCAGAAATTATTTCAGATGGTAAACCTTCACGACTGAAAATGTTACTAAGAAATTCAATGACTTGACAAGAAGTAACCCTTTCTACAATTTTGACCTCCGGCCACTTCGAAAAATAGTCAATCAGGACTAACCCAAAAACTTCTTTACTACCAGACAAATTCAAAGGCCCAATGATGTCAATCCCTAACCTTCTCCAAGGACCCTCAGAATACTCAATAGGGGTAACCAGAGTAGATAAGGGTTTTACAGTCTTATCACTATTGGAACATGGAAGACAATTCCTGACCCATCTATCAACAATCCATTGAAGGCCACCAATAGTATTCCCGTAATCGTCTCTTAGTGGTTGACATGCCCATATGGCCCTCATGAGCAATCCTAATTACATTTTCCCTGACAGCAAGAGGAGGTACTATTTTGTCACCCCTAGTAATAATACTGTGAGAAGACATAAGTTCATCCTTGACTTTGAAAAAAGAACCCAAGTCACCTGACAGCTGCCTCTCTTCAGGCCAACCACACCTCAGATAGGTATCAACTAGACAAAGAGTATTATCTTCTGACATAGCTTTCGCCCAAACATCCTCAGAAGTCGCCTCCATATCACTCACATTTATGTCTTTCATGGTATAAGCTACATCACATTCTTCCGAATGTTCACCACCCAGATGAGGCAAGGCCAATCTAGACATGCAATCTGCATGCACATTGAGTCTACCGGGAATATACTCCACGGTGCATTGATACTCTTGTAATTTGGCTGCCAAACTAGCCAAACGAGCCGTTAAAATCCTGCCACCACCCGCACCTAACATATTTACAAGAGGCTTGTGGTCAGTTCTAAGTACAAATTTTGTACCCCACAAAAAGTGTCGAAAATGCTGGGCCGCCCAAGTACAAGCCAATAATTCTTTCTCAATTGTAGAATAATTAAATTCAGCCCCTTTCAATGTTCTTGAAGCATAAGAGACAATGGTTTCTCCACAACTACCGTTCTGTAGAAGAACTGCCCCTAAACCAGTATTACTTGCATCGACAGAAACAATACATTCTTTACCCACAACAAATGGTTTTAAGAAAGGAGCCGAACAAATCTCCTTTTTTAACACATCAAATTGCAGTTGCTGTTCATTACTCCATAGGAATTTAGCATTTTTCTTGAGTAACACTCGAAGAGAAGACACTTTGGAAGCATAATTTTTTACAAACTTGCTAAAATATTCAGTTAAACCAAGAAAGGAAGACAATTGATCCTTATTGATTGGAGCAGGTGCTTTGGAAATACTAGCAATATGATCGAACTTTGGTTTAATACCTTCCTTGGATACCTTGTGTCCCAAATACTCAACCTTCAGTTGTCTAAATTCACATTTGGAGAACTTTAGTGTTAAACCTTTTGATTGTATGTGTCCTAGAACAGCTTTTACATTCTCATCATGTTGTATTACATCACTGCCATAAATAAGGATGTCATCTTGAAATGCAATGGCCCCTTTGCAACCCTCCAACATTTCTTTCATTAAGCGCTGAAACACAGATGCAGCACTTGCTAGACCAAACGGCATACGCAAATAGCGATACATTCCCTCAGGTGTGACAAAAGCAGTTAAATTCCTAGATTCCTCATGTAATACAACTTGATGATATGCGCTAGCAAGGTCTAAAGTTGAAAACACACAAGCACCAGAAAGAGTAGAAATGAGTTCATTAATTTTTTGTAGGGGATGCATGTCAGTCCAGATTTCTTTATTTAAGCTGCGGAGATCCACACATAAGCGGAGCTCCCCATTGGCTTTAAACGAAAAGAACAATGGGGGAAACCCAAGGAGACGATTCGATGGGTTCAATAATGTTAGAATTAACTAAATCATTGAGAATATCCTTTAATTTGTCACAATAAGCTAAAGGCACATTTCTAACTCTATGCCTAACGGGTACCGCATTGTCTTTAAGTATAATTTTGTGTTTAAATTGGGCATACTCTCCTAACTTTTCTTGAAACACATTTGGAAATACATTTTTAATATGTGCACAAACTCATTATCATCAGAGGTAACAACACATATAGGCAGTGAAACATTAGGATCAAGATATACTGGAGGCAAAGCATTAGGATCTAACTTGATACCCATCTCTTTTTGATGAGACCAACCCAAAATGGACTCTCCTTTATGAGCAATGTAGATTTTAGCTAGTGTAGACCTGTCTTTGAAACTTATTCTGGCCCAAAAAAAACCTATTAGTTCAATTGTATGTCCTGTATAGCTACCAGGTTTGATATCAGGGCTAGAAAATTCCCTGTTGGGCCATAACTCTTCAACAATATCTTTGCCAATTATGGAATACCATGCACAAGAATCCACTAACATGGAAATCTCCTTACCATCAATGACAAATATACTCGAAGGAAAACTCTTGCAGTTATCCGAGGATATACATGAAATGCAATTGAATTCACGAAACTCTTCAACTGACCCTTCATCATCAAAAGAAATACAATTTACTTTTTGAGGTGAACAACACATCTTTCCGAAGTGTCCAGACTTTTTACATTTTACACAAATCTTATTTAAAGCAGGACAATTTTTAAAATTCCCCACATGGTCAAAACTACCACATCTATAACATATTATAAATGTACGTCTATTACTAAACTTGTTTTCTTTTGTAATGCCATCTTTTTTGAAAGTAGGAAAAATAGTTCTCTTTTGGACTGCTTGGCTCTTGACGATTGAAACTTTAGGTATAGACTCCTGAATTTTAACTGAAAGGCTTTGACCTCTTATTTCGGTCACAAATTTTTCTGATTGTTCGATACCTTTTGCTATATTGACAACAGCTTTAAGAGAGGTTTCAGTTCCTAACCACAGTCTTTCCTGTATTTTCTTGCTTTTAGTTTTCATCATTATTTGATCCCTCAGAATTTGTTCATAGTTGATAGTGTCGAATGCACAGGATCCAGCTAGAGCACGTAAGGCAGATATATAATTCTCAATAGATTCGTTATCTTTTTGTGCTCTTGAGTAAAACTTAAAACGCTCCATGACAGTATTTACTTTTTTTCCAAATCCAATAGTAAGTTGCTTAACAGCAATCTGAAATACATCAGATTCATCATCAGAATCTTCTAAAGGGGGCAAATCGGACAACTCTTTGATGCCTTGACCACCTAAAGATAAGCGTAAAAGATCCAATTTTCTTTTAGAAGAACAACCATCTTCTTCCAAGACATTTACATAAGCTAAAAACATCGGATACCATAAATCCCAATCCATTTTAGGATCTCCAGCGACTGGCAAAAAATGGGGTGGAACCATTATGTTAGACATGACAACAAGTTTTAAATTTTGTAGACTCTTTAACAATTTATGAATTTAAAAATAAAAAAATAAAAACGTTTCATTAAACCAAGAATAGCATGAACATTTTTCACAGGCTAAATATTATTTTCTCAAATTATATTGTAAATACACACTATAAAGCGTGTGCATCGCTGTAGGTACTTTTGTGGATTTTCCGTGTTTTAGATAGAAAATATCGTTCATGAAACAATCCAGACGCTGTCTTACATAAAGACAATATTATAAGTGAACTCGAATAAATTCCCTCATCCAAGATGGCCGAAAGCGTGTAATGACGTGATGATGTCACTCCCACAAAGCTTTGTGTAACCAGAATGCACTGGCTCGGTGACGATCAAGGGAACTGCGTGAACAGTGAAAGAGCTCCAAACATTCTGAACACGCGTGAAAGAAAAATGACGAGATTCTCGAGTAAGTGACCGTTATTTAACGAGTTTGAGTTTGCTACATTGATCGGTAAATTTATATAAATTAATAAAGGAGTCTGCCGCAGGCACTATCATGTGCACGTTTTTTTTTAACTTACAGCCGCAGCAGCATTTAACGCTGGAAGATAGTTCTTTAAAAGTTATTTAAAATTCAGAATTGTACCACAGCCGCTGGTGCAATCAAGGCACAGTCAGTTAAACAGCTGCTGGTGCTATCAAGGCACAAGTTTAAATAAATAAAATTTCTTACTTTCATGAAACACGAAGTGAGCGCTGTTTCCTTTGTTTTGCCGGTTTTATCTTTCCTTTTAAAGTCCTGGAACGTTACTCCCACTGTCGCCAATATGTTGTGATGAATTGGGTCCACACATAGAAAGTTGGTTCCAGGAATAGGCTTTATTCGTAGACTCTAGGAACAGCTTAACAACCACAGACTGGCATCAGATTCAGTCAGGCTCCAACTGACTCTCGCAGAACCGCAGAGTCAGAACAGAGAAGGAACATTCTAAATTCCATGCAGCTTGTATGCCAAGAAGCAAACAAGTAGCATACAACTATGGTCTTCTATATTTTCCATTTGTATATACCGAAACTAAAGAAAATAAAATTTTGTAACAGGAAACACAATATGTACCATTATTTGTCCTAAGTGGTCTAAAGGAAACCTTCACCGGTCTCTATCTTGAAATAGTTTAAAGGTTGCCAAAACCTGGCTTGGAAGTAGATTTTTGTAAAATCTCCTAGCAAGTGATATAGGTCATAGTAGCATGTTCATGTGACATCCAGTAAATTGCCTAAGCCACAAATATAGAGTGAACCTTTTCAGCCAACTTTCGCCCCGAGAGAAGCCGAAACACCAGCTAAACATAGCCAGCAGCGGTCTAGCAGACGCTCCCTGGCATCCACATACAGATTGCCCTAGCTACCCAGAACCAACATGCAGGAAGTATTGGTGTGGACGGTGTCCTAGTTAGGGGTGGGCGAAGCTTTGCGTAGTCCCGCTACGCAAAGCTCCGCGAAATGGTAAAAAATCTCTGCGAGCACGCAAAAGTTCCACGAACACGCGGAATTGCTTGTTCCGCTCGTTCGCGATGCTTTTTTCCTGTTTGCGAATGCTGTTTGCATGCTCGGGGAGAAATATTTCATGAACACGCTTTTTAAAAGCACGAACAAGCAAAAAATTCAGCCAAACCACGGATCGGAGAAGTTTTGCTAATTCCGGGTTCTCCGCCTAACCCGAAATAATCCAAATTCTGCAAGCGGAATGGAATTTACCGCCTAGGCCTAGTCCTAGTGGCTGATGCAGAAGATGATTAGTGTTAAGTCACATTCATACTGCCAACCCCAAGCTTAGCAATGAGCATGTAACAGTGGAAGTTAAAATGACTGAGTAGCACAAGCACCTGCTGAAACTAATTCCCCCGGCAAATGTCTAAAGACGTTGGTTTCTTTGGGTCTTCAGGAATGGCGTGGTCTGCCTTGGTGACCATAAGGTGCTGCTGCAAGAAGCCCCAAGATCGAGATTACAAGGGTTGGGCAGGAGGTTGGGTACAGGCTCATACAGCTAAGCCGCAGGCAAGGAGAATAATGCACCAGCATTAGAGGTTATGACAGTGCTTTAGGACTTCTCGAGAATCAAAGACTAACAACCGATGACCAAGCCCAAGACGTATACTCCAAATGATCACAATGCAGAAACACCGATCTGACATAGCCAATCAGGACCAGAGTATCATAAAATCGGAAGCTCGTGTGCACCCTTTGCCTTTGCAATGTGTGTTCTGAGGGACAAGAAATGATTTCAAGTGGGATCATTAAATCACCATTGGGGAGTCTATGTGCGTTGAGTCCCCAAAGCGGACCAGGGCAACTATTGCTCCACTTATGAAAATTAACCCAATAGTTAGAAGGGGGTGGCTGCATTCTATCTAGACATGAAATCCGGATAATTTGCTCAATTATGTAAAATTGTAGCAAAATTATGCCAAATTACACATAATTATGTGAAATACAAATCTGTCCTTTCGCTCTATATTGTAATTTGAAATTCGTCCATGCATCATTTTTGCGTGAGGATGCATTTAAACTAATCACCATGAACAACAATCACTCATGTTCTGTGTTTCTCTATGATTTGCAGTACATTTTTACAGTGAATGCCGTGTTTTATTGTACACGTTTACATGAATGGCGCGTAATAATGTGAAGAGGCTTAATGGAGTAATTTCTGAAATTTCATGTAACAAGCGCAAAGCGAAATTCCAGAAAATATGCAAATAATACCAGCGAAATTGAGATTCCATCCAGGCTTAAGTCTATCACTTGGAGCCCCTGAATCTTCTTGGGGTGTCCCAGGAGGAGAGGAGTCTACACAGACCGAGAGTCAGACCAACTACCTAGCTCCAGTGCTTAGGTGAAGGCCTGATGGCGCTACAGAGGATATCGGTCACCTGTCTGGCGCTGAAGGAGTAAGTACTGGATTGAAAATACCTCAATTTGAACTATCAGAAATCCCTCTTGAGGCTACTAAACCTAGATGTGTCCAAGGACTGAAGTGTGTTTATTAGGCCTTGGATTCTGAGATGTTATTAGGCAGTCTTGTACAGCATTAGGTGTATGGTTTTCGCCTGAAATGTTTAACATTGTGCCATGGTTTTCTACTGCAAGTGCATCAAAGCTTATCACTATAGTAGTGGAAGGCAAAACATGTACACGTTTATTGAACAATCTTAAAGTGTTAATGCATTGAAAATACTTGTTCCTGTTGTTGATGTAGTGTAAACACCCTATGACAAGGTGTGCCCCCATGCTGTATAGGATTATGAGATCTGGAACCACAGAATCAATTTAGTACTTCATTTAAAGGACGACATTCACTTGAACTGTTAACTGCTTTGCCATGTTTCTTCTTGAGCATCAAAGCCAATAGGTATTTCTTTTTGGGAGAAACAAACATTGATTGATATTCATAGTAGCACCCTAAAATGTTTATGCATTAAAATATTAATTTTCCTGTTTTTCAGTGTATAGCGAACACCCTGCGAAAAAGTCAAAATGACTGATCTAGAGACCCTAACGGGTGATTGTGCGCTTTACAAATGTGGTTTATTATTATTATTATTAATGCACACCACATCGTTTGATGTATGCAGGGTATGGGTATATTTTGGTTTAAGGAATTATGGTTTGCTGCCGTGCACATTGATGAAGGTGCTTCAGATCTAAGAGACTAGTTTGCATTTAGGGTGGTTGTTGAACTTTGTGACCTTTCTTTAGCGTGCACCCAATGTAATTTGCAAGGCCCTTTAAATGGTGACCTGCCACGCTATATAGTTTGTCATTTTGTACATAGTATTTGTTAGACCTGGCATCTTTGGCATGGTTTCCCCCTATCTTTTTGCCTCTACATCCTGGGCCTCATTTATGAAAAGTGACGCATCGCTGCGTGAAAACAGCAATGCCTCACTTTTCACTGCGCCCTCCTTGCGACACCAATGATGCGTCATATTTACAGTATGACGCATCGTGTCGCAAGGAGTTACAGATACGTCAGTATTTCTGCTGTATCTGTAGGCGCAAAAATGACGCATTTCTGGAGTGTGTCACAAAAGTGACGCAACTCCAGCAATGTGTCCTTTCACATGGGGCAAGCCCCATGTGAAAGGGCCTGCGTCAGTCTTACGCCTGCTGTGAGGCAGGTGTAAGATTTTGACGCATTTGAGTCCTAGAAGTGGCGCAGTGAAATCTCATAGATTTCACTGCGTCACTTCCATGACCCTTTCTTGCGTCAATACGCCCCCCTTGCATACATTATACCTGGCGCAGGTATAATGTGGCGCAGGGGTTTACAAAGTGACGCATCTACCTAGACGCGTCACTGTGTAAATATGGTGCAACAAGGCGCTTTTTTACACCACTGGTGGTTCACAAAAAGTGACGCACCGGCGGCGTAAAAGTGACGCACAGCCTCATAAATGAGGCCCCCTGTAGTTTTTGATGCTGTGCTGGATTTCGTTTTTGTTGGTTTAGATGCTTTGGGCACTTTGCCACTGCTGTTCAGTGTCAAAGTGCAAGTGTTCCCTATGTAAATTGTTATTATGATTGGTTATCCATGATTGGCATATTTGTGTCACCAAGAAGTCCCTAGTAAAGTTCACTGAGTGTGCCAGGGCTGGTGATAACAAATGCTACTAGTGGGCCTGCAGCACTGATTGTGCCACCCACATGAGTAGCCCTAAAATGGTGTCTCAGGCCTGCCACCGCAGTGCCTGTGTGCAGTCTGTGAACTGCCATGTCCTCGGTCATTGTCCCCTTTGGCCAGGCCTAACCCTTCCCTTTATGTACACATTGGTCACCCCTATGGAAGGCCCAAGGTACCCCCTTGGGCAGGGTGCAGTGTATGTGAAAGGTAGAGCATGTACTTGACTTGTGCAGGTGACATACTCTGGTAGTGAATTACAGCCATTTTCGTTTTTCACTACTGTAAGGCTATCTTGCCCCATAGGCTATCATGGGGGATGCTGGCTACAGTGGCTACCAGCATATCTTCCCATAGGAGCACGATGGGACATACAAGTCTGGTATCCCTGAACTCAGAATTTAATAGCTCATCTTTTAGGAAAGGTTGTTTTTAAATCCTGTGTTTGGGAACAGCAAAGTTGCTGTTCTCTTGTCTGACCTTTCTGTGTGCTTTGGCCTGTTTGTGAATTGACTGTCTGGTTTGAGAGTGACAGGGGCTGGGGAGCCCCCAGGAGGCTGGCTGAGTCAGCCCTAGGCTGAATGACTGCATCTGCATCTTGAGTGGTGGGAGGGGATAGCACTGGGACCTAAACAGGACTGTGCCTGCCCCCCACAGTGCTGGCTCCACCTCCTTTGGTGTGTCTGATAGCTCTGCCCTGCACTGTGAAAGGATAGAAGGAATAATATCAACAAAGTGTTCCAGGGTTAGTCTCTCCCTCCACAATGCTGGCCCCACCTCTTACTGGGCGGCTGACGAACCTGCCCCTCTCTCTGACAGGAAAGGAGAAACCAGGAAAAAAAAGTGCTCCAGGAACACCCAGGACTGGTTCAGACCGGACTCAGAGCCCTCCTGCACAAAGGGAACAAAGACTTTTAGCGGTATAAGTACAGGACCCCTGACTACAGAAAATTAGATGATCCTGGAATCATGCAGGAACCTCTGCCAAGGAGAAAGCTGCATCTGAAGAAGGAAGACTGTCCTGCTGTTGCTCTGCTGGACTGACCTGCTATTGCTTTGCTGCCAAGGAGAGGGGAAGGACTTTGCTAAGTGCTGTGTTCCCTTGCTTGAAGGAATCTCCAAGGGCCTGAGAAGAGCTGGCTCCCTGTTAAGAAATCCCAGGAACGAAAGGACTTCACCCCCAGCTTCCCTGAACTCTGCTGAGAGAGTTCTGTCCTTCCTAGAGTGTGTGGGCCAGTTGTGGTGCCTTTAGAAGTTGTACCTGTGCTGGGAAGCTGGAATCCAAGATTTGAGAAACTGGCTACAGAAAAGTTATCGCACCGCTTGCTTGCGGACTACGCCACATCGCTGCGAGTGTCGTCGCAGAAGCCATCGCATCGAGGAGCTGCGAGAGAGAGATCACCGTTGGTCCATGCATCATCGCCCCGGAGATCGTCGCAACTCCAAAGATCATCGCATCGTGCCTTTGCAAGAGAAAACTTCCCACAGAACCTACTCACCGGAATCCATACAAGTCCGCCTTCTTCCCCATACAGACCGGATTTGTCGCAACTCGCCCGCTGCAGCGGCGGGGTTGTCGCATCGCCTCCCCAGGGTCTCAGGAGAAACGCATTGCTTGTTTTCCACAGCACCAGCTTCTCCTTTGGAACTTTGTCGCTTTTAAAAGGTATTGTTGGCAAAACGTGACGCAACTGTGAACTTTTCAAGCAAATGTGCATTATTTTATCGCAACCTTAAGAACTCTTTTGCAACCATATTCTTGAACTGTGTATGTTGGATTTTTGTCGTTTTGGTCTTGTGTAGTTTAGATTAAATACCTTTATTTTTCTAAACTGTTGTGGAGTCAGTTTGTGGTGTTTTCACTATATTACTGTGAGTGTTGGTTCAAATACTTTACGCATTGCCTTTGATAAGCCTTGACTGCTCGTGCCAAGCAACCAAGGGGGTGAGCAGGGGTTATCTCAGAGGTATCCTCCTTACCCTGACTAGAAACAAGGGTCCCTATTTGGACAGTGGTACCTACCTCTGCCAACTAGAGACCCCCAGTTCTAACAGTATTCAAATGTGCATGTAAAGTATTTTGCTTTTTTAGCGAAAATTTACTAATTGGAGATTGATTTAATGAGTTGTGTGGCTGAGTTTTAAATAATCACTGAGGGGTAGCTGTTCCTAAAGAGAAGATGATAGATCAACCTATTATGGTTGGGAAAGTGTGAATCTGTCAGTAAGGTTGGATATAAGAATAGGTGGGGA
Organism: Lissotriton helveticus; assembly: GCF_964261635.1. Classification (NCBI taxonomy): domain Eukaryota; kingdom Metazoa; phylum Chordata; class Amphibia; order Caudata; family Salamandridae; genus Lissotriton; species Lissotriton helveticus. The sequence goes on along the minus strand of NC_136063.1, from coordinate 1,609,083,911 downwards.
ATTTCAACTTTTGGACTTAGTGTACTCACACACCCTTGCGAGTGTCATGCTTGATCATCTGGCGTTGCTCTTTGTGGCGTGGTGCTGCAGTCCCTCACGGGCCCAGTGAGAGGGCTCTTTAGTGGAGATCTTTTTAGGAGATGCTGCAGTTGTGCATGCTGGTGTGTGGACCTAGAGAAGTGAGTGGGTGAGTTAAAATTGTCTTCTATGGTACCCAGAACCTCATTTTATTCAGGGGTCCCGAAGACAAGGTCAAATGTCTGTAGGATGTGGAGTTCCTCCTTAAAACTAATGTGGAGGAGGGGTGAATATTTTCCACTGCTCTCGCATCCGTGCAATAAAAATGTGTGTGAGAAAGTGTTGTTTAGGTCAACATGTTTTGCGCCATGGGCAGTCCCTAGTGGATCCAAGAGAGCTTTGTCAGGACCAGGTGCAGAAGTGATAAATCAAGTGATAGTAAAAGATAGGAGTCAGGGAAGAGACGCCTTATACTCCTACTGTACTTTCAGTCTGGTTGCAGTATGTAATAGCACTAACTAGAATTCCCATTAGAATCCTGTGTTCCAACCTGATGCAAAAATATAAATAAAAAGAGGAATAGAGCCAAAGAGAGAGACACATATATATTAAAACAATGCAATGACATTTTCATCATGATGTGAGGCACGCAATGCTCTCATGCATCATGTACTCTCGTGAAAATGGCATGCTCTGTGCCAGATGGCCAGTGACTTACAGGTGCGCCTTTTGTAAACCTGTGTGCTCATGCATACATGTTCTCCATCACCCTAGTGAGGCAGCGCACGCCTAGGGTGGTTATCATTTATGCTTGCATACAACTTAGATCACGGTGCCCATGGTCACGGGTTGGTAGTGCTCATGAGGAAATGACCTAGGTGGCAAAACTGCTGTAGAGATCGTAAAGGTCCCATAACATAAAAGCTGCTGTGATTATAATCGTGCTTCTAATAAGACCTTGCAAGGTGCCCCACTAAGTATCATGCTGCGCTCGTCTATTGGAAATGCAAGGAAATTGCCTACCCCTGTATAGAGGATGATCGGCCACGCTGGCGGTCAACGATAGGTGCACGTGAAAATCTGTGAAGAAATGTTTTTTGAAATAGAAGGTCAGTCAGCCACACGTTAACCCACCTATCACCCATCATCTCACCTGCGCTGTGGTTCTTGCTGCAGCAATATACTCACAGTCAATCACTCCGCAGGGTGCCATGTGCCTACCCCTCCGTTCTCTCCGCCGGTAATCGTGGAGAAGTCGGGAGGTGCATTTGAACACACGCTCATCTACGGAAGTGATGTGTGGGGACGGGGGCATGTTTAGACCTGAGTGGGAATTGTTGGTAGAACAACTACCCCGTATCGCGGCCGAGTTTGGTGGCCATCTTGGGTGTGTGCATTGGTCGCCAACAGCGCGTCACTGATTGTGCGCTAATCGTGCGTGACACAACGCGCTGGGCAGTAATGTTGGAAAAAGTTCATGAATCTGTGCGCCATCTTAGAGGAGCCATTCCTATTGAATGAGAGGTAATTCCTCTTGTATGTGACGTTATAGTATGTAATGGCATGCTGGGGGAATGTCCATTTGTCTTAAAGCTGCCTCCAGGAAGAGTGGGGTGCCCTCGAAAGAAACATGTAGACCCTGGAACTGTTTTGGAAAAAAACATGTAAACCCAGGAACTACCTTCTCACCACTAGGGATATATTGTGACTAACCCCTGGATGCATCATTGTTGCCGTTTGCGATTCCTAAATTGCGAAAATTAAGGAATCGCAATTTAGAAATCGCAAATGGCAATGCATGAACAATTCGCATTTTTTTTTGCGATTCGGTCTTTTTCCTTAATTGCGATTCACAATTTGCGATTCGCAATTAAGGAAAACCCTTCCCATTGATTCCTATGGGCCAAAAGGCCCATAGGAATGAATGGGAAGGCAAGCACATTTTGCGAATTTCAAATTGCGATTCGCAAAATGTGAATGCAATTTCAAGGGTGCAGGGGGGAGTCCAAAGAACCCCTCCCTCCACCCCTGAAATGTAACTTTAAATGCAATTTACACACACACATATGCCCCAAGGGCATGTGTGTGTGTAAATTTAAACTTCCAAAAATGCAATTTGTGCATATTTGATAGTTTTAGGTAAATTAGCATGAAGTTCAATATCATGCTATTTTACCCCTTCCAAACTGCGAATTCGCAATTTAAAAATAATCATGCATTGCTTTTAAGAAATCTCTAATTGCGATTTCTTAAATGCAATCGCAATTTTAGAAATCGCAACATGGTTGCGACTCCTAAAATTGCGAAATGCATGATGCATTCCAAATTAGTCAATTGCATTCGCAAACGGCCGAAAAATGCGATTCGCACCGTTTGTGAATGCAATTCTGTTTGATGCATCTAGGCATTAATCCATAATTACGAGGCAATCAATAATAATGGATTACGAATCAGTGGATCATGTATTCTCTGGTGTCCGGGAGAGTACCCAAGTTGGTGGGCACCTAGCATGGGGCAAGTTGGTAGGAAGCTGGCCTATGACATACTGGGGGGGTTTTATGAAATTTGCCGGTCTCAGTGCTACTTGTGTAGTAAAGATAGATTACGTCGCAAACTGGTGGACCCACATGATCGTGTGAGGGATATGCATGGTTGCTTACAATAGAGCGTGAGGTGATGTTCAATTTGTCAGTTCTGCCCAAGGTATCTCATTGTTTAAACCTAAGGAATTGCTTTTTAGACGAAACACCCAGCATTGTTCCTGTCTGAAGAGTGTGTTGTTGGTCCAGCCAGGATTGGCTTCAAGGATGGTCCATCTGAGACTGTCTGTGGTGTGATCCATTTCAAGGAAATGACTCAATAGTTTCGTGTGTGTGCCGAGTTTTAATTCTCTGGTACAGAGTACCTCTCTAAGTAAGCCTCTTACTGCTCTGCCTTGATGCTCTAGTAGAGCTACTAGGCTCTCAGTGTGATGGATGGTGGTACAGGGCCCAGGACACCAGAAGTGCAAAACCACAGTTCTCACAGGTAAATCCAGAATTAACCTCTAATTGCCCGAGGCCCCTTGCACCCAGATTTCTCACACATGCTAACTACAGTTTACCAATGTGTGACTCGCCTTACAACTCACCCCAAATTAGAGCCGGTTTTGGGATTTACTTTTATCGCTTCAGATCCACTAGTAGGGGCAGATTTACAAGCCCCTTGCGCCTCTTTTACGCCGCCATTGCGTCACTTTTGTGATGCAGCGGAGGCACAGGAGATGCGCCATGCTGCGGGGTATTTACAACGTGACGCATCTGGGAGATGCATCCCGTTTTAAAGCCCTGCGCCAGAAGTAGGCATTCCTGCGCCGGGGTGGGGGGGCATTCTGGCGCAGGAATGCCTTCCAAAAGTGGCTAAATGAAATCTACAAGATTTCACTCAGTCACTTTTGAGCCCATGCTGTGTCAAAACGCAACTCCAGCAATGCGCCGCCTTACCGGCACAGATGTGTCATGCATCTGTGCGGTTTGTGCCCCATGGTGCGCCACATGGTGGCGGAGCCGTGGCGCACAATAACTGGCGCATCCCTGCTGATATGCAGGGATGCGCTAGTTATTGTAAATCTGCCCCGTAGTATTTTGTTTAAAGCCTCCCAACAGAAAGAACAAAAGTGTATGTTTCAAAAAGGAAACCCAACTGCTTTGTATTCGTTGATTCAATTCTCTGAACTGCATAATAGTTTTAATATTAGCATTGGATTTACAAATATTAAAACGCTAGATGTGTGAGACTATTTAAGTCTTAGAGTCTTGAGAAAACAACTATAACAAATTCATAGTGATCACAGTTCCTTCCAGCCCACTGTTAGAACATTCTTGTTTTCGCTGATGATTGGCAATTTATTCCAATCCTTGTGGCAATAACACAGAACCTAAATGTAGATTGCTGTACGGTTAAGGTCAAACAAATCTAAAAAAAATTACACATCAGAGAAATAGCCCTCCTTAAGTGGTTTTGTATGAAAAAAGTTTTTACTTCGTGGACTGCTGAACATGTCATGACTCATTCTACTCAATGCCATTTCATTGAGAGAAAAAAAATGTCCATATCCCCTTGGTTTGGGGCAGGGAAGGGTGACATTCTATTATAGGTTCTCGTCTTACTTTCTCAGTACCACGCTCTCTTTTCAATATACCGCTATCCTATCATTCCAAATATGATCAAACAAAGATAATGTTCACACAGCCTTACAATACAGTCACTACTGTGGTTTACCTGTGACAACGCCCTTTCTTTACAAATAAATCGATCACTGTTTATAACTACTCTTGAACCTTTGTTCTTCCTTTTCCATGAATGTCTCCGTTTTTCTTCTTACAGCATTATATAATCTGTTTTTCTGAAACCATTTCAATGTTGAATCACCACTGCTTCGAATCTCTAAGAGTAAATAATATTCATTCTGGGTAAATTGCTGCTCTGATCTAAGATTATTGACAATGTCAGCCATCAGGTATTTAATTTGTTTCTTTAAAGACATTAACATTGTCCTTAATGTCAATTCAGAGATTGCTATATTATAGCATGAACATATCAGACTGTGTAAATACCAGTCTACTACAATGTTGGACCGAAATTTCAGACAGACCTGCAGCAGTTTTCAATTTGTGAAAAAAAAAATGGCGGGGTTCTTGTCTGATGGCCACTACGGCTTGCACCACCCACTGCTCTTGCCAGCATTGTTAAGAACAGTTCCAACACAACTACTAACTATAACACTCCTCAATTTAGACTATTCCAGGCCCTCAAAGATGGTACTCTGACTTGGAAGGATGGTATTAGTCATTTTAGAGTATACTGAATTAAGAAACAACTGCTAGTGTGCTTGCCTCTAAATTAGACAAGCGATGCCACCATGTGGCAGACTATCATAAGCCCCGGAGGTGACAATTAAATACTGTGCCTAGCACTGAAAACCACCAGCTCAAATTACCACTGACCTACAGTCTGGCACTTCCAAATACGCCAGCTAGTGAGGGCTAGTGTTTGGGCCTTTTTTGTTCCTGTGGGCTATATCGGGGCCAAAGAAAATCCACACTCTTGCCATTTCAAACTGGTCCATCTGGCAGCATCAGACCGTCAGAATGCCAAAATTTCAGTCCAACACTTCTCTACCAATCCGAACATGTAACGTGGCATCTAGAGAATAAAGGGCCATATTACCAAGATGTGCATTAAAAAACGCACATCGAGCATTTCCCTATCGCCGGCTATCGCCGGATTTTATCGCCGTGTTAGCGCATCATTATCAACGCGCAACACGTAGGCGATATTAAATCCAGCGATAGCCGGCGATAACGAACATTAGCGCGTGAAAACAAGCTTTGTTGTCACGCGCTAATGTGTGCCTTGATAATATGGGGGGGTGGATTCAGCTTTATGATCCACACCCCCATGTAATCAATGCCGAACACCTGATCAGAGCAGGCGTTGGGAGACCTGCGATAAACGAGTGTATCGCAAGTCTCCTTGTCTCAACACCTGCCTTGGTAATAGGGTGTTACCACCTCCAACCACATTTTACATGTGGTTGGACGTGGGAACACCCACTTTGCATGTCATTAGCGATGTTTCTCGCTGACATGCAAAGGTGGCTTGAGGCAGGCGTATGCATGCCCTTGTTAATAGGGCGCTAGAAGTATCGCCGCTTTCTCGGCAAAGTGATTTGCTCAAAGTCACAAAGTTTGGGGAAAATGAGGACTAGGATTGAATATCATTGGCTGCAGTGGCACATGACATAACCACATATCTTCCTAATGTTGTGGCAGTCTCAAGGGATGGTCATGCGATTTTAATGACAACAAGAAATCATTCTTCTCAATACCACTCTCCAATTGTGCGATTTGCTATCTGTCAACAGGCCCCTAAATAGGTACTGATGCAGCCAAACCTCAGAATTTAGTTAATTAATTCTTAGACTATTAGATATTACTACACCGGCTCTGGAAAACCACATGCCAATACCATGTAGTACAGAGAGAAAAGGGGCTTTTGGTCAGCCTCATTCATTCATTGATTTTCATGTTGTTTTCATGTTTGAACATTGGTTGGATGTTAATGTTAATGTTAATGTAAAATGTCTTTCAAGTTTATGGGAAGAGCCGTACACACGCACTCCCTCAGATCAAGTGGCCAATTCCCATTATTTTAATGTTTTCAGCCCAAGGGGAATGAAGTCCCCAGGGCCTATTAAAGCTCAGGGAGGTGAGTCACACATCTCCCCCCCCCATTTTATATGCCCATTGGCCCCAGGGAATGGGGGTTTCCGATGACTAATAAGGTTTGAGAAGGGGGACTGCACGTCCCGTCTATTTTACATTACGTTTTGTAATGCATTTGGCTCAACAGTGATGTCTTTTGAAGTGGTATAAGTGATGCCATAAATGATGGCAACAGAACATATCATGGGTAATGTAATATGTGTGATATATATATATATATATATATATATATATATATATATATATATATATATATATATATATATATATATATATGTGTGTGTATCTGTGTATATATATATATATATACTAGCAGCCCGTCCCGACCTTGTCCGGGGGCAATCAGGCTTCAGGGCCCCCGCCCGCTCCGGCCCCCGCCCGCTCCGACATTGTCCGTGGGTCCCCCGAAGTAGTAGCCCGTCTTGACCTTGGCTTCAGGGCCCCCGCCCGCCCCGACATTGTCCGTGAGTCCCCCGGAGCCTTACCTCATCCGCCGCACCTTTCCACGCTCCTGAGTTCACCGGTCCGCCGCTCCTCGCCGCTCCTCCCCGCCTGTCCGCCGCTGCTCTCCGCTCTTCCCAGCCTGCCCGCAGCTCCTCACCGCTCCTCCCCGCCTGTCCGCCACTCCTCCCCGCGCTCATGTCCGCCGCTCCTCCTTGCGCTCCTGGCCGCCGCTCCTCTCCGCGCTCCTGATGTCAGCACGCACGTCGCGGCCGGTGCTACTTCCATGGGACTACTTTTTTCTTCTCATACATTTTTTAAATAACTTATTTATTTTAATTTATATAGCCTATGTCCATCTGCACACCCTGACAATTACAACGATGTATCAGGTGTGTGGATTGGCGCTGTGGTTCCCGAGTTTACCCGCCTCAAAGTTTCAAAGTTCTTCCTTTATAATAGTAGTATAGATATATATATATATATATATATATATATATATCCCAACTTTTGCCCTGCAAATGAGTCCGCACTCACAAACCAGGTAAAGTTGCACAACAACATTTATTTTTGTGGAAGAAGCACGCATTTTTGTCCGGGTCTTGTTCCTGTAACTACCTGACGCGTTTCCGAGATTCTTATCTCCTTTTTCAAAGGCGTTTGAAAACCCAGGTGGAGCCGTATTTAATGAAGTTCCTTACGCGTTTCGTCCGAGGACTTGATCACACGAACAGCACAACCATTTCAATGTGAATAAATAAAGTTCAGTTGATATTCATGGAAATCAATAAATGACTGCATGTTAGGTAATACAGCAGACATTTTGTAAGGTGCAATCTAATAAATGTGCTTCAATGGCTATACATTATATAAATAAACAGAAATATGCAACGTATACCTCCAGCATGTATTGTTCCCGATAATTTGGGAGCATATTACATTTTAGATGAAACATAAAAATTATATCCATTAATTTCAAACAATTTACTGCGGCCTAGTGCTTATTACCACATTATGGCTATAGTGTAACCTTAAACATTGTATATTGGTATGTCTCAATTTGTAATTCGCTGCATGTTCCGTTTGAAAGCAATATTAATGCTATTTTGTAATCTCACTAGTGGCTTAAGGAAAATCTACTTATTGATTTTTAACTCTCGAGTTAAGGGTCTAGTTCCCATTGTTCTCCTTATATTCTAGCCATATTTACTTGTTGCTTCAGATCTTTGTGCATACTGTCTAGTGCCTTTATCTATATACATTCCTGCTTTATTATTTTCATAATTACACAGTGCAATAGTCCTTTCGTATACAGTTCTAATATTGTTCCAGAGTATCTTCGAAGATAATTCTTATTAAGTGAAAAAGTGAAAAAGGGAGAGAAAAACAAAGCGAAGAAAAAATATATAGTAAATAGAAAATAGATGACACAAATTCATCTTTCATTCGTATTATGTCTATTATGTAAGAACATTTAAAAAGTCTCTTATCTGCATTTAGTGATGACCCGTGCCCGGGGAAGAAAAGGGTAGGGGACCCGTGAAGTGACCATACAGCAGGTGGGCCCCTTCCTTTCCTCCTGTGAAAATAAAAAACACAGAAACAGATAAATGTAAAAACAACCTTATCTAGAAACATATTTATTTCTGTCATACACATATATACAATATACCTAATACTGCTAGCAATCAATTGCTGTTCTTCATATACACCTATAGATGCAGTTGTTAATCTGTATAAAGAAGTGTCGCTAACTCCTCATCGAGATTATGTCCCCCAGGGAATTTTGTCTCTAATTCAAGTATCCATTTAGACTCTTTTTGTCTGAGAGACATTATCAGTTATCACATTTTCGGTATCTGTAGCATAGGGTACCACAAACCTAGCACTGTATCCAACACATCAGCATCTTCAACTGTCAGTCCTGGTCTTATTGGATTATTATACATTTGTGCCATGTTATATTGTTCTCCACTATTATTAAGTATATGCCATTTTTTCAATTTTATCTTTCAAATGAATTTAAAAATGTCCATTCGAGTATTGGCATAATTAAATAATTCTGTCGGACAAAATGTCAAACCCAAATATAAAGTAGATTTTTCAAAAAATGAAAGAGTACGTGTGGAGAGATTAACAATAGTCTTGCCTGGGATGGATGCCACACCACGGAGCCGGCTGCCACTTCGAAACTATATGTTGGAGTCATAAAAAACCCAGCGTATTAGAGATCATAAAAGAAAGGTTCAATCGCATGGATATTGTGAAAGACACTGAGAATATCCTAAAGAGTAATTAATGCAGTGATACACTGATTATACTGGAGAAGCGAATCGTTCCTATTAAATACACTGAAGGAGTGAATTTTCTAATGTACCAGGAACGAAGAATATATATTTTTTCATTGAGAACTCTATCTGGATCGACACTGAGATTAACAAAGAGGCGATCCTTCTGACTCATAGAGACCGTTGTAACTTTACAATTTTAGCCCTGAAGAAGTCCTTTCGGACGAAACGTGTTGGCTACGGCTATGATCTGTTTTTATTGAAGAAGGAATTTTAGAACTAATAAAGAAATTGACACTACTACACTGAATATTCATCATTTGCTGCGACCTAGTTATATCAATAACTGAAACAATTATTTTTTTGTGCAATATGGACTGTACGTACTGTGTTGGAGAGTGCTGGGCCAAAGGATACTATGGGGCCGATTAGGATGGCGGACGGACTTGCGTCCGTCCGCCACCCTTGAGGAGGAGGGAACGTCCGCAGGGGCTGCGGCGTTCCCTCCGTGCTGATTAGGATGTGACCGCCAGGGTGGCGGTCACATCCTCTATATTTAACATTGCGGCGGGTGCAGCTACAAGCTGCACCCGCCGCAATGTTAAAAAAGCATGTGTTACATTTACATGCACAAAGCGGCAGGCACCGCACGGTGCCTGCTGCTTTGTGCACGCAAATGCAGGGGGGTACCATAGGTACCCCCCATGTGCACCCCCCACCCCCCATTCACCCAGGGGGCCCGCAACGGGCCCCCAAAGTGAATGTCCGTATGCTTTTCCATGGCGGAAAAGCCGCCGTGGAAAAGCAGTTTAACACAACCATCATAATATGGCGGACGGTGTCTCATAGACACCGCCTGCCATGTTATAGCTTTTCCGCCGCGGTCGGAAGCCTACCACGGCGGAAAAGCGGCGGACGGAATTCCAGACCCACCAGCCATCCTAATTTGGCGGTGGGTCATTGGAGTCTCCGCCGCGGTTTTTCCGCATCCTCCAGGCCGGCGGACACTTCCGCCGGCCCGGAGGATGCGGACAAACCGCCATCCTAATCGGCCCCTATGTTTTGATTAAGACTTGTTAGTCTTAGGAGATTGAGGGGTTCTGAATCTCTAGTCCATTGCATCAAGGATTTAAGATAAAAGGTGATACTAACGGATAGGTGCAATTGTATATAGCCCCAAACCCCTGTGTTCTGTGTGTATCTATTTCGCATACAGTACTGAACATCAAAATCCCAAAAAAGGAGACATAACAAAGGAGGAGAGAAAATAGTGAGGAGGGGAGTCCTACCGTTAAGAAAACTACAACAGAGGTTAATATAGAGGATTAATAATACATTTGTCTAAAAACATTTTGGTTCAAAGTCAATTCTACCAATATTGGCGAATAACTCCCATTCCCACGGTTGTTCATTTATCAATTTTCATGAAGTGCAAGTGCAAAAAGAAAGGTATTACGATCATCTATTTTTATCAATGTAAATTCCTATTTTTATTTTGGTCCTTCATACATTGCCTCCTCATTTTCCATATACTCCATTTTCAATATGACATGTCAGTGTATTGAGATCTTCTCCAGAATGATGCAGTTATGCCAGGCAAAATGGACGTGTGGTGTCCCTGGGAATGTCTGACCCTCACTTTGTGAGAAGAACTCAGGTTTGCAAGCAACTTGCACAGCAATAGGATGGATGTTTCAGGTAAAATGTTCTATTTCTCATGTGTTGTGTGTTGGTGCATAGCCTATGTGTTCGATCGTGTTCTTCATCACATTGTGTCCGCTGGCCAATACATATTTCTCAATGTTTACCTAGGTTAATACCTCTCTGTGGGTGAACTGGATGTAGGTGTCCATGTGTGCCATTATTGTATGCCACAGAGATCATGTGACAACACCTACACATGTCCTAAAGAATATCCAGAAGATGCGGCCACACCTGTTTGGAGTGTACCGGTGCAGAGATGCAGGTTTGACACCCTGGCAATGTTAGTTTGGCAGTGTGAAGTCTCTTGTGTCCTACTTCACATGTCTGCTGAGGAAAATGATATTTTGCCTGATCAAATATGTCCTCTACATATACCCTATGTTACATGTCATGTGCATGTTATCCATGCATATTTCCCGTAGTGGCCTGAATCACTAGGCCCCTGCAATCATGTCCTGCATTAGAAATGCCAGTCATCAAGTCTCCCAAACATTAAGTTAGCATAAGGCCCATGTATTTGCATTTTGCATTGTGCTCTTTTAAATAAATATCGTACTGGTTGAGCCTGAAACCACTTTCTGAATTAATGTTTTCATGACTCCTGACACACTGAAGCTGCAGTTACGTCCCTCTGACCTCGCATACTTCTAGTTCAGCCGCAAGAAGCCCAGTAAGGGTTGCCAAGACAGTATATTTTGCTTAACAGTTATCTACCTGCCCGGTGAGGAAAAGTAAACAGAACCCGTCCGAGGGAGATAGGCCTAGCCATTCTGTCTCCATTAAAGTAAATCACAGTGCTTGCACCCATAGAAAGCTCATGCAATGAACGAATAAATATGCCCTCTCTGTCTTTTAGTGACGAACTACCTTTTCTTCAGATAATACAGCCCCTGACTCTAGATATCAGTTGTACTAGATGTGCTGGTCGCCTTGACATAAGAGATCTCTCTACTAGGTTGTAAGTCAGCCTCTACCCAGTTACACGTCAATTGCACGTCATGTTCAAAGTTGCACAATTAGGGCACAGTTCGAGCTGGTCATGCCAACTCCTCCTCTGTGTACCACCCACCTATGACACCTACCTATCACACGCCTATGACTCATCAAGTGTACACCCACATGTTCTTATCTCATTTCTGTCTTGCGCCTGCTCCTATGTACAAGGAGTAAAAAGTATATAATATAATGTTTTGTTATTAAATGTTAGAAGACTCTTCCTGAACCTCTGTGGTGATTGAACATATTCTCCCTTTGACTCGAGTTATTGGAATAAAGCCCATTTCAACTCAGATACCACGGACTCTGCTTCTCACTTGATGCATGCTAATTGTTAATGCCTAGAAATTCAGCCAGGGTAATATTTTATTTACCACATAATTTGGCGCCCTTACCGGGACATATCCCTTTCCCCACTCGCCGGAGTTGTGGGTCTAGTCTTTGCCCCCTTCTACAGCCGTGACGGACTTCAAAGCGCACCAGCAGGACTTCCTGCCACTCCCTCAGGCCCACGGAGGAGGACGAACTGCGACCTGGCATCCATGTGAGGCGGTGTGGAACGCGGGTCGTCTCAACCAGAGGCCCAGCCCGTGAGAGAGCAAGGTCCGAGGTCTCCAGAGGTCCACCTGTTCCAAGGCGCAAGCATAGTCAAGTCAAGTTTCCGAGGCCTTCAAGTTTCAAGTTCTGCTTTCCCGGTGAGTACCACTATGGGGAATGCATCTAGTTTCAAGACGGGCTCATTTTAAATGAGAACGGTAAAGACGTGTCCACGGTTAAGTTAAACGTGGGCCCGGTAAAGACGTGACTCAATTTTTTGAGACCGGTATGGTTGTACTGTATTTTCAGTGCACAAACTGTTTTTCAAGTACATGTTTAACTCTCTGTATCAGTTTAGGTTGTATCTGTATCTGTTTCAGTGTTTAAATTGTTTAGTGTGAATGATTGTTGATTGTTACAGTCTATTTTTGTGTATTGTGTTTCCATTGTATTGGTTTCTGTTTTCAAAATTACGTCAGATAGGGACCAGAAGAGGTTTACTAGAATAGACAGTTAAAACCCGGCCTAGAGACACACCTGGTCATTTTATGTATAATAAGCATGGGCTAAAGGCCATTTGAAAAAGAAAGTCAAGACCCTCTCAGAAAGATGCCATTGAGTTATGGCGCAAAGAGTGACATAGGAGAACAAAGAATGAATTCAATAAAGCAGAGAGAACTAAACAAGCCAAGAAATGCCGTTGTTAACTGGTATTTATCCCGTTCTGTCAGAAAAACTAGCTCAAGTGACCACCTCAGAAAGACCCAGTAGGTAGAGAACGCCACCACCTGTACCCTTTAGAGTATGTAGAATTAAAGCCAACAACATCTGAAGAGTTCATTTCCTTGTATCTAGACAAGTCCCTTCTGGACTGCGAAAGTGCCTTGTGAGTAACTAGTTGGTTTATTTGTGATTTTGTGCTTAAGACTTGTGAATAGTTTGTTACATCCATGTGTGTAACGCTTTGTGAGTGGCTTGTAGTTCCTTGTAAATAGCGACTTGAGATTAAGACTTGTGAGTAGTTTGTTGAATTTTCTTAAGTATAGCTCCTTGTAAATATGCCTTGTAAATAGCGTGTCATTTTTGTGACTTGTTGAGTTTCTTGTAAATATGGCTTGTGAATAGCGCCATGTAGTTATGGCTTGTGCAGAACATGTTATCATCAGGTCCCTAGCCATTACGTTAGGCAGGAGAGAGCTGGATCTCTTTCAAGTGCTTAGAGACAATGTTTTGAAGATGTGCGTATGTGTTATGTGATAACGTGGAGAGATGAGTTCATGACTTTCCCATGTACTGCAGTCATTGGGGAATGATTGTGCTTCGGCTGCCAAAGAGTTAATATCTTTTATTGAGAAGGCAGTATTTGTTTTAACAAGGTGTTGAGGGATTCTGGCGTTTTTTTTTTATTTTATTTTTTTGGGTTTTTTTTTTTTGAGTTACAGCTGGTAGCAGTACAGAATTATTTTAAAATGCTAGCATGTCACTCAGTTACAGAAAAAATATGTCTTTGTTAATTTACTTTTTACAACGTTTTAAAGTTTGCTTCAGTTAGTTAGAGAATAATGGTTCTGGCCTGGGAAGAGATATGTTATGACGTACAAGGAATGTGTTTTTTTAACCTTGAGACAGTCCGTCCGAGACCGAGATGGCTTGGTTCCCAGTAATTAATGTTTATATAAAAAGGGAGGGCTACTCCCTCTTGGAGCGAGCAGTGCCTGTCTTGTTGGCCATCCTCCAATTCTTTTCCGCGGACAATTATTGGCTGTTCTCCAGCTGAGCCAGGCTCTTCCTAGCAGCCAGCTTCATTGACTTCAGATAAGTCACGCTTGCAAATGGATAGTTATTGCCTCAGTAGTGTAAACAGAATAATTGGCAAGAGTCTTGCTCTTGCGATGAGTTCAGCATCTGGCAGTCATCAGTGTATCTCAGTGTAGCCCGGCTTGGAATTGATTCAAAGCTCCGAGCGCGAACATAATTCTAGAGGGAGGGGCTGCTTCTCAAAGGAGTGAGTTTTTTTTCAAGGCTTCTAGGCCTTCTGTTTATAACAAGAATAATGTGGATTTAATTCAGATACATTTAGAGAACATATTGTAGGTAGTATGGTCATACTGTTCCCAAGATCTAGAGTAGGATTTATTGTACAACTGCAGAGGTTTTGGATAGAGGTTCCCCAATATAAAATAGTGCTTTTGAATTGAGAATATTTATTTATTTATTTATTTGTTTTTATGTATTTCATTTTTGCTAGATTGGTGACAGTGAGCCCTAGCATTTACAGTCAGACACTGAAAAGACAGCTAGACAGTATTGACATGCCTACCAACACAGCGCTAATACAGCGGGATCGGAACCGGACCGTGACATTGCATCTCTGACAGTCTTGCACTTTCTGTGTAAAGCAAGTGGTGTACAACACTTGCTTTCCAAGGAGGGTCACCAGGTAGACAGCTAACACAAGAATCATACAGCTCATTACTAACCTTTCACAGCCCAGGACACAAAAGGAAGTACGTGCCTTTATTGGCCTCACTTCCCCAGTATGCATATCTAGCAAACCGCTCATACAGTTAACTACACAGGAGGCAGCCATTTTGACTGTTCTCCCTAGGACACAAGAACACACCTTGGCATTTGAGGCCAGTTTTAAGCGACTCCATGTCACAGTAAACATTTTATGCTTTTTTATTTTTATTTATTTTTACATTTACATTTACATTTCAACCACACATAGAGATCAGACGTTGTAACATTCTGAATCCTGCAACACTTTTGCCCTCAAGTACAGTAAATGCACCGCCACATGAGTTATGTATATAGTGACAAAACCAAGACAAGACCTGACAGATATTGCACTTCTAAAACCCAGACCTTACACTCTATGTAGATGGATCATGCATGAGAACAAGTACAGGAGACTTAGTAGCAGCGTATGCCGTGACCACTGAAGTCATAGAGACACAGAAAATAGACACACTGTCTGCTCAAGCAGCAGAGCTCATTGCTCTGACACAAGCCTGCATAAGAGCAAAGCACTTGAAAGTAAACATTTATACGGATTCACAATATGCCTATGGCGTTGTTCATGATTTCGGGGTCCTGAGGAGGAAGAGACAGGTTTCTTGACCTCCCATGGGACCAAGATTCAGCACAGCCAGCTTATTCAGGCCCTGTTAGAAGCCATACATTTACCTACAGCCAATTCTATCCTGAAATGTAAAGCTCACACCAAAGTTACAGACACCATTTCCCAGGGTAATGACCTGGCAGACCGAACAGCTCAGACAGCACAGACACCAACAGACACGACAAGGACAGAGGTACCATTACTGACAACATGTATGACAGTCAGGGATCCCACACAAGATGTACTCGACATACAGACACATGCCACCACAGATGAGATAAAGAAATGGACTTTACAAGGAGGGATCCAGACTAACCAAGGTTGGATGACTAAGGAAAAAGCACATGGTTTCTTTCGGATTCTATGGTACAAATAATCATAAGCCCAACACATAGTCCCGCACACTTAGGAAAGAAGGCAAAGCTAGACTGCCTACAGAACATATGGTTTAACAAGCACCTACGTGCAGCAGTGCGAACATGTACGAACATGTATGATCTACGAACATGTATGATCTGTTGTCAGTTCAATCCAGGTAAAGGCATTCCGGTGGAACTAGGCGGATTTCATCCTCCTGACCACCCTTTTGAGGTTCTCCAGATGGATTATATCCAAATGGACAGATGTAGAGGTTACAAATATGTCTTAGTAGTTGTATGTGCCCTGTCCAGATGGACAGAAGCATATCCAGTTCCAGATTATACTGCTGTTACAACAGCCAGACAATTAGTGCGCAGTACTTCCCCAGCTATGAATCACCTCATGTGATCTACCTCATGTGATCTATTCAGATAACGATCAGCCATTCTCCTCTGAATTAATGAAACAAGTGTCCCTTCGAGGAAATTCCATTGTGTCAGACACCCAGAAGCAGTAGGCCTTGTAGAAATAAGACATAATCAGACCCTCAAGACAAAACATTGCTAAGATCTGTACAGAAATAGGCGTGGATTGGATGGTTGCCTTGCCGGTTGCCCTCTTTTACATGCGTATGGTAGCTCATTCCAGAACAGGCCTATCTCCTTATGAACTTATGAACTTTATGTGGGGTACGCCTATGTCTAAAAATGAGAAAACTAACTGATGTTGACAGTAACATGCTGACAGATTACCTGGCTTCCTTGATTTCTGCACTACTCTCTTTTCATTCACAGGTTGCTGCCGCCTTCCCTGACACCTGACACCCAGGTCGAGGAACATGCCATAGCACCAGGAGAATTTGGACTCCTCAGGATCTTTGATCGTTCAAGTCCCCTTGAGCCACGTTGGAAGACGCCGAAGTTGGTGGAAGGACGTAAAGGCCGAACTCACCTTCATCACTATTTGGAACTTTGAACTTTGAAAAAAAAAAACTAAAAAAGGAACACTGACCTTTGCTAGAAAATACCCCTCAGCAAGAGTATAGGTCTAGAACTAGCAAGTCAGACGTAGTTTAATTGTTTAAGCCCACCCGGTGGTGAATCGGTTAGACTCGATTCTGACATGCATAAGATCACAAACAAGAATAGTAAAAACGAGAATAGTAGGAAGAGAGATAAGAAGGAAGTATACTGCAAGAGATTACGCAGTAGATGTATAGTTACCTTAATCATCCTTTTTATTCTGTGCATTGTTATAATTGGTGTCAGTTTATTGCTACATGTTTTCTTTCCCATTTCCTCACATATGCACTCTTCCAGTAACAGCACCGCAGAGCACACATTTAGTGACCTGCCTCCCCATGAACTGTCATATCGACTTGCACTACGTAACAATACCTTTATTCGAATGTCACACCATTCTCACCAGACCAGCAATGCGACTAATTGCTGGGTATGTGGCCAACTGCCCCCTTATCAAGAGACGAAGGGAGTATTGCCCTTCTACCCTTTACCGTTCTCACACAATGGTTCGTGTGGAGCATGGTTTGCTCTAATGACATCAATAGATAGAAGGTACATAGCTTATCCAGGTGGCTGGATATATGGAAACCTGAATAAAGTAATGAATGAAGCATGCTTCCCAGACAAAGACGGATTCCCCCAAAGAAAGGGATCCGATTTAGAGAATGAAGAGTACGAACAGGGAAATGCATCTGTTAATTTTATAATGTTAAATGTTCAGCCCAAGCAAAACACAGGTCCACCGTTTATATCAGTCCTGCCAGCAAAAGGTGATTTATGTGTTAGTAAGAAAGGCTCAGTACATATGGGACACAGCAAGTGTAACACTGTAGTAGAGTTTGATGATAACGGACTTTCTTCTTTCAAAACATCACGCCATACCTATTTCATTTGTGGTCAGACAGCCTACGTACATCTGCCCTTAGACTGGGGTGGGACTTGTTATATAGCATTCTTATTGCCACCCGTTTTTCTAGCCCCATCAAATTATCATAGAGATTCACGACTAGAACATGTTAGACAAAAGAGAGAGACAGATTCTGCAGGTATCGATCAGACTGAAACAGCATGGGAGCAATATACAGATTTCAACAGAGGATTCTTTTTCTTCATAGGTCCCATCCAAAACAGTAAACTGATACGCAGGTTAACAAGGACTCTTGAAACAGTTGTAAATATAACTGCATCTGCCCTGGCGAACTTAACCCAGGAACAGTCTGCTATTAGACTTGTCGTTCTTCAAAACCGCCTCGTTCTAGACGTCATCTTGGCGGATAGGGGCGGAGCTTGTAGAGTCATCCGATCTAGTTGTTGCGTTTTCATCCCAGATAATGCACCATCTGTGTACGAAGCAATAACAAGACTCCACAAGATTGCTAATGCCATACATCAAGATCCAGGCACATGGACTTGGTCCAGTTGGTTCTGGGGTGTAATATCTGCATGGGGATGGAAAGTTATGTCCTTCCTAGGAATGGCCCTACTTATGGTATTTGGTTGCTGTCTCTGTTTGCAGTGTGGCCCGGCGATTTGCGGGCTGTGTGCTACTGCCTGTATTCCCCATCCACGTAAACAAAGGATAAAAGATGAAGAAATGATGCTGTATGATCAACTATACGGTCTCATGAATATAGATGTATCCTAAAGGGTTATGTAGGGAACAAGGAGGGAATGAGGAAAATGATATTTTGCCTGATCAAATATGTCCTCTACATATACCTTATGTTACATGTCATGTGCATGTTATCCATGCATATTTCCCGTAGTGGCCTGAATCACTAGGCCCCTGCAATCATGTCCTGCATTAGAAATGCCAGTCATCAAGTCTCCCAAACATTAAGTTAGCATAAGGCCCATGTATTTGCATTTTGCATTGTGCTCTTTTAAATAAATATCGTACTGGTTGAGCCTGAAACCACTTTCTGAATTAATGTTTTCATGACTCCTGACACACTGAAGCTGCAGTTACGTCCCTCTGACCTCGCATACTTCTAGTTCAGCCGCAAGAAGCCCAGTAAGGGTTGCCAAGACAGTATATTTTGCTTAACAGTTATCTGCCTGCCCGGTGAGGAAAAGTAAACAGAACCCGTCCGAGGGAGATAGGCCTAGCCATTCTGTCTCCATTAAAGTAAATCACAGTGCTTGCACCCATAGAAAGCTCATGCAATGAACGAATAAATATGCCCTCTCTGTCTTTTAGTGACGAACTACCTTTTCTTCAGATAATACATCCCCTGACTCTAGATATCAGTTGTACTAGATGTGCTGGTCGCCTTGACATAAGAGATCTCTCTACTAGGTTGTAAGTCAGCCTCTACCCAGTTACACGTCAATTGCACGTCATGTTCAAAGTTGCACAATTAGGGCACAGTTCGAGCTGGTCATGCCAACTCCTCCTCTGTGTACCACCCACCTATGACACCTACCTATCACACGCCTATGACTCATCAAGTGTACACCCACATGTTCTTATCTCATTTCTGTCTTGTGCCTGCTCCTATGTACAAGGAGTAAAAAGTATATAATATAATGTTTTGTTATTAAATGTTAGAAGACTCTTCCTGAACCTCTGTGGTGATGGAACATATTCTCCCTTTGACTCGAGTTATTGGAATAAAGCCCATTTTAACTCAGATACCACGGACTCTGCTTCTCACTTGATGCATGCTAATTGTTAATGCCTAGAAATTCAGCCAGGGTAATATTTTATTTACCACACTGCGGACGCACTAATGATACATCAATGTGATTACTCTGGCATTGGACAGTGCCTGATGTTTACTAAGCATACTTGTATCTGGGATGTTGATATGTGTAAACTGTGGTACTGCATGTTCCACTAGTGACAGCTGTGTAGTGTCAATGTGTGGATGTGCTTCTCCTCCTAAGCACCAACGGGTGTGACATAGTAATAAAGTTATATGTGTGCTTTAAACTTCAATGTTTGTTGATGTTGACATGTTTGGCATACTCATCTGCAATATTAGCTTGCGCTGCACCTAGAGACTGCCTAAATTGTTTTACACATGATGTCATCTGGTGGTACATTTGCAGTCAAGTTCATAGAGAAGGTAATGGGAAAAAATACAACGTAGACAAAGGGATGTGTGATAGGTGTATTTATTTAGGTGCATATGGTGAGTTCAACAAAGTGATTAACAGTGGGAAGATGAACACAGACGGGTGAAGTTGTCAGTGGTCAATCAATCAATCAATGGGGTTTGTATAGCACAGGCTACTCACTCGGAATGGGTCTCAAGACATTGAAGCAGAGGGGGGCAGGTGGGGATTCCACAGATTCTGCAGGTTCACTGAGTACCATCGAAGAGTCAGGTCTTGAGGAGGTCCCATAGGAACTTGGGGAGCGATGCAGTCTATCGGCGGTGGAGAGAGAGGGAGTTCCATGCCTTGGCCGTGAGGAGGGAGAAGGAGTACACTCCGGTTCTGCTTTTCTTTATCCGAGGTACAGTTGCGAGGGAGAGCTGGGCCGAGCGTAGAGAGCACTGGGGTGCATGGGACATGAGATGGTGGTTCAGGTTGGCGGGTCCGGGATTGTGGAGGTCCTTGTGTGTGTGGGTGAGAAGCTTGAAGGTGATTCTCTTATCGCCGGGGAGCCAGTGTAGGGTCCGTAGGTGTTGGCTAATGTGGCTGTGGTGTGGTAGGTTGAGGACTAGTCTGGCGGTGGCAATCTGGACTTTTTGGAGTTTGCGGGTGAGGTTCTTGTTGATCGTGGCGTAGAGTGCGTTGCCGTAGTCCAGTCTGCTGTTGATGAGGGCATGCATGACCGTTTTCCTGTGTTCGGGGAAGAACAACTTGAAGGTCTTGATGAGTAGGCGGAGGGTGTGGTAGCAGGAGGAGGTGATGGTGTTGACCTGGTGGTCCATATTGAGTTTGGAGTCAAGGATGATCCAGAGATTGTGTGCATGGTCCATGGGAGTGGTGGGGCACATGATAAGTATCTCTATTTTGTCTATGTTGAGTTTAAGGCAGCTACTCTTCATCCATATGGCGACGGCTTCCATTCCGTCTTGAAAGTTGCGTTTGGCGATGTTGGGCTCTTTGGATAGGGAGAGGATAAGTTGGGTTCGTCTGCGGATGATGTGATGTTGAGTCCGTGTGCTCTGATGATGGCTGTGAGCGGGGCCATGTAGATGTTGAACGGGGTCGGGCTGATGGAGGATCCCTGTGGGACTCCGCAAGTGGTTGGAGTCAGTTCTGAGAGGAATGGAGGGAGCCTGACTCATTGCATTCTGCCGGAGAGGAAAAATAGGATCCAATTGAGGGCCTTGTTTCGGATTCCCGTGTTGTGGAGCCTGCAAGATAGGGTGCTGTGAAAGACTGAGTTGAAGGCTGTGGAGAGGTCAGGGAGGATGAGGATGAGGGCCACAGTCTCTCATTTGTTGAGGAGGGCACGGATGACATCTGTGTCTAAGAGGAGTAAGGTTTCGGTGCTGTGGTTTTTCCTGAAGCCAGATTGAGAGGGGTCAAGGATGTTGTCCTCTTCGATGAAGGCGACGTGATGGCTGTGACTGATTGTGTCCTCCCTAGCTGTCCAGAAGGGACAGGTTGTTCCTCCAAGTTCGAATGTTGGGGAGATTCGGCATCTGAGAGTTCAAGATCCATTGTTGGAGACTGTTTTTCCTCCGTGGCTGGAGTCACAGCTGCTGTTAATTGAGATCAGCCTGTTGTAATATATGATGTTACAACGCTTGCACATACAACGCATGCTTTTACAACACAGTCTTTACATCGCAACTGCCATTACATTGTATGATTTGACAACGTATGCCATTACAATGCATTTTTGAAAACTACCATTACAACGCATTCCATTACAACGCATACCATTACTTACAACGCATACCATTACAACGCATAATACTTTTAGGGCAACAGTAGGGTAAGTGTTGGATAGTGTAGGTGTAAAAATTACCATTCCCAGTCCAGTGAGTGCAACAGTTGGGTAAGTGTTGGATAGTTTAGGGGTACAAATTACTATTCCCACTCCAGTGAGTGCAACAGTAGGGTAAGTGTCGGATAGTGTAGGGGTAAAAATTACTATTCCTTTGTACCCCAAAACCCATACCCACCCTAATACTTAAAAAATGTCCATTACTTACCTTATAATGGGTTGAGTGCATTCCACAAAATTTGAGACACAGTGAGTAATGTTTTCAAGGAGACGAAAAGCTTGGTTGTGGACAATAAGATCATTATCCATGTTTTTTACTTATATGACACGATATAGATGTACATCCATTACTTGTTTGTGAACTGCCATGGATATAATGAGTATTGTACATCTTAATATTGCCTGTTTAAATAGACATGTCGATACCTACCAACTTGATGCTCAGAAACTGTAGCTTTGGCATGTGTATTGTTCAGTTTGCAATATCATGTTTTCAGTATGCAGGCATAGTCCAATTTGTGTTGTCCATTTTGCAGCGCCCATCATTATTTAAATGAGGGTCCATGCATGTTTTGTGGCCATATCACCTTCACGCTTTCCATCCTTTGTGTTTACACATATCATTGTG
Organism: Lissotriton helveticus; assembly: GCF_964261635.1. NCBI lineage: Eukaryota > Metazoa > Chordata > Amphibia > Caudata > Salamandridae > Lissotriton > Lissotriton helveticus. The sequence goes on along the minus strand of NC_136063.1, from coordinate 1,609,061,615 downwards.
CACATCTTGAGATTTCTTTCCTGAAGCCTTGGTGATTGTAAGTGTGAGTAGTAAGACATGTATGTGAACATAGCTATGTGTGCAATTGATGTACCATATGGAGCAGTGTAGACATGGCTGCCAAATGCGGAATGTTGTGAGAGCAGTGTTACATCCTGTTCAGGAGTGTGGCAACAGGGTCTGGTGGGAGATGTAGTGGTGTTCCCGTGTCCCAGCCCCCCTAGTAAGATGGCTACCTACCTGTAAGGTAAATCAGAGGAGTGCAATGGCTGACAAGTGATGATGGGGTGGAAGGCGTGTTCCATGCTGTGCAGGGATGAGGCTAGAGAGCATTCAATGGCTACCTACCTGTAAGGTTGAACAGAGGAGTGAAATGGCTGCCAAATGGCTCTGGGGTGGGAAGAGTGTTACACCCTGCTCAGCACCTTGAGACCCTCATGGGTGAGTAGGGTACTTTATAAATCCCTGATTGATTAATTGATTGATTGAGGGGTGAGGAAAGAGGGCCTTGTGGGAGTTGTAGTGGTGTTCTCCTGTACCAACCCCCCTGGTAAGATGGCTACCTAACACTAAGGTGAAGCAGAGGAGTATAATAGCTGCCAAGTGATGATGGGGTGGGAGGAGTGTTCCATGCTGTTCAGGGGTGAGGCAAGAGAGCATACAATGGCTATCTACCTGTAAGGAGGAACAGAGGAGTGAAACGGCTGCCATATATGGCTTTGGGGTGGGAGAAGTGTTACATGCTGTTCAGGGGTGAGCCAAGAGAGCATAACATGGTTACCTACCTGTGAGGCGAAGCAGAGAAGTGAAATGTGTGACAAGTGCAGAATGGTGTGAAAGCAGTGTTAAACCCTGTTCAGGGGTGAGGCAAGAGGGCCTGGTGTGAATTGTAGTGGTATTCTCCTGTCCCATCCCCCCGTCAGATGCTACCTATCTGTAAGGTGAAGCACAGGAGTGTAATGGCTACCATATGGCTCTGGGGTGGAAGAGTGTTACATCCTGTTCAGGGGTGAGGCAAGAGGGCCTGGTGGGAGTTGTAGTGGTGCTCTCCTGACCCAACCCACCTAGTAAGATGCCTACCTACATGTGAGGTAAAGCAGAGGGGTTTAATGACTGCCAAGTGATGATGGGGTGGGAGGTGTGTCACATGCTGTTTAGGGGTGAGGCTAGAGGTCCTGGTGGGAGTTGTAGTGGTGTGCTCCTGTCCCAACCCCCCTAGTAAGCTGGCTTCCTACCTGTAAGGAGGGACAGAGGAATGAAATTGCTACCAAGTGAGGAATGGGGTTGGAGCAGTGGGTACTACATTTCTGGGCATTGGACATGATTGTCTATGTAAATGGGTGTGCACAACAGAACCTGACAGTGTGGTGGCAGTTTTGTAGTTAGTATTTACCAGTCTGCACCCCCCCAGCTATTCCTGTGAAACTCTCTGGAAGCAGGATGCTAAGCACCTTTTCCTCCCATTCTCTGAATGCTAGTACAGAAACAGGAGGGCCCGCACCAGTCCTCTGTGCTGCCTCATATTTCCTGCTGGCCCAGTCTTTTACACAGATCTTGAGGTCATGCCACCTCTTTTTGATGTCACGCAGTGTGCGCCGGGTGGAACCTGCTGCATTGACTTTGTTAACTATCCTGACCCACATTTGATTCTTCCTTTCAAGTGGGGTCTGTTGGACTAGTTTTCCAAACAAATGTGGTACAACTCTAATGATCTCATCTACCATCAATGACAACTCATTGTCAGAAAATGTGGGCATTTTCTTTGTGACATGGTGTACGGTGTGAAAAAGGGATACTAGTGAAAATCAGAATGTGGTGGTGAAAGTGTGAAAGGTGTGTCAGGCGTGTGGTTGAGAACGGTTGGTGTGTGGAGATGCGTGGGTGAGATGGTGTGTAGTGTGATATGTCTCCTCTCCTAGCAGTTGTGATGTGCGGACCTTCAATGATGTCTTTGTGCAAAGAATGCTGGTCAGGGAAGGGGTGTATTTTATACTCTACAATGTGGGTGTGTCCACCTGAGGAATGACCATTAGCTGTGTTTTTCCTTGCTGACTTTGCTATGGGCATTTTTTTGTGTTGGTTTAGTAGGACCGCGACGGTCGGAATGCAGAGTTCATTGCGACAGGAAAGCGGTCTCATCATAATTTCCTCAGCGGTTATGCCACTGTGGAATCAGTGTTTGGGTATGAAGAAGGAGCCTTTCTGACGGCTTCGGGTATAGTTTCAGGCTTTCTGAACGTGGCGGGCAGTCTTTTGATTTATCTGACCGGTGTGGTTGGATTTTTCAGACAATGTATTGTAATGGGACCGCAGGATATTGCCCAGGCCAGGCGTGCGGTCTTTTTCCGATATCACGACGGTCTGATGACTTTTCCGACCACCATAGTAATAAACCCCATATTACCATACGTAATACTTTATCTCATGATGTCAAATAAACACATGCCATAGGATTATGGACTATACCAGCATCCATTGGCCTACTGGTTTACCAGAATCGCAAAGAACAGTGATAAATCACATAAAATGTACTTATGTATTTTTTGCAGATAGAATATTACACTAGTGAGTAGTAAAATGTGCCGTACTTTGGTTACTCATTTAAACTACAGAAGGGAAAAGAAAGACAATTTACTAGTAATTACTTTTTCATATTTAAAAATAACTTGAGATGGGGGTGGTGCATTGAGCACATCGGTACAGAGTCGCTTTTCGATTAATCAGGTTCATTGTTAAGTACTATGTGGCGTAGTTGGTTGTTCATACTGTTGCTTTACTAGGGCAACATTATTATGTTTTTAAAAGTTTATTATAGTTTTCCCTATTTCTTTGTTGCTATTTTTGGCATTGAATTCGTTGTCCCTTTCTCTATTTTGTCTTCTTGAAACTCACAACGTGCCAGTTTAACCGGCAAGCAGACGAAAGAACTGCTGATTTATAGAATGAAACTTTTCAAATATAACTCCTCATTTGGACGAAATCTATCTGTTGTGTTATCTTTCCATATCAATCGCCTTGATAGAGACATTATTGTGGCAGAAGAAGTACTCAATATGCCATTGGGAGGTCACAGTGATTTTGGCAGCATGTTGGATAAATATTTTTAAGAGCATGATACAATTCTAAAAACACTTGCCAACATCTTCACAGTCCAATGAAAGTTTCCGCAAGACTGAACAGAACACCAATTAAAACCAGTTGGTGTTTGTCCCTTTTGCAAAACATCAACTGTGAGGCGGTATTAACTTAGTATCCCTGCAATATAATGACTCTCACCTCCCATTTACTCGCTGAAATAATATAACATATAATGTTGTACATTTCAAGAAAGCGTATCAGAGGAGCAGTGGTGTGGCCAGTGTGTTGTGGGCACTAGCGCAAGGAAGGTAATGGCAGCAGTAATCGTGGTTCATCGGAGCCCTCAGACACTTGGTCCTGGTGCCACTGCACCTGCTGAACCAATGGACGCTACGTTCCTGCAGTCGAGCTCAAATAACACTGATTAAATCCTATTGATTACAGTTGAAAATCATGCCAATACAGGATTTAGTAGTCTAATGTTTTTTCTTTATCAATAAAAACTTGTTTCTGTTTAGCATAGTATGTTCATGTACTGAATTATTTGTCACATTCTGTAGCTCATCATTGTGTGGCAAGGTGCATTACATTGCATGGATAAGGGCATTACTTAAGTTACAAGATAATACGGAGAGCACTTAACGCACCCTCTGAAGGCACTTTGAAAAACTGTTAAACATTTTCAATATTAGCTCTTTCATAGCTTCCTAAACAGCCGTACGGTATGAATGGTGTTGTAACTTATCTTGATTACTATGCATTCTCCATATGTCTATGTTCCTTGCAGCTAAGCCAGAATGTGGGTTCATTGGAATGATGATTAGTGTTTGTGCTCGAGGGAGTCAGTTGATGAGAGTGGACTGAACAGCAAGGATGTTGCTCATGGTGGGGCGTTATTTGTAACCTGTAACTAAGCCAAATACATACTATAACATATAACTCTGAGGAGCTGTCTTCAGTTACAACAAATGGATATCGGTTTCTGGTGTATTCAATGTTGGTCCTGCTAGCAAGAATCTACAGGCTGCATTGGGCTCAGTGCAGCCTTTAGAATATTAGAGATAAAGCTACTGTCTACAAGACATACTGTTACCAATGCTTGAAAACGTACAACGACTGGGCCTTAGCTTCTCTCAGAACAATATAACTGCTTCACATATTGCTATTGGTGGTTTGTAATGAATGAGGGAAAGCAAATGTTTTATGTGTTTTTTTCCACTGCTCCAAATTGTTTGCTTTCTACCGCATTGTAGTGCACAACCAGTCAATACATTGTCCATTATTTTTTGGATTATGATCCTATATTTGGAATGTTCCTGTCAGTTGCGTAGCAAAAGTTTGACTTCTTTGTAAAGACAGCTGATTCCCTTTGGAGTTTCAGAAATAGAGAACTACAGTAATACTTATAGCTCCAAGAGTTATTAGGATGTTTGTCTGTAATTAATATATAAAGTCTTATAAATAATAGGCATTGCTGTTTGTCAATTTCATTTTAATGATTTTCCTGACCACGGAAAGATGGAAGGCTGAATGGACTTTATTGAGATTCAAACTCAAAATCCACATATTATGGCAGTTATCGGTGAACCATCTTGCAGGCTTCAAGGTAGAATATCTTTTAGAATCACTGTTTAGAGTCAGGGCAAGTAAGTTACACACCAAAGATAACCTGTGCTCACTCTCTGGTAGCTTGGTGCAGAGCAGTCAGGATTATCATCAAAGGCAATGTGTAAAGTGTTTGCACAGCACACTAATGCAGTAACATAATAAATACACCATAAAAGAGCCTCTACAAAAGACTATATAAAAACCGATGGGGGATATTGTTTATAAAACATAGACAAAAAGGGCATGAATTATAAATACTGTGCGTACTATGCAAATCCTGAGTCACTACTCATTATCCTGACAATACAAGAATCACAATGACATTCATCATGACATCAGGGCATGAAATTCAGCATTTAGGTTAAAGCAAGAAAACACATGAATCACCCTAAGTACATAAATACTTTGTAGGCAAGGCAGACTGGTTTAGAGCACTTGAATCATTCATATAACCAAAAAAGCATAATGCCCAGTGCATTTGTGCTCCTACCAATAGGGCTACAGTGAATCATTGTGCCTCGAAATGAAACCAGTGTGTCATGAGCAGGACGCAGGAGCACTTGCATGCCTACTCGTCATGATATGGTCATTTCTGTGTATTCCTTATTCCACGAAGCGGGTACCTCTGTTAAGATCTCACCTGTCATGCAGAAATGTAGCCAAAAACAAATATCCCCAGGCACGTCTACACAAAGGGGGGGCACCCACACTCCAGGATGGCTCGTGGCGCATCCTTGCGATTGTCAAGCCAAACAGTGCCACCCATGAAGACAGCGCAGGATGGTGATACAACTCCCCCAAGCGGGGAGTAAATTCCGAAGTCTCACAAGCAGTCCAACTCCACAATAAATGGAGTCCCGGACCAAGTCCTCCCTGCCCTAGTGGCCTACAACGTGAGTAGCCCACCAGGCTACCCTCACTCAGTGTAACTTCACTATTGAAGACTGTGGGGTCGGTGGTGATCCCTAGCCATGGTGCACGGTGTGGTGCTCAGGCCTCTCGGGCTGGGGCGGGGAGCAAGTGCTGACTCCCTCTGTAGTTCTTCTGCGCATTCACTCAAAAGAAATGGTTGCAATGGAGGTGTTCTCATCAGGCCTCTTGGGCTGACCGGGCCTTGGTGAGGGGGATCCAGCATTACAGGGGCAATCAGACCCAGAGGCAGAATGGCTTGCTCAGCCCAGAGCTAAAAGTCCCTTCACAGTCCATTCACATTAAAAGGAGTTGCAAACTCTCAGTCAGGATCAGCACAAGAGCCAGCCCACGCATGCCGCTAGTGCTGCTGGTGAGCGCTTGCAAGAAAGGAAAGAGCTCGGCTCTTCCATCCCTCTGCCAATGTCCAAGCTTTACAAAACTGTAATCCGGGAGTGGTGGTAAACAGCTGATATCCTTGCGGGGTGGTTGAGCACTGCTCCTCGGGTTGGAATGCTGGATTGGAAGCACTTGGCTTGAAACAAAAAGTGCTTCACTTGAGGTTCTTTGGAGAACACTTGGGTCTCTAGCACAAAGGTTGGCAGTTCTCAGCAGGCCAGCAACACAAGGCAGGCAGCAGTGTGGTAGTCCCTCCTCCGACACAGCGCAAAGCTAGCAGCAGGTCAACACAGCAAAGCAGTTAGCCAAGTAGCAGTCCCTGCTGGCAGCACAACAGTTCCTTCTGGCAAGGTGCAGATGTAGAGCCAGCAGTGGCTGGCTACAAGTCCATGCCGTGTTTAAATTCATGAAGTTTCGAGTGCACAACTCAGTCCTGGCCCCAGACATCAACATGGTGTAAATCAGTCTTTTGTGTGAGGGCAGAACATAGCCTGTACAAATGGAAAGGGTAAACGCTCTACCTCTCCAAACCCGGGAATACCATCAATATTCAGATGTAATCCCTGTCACACTGTCGTGTATTTCTATAGGTTCTGAATCAGTCCCCCTATTCCTGACCCTATTCTGGTTAAACTAACTATCAAGTTAACTAACAGTCAGCCCATGAGGCAAGAAAACCCCCATGATGCAGATACCGTTATCTGACGCAGTCACACTACGGCACAGGAACGTGTTATCTGATTAGGTCATAACGCTTGAGATCTAATTAGACAAGCGACATTCCTCCAGCCCCTGATAAGGCATACGACGTTCTCATAACAAATCAAACCTATGACAACCTGGAAAATCCGTGCGGCCATTGTTTTGATTTCACAGAGAACTTTAGTAAAGAATGTGCTAACGAGCAAGTCGTATGACATCTTTATTGACGTATCTATGTCCATCCTTACGTCAATCTCGGCACCTTTAAGGTATAAATATTGCCGACCTTGCCCTATGCAAACACACGCGTGGTGACAAGACGGAGCAGCCATACTTGCCGAAGCCGAGAGCAGAAGCAGACCCCGCTGGCAGCAGCCCCGCCTTCCTGACGCGCTGAGAGACGCGCTGCTATCTCAAGCCGAGAGACCCAGCACCGGCGCTTCTGGGCAGCCCTCGCAGGCAGCCTGGAATATCGAGAGCAGAGAAAGAGATACCATTCCTCATTCATCCTAACTTCCAAGTACAGAACTGAATAACCCCTCACAGAGAATTCTTTAGTTATTCACTTGGCAAAAACAAACTTAACTTAAACTGTAACTTTCTATTCCCGCCCACGCATTAGACTTAGGTCAGGTACACGGGGTAGGCGTATTTAGAAACACCAGTTGAGTACGTTTAGTCAAATGTATATGTGTATGTAAATATATTTTAATCATTTTAAACATCATATGGCTCAGAAACCATATCAATGTTTTTACAGTATTATTTTATACTATTGCTTTTAATGTATGCACTTTACTTAACTATAAGTATTGCAATAATATCGATCCATTTCTCATGTATGAGAAAAGAGACTGATCAATAAATAACACCTTTTTATTGAACACGCCCGTCTCTTCCTTTTCTCTACATTCTGATGAGACTAAGAATGCACGTACTGACTGAGTAAAATAATTGCCTTGTGCTCACACGACTCTTGAGATTGACTCTTGATTAGGGGAGAGCAAAGTTGTCATGTTCTATGGTTGTCAGAAACTAAATCCCTTCTTGTCTAATCAGGGGAGTTAATTCCTTCCTTGAACATTCGAGAAAGTTTCTAGCGAACTCTGAGCTTAGCTGGCAAACCCAAAAATTAAGTCTAGTATCGACAGTAGTAGACCTAGTTAACGTCTGGCCTAGGCCTTTACTGCCGTAGGTACTATTCCAATGCGCAGAGCCTATTGGGAAAATAGGAGCTACACTACATGGCGCCCAACGCGTTTGGAAAGGGCGATAAAACTAACGTAAGACATTTAGAGTAACTCAGTCGTGCTTTCTCACTCAGACCCCTTTTCCCAAATACTCCAAAGACGTCTGGAGTGGGTGAAAGGTTATATCCTCCAAAACCTCGCAGGAGGGAACTCCTATGTATGGTTCTTGGTCAAGTCAACGTTGAAGGATAAACAGTTCCAAAATATTGTGCATCTAATCTCTGTTTCCATAAAGAAACCTGATCTGCAAATAAACATAATACCATCCTGTCTGTAAAATGGCAGAGAGTGATGATGAAAGAGAGGCAGTTAGATTAGCAACTGAAATCGCAGATGCTGATGCTACCATGCAAGCAGCTGACCCGAATATAACACTCATTCCGGTCATTAAAAGGAGATCTATAACCTTAAAACTTATAGAAAATGGACTGACACCTAGAGGTGGCACAGTCATATTCGTAATTGAGGCACACGAATATCGGCAGACAGAGGTATACTATTCATGGATACATTTTCCGGCAGCAAATGCTGTAACAAAGTACTTCCACTATTACAAAGTAGAGGAACCTCCTGAAACATACACTCCTTTCGAGGAGGTGGAAGTACCACTCAAATTCCAAGAGCATTTGCTCTTATTTGATGGCGCCCTAAAACATAACAATCACATTACAAGGCTCGGTCCTTTAGGAAGACCAGGAGCAACGTGGCCGGTCTTAGCCGGATACACACCACATCCAGACACCGAAAGAATGCCTGCAGCAGAGCTGTTAATACAGCTAAAACAACTACTAAAAATTCATAGACAATTAGTTCAGTATGTAATGCGGACTTCAACAATTCAGCCAGCGATTAAACTTCCACAGCTGACCCCTCACCAGGGGAACACAAATAAAATTACACCACAGAACATCCAATCCTGCCTAGGTAAAGTTCCAGCTAAACGGGAACAGATACCATTCTGGTTGGCACAGAAAATTACCCAAATAGAGGCGGTGTTTCCTGACACCACCCCATTAGAAAAACACAGGATTCTGACTATATGTCTCCCAATGGGAATCGCACCACACATTGAGGACTGTGACACTTGGGGTACAGTCTTTGCTTCCATCTACACAAAAACGCACGGTGTTCCATCCATTTCGGTAATACCAGATGTGCTAAAACAAATTCAAGATGAATACGGTCCAGAACCTGCTTTAACTCTTGGTATGAAATTACTAAAAGACTTCAAGCAGGTCTCGGCTATATTATTAGCCAACATAAAAGGTGAAGCAGCAAACGTGGCGATCCGCCAGAGGTTAAAAGAGACAGATATAGCAGACCAACCAGCTGAAATTGTCAGAATCATAGAAAAATCCTATGAAGAACTAGGCAGAGATAGTCTAGGTGGAATACCAGTAAAACCGCAACTGACTACAAGTCCAGAAAAAATATTTTTTAATAATAATTCACCAAAAAAGAACTGGGATGGAAACAAACAATCCAATCCTAAAGAAAAGAAATTCCAGTCCCGAGGAAGGTCTCCTAGGCGAAGAGAGAAATCTCCAAACCAAAGACAAAGGTCACCGCAGAGTGACCCCTCTGGGAATAGATATAACCTTAGAAATAGGGATAATATTAAAAAACCTGATAGATATCAAGACATTGATACACGTCCCTCTCAATCTTTTCAGAATTCCTCGCAGAAATCGGAAAGAAGAGGACGATCAGAAGAGCACGCCAAGTCCAAAGACAAGGAACCTGCTCAGCTAAAAATGAAATTACAATTTCCAAAAAAGAAGGTAGCCAGTATCAAGGTAGTTAAAAATGCCGAGAATACTGAGGACACAACTGAAAAACGGAGAATGGGCTCAGACAATGCTAGACAGCGCAGCAGAGGTGAGCATAGCTCGCAAAGTCCTTATGAATCATCTGGAGACAGTGGACACGAATGAATACCTTCAAGTGGAAACTGCAGACACCAGAGTTAGCAAGCCCCACAAGATATACGAGATAACATTACGTATAGAGGGAGATAAGACTAGGAAAATTAGGGGACTATTTTGGGATAACCTCTCAAAGGGTTATGACATCCTTCTAGCTGAAAAAGACTGGCCACCAGAGTTTGTCAGGGAGTGCCCTCATGGCGAAGAAGTAATTATGCCTGCCTTCTCGAATCAAATACCGATTCATAAAAAATACACACTTGCTAGAAAGTGGGCAGTGGCCTTAGCACCTGCTTTATATAAAAATCATGTAGGATGGGATGAGGACTCCCCTCCTCACAAAATCCAGTTAAAATCACAACCTACTGCACAAAGGCAGTACCCAATTAAGCAAGAAGCTAAAAAACAGGTAAATGAAATACTAGATCAGCTAGAATACCAGGGGGTGATTGAAACTTGCACCTCACAAATGAACAATCCTTTGTTTCCGGTCTCCAAACCAGACAATTCATATCGTCTAGTTTTGGATTACCGACACCTTAACACATGTTGCAAAACCTTTGCAGTGCAAAACTCACACAGTGCTGCACTAATGAATAACATAGTGCGCAAAAAATACAAAACAACCTTGGACATCTCCAATGGATTCTTTTGTCAAAACATAGCACCAGAGAGCAGATATTTAACTGCATTCTCAGTAAATGGCACTCAAAAGCAATTCTGTCGGTTAGCCCAGGGGTACAAGAACAGCCCGGGGGTATTCTCAGCGAGAGTAACAGAATTACTACAACTATATGATGATGAAGCATTATCTTATGTCGATGACATTTACTTAACAGATGATGACTTGGAGACTCACTTGAAAAGGGTGAACACCATAATACTTGGGTTCGCTGCAGAGGGTTACAAATTCAACTTCAAAAAGTCCAGAATTGCCCATCTGACAGTCCTATTCTTAGGATATGAGTTATCAAGTGAAGGTAAAAGCCTGGCAGACAATTTCCTAGAGAAATGTGCCGTAATCCAAGCTCCTAAAACACTAAAAAACCTACAGTCAATTCTAGGCTTCCTAAATTTCGGAAGAACATACATTGCAAACTACGCAGAAAGGGTCAAACCCCTTTATGATCTAATTAAACCAGACTTTAAAAGATCCAATTGGACTCAAACACACACAGAAATTTTGAGATCCTTACAAACAGACATGCTAATTAAAACAAAATTAGAAACACGTGATAACACACGCAACCTTGTGATCCGAGTCATCCCAGGGAGATGCGGATTCACATACCTGACCTCTAATGAGGGAGAAAAGGTACCAATTGCATTTAAATCACACTTGTACACAGAAGCTGAACAGAAATTCAGTAATACAGAAAAAATCATTCGTGCAGTTCAAACCGCAATAGCTAGAGAAAAAGAGATAGCTGACGGCAGACATATCACAGTCAGAACAGCAGAATCAGCCTTTGAGGCACTAACAACACCGTGTAATTTACCAACAACAACATTGAATCCGGAATGGATACAATGGGTAAATTCAATCACAACGGACAAAGTATACTACTACTTTGATCCAGAACTAGAAGAATTAAAAAATCTAAAATATGAAAAGACGTATCCTCTGCCAATCGACATTCTGCCTCTATGACATTACGCCTGTGTAATCTATACAGACGGACATGCTCAACCCTCCGTTTGGGGAGAACATGCATACAATCCCACATGTGAGATTACAAAAGAAGTGTGGCGCGGAGGTAAACTAAGACCTCTATTAACAAAATCACACTCAGTAGAAACTAAATCAGAACTACAAACTGAAATAATAGCATTAAAAATGGCGCTGGATAATGCGGATCGCGAATTCCCGACACTTATAGTGTCAGATTCATATTACTGCGTCAAAGCATATAACAAGGATTTGCAGACATGGATTCAGGACGGTTACAAAGATGACACAGATGCACCAATAAAGCAGAAACTGCTCTGGGAACAAGTAGCTCTTTTGAAAAAAGAACTACCAAAGACTCACGTGACTCACTCACTGAGTCATCAACGTGATGGCGTTCACGTTGTGGGGAATTCATTGGCTGAAGCAGCCGCAGCGGCAGCCACTAAACCGGCTCCCGTAGATCGAAAAAAGCGTACATTAAAATACATTGACGGTGAAACAATGCTGGCGGTGAAAACGTCATCAAACGGCGACTGCTCAGCACTACCGATCAACTATCCACTCAATTATACATACATAATCGATGCAAACTCCGTCCCTTTTGCTCGAATCCCTGGAGTGGGGGATAGAGTGATTCCAAACATGGACAGGAGAAACTTGTTAATCGCAGACGCACACATGGGCGAGGGTCTCAGACACCTTAAATTAAAAGATTCTCTGGAAGAATTACAATCACGGTACTGGTGGCCAGGCATGAGCCTGCACTACACCATGTTTGTAAAAAACTGCCCAAACTGCAACAGAGATCGCAGTGGGGAGAGAAGCAGTTTAATACCTCGTCGTATCAAGGCAGATAATATTACCAGCAAAAAGAATGGCTTGCGATTAACATATACAGGCTAGTTTCCACTTATAATGTAGATCACCAGCACTCGGCTGACGTCCGGACTATTATACAAGATTTGCGAGTCTAATTGGCATATACGCTAAGAGCATGTTACGTTCGACCATTGTTTTCACTCAGGCATACCAGCCTGGGGGGAAACATGGCCAAATGAGCACAGCCCAGCGGGAATCTTCTCACTTCCTTCCTGAGGGTACTGGATGGTGTAAAGAAAAAACCAAGGCAGAAAGCAATCTATAATGGAAAGGATATTAGGTTCGGGAGCTGGGTGGGTCAAACATCTAATAAGTGTCCAACGTAGTCTAAATAACTTGCCAAGAAATTCTCTGAAGGGATTCAGTCCGTACGAATTATTATTCGGAACTAGGATGTTGATCTCTGACCTTGATAGTCAGACTTCAGTGGTAATAGAAAAAACCTTTGATGTCAAAGACCGTTTGGCTATTTTGCAGGACTTAAACAAAACAAGAAAAGACCTGAGCAACATACAGTTGAAACAACAGCCAACGACCACTGAAGAATCACCACCTGTCCCAGCAAGACCTGTCTGGATTCCAAAAGTCGGGGATCTAGTCAGGGAAAAGATCGCGGTAAAGAAGGAATTTGGGCCCTCTTACAGAAAAGCAGTTCCTGTCTTGTCTGTCAACGGGACAAGATCAGTTGTACTACCGCCACTTGCTGGTAAAAAGGAGAACCGAGTTGTATCCATCGACCTGGTAAAACCACAACATGTGGCCGATAACAAACAGTAGGCCAAGTGGACTCCTAATAAGTAGCAGAACACCAAGGTTTGCTACCAGTACAGAGGTCCTATCAAAAAGGCTCATCACATTCGAAACGCCTGCAGAAGAACAAGAAGGACTATGCAACAATGCAATAGAACTCAGACCTCTGAAAACCCAAATAAAGACATTTAGCAGAGACACACCAATCTATACTGAAGTACCAAGTGAAAATGCAAAAAACAAAAATCCTGAACCAATTGGAACAATTGACAGAACTGCATCCGGTTACTTCATCAACTTCGATGATTCCTCTGACGGCTTCAGTGAATCAAAGACACAGCCATCATCAAAATCCTTTAAAGACAAAGCGAAGGAACTTTTGAAACAACTGAAAGAAACATATCTGATTTCTCCATGGATTGAATTTTGGGTGGGTTTTGGTGCATTTATCCTCATACTTTGGCTCATCATGGTATTTACTTTGGGACGCTTCATTGAGGGAAAATATGCTAAAATGGACACAGCAAGTCAGAACATCAACTTGGTCCTCAAACCACACACATCTTCACACGTCGAGAAAAGAGAACTTTCTTCAGAACTTTCTTCAGCCAACTTCACAGCCAATCCTATACCTGGTGGGGTAGCCTGGGACAACACTGACTATGAAATTTATGGTCCGGTCGAGATCCTGAAATATCCACACCAAATCAAGATCTCCTTGAGTGACTTTGCAAAACCAAACTCATTTGCTGATGATTGGGACTTCGAAAGTATTAACAACATGATGTCTGACTTAGTAATGTCTGCTAAATTTACAAAACATGATTATTTGCAAGGTTCTACAAATTATCATAGTATGTATTGCTATAACCATTATGGTAACCATTTTTTGCATAAATCTGCACAACCTAGAAATGTTTTAAATTATAATCAATGGGAACATTGTGCTACACCTCCAAAAGGGAGCTCTAGAACCGTGTATGACAAATATTCATATTTTTCAGGTTTTAACACAAGTAATGCTGAAACATTTTATTTTAAATTATCAAACAAGACAGGGATGAAAACCATGATAACCAACACAAAATTGATATATTCAGATTCATTCTTTGAAAAAATGAATACTTTTGGATTTGATTATTGGGACAAAAATGTTGATTTGAAAAGTGTTTGGGGTACAAAAGAATGGCAAGTACAGGGTTTAGAAGCTTTGTTTAGAGCCTGCATGATCCCAGAACAAATGATATTTTTAAATGACACTGTTCAACAAACCACCTGTCTTGGTTTTGCCAAAATCAAAGATTTAAATAAACCGTCTATTCCAAAGCCAACAATGTTTAGCAATAGCTCTGATACAGATGAAGAGATAGACGTAAACCATATACTAAACCAAAACAGAACACATCCTGATTGGAAACAATGGTTGATCTGGCCCACAGATACAAATTACTGTCAAGATAGATTCCTGAATAAAACACAGGGTTTCAAAATGACCAGGCCAGACCCTAGATATCCCCAAAGACATCACCCAGGGATAATAACAACCTACAGTGTGGGCAAATTATGCCTTCAATGGCTACAGACTTCCACACTGCCTGAAATTAAGCAACACCTAACTTTACTTACTGATGGTGCTGACTTGCGTGATTTCATAATGGGACCACGCAAACAGCGTCAAAAGCGTTTCATAGCAGCCTCTGTATATGAAGCATACAATGAGGCCTGGAAGGTTACTCAAATTGAAACAGCAGAAAGAATACGGGAAATTGACCGTATTAATTTGGAAAAATCACTTTCTGTAGTGGACAATGGGTTAATGACTCTGTCCTCCAGAATTTTTTCATTGGACAGCATTGTGTCTTCAGCAATCGATATATTATCGCAAGACTTACTGTTATTACAACATGGTCAGTCACAATTGCGTTCCATTGTACAGCTTGGCTGGACGTTACAAAATCTGCGTTCAGGCTATGTGCCTTGGCGTTTAATCAACACAACGTCACTATTCCAAATCTTTAACCTTACTGATAGACAAATCGGTATGGCGCAAAAGGGTGCTGATTATACAATCTTGAGCATTGAAAAACTAGAAAGATTACCAATGACAATGTCAGAACGACCTGTCAGTGAATGGATAATCCACGGAATCATAAATATTCCAATCTCAACCTTCAGGTTTCAATACTGCCAAAAATATATACAGGCTGGCATGTACGAGAAATTGGGAAAGGAGTACCTTAAAACAACTTGGAACCTGCCCTATTCACATGCATGTGTCAGTAATAAAGGACAGAAAGTGTTTCTTAGTGGCAACAATTGTGCTATGTCACTAAGCGGCACGCTTCTGTGTAACGGAATTAGTTTGCATGGAGCCTGTGAAGGGAATTCATACAACCTTTCATGTCACCAGCAAGGCGCACCTGCAACTGAAATAGAACCATTCTTTCAAAGACTCTATAATGGGAGTTACATTCTTATTGTAGACCGCAGATGTTGCAGTCTTATGCCCGGGACTCCTTATCTAGTAACTACAACGGCGAAGGTCAAGTGCTGTGGACGTTCTTTATTCTTTTAAAGAGAAACAAAGGCGTCCCCACAGGGAATGGACCGATATTCAATGTCCAATTGCAAGAGTCATCACTCAAGTGGAAACTAATTATATACAACACAGCATGCCATCAATTGGGCGGAAAAGGTAAAGGTACAATGATATATCCTAAGTTTCTTGTGGGAAGTTCAGAGTTATGCTAGGTACCCAGGAACAAATTCACATTGCTTGCAATAGTATAATACAAATTTCCAGATTAAACTTCAAATTAATAGAATTCAAATTTCTAAAAAACTAGAGAAAAACATTTTATATCAGAAAAACATGCATAAATTCAAGAGAGAGAGATGTATTTTCCACACTATGTCTTGTAAAAATCTATTGCACTTTATTACATCACAGTTATTTCACAATTTTACAATAATATTAAAATCACATGATCACACATTTAAAAAAATTTTTTAAAAACAAAGAATCAAAACAGTCGACGCGGCGTTTCGGTATTTTTGATGGTGGACCTTCCTCAGGACTGATTCTTATTTATTGAAGATGTTATTCCTTCAATAAATGGTCATATTGCCTTCCCATATATAAATTGTGGGTTTCGGGATCATAGACCGCACTCCACCTGGTAAGGTTATGCTGTTCCTGTGTAGGATAAACAATATCTTGATAATAGGGGAGATATACTCAAACTTCCATATAGTAGTTGGATTTAACCTCCATTCTTCCACTCAGCACGTGTCTTTCTGGTTATATTGTTAAGTTTGCCGTATATTTGACTACCAGGAGGAGCCACCGTTTTGCGATTACTGGTTGCCGTCTCTTTCCCCTTTATGATTTGGGTGTTGAGTATGGGTTTAGTATCAATGAAAGGATCCGTTTTAAATTCGGTCCGTTTTCATGTTCCAGAGTCTTTGAATCGGCCTCCCCGCTCCTTTTTCTCCTGGTAGTCCGTCCGTATGATGTACAGTCAGTTTATCCTCAACTGAAAAAAAGGGGAAAGAGACGGCATAAAGGTGCCTGCCTTTACCAGAATCGCAAAGAACAGTGATAAATCACATAAAATGTACTTATGTATTTTTTGCAGATAGAATATTACACTAGTGAGTAGTAAAATGTGCCGTACTTTGGTTACTCATTTAAACTACAGAAGGGAAAAGAAAGACAATTTACTAGTAATTACTTTTTCATATTTAAAAATAACTTGAGATGGGGGTGGTGCATTGAGCACATCGGTACAGAGTCGCTTTTCGATTAATCAGGTTCATTGTTAAGTACTATGTGGCGTAGTTGGTTGTTCATACTGTTGCTTTACTAGGGCAACATTATTATGTTTTTAAAAGTTTATTATAGTTTTCCCTATTTCTTTGTTGCTATTTTTGGCATTGAATTCGTTGTCCCTTTCTCTATTTTGTCTTCTTGAAACTCACAACGTGCCAGTTTAACCGGCAAGCAGACGAAAGAACTGCTGATTTATAGAATGAAACTTTTCAAATATAACTCCTCATTTGGACGAAATCTATCTGTTGTGTTATCTTTCCATATCAATCGCCTTGATAGAGACATTATTGTGGCAGAAGAAGTACTCAATATGCCATTGGGAGGTCACAGTGATTTTGGCAGCATGTTGGATAAATATTTTTAAGAGCATGATACAATTCTAAAAACACTTGCCAACATCTTCACAGTCCAATGAAAGTTTCCGCAAGACTGAACAGAACACCAATTAAAACCAGTTGGTGTTTGTCCCTTTTGCAAAACATCAACTGTGAGGCGGTATTAACTTAGTATCCCTGCAATATAATGACTCTCACCTCCCATTTACTCGCTGAAATAATATAACATATAATGTTGTACATTTCAAGAAAGCGTATCAGAGGAGCAGTGGTGTGGCCAGTGTGTTGTGGGCACTAGCGCAAGGAAGGTAATGGCAGCAGTAATCGTGGTTCATCGGAGCCCTCAGACACTTGGTCCTGGTGCCACTGCACCTGCTGAACCAATGGACGCTACGTTCCTGCAGTCGAGCTCAAATAACACTGATTAAATCCTATTGATTACAGTTGAAAATCATGCCAATACAGGATTTAGTAGTCTAATGTTTTTTCTTTATCAATAAAAACTTGTTTCTGTTTAGCATAGTATGTTCATGTACTGAATTATTTGTCACATTCTGTAGCTCATCATTGTGTGGCAAGGTGCATTACATTGCATGGATAAGGGCATTACTTAAGTTACAAGATAATACGGAGAGCACTTAACGCACCCTCTGAAGGCACTTTGAAAAACTGTTAAACATTTTCAATATTAGCTCTTTCATAGCTTCCTAAACAGCCGTACGGTATGAATGGTGTTGTAACTTATCTTGATTACTATGCATTCTCCATATGTCTATGTTCCTTGCAGCTAAGCCAGAATGTGGGTTCATTGGAATGATGATTAGTGTTTGTGCTCGAGGGAGTCAGTTGATGAGAGTGGACTGAACAGCAAGGATGTTGCTCATGGTGGGGCGTTATTTGTAACCTGTAACTAAGCCAAATACATACTATAACATATAACTCTGAGGAGCTGTCTTCAGTTACAACAAATGGATATCGGTTTCTGGTGTATTCAATGTTGGTCCTGCTAGCAAGAATCTACAGGCTGCATTGGGCTCAGTGCAGCCTTTAGAATATTAGAGATAAAGCTACTGTCTACAAGACATACTGTTACCAATGCTTGAAAACGTACAACGACTGGGCCTTAGCTTCTCTCAGAACAATATAACTGCTTCACATATTGCTATTGGTGGTTTGTAATGAATGAGGGAAAGCAAATGTTTTATGTGTTTTTTTCCACTGCTCCAAATTGTTTGCTTTCTACCGCATTGTAGTGCACAACCAGTCAATACATTGTCCATTATTTTTTGGATTATGATCCTATATTTGGAATGTTCCTGTCAGTTGCGTAGCAAAAGTTTGACTTCTTTGTAAAGACAGCTGATTCCCTTTGGAGTTTCAGAAATAGAGAACTACAGTAATACTTATAGCTCCAAGAGTTATTAGGATGTTTGTCTGTAATTAATATATAAAGTCTTATAAATAATAGGCATTGCTGTTTGTCAATTTCATTTTAATGATTTTCCTGACCACGGAAAGATGGAAGGCTGAATGGACTTTATTGAGATTCAAACTCAAAATCCACATATTATGGCAGTTATCGGTGAACCATCTTGCAGGCTTCAAGGTAGAATATCTTTTAGAATCACTGTTTAGAGTCAGGGCAAGTAAGTTACACACCAAAGATAACCTGTGCTCACTCTCTGGTAGCTTGGTGCAGAGCAGTCAGGATTATCATCAAAGGCAATGTGTAAAGTGTTTGCACAGCACACTAATGCAGTAACATAATAAATACACCATAAAAGAGCCTCTACAAAAGACTATATAAAAACCGATGGGGGATATTGTTTATAAAACATAGACAAAAAGGGCATGAATTATAAATACTGTGCGTACTATGCAAATCCTGAGTCACTACTCATTATCCTGACAATACAAGAATCACAATGACATTCATCATGACATCAGGGCATGAAATTCAGCATTTAGGTTAAAGCAAGAAAACACATGAATCACCCTAAGTACATAAATACTTTGTAGGCAAGGCAGACTGGTTTAGAGCACTTGAATCATTCATATAACCAAAAAAACATAATGCCCAGTGCATTTGTGCTCCTACCAATAGGGCTACAGTGAATCATTGTGCCTCGAAATGAAACCAGTGTGTCATGAGCAGGACGCAGGAGCACTTGCATGCCTACTCGTCATGATATGGTCATTTCTGTGTATTCCTTATTCCACAAAGCGGGTACCTCTGTTAAGATCTCACCTGTCATGCAGAAATGTAGCCAAAAACAAATATCCCCAGGCACGTCTACACAAAGGGGGGGCACCCACACTCCAGGATGGCTCGTGGCGCATCCTTGCGATTGTCAAGCCAAACAGTGCCACCCATGAAGACAGCGCAGGATGGTGATACAACTCCCCCAAGCGGGGAGTAAATTCCGAAGTCTCACAAGCAGTCCAACTCCACAACAAATGGAGTCCCGGACCAAGTCCTCCCTGCCCTAGTGGCCTACAACGTGAGTAGCCCACCAGGCTACCCTCACTCAGTGTAACTTCACTATTGAAGACTGTGGGGTCGGTGGTGATCCCTAGCCATGGTGCACGGTGTGGTGCTCAGGCCTCTCGGGCTGGGGCGGGGAGCAAGTGCTGACTCCCTCTGTAGTTCTTCTGCGCATTCACTCAAAAGAAATGGTTGCAATGGAGGTGTTCTCATCAGGCCTCTTGGGCTGACCGGGCCTTGGTGAGGGGGATCCAGCATTACAGGGGCAATCAGACCCAGAGGCAGAATGGCTTGCTCAGCCCAGAGCTAAAAGTCCCTTCACAGTCCATTCACATTAAAAGGAGTTGCAAACTCTCAGTCAGGATCAGCACAAGAGCCAGCCCACGCATGCCGCTAGTGCTGCTGGTGAGCGCTTGCAAGAAAGGAAAGAGCTCGGCTCTTCCATCCCTCTGCCAATGTCCAAGCTTTACAAAACTGTAATCCGGGAGTGGTGGTAAACAGCTGATATCCTTGCGGGGTGGTTGAGCACTGCTCCTCGGGTTGGAATGCTGGATTGGAAGCACTTGGCTTGAAACAAAAAGTGCTTCACTTGAGGTTCTTTGGAGAACACTTGGGTCTCTAGCACAAAGGTTGGCAGTTCTCAGCAGGCCAGCAACACAAGGCAGGCAGCAGTGTGGTAGTCCCTCCTCCGACACAGCGCAAAGCTAGCAGCAGGTCAACACAGCAAAGCAGTTAGCCAAGTAGCAGTCCCTGCTGGCAGCACAACAGTTCCTTCTGGCAAGGTGCAGATGTAGAGCCAGCAGTGGCTGGCTACAAGTCCATGCCGTGTTTAAATTCATGAAGTTTCGAGTGCACAACTCAGTCCTGGCCCCAGACATCAACATGGTGTAAATCAGTCTTTTGTGTGAGGGCAGAACATAGCCTGTACAAATGGAAAGGGTAAACGCTCTACCTCTCCAAACCCGGGAATACCATCAATATTCAGATGTAATCCCTGTCACACTGTCGTGTATTTCTATAGGTTCTGAATCAGTCCCCCTATTCCTGACCCTATTCTGGTTAAACTAACTATCAAGTTAACTAACAGTCAGCCCATGAGGCAAGAAAACCCCCATGATGCAGATACCGTTATCTGACGCAGTCACACTACGGCACAGGAACGTGTTATCTGATTAGGTCATAACGCTTGAGATCTAATTAGACAAGCGACATTCCTCCAGCCCCTGATAAGGCATACGACGTTCTCATAACAAATCAAACCTATGACAACCTGGAAAATCCGTGCGGCCATTGTTTTGATTTCACAGATAACTTTAGTAAAGAATGTGCTAACGAGCAAGTCGTATGACATCTTTATTGACGTATCTATGTCCATCCTTACGTCAATCTCGGCACCTTTAAGGTATAAATATTGCCGACCTTGCCCTATGCAAACACACGCGTGGTGACAAGACGGAGCAGCCATACTTGCCGAAGCCGAGAGCAGAAGCAGACCCCGCTGGCAGCAGCCCCGCCTTCCTGACGCGCTGAGAGACGCGCTGCTATCTCAAGCCGAGAGACCCAGCACCGGCGCTTCTGGGCAGCCCTCGCAGGCAGCCTGGAATATCGAGAGCAGAGAAAGAGATACCATTCCTCATTCATCCTAACTTCCAAGTACAGAACTGAATAACCCCTCACAGAGAATTCTTTAGTTATTCACTTGGCAAAAACAAACTTAACTTAAACTGTAACTTTCTATTCCCGCCCACGCATTAGACTTAGGTCAGGTACACGGGGTAGGCGTATTTAGAAACACCAGTTGAGTACGTTTAGTCAAATGTATATGTGTATGTAAATATATTTTAATCATTTTAAACATCATATGGCTCAGAAACCATATCAATGTTTTTACAGTATTATTTTATACTATTGCTTTTAATGTATGCACTTTACTTAACTATAAGTATTGCAATAATATCGATCCATTTCTCATGTATGAGAAAAGAGACTGATCAATAAATAACACCTTTTTATTGAACACGCCCGTCTCTTCCTTTTCTCTACATTCTGATGAGACTAAGAATGCACGTACTGACTGAGTAAAATAATTGCCTTGTGCTCACACGACTCTTGAGATTGACTCTTGATTAGGGGAGAGCAAAGTTGTCATGTTCTATGGTTGTCAGAAACTAAATCCCTTCTTGTCTAATCAGGGGAGTTAATTCCTTCCTTGAACATTCGAGAAAGTTTCTAGCGAACTCTGAGCTTAGCTGGCAAACCCAAAAATTAAGTCTAGTATCGACAGTAGTAGACCTAGTTAACGTCTGGCCTAGGCCTTTACTGCTGTAGGTACTATTCCAATGCGCAGAGCCTATTGGGAAAATAGGAGCTACACTACATGGCGCCCAACGCGTTTGGAAAGGGCGATAAAACTAACGTAAGACATTTAGAGTAACTCAGTCGTGCTTTCTCACTCAGACCCCTTTTCCCAAATACTCCAAAGACGTCTGGAGTGGGTGAAAGGTTATATCCTCCAAAACCTCGCAGGAGGGAACTCCTATGTATGGTTCTTGGTCAAGTCAACGTTGAAGGATAAACAGTTCCAAAATATTGTGCATCTAATCTCTGTTTCCATAAAGAAACCTGATCTGCAAATAAACATAATACCATCCTGTCTGTAAAATGGCAGAGAGTGATGATGAAAGAGAGGCAGTTAGATTAGCAACTGAAATCGCAGATGCTGATGCTACCATGCAAGCAGCTGACCCGAATATAACACTCATTCCGGTCATTAAAAGGAGATCTATAACCTTAAAACTTATAGAAAATGGACTGACACCTAGAGGTGGCACAGTCATATTCGTAATTGAGGCACACGAATATCGGCAGACAGAGGTATACTATTCATGGATACATTTTCCGGCAGCAAATGCTGTAACAAAGTACTTCCACTATTACAAAGTAGAGGAACCTCCTGAAACATACACTCCTTTCGAGGAGGTGGAAGTACCACTCAAATTCCAAGAGCATTTGCTCTTATTTGATGGCGCCCTAAAACATAACAATCACATTACAAGGCTCGGTCCTTTAGGAAGACCAGGAGCAACGTGGCCGGTCTTAGCCGGATACACACCACATCCAGACATCGAAAGAATGCCTGCAGCAGAGCTGTTAATACAGCTAAAACAACTACTAAAAATTCATAGACAATTAGTTCAGTATGTAATGCGGACTTCAACAATTCAGCCAGCGATTAAACTTCCACAGCTGACCCCTCACCAGGGGAACACAAATAAAATTACACCACAGAACATCCAATCCTGCCTAGGTAAAGTTCCAGCTAAACGGGAACAGATACCATTCTGGTTGGCACAGAAAATTACCCAAATAGAGGCGGTGTTTCCTGACACCACCCCATTAGAAAAACACAGGATTCTGACTATATGTCTCCCAATGGGAATCGCACCACACATTGAGGACTGTGACACTTGGGGTACAGTCTTTGCTTCCATCTACACAAAAACGCACGGTGTTCCATCCATTTCGGTAATACCAGATGTGCTAAAACAAATTCAAGATGAATACGGTCCAGAACCTGCTTTATCTCTTGGTATGAAATTACTAAAAGACTTCAAGCAGGTCTCGGCTATATTATTAGCCAACATAAAAGGTGAAGCAGCAAACGTGGCGATCCGCCAGAGGTTAAAAGAGACAGATATAGCAGACCAACCAGCTGAAATTGTCAGAATCATAGAAAAATCCTATGAAGAACTAGGCAGAGATAGTCTAGGTGGAATACCAGTAAAACCGCAACTGACTACAAGTCCAGAAAAAATATTTTTTAATAATAATTCACCAAAAAAGAACTGGGATGGAAACAAACAATCCAATCCTAAAGAAAAGAAATTCCAGTCCCGAGGAAGGTCTCCTAGGCGAAGAGAGAAATCTCCAAACCAAAGACAAAGGTCACCGCAGAGTGACCCCTCTGGGAATAGATATAACCTTAGAAATAGGGATAATATTAAAAAACCTGATAGATATCAAGACATTGATACACGTCCCTCTCAATCTTTTCAGAATTCCTCGCAGAAATCGGAAAGAAGAGGACGATCAGAAGAGCACGCCAAGTCCAAAGACAAGGAACCTGCTCAGCTAAAAATGAAATTACAATTTCCAAAAAAGAAGGTAGCCAGTATCAAGGTAGTTAAAAATGCCGAGAATACTGAGGACACAACTGAAAAACGGAGAATGGGCTCAGACAATGCTAGACAGCGCAGCAGAGGTGAGCATAGCTCGCAAAGTCCTTATGAATCATCTGGAGACAGTGGACACGAATGAATACCTTCAAGTGGAAACTGCAGACACCAGAGTTAGCAAGCCCCACAAGATATACGAGATAACATTACGTATAGAGGGAGATAAGACTAGGAAAATTAGGGGACTATTTTGGGATAACCTCTCAAAGGGTTATGACATCCTTCTAGCTGAAAAAGACTGGCCACCAGAGTTTGTCAGGGAGTGCCCTCATGGCGAAGAAGTAATTATGCCTGCCTTCTCGAATCAAATACCGATTCATAAAAAATACACACTTGCTAGAAAGTGGGCAGTGGCCTTAGCACCTGCTTTATATAAAAATCATGTAGGATGGGATGAGGACTCCCCTCCTCACAAAATCCAGTTAAAATCACAACCTACTGCACAAAGGCAGTACCCAATTAAGCAAGAAGCTAAAAAACAGGTAAATGAAATACTAGATCAGCTAGAATACCAGGGGGTGATTGAAACTTGCACCTCACAAATGAACAATCCTTTGTTTCCGGTCTCCAAACCAGACAATTCATATCGTCTAGTTTTGGATTACCGACACCTTAACACATGTTGCAAAACCTTTGCAGTGCAAAACTCACACAGTGCTGCACTAATGAATAACATAGTGCGCAAAAAATACAAAACAACCTTGGACATCTCCAATGGATTCTTTTGTCAAAACATAGCACCAGAGAGCAGATATTTAACTGCATTCTCAGTAAATGGCACTCAAAAGCAATTCTGTCGGTTAGCCCAGGGGTACAAGAACAGCCCGGGGGTATTCTCAGCGAGAGTAACAGAATTACTACAACTATATGATGATGAAGCATTATCTTATGTCGATGACATTTACTTAACAGATGATGACTTGGAGACTCACTTGAAAAGGGTGAACACCATAATACTTGGGTTCGCTGCAGAGGGTTACAAATTCAACTTCAAAAAGTCCAGAATTGCCCATCTGACAGTCCTATTCTTAGGATATGAGTTATCAAGTGAAGGTAAAAGCCTGGCAGACAATTTCCTAGAGAAATGTGCCGTAATCCAAGCTCCTAAAACACTAAAAAACCTACAGTCAATTCTAGGCTTCCTAAATTTCGGAAGAACATACATTGCAAATTACGCAGAAAGGGTCAAACCCCTTTATGATCTAATTAAACCAGACTTTAAAAGATCCAATTGGACTCAAACACACACAGAAATTTTGAGATCCTTACAAACAGACATGCTAATTAAAACAAAATTAGAAACACGTGATAACACACGCAACCTTGTGATCCGAGTCATCCCAGGGAGATGCGGATTCACATACCTGACCTCTAATGAGGGAGAAAAGGTACCAATTGCATTTAAATCACACTTGTACACAGAAGCTAAACAGAAATTCAGTAATACAGAAAAAATCATTCGTGCAGTTCAAACCGCAATAGCTAGAGAAAAAGAGATAGCTGACGGCAGACATATCACAGTCAGAACAGCAGAATCAGCCTTTGAGGCACTAACAACACCGTGTAATTTACCAACAACAACATTGAATCCGGAATGGATACAATGGGTAAATTCAATCACAACGGACAAAGTATACTACTACTTTGATCCAGAACTAGAAGAATTAAAAAATCTAAAATATGAAAAGACGTATCCTCTGCCAATCGACATTCTGCCTCTATGACATTACGCCTGTGTAATCTATACAGACGGACATGCTCAACCCTCCGTTTGGGGAGAACATGCATACAATCCCACATGTGAGATTACAAAAGAAGTGTGGCGCGGAGGTAAACTAAGACCTCTATTAACAAAATCACACTCAGTAGAAACTAAATCAGAACTACAAACTGAAATAATAGCATTAAAAATGGCGCTGGATAATGCGGATCGCGAATTCCCGACACTTATAGTGTCAGATTCATATTACTGCGTCAAAGCATATAACAAGGATTTGCAGACATGGATTCAGGACGGTTACAAAGATGACACAGATGCACCAATAAAGCAGAAACTGCTCTGGGAACAAGTAGCTCTTTTGAAAAAAGAACTACCAAAGACTCACGTGACTCACTCACTGAGTCATCAACGTGATGGCGTTCACGTTGTGGGGAATTCATTGGCTGAAGCAGCCGCAGCGGCAGCCACTAAACCGGCTCCCGTAGATCGAAAAAAGCGTACATTAAAATACATTGACGGTGAAACAATGCTGGCGGTGAAAACGTCATCAAACGGCGACTGCTCAGCACTACCGATCAACTATCCACTCAATTATACATACATAATCGATGCAAACTCCGTCCCTTTTGCTCGAATCCCTGGAGTGGGGGATAGAGTGATTCCAAACATGGACAGGAGAAACTTGTTAATCGCAGACGCACACATGGGCGAGGGTCTCAGACACCTTAAATTAAAAGATTCTCTGGAAGAATTACAATCACGGTACTGGTGGCCAGGCATGAGCCTGCACTACACCATGTTTGTAAAAAACTGCCCAAACTGCAACAGAGATCGCAGTGGGGAGAGAAGCAGTTTAATACCTCGTCGTATCAAGGCAGATAATATTACCAGCAAAAAGAATGGCTTGCGATTAACATATACAGGCTAGTTTCCACTTATAATGTAGATCACCAGCACTCGGCTGACGTCCGGACTATTATACAAGATTTGCGAGTCTAATTGGCATATACGCTAAGAGCATGTTACGTTCGACCATTGTTTTCACTCAGGCATACCAGCCTGGGGGGAAACATGGCCAAATGAGCACAGCCCAGCGGGAATCTTCTCACTTCCTTCCTGAGGGTACTGGATGGTGTAAAGAAAAAACCAAGGCAGAAAGCAATCTATAATGGAAAGGATATTAGGTTCGGGAGCTGGGTGGGTCAAACATCTAATAAGTGTCCAACGTAGTCTAAATAACTTGCCAAGAAATTCTCTGAAGGGATTCAGTCCGTACGAATTATTATTCGGAACTAGTCTATTCCAAAGCCAACAATGTTTAGCAATAGCTCTGATACAGATGAAGAGATAGACGTAAACCATATACTAAACCAAAACAGAACACATCCTGATTGGAAACAATGGTTGATCTGGCCCACAGATACAAATTACTGTCAAGATAGATTCCTGAATAAAACACAGGGTTTCAAAATGACCAGGCCAGACCCTAGATATCCCCAAAGACATCACCCAGGGATAATAACAACCTACAGTGTGGGCAAATTATGCCTTCAATGGCTACAGACTTCCACACTGCCTGAAATTAAGCAACACCTAACTTTACTTACTGATGGTGCTGACTTGCGTGATTTCATAATGGGACCACGCAAACAGCGTCAAAAGCGTTTCATCGCAGCCTCTGTATATGAAGCATACAATGAGGCCTGGAAGGTTACTCAAATTGAAACAGCAGAAAGAATACGGGAAATTGACCGTATTAATTTGGAAAAATCACTTTCTGTAGTGGACAATGGGTTAATGACTCTGTCCTCCAGAATTTTTTCATTGGACAGCATTGTGTCTTCAGCAATCG
Organism: Lissotriton helveticus; assembly: GCF_964261635.1. Classification (NCBI taxonomy): domain Eukaryota; kingdom Metazoa; phylum Chordata; class Amphibia; order Caudata; family Salamandridae; genus Lissotriton; species Lissotriton helveticus. The sequence goes on along the minus strand of NC_136063.1, from coordinate 1,609,033,984 downwards.
ATATATTATCGCAAGACTTACTGTTATTACAACATGGTCAGTCACAATTGCGTTCCATTGTACAGCTTGGCTGGACGTTACAAAATCTGCGTTCAGGCTATGTGCCTTGGCGTTTAATCAACACAACGTCACTATTCCAAATCTTTAACCTTACTGATAGACAAATCGGTATGGCGCAAAAGGGTGCTGATTATACAATCTTGAGCATTGAAAAACTAGAAAGATTACCAATGACAATGTCAGAACGACCTGTCAGTGAATGGATAATCCACGGAATCATAAATATTCCAATCTCAACCTTCAGGTTTCAATACTGCCAAAAATATATACAGGCTGGCATGTACGAGAAATTGGGAAAGGGGTACCTTAAAACTTTGACTACCAGGAGGAGCCACCGTTTTGCGATTACTGGTTGCCGTCTCTTTCCCCTTTATGATTTGGGTGTTGAGTATGGGTTTAGTATCAATGAAAGGATCCGTTTTAAATTCGGTCCGTTTTCATGTTCCAGAGTCTTTGAATCGGCCTCCCCGCTCCTTTTTCTCCTGGTAGTCCGTCCGTATGATGTACAGTCAGTTTATCCTGAACTGAAAAAAAGGGGAAAGAGACGGCAACCAGTAATCGCAAAACGGTGGCTCCTCCTGGTAGTCAAATATACGGCAAACTTAACAATATAACCAGAAAGACACGTGCTGAGTGGAAGAATGGAGGTTAAATCCAACTACTATATGGAAGTTTGAGTATATCTCCCCTATTATCAAGATATTGTTTATCCTACACAGGAACAGCATAACCTTACCAGGTGGAGTGCGGTCTATGATCCCGAAACCCACAATTTATATATGGGAAGGCAATATGACCATTTATTGAAGGAATAACATCTTCAATAAATAAGAATCAGTCCTGAGGAAGGTCCACCATCAAAAATACCGAAACGCCGCGTCGACTGTTTTGATTCTTTGTTTTTAAAAAATTTTTTAAATGTGTGATCATGTGATTTTAATATTATTGTAAAATTGTGAAATAACTGTGATGTAATAAAGTGCAATAGATTTTTACAAGACATAGTGTGGAAAATACATCTCTCTCTCTTGAATTTATGCATGTTTTTCTGATATAAAATGTTTTTCTCTAGTTTTTTAGAAATTTGAATTCTATTAATTTGAAGTTTAATCTGGAAATTTGTATTATACTATTGCAAGCAATGTGAATTTGTTCCTGGGTACCTAGCATAACTCTGAACTTCCCACAAGAAACTTAGGATATATCATTGTACCTTTACCTTTTCCGCCCAATTGATGGCATGCTGTGTTGTATATAATTAGTTTCCACTCGAGTGATGACTCTTGCAATTGGACATTGAATATCGGTCCATTCCCTGTGGGGACGCCTTTGTTTCTCTTTAAAAGAACGTTTTTCCCCCCCCCAGTCCCCTATAAGTCTGAGCGGGGTCCTCCTTCATTTTATGACGTTCTTTATTCCCCAGCTCCTTTCCAGACAGGGAGGCAAGGGCATGGCCCAGTTTGAAAATTACTTCTATTCGAATAGATACTTTAAGCAGAATGAAAACAGTGCTTCTTCAGACGCCTACAAGACTCACGTCATCAAAAGAAACATATGATCTACAAGTCGCAAGGACGACTGCAGAGATACATACATTATTATCAACTAATTCCCCCGTACATTTCGCGGAAATCCTGAGCGAAATCTTAAATATTTCTGATACCAATGGGATCTCAGGGGTATTTAAGAAAGTATTTTCGATGGCATTAACACCATTCAAAGCCATACTGGGTATTTTTCCAGATTTCGTCCATTCGATTTTTGGCGGACTTCCCCTGATCCTGGGACTAATTGCAGGAATCCTATTCCTAGTCCTTATTTTTCGTTATGGCAACCCATGTCACAGATCAAACTCTCGCGACAATGGAAGATACGATCCTAGCCATTGGATACCGGGACCGGATATCAAAAATCCTGGGACTCTCCCGGCTTAGAGACCTAAACATGACTTGGTTTCTATCATTTCGACCAATGTGGCAAAGGTGTGTTTTACCTGGACTAAGGTGTCTGCTATGCGGAGAAGAATGCGTGTTAGACACCTGTCTGACGCTACAATCGGATGCGCCAGTGGATGCAGATACACTGTTGGTTCCTACCAAGGTTCACGCTTTGTGCTGCCCTCAAAGGCTGCCAATCCTGATGACGGCATTCCTGGAATCTTCACCACTGCGATTGAAGAGTAGTGAAGTTCAAGATGAAAGCAGCATCGAACAGGTACGACCTTCTGTCAGCAATGCGAATCAGAATGTCAATGCAGACAATCATGCGCACGAATGCATGGTTACCCCTATTTCCGACTTAGTGGAACTTTCCCATGAAGCTGTTGACAGTTTTTTCGAAAGCCTGAATGATATGATGTTCTCTCCAGAACAGAAATAGAGACTTTTGAGCAAGCTCGCACACGGCGTTCCCTGAATTCGGCCTTCAACTTTAAAAATAAAGTCACATGAACAATTCTTCCCACCAGTTCACGGACAACAATTTTGTAGCAGCCCCAAATTATTTTTCACAAATTTTTCGGGACACTTATCTTCTGCTTAAAGTAAGAAAATATTCCTAGAGAACTAAGATTTCTATTTTTAGATACTTTATAAAACTTTAGTTGCCCGCTGGGATGTTCACAAATATTTTATTATGTGATGAAATGGTCTCGAACTTCCTTTCTGTATAGCCATATTAAGAGCCATTTCATGTGTATTTCTCATATACCAATAAGCAATAATGCATAAAAATGCGTGTTTACTTTTGCATTTAATTCATAGCTTAAGTGCATACAATATATATGACTGCAATTTTTCAGTATATTTGAAAATTTCGAAATGCATTTATGTATTTTGGGGTGGTAAGGTATACACTATACTCTATAGTATGTTGTACTATGTTATACTATGCATAGATTAGTAGATATGACCATAGTTAGCGTGGAGTGGGTGTCGTGTATTTCTATAGGTTCTGAATCAGTCCCCCTATTCCTGACCCTATTCTGGTTAAACTAACTATCAAGTTAACTAACAGTCAGCCCATGAGGCAAGAAAACCCCCATGATGCAGATACCGTTATCTGACGCAGTCACACTACGGCACAGGAACCTGTTATCTGATTAGGTCATAACGCTTGAGATCTAATTAGACAAGCGACATTCCTCCAGCCCCTGATAAGGCATACGACGTTCTCATAACAAATCAAACCTATGACAACCTGGAAAATCCGTGCGGCCATTGTTTTGATTTCACAGAGAACTTTAGTAAAGAATGTGCTAACGAGCAAGTCGTATGACACCTTTATTGACGTATCTATGTCCATCCTTACGTCAATCTCGGCACCTTTAAGGTATAAATATTGCCGACCTTGCCCTATGCAAACACACGCGTGGTGACAAGACGGAGCAGCCATACTTGCCGAAGCCGAGAGCGGAAGCAGACCCCGCTGGCAGCAGCCCCGCCTTCCTGACGCGCTGAGAGACGCGCTGCTATCTCAAGCCGAGAGACCCAGCACCGGCGCTTCTGGGCAGCCCTCGCAGGCAGCCTGGAATATCGAGAGCAGAGAAAGAGATACCATTCCTCATTCATCCTAACTTCCAGGTACAGAACTGAATAACCCCTCACAGAGAATTCTTTAGTTATTCACTTGGCAAAAACAAACTTAACTTAAACTGTAACTTTCTATTCCCGCCCACGCATTAGACTTAGGTCAGGTACACGGGGTAGGCGTATTTAGAAACACCAGTTGAGTACGTTTAGTCAAATGTATATGTGTATGTAAATATATTTTAATCATTTTAAACATCATATGGCTCAGAAACCATATCAATGTTTTTACAGTATTATTTTATACTATTGCTTTTAATGTATGCACTTTACTTAACTATAAGTATTGCAATAATATCGATCCATTTCTCATGTATGAGAAAAGAGACTGATCAATAAATAACACCTTTTTATTGAACACGCCCGTCTCTTCCTTTTCTCTACATTCTGATGAGACTAAGAATGCACGTACTGACTGAGTAAAATAATTGCCTTGTGCTCACACGACTCTTGAGATTGACTCTTGATTAGGGGAGAGCAAAGTTGTCATGTTCTATGGTTGTCAGAAACTAAATCCCTTCTTGTCTAATCAGGGGAGTTAATTCCTTCCTTGAACATTCGAGAAAGTTTCTAGCGAACTCTGAGCTTAGCTGGCAAACCCAAAAATTAAGTCTAGTATCGACAGTAGTAGACCTAGTTAACGTCTGGCCTAGGCCTTTACTGCTGTAGGTACTATTCCAATGCGCAGAGCCTATTGGGAAAATAGGAGCTACACTACAACACCCGGCCCTTCCTGTGTGGTGGCTGTCCTGGAAGCACGCAGCAAGTGTAGCTTTCACCCTGTGTAGAAGTAGACTGGAGTCAGGCTGTCAAGCACAAACAGTCATGCTCACTGAGAATGTGAAAGAGAAAAGTGGCATTTCTAAAATAGTAATGTAACATCCGACTACACCAGTAAACGGGATTTATCACTACCATTCTAACATACCACACATGGCAACGCTACTTCTTTCAGATCAGAATTTACAACTTAAGTATACATAACGGAATTCCCACTGCTAGTGGATGAGAGGAGTAGGCCTCATAGTAGTGCGAAATAGGCTGTTTGTCACTACCAGGGCATGCTACTCAACAAAGGCACCTGTCCTACCTTTTACTTACACAGCACCCTGTCCATAGGTCAACCTAGGGCCTACCTTAGGGGGGGCCTATGTGTAATAAAAGGGAAATTTAAGACTTGGCAAGTAGCTGTAAATGCCAAGTTAATATGTCAGTAAACTGTGCACACAGGCCCTGCAGTTGCAGGCCTGAGATAGGTTTGAAAGGCTATATCAGTGGTTGGTACAGCAGTGCTGCAGGTCCACTATCAGCATTTAATTTACAGGCACTGAGTATATGGGATAGCACTTTACAAGGGACCTAGAAGTAAATGAAATGTGCAAAACAGGTTTTAGTAGACAGAGCACATACACTTTAACACTGATTAGCAGTGGTAACGTGCCCAGAGTCCTAAAGCCAACAAAAAGAAGGTCAGAAAACTCGGAAGAGAAAGGATAAAATGTTGTGGGTAACTCTGCAAAAAAAGGCCCTGTCCAACAAGGCTGCAATATATATTTTTCCAGTTTCCCATGTAAATGTTAACATAAAAGAATATCTCAAAATCTTTGTCCGATTTACTAGTTTAAGCGACATTTCATAACATATAGTAGGCAGCAGATGAGGATGACCATTGCACCAGTGTATTCAGTGAAAGCATCAGGAACTTGGGGGCTCATTATGATGGTAGGCGGACATCAGTCCGCCCACCACCATAACGGTGATAGGACCGACCGTCAGACGTGCAGCTGTCTCACCGGCCCTATTAGGATGCGCCTGCTATACTGGTGGGCCCATCCTGCCCTTTTACCATTGCCGACGGTGCTGCTGGCTGCAGCGCTGTCTGCAATGTTATGTTATGTTATGTTATGGGAACTTATATCGCGCACAGCTGCTCCAGCGAAGGAGCGTCCCGGCGCTTGACAAGGTAAACAACACAACACAACTAAGAAGGCAGCAGACTGAAAAAAGAGCCAACAGGCTTAAAGGAATAAAAAGGTCTTGATGGCCCTACGGAATGAAAGAAGATCATCGAGCGCATGTATCTTTAAAGGCAGAGAGTTCCACAGGGCCGCTGCCCGAACCCGGAATGAGCGGCCTCCAACTCGGCTAAGCTTAAATCGAGGAACCACTGCCCAAAGATCTTAAAGAACGGGCAGGGACATACAGGGACAAAAGATTCATGAGAATGGGGGCCGGGGAACCCTTCAAGATTTTGTAAGACAGGCAGAGCACTTTGAATTGAATCCTCTGCCTAACCGGCAGCCAATGAAGGGACCTCAGAGTGTTGGCAACGGAACAGAACCTGGGCAGACCCACCACTGCTCTGGCTGCCGCGTTCTGAACACGTTGCAAACGTGTAATTTTGGCCTGATTAACCCCTACCAGAAGAGAACTGGCGTAGTCAAGTCGAGAAACCACCGTCGCCTGCAAGACAAGCTGCCTAGTCGAGGCATCAAAAAATTTCAAGACTGGTCTTAGACCTCGCAAAATGCCAAAACAGCATGCGGCAGTTCTCTTGGTGTGGGAAACAAAGCTAAGGGCAGGATCTAACCACACCCCGAGATTTTTTAGCTCCGTTACCGGAGTCGGGGTGGTCCCAAGTTCCGGAGGCCACCATGTGTCGCCCCAGAGTTCCGCCTGCTTGCCGATGATCATAATCTCTGTTTTTTTAGCGTTCAACTGGAGGCAGTTGGAATTCAACCAGCTGGCAAGCGCCCTCAGTCCATTCTGGAACCTTGGGGCATCCAAGTGAGAATCCCCGCTGAGCGTGACCGCCAGCTGAGTGTCGTCAGCATACGAGACCATAGTCATGCCCGACTGCTTGACGACATCAGCCAACGGCCTCACGTATAGATTGAACAACGTGGGGCTCAGCGAGGATCCCTGGGGGACCCCCAGGCCCAGAGGATGGGATTTGGATTGATAGGGCGGAATAGCCACGCAGAAAGATCGATCGGCAAGAAAAGAGCGGAACCACTGGAGGGCAGTCCCTATGATGCCAGCTTCCTCCAGGCGCTGAAGAAGAATCTTGTGAAGACAAAAAGTGAATCCAATTGTCCAAAGGACCATGCTAAAAAACATGTAACATACCAAAAGGTGATGTTAAATGGTAGGCCATGAAGTCATGGTTTAAAGGAATCTTCTCCTAAGGAAAAACAAAACACAACAAAATATGTGCAAACACACAGTCATAAACAATGTAAGGCAATATATACATGATGGATTAAACTGTACCAACTAAAGAGCAATAGCTCTGTACAAAACAAATATTTTTATTTATATTTACATCATTTTAAATTACTCACCCAAAATCTGTTTGGGAGTAGCCTCACCTCGCCTGGCACTCGCTCAGGAAAAAAGAGGCCCCGCTCTAAGGAGATTGAAAGCAAAAATGCACATACCATAATATCGAGATTACAATGGTATCTAAGCCATCTCCTTATATCAACTCTGCTAACTAGGTGGAATAAACAAGACTACAGACTGAACTAGCCCTGTGGAACAATGATCAATACTAGATCCTAAAACGTCATTGGCTGATGGTATTGCAAATAAATAAATTATTTCTATAGTTTGTGAAAAAAGGTTGCAAAATTACTGGGTATGAGGTGTAACAACCCAACTGTAGAACAAAAATAATTGCGATCCTTGAGAAGTTAAGCTCAAAAGGTTTCAATATTGTGAACAGTAAACCTTTGAATGAGGGAGAAACAATGCGCATCACTGAACTATAGAGTCAGTTTCCAATACAGCGATGAAGCACCTGTAAAGCATTGCTGACCACAACATAGTATTTTTTAACTGACCACAGCATAGTAATTTTAAAAAAAGAAAAATGTGGCTATTTACAGAGCAAACTTCCAGTATAGAGAGCTTAAATCATGGAAGAATGGTTGTGTAAAAAGCGCGTGACCTGTAGTAAATAAGGTGGAGCATCATGCCATTGCAAACAAGAAACCAGACCCACATGTCCGTTGGTACCTCCAAACCCCTACTGAGCCGAGGGGAAGGTAGCGAACCGGGCAGCGTGGCCGGGTTAAGTTCTACTCTGGCGGACCAAAGAGGGAACATAACCGCTATTATCCGATAGGTCGGACAGCGGGCCAATGCCGTGTTTCGTCTCCACGCCCGTTGTTCATTAGAGGCAACCGGCAGATAAAAGCCGGAAAGGAAAGAAAAAAGGAAGACCACAGCCGATTGGCCGCCAGTTTCTATGCTAGCACACCATTGGTCAATCTGTCGACCAATGGGATACAAAGCAGGCCGTCAGCAAAGGAACCTGATGTAAATAGACAGGAACTGCTGTAAATAATGATTTATAAAATACATGCGCGACTCGATTTTTCAATATATTCATTCCATCCGCAGTATGACACCCCACGGCTGTTACGGGGTCTGTGCATATATACATGACTGCAGTAAAGGGGAACACTCCTGTTAACCGCTGTAAATGCAAGAAATGGCCATATGTGACTAAGATGAATAGCATTGCACAGGGGATATGTACAAGGAAACCCGACGGCCAGGTGGAATGTAGAAAATGAGTATAAATGCATACAAACAGCAGGGGACCACTTGGTCGCTCTCATATGCAAAATACCGGATGACCTGAAGAATACAGTTGACTGCAATGGGGTTGCTGCGCTACTCCTCTTGGACCTCTCAGCTGTCTTTGACACTGTTGACTATGACACTCTGAAACAAAGACTCTACGAAGCCGGCATTGAGGTAACTGCTCTAGACTGGATCGCGTCCTACCTTCGAAACAGAACTAATGTCATCCCTACACCACCTTTCTCATCCAAACCGTACTCCACAAAAGCAGGGGTTCCTCAAGGTTCTATCATCTTGCCCATGCTTTTCAACATCTACATGAAGTCATTACCAGTACTGATCAATACATTTCCCCTCATGTGCTATAACTATGCAGATGACACTCAAATACTCTTGCAACTGGAATGCTCCAAAGACATTGGAAAATCACCAATTTTCAGCTATCTCAGAGCCGAGGATCAGTGGATGACTTGGAGCCATCTCAAATTGAATGCTTCAAAAATTGAAATACTAACGTGTGGTGATTGGAAACATTACAATCCGCTTGCCACATGGCCTAATGAACTGGGCTCATCACCTAAAGTATCGAAGGAAGTAAGAAACCTCGGAATGACCATGGACTCCAAGCGGTTGATGAATGCCCAAGTGGACAAACTAGCAAGATCAAGCTTTGTCACTATAAAAACTCTGTGACAAATTTTCCCTCATTTGGGATTTCCACACAAGGTCCAAGCTACCATCTCCCTTGATCTGTCCAAACTCGATTATGCCAATACCCTCTACCACGGATCACCTTTAACGACCATGAAAAGACTACAACGGATTCAGAACTAGGCTGCCAGACTACTCTTGCATATCAAACCACGAGACCACATCTCCCCTGCTTTGAAAGCCCTGCATTGGTTCCCGGTTGCCAGAAGATCCACGTTCAAGCTGCTTTGTATCACCCACAAAGCAATACGTGGAATGGGACTGCTCTTCATCAGGAATAAAATCACCAAACACATTCGACAAAGAAACCTCCGCTCTAAAGGAGCATCTCGCCTCAATATCCCAAGATACAAGAAAAAAACCATGGGTGGCACATCCTTCTCTGTTCAAGAAGCCAAACTATGAAACTCTTTACCCCCCAACATAAGGTCCACCGACAAACACCTTATCTTCAGAAAACTATTCAGGAATTGGCTCTTCCCCACATACGCACCATACGCAAACAGAAATTTACAGCATATCCCTCTGTATATAAGCATTTGTTTTCCCTATAGATATGTACCTATCTTTGTGTATTGCTTTGCATAAACATGTAAAATAATTATGTTGTTGAGAGGAAAAAAAATGATATTAATAATAAATAAATAAAAATCATCTTTGGTCTACATGTACATACTTTAATTGTGCATCTATGTACCTTCCATGTACTTGGATCTGTGTGTCTGTTAGTTTTCACCTGAAAAAGCATATCCAATGCACTACCCTATTTCTCATCCTGTGCCTCTATCCATATCTTTAATATACATATACTTGCCTCCTTTATGTATCTATATACTTTCAATTTACTTATGGATCTATATATTTATTCCTTTCTTCTAATTTAGCATTTCCAATGCACTGCCCTATTTCTCAGCCTATACGTCTCTCAATATATCTTCTAGCCCAACCTTCTGACTCATCTCAAACTGCTTCCTACTACTCTTTCCAATGCACTACCCTATCTCTCATCCTATACATCTATCAATATATCCTCTACATCCACTCTCTCATTTATCCCAAACCCCACACGACTACTGTGATCCCCCCAAAAAACTTTCAAGACTCTCTCCTACTCCTTACATCATCTGACACCTTTTTACTATACCGATCCCCTGAAACAAACCTTTCTAAACTCTTCCCTCTGACTCCTTCGCTCCAAAACTCCTTTTTACTCATCCAAAAGCCTCCTCCTACTGCTAGGACTTGGAAAAAAATCATCCTTCACTCTTTCATCCCTCAACTATTTTTTTCAATCAAAATTAACAGACTAACATGTTCACTTCTCAAATTCCATATTCAAATATACTAATTCACCACTAATCCTTTATGGGTTACAGAGTAGCGTGCTACTCGCCAATAAAGCGTCTCAACACCCCATCAGGGTTACAAATGCTATATAAATGCAAACCGTTTCCCTTTTCTATCCCTCCCCAACCCTTCTCAATCCAAATAACTGACTAACATATCCACCACTTTCATGTTTCACTATACTAATTCAACACTAATCCTTATGGGTTCCAGAGTAGCGTGCTACTCGCCAGAAAAGTGCTTCAACATCCATCAGGGCTAACAAGTGCTATATGAATGCAAACCTTTCTTCCCCTTTTATCCCTCCGCTATCCTTCTCACTCCACATTATTGACTAATATCCACCACTGAAATTACTTTCAAGTTCACCATATTAATTCACCACTAATCCTTTATGGGCTTCATGAATAGCCTGCTTCAACACCCCATCAGGGGTAACAAGAGCTATATAAATACAAACTTTATTTCCTCCTCTATCCTTCTGCTATCATTCCAAATCCAAATAACTGACTAACCTATCCACCACTTAAAATTTACTTGCATGTTTCACTATACTAATTCAACACTAATCCTCTATGGGTCACGGAGTAGCATGCTACTCGCCAGAAAAGCGTTTTGATGCCTCGTCAGGGGTAGAAAGCGCTATATACATGCAATTACAATACAATACAATATCTAGCACAAGACAATTATGATCACTCTTGTGATGAGGGTGATCTTAAAATCAAAGACCCTATACCACGATTTAGTGTCTACTAAGATTTAATCTATAATCGATGCCTACCCTGGTCTATTAAAGGTGGGCTTCCCAGGGCTATCCGATGCCAAGCAGCCATTACGTGCCCTCAATGAGAAACTCAGTGTAAGTGCATGCATCTGTAGGGCTAGCGGAGTCCAAGCCCGAATGGGCGGTATGTTAGGCTCTGGAATGGCCCAGAGGGAATCCTCCTCACTTGAGATACTTGTGGCCAGACTGTTCAGAGGTACAAACTGGCAATAGTCAATTGGTCAAGGATAGGGAAGCTTGACCATAACAGACCGGCAGTGAGTAGACGGTAATCTGAACTTTTGCAGTAAAGAATAAAATGATACAAAGAATGGCTCGTGATGACGTCTCTATCTGTTTACCTCATGGCAAAGGTGCACGCCAACCTAAATACATAGTCCCCCAAATGGTCTGCTCCTACCTCCCTGGGTGACTAGAGTACTATATGACTCATAGCCCACTCAGTGTGTCCGCCCTTGCTCAAGTTTCCTGAAACATGCATAACTCATGTTGGTCTATAAATAACCAACTGTCTGGAATATCAAGTTTGGAGGTGAGTCCTGCTATGTTCCAGGATAATAACCGAAGGCCTGGTGGGCCCACTTCATTGGCTATAGTGGTTAAAAGAGGGGAACAGGTCCTTGGATAGACCTGTTGTGGGTCGTTGGTCCCCACCCGCCACGTCAAACTTTGATCGTTTCTCAAGTTGTGATTGCTACCTGAGGCAGGAGGATGCTTTGCAATGGATGGTAAGATGGTATTATTCGCCTGTGAATTCTGTTTGGATTGATGGGGCGGTAGGTAACCAGTGGGGGCCTTCTCCAGATTGTTTCTGATTACGTCTCTTGCTCTTCCCCCAATCACCTGCTCCAGATCTCCTGCTTCATACAACCTCCCTCATATACAAGCTCATCCTGGTGCAGTGATCCCGCTCTGGTCTCTATTTGGCAGCTGGGACTTAGAAATAAGGGTCCAGTATGTGTTAGTCAATCAATTGAATCTAGTGAGCTGTATCTATTTGTAACAGGGACGTTATAAAAGGGTGATCAAGGGAGGTCCTGGTTCATTCCAACAAATGGCCTATTCTGGTTCCTCATCCCCCTATCAGTGCCTACTCTTCTCATGTTGTGGAGGTTAGTCCCAGGGGGGAAAAATATCCAGAGGAGAGAAACTATACCCCCATTCTCCCTCAGGTAGCCATAATCTAAAAGGGTTTGCAATCCCGTGTATCTCTGAAATGTATCACTATGCAATCCCCTGGGATATCTTTTGTTCTCCATCCCACCCAACCTACCCTGTGTGTGAAAATGATTTCATTTGCGTCTTTGTAGGAGAATTGCCTATGGTTGGCCAACCAGAAATTACATTTGTTTTTAAGCTCAAAATGAGATTTCCTACACCCCCTATTCCGTTCTGACACTCCAGTTAACACAATAACATAAGGAGTTGAGGCAAGGGGGAGATTAATACATGGGAGGGCAGTTCCTGCTTCAGAGGGTTCTTCACAGGGTGCTGACCTTTCCCTATCCCCATAGATTGAGCCTTGTTGCTGGGTAACTAGTATTTGTGGTCTTACCAGAGGAGGCCTAGTGATGATTTCTGGTAAATGCCCTTGGGAAGGCCCCTGGTGATGGTTACTTGGGTCTGATCTCTGAGGCACTGGGATTCTCTGGCAAGGGTCTAACAGCCTCCTAATTGATTAAATTAGGCCTAGTAGGAATATTCAGGGTACTAAGTGCTGGGGATACTTGCTTGGTAGAGTGGGGTGCTGTTTATAGAACTAGAGTTGTTGTTGTCTCTACTCTCGACCCCCTTGAGAATTGTCTCTGCCTTGCTCCCCCAATGGTCAACCAATGTTGTTAATTTGTCAACCCGGTCCATTAAAATATTAAGATTGTCCTTTACAATTGACCTGAATTGTACTTGGAGGTCTATCGCCAGGTTAATCACCCAGGGTGGTTGCTTGGGGTTGACCTGCAGTATATCCCCTGATCCAGCTGCCCCATATCACTGTTCATTACTTAGGACCCAAGATTGTAGAAGTTTTAAGTTTCCCTTTTTTTTGCCCACGCTCTCCAAAAGCATCTCAGCAATGTGTGTTACGCAGGCCTTTGCACATGTCCTTGGGAGTTCTGGTGGTGTATCCTGCGTTAGGGTTAAAGGCGAAGAGGAACTGTCAGAATCCTGAGTGGTGGTGCATGGGGCTATGACCAGGGTTAATGAAAGACGCCTTTCTGACCTCTCAGTTTCAGTAGCAACAGCTCCAATTGCCCTTTGTAACATTTTATCTATTGAAGTTGGTTGTGAGGGAGGTGCAGATTGCAGGGCAGCAGAATTTCTCGTTTTACCCATAGCTGCTGATGGCAGTGGCTCGAAATGATTAAAAAAAGATATTTGGTGTTAAGATGTTGCCCAGAGGTTAAATTATTTGTTTGGACTATGACAGGTGGGAAGGATGCTGGCCACAAAAAGGAGAATACTCCCTAGAGCTTCTGAAGGGGGCAAACACATATCAATTGATGATAGCACTAACCTTGTGTGAACAGTCCAATAGTGTTAATAGCCTTGGTGAATCCGCTGTCAGAGCCAAGAGGGGTCGCCTAGCCCAGTCTCTTCCGGGCTCTGAGGGGCGCAGATGGGCCCGCCCTTAGCCTGGGCACGCCCGGGCATGTCCTGCGCTGCAGGAAGCCCCGGTTGCGGAAAGCCCCAGCCGCACCTACGGGCGCGAAAAGCTGTCATGGGCACCTCCTGGCACAAAGGAGCCTGGGGAATGGAGTCCCCCAATGCAGCAAGGGTGGAGAAGATAGCAGGCTCCCGCGCTGCAGGAAGCCCCAGCTGCCTTTATGCACCTCTGGGCGCAAAAAGCTGTTGTGGGCGCCTCCTGGCAGAAAGGAGCCTGTGGAATGGAGTCCCTCAATGCAGCAAGGGTGGAGAAGATAGCTGGAATTACTTTCTCGCCCAATTGAACCCTTTAATACAACTGTTGTATGAACCATATCTGATTGTGGAAATCATGACTTGAATGTTAATGGTAATTTTTGTGACCCAAGCTGCAAATTTGCATGTTGCCCAAGTATTTCCTGGTGACCCTCTTCTAGAAACACTGACTTTCTCTCCTTCACTTAATATACTACTGTTGAATAATACATCAACCATGTGAATTGTTTCAGCACATAGTAGAATTTGCAATCAGAAAACTTGCAAATCCTGCTTTTGCGAGTAAAGTCATAGGAAGTATGACCAAAAATGCCAATTCCACAACTAAAAGATAAATGTAGTAATTCATTTTAAAACTAGTTAGGTCTAGCGTTTTGTTGTAGACAGCTCTCTTCCATGAACTCTCCATTTCATAGATATCTTTAACCAAGATGCATGGACAGGGCATTTTTGCAGAAACTTATTTTGGTATGGATTTGTTTTAAGCCACTTCTCTTAAGATGCCATTCTCCATTAGGATTCTGCTGCAGACATAATGTGGATGTCTGAATTCAAAATAACTAGTAAAAAGCTCTCCTTAACTCGCCTTTCTCCAACGTCCTGTGAACCCTTGCAATAATTGTGACCTAAATAAATCATGAGCATTCTCCCAGTTGAATCTCACAGTCCACCACAAGTTTGCAGATAGTCCAGTTGCAGTTCTTCCTGCCCTAATAGATCCTCTTGTTGATGTCTCAGCATCAAATTAGCGTAGTATGGTTCCAAATACAAAAGTGTCTATAATTTCTGTGGCCATAGCGCCTTCAGTTATATCCACAGTGGCCATTGACGATACAATCAAGTCAAAAGGCTACCTTGGAAATGCACAGGCCCTTGCTAAATTATGCCCTGTCTGCCATCCTACCCCTGGAGATTTGATCACTATCTTTAGTGTGGCCAAAACCCCGCCCCCGTGGTATGCAGGTGCCAATTCCACCCACACAAAACCATCCCTGACAGGCCCCATAGAGTCAGAGGTCTACAGTTTGCCCTGAGCCCCTAGTTTATGGCCTTTTATCATGAATGCACAGATGTAGCTGTCTGCCCAGCACCCCAATTTTAAGTGGAGACAGGCCAACAGGCACACAGAGCAGCGAGCATCGAAATGCCCACTTTTACAAAGGGACATTTCCACACACTTATCCCAAATCCACTCATACTACAGGAGCGGATTCTCCATTACGAACTTATCGATACTAAACAATATACAGCTACTATTCTGCATGTAGGAAATACTGCTCAATAGCCTTTCCCTATATTTCCCCATGCTACCCTAATGCCAGAAGCAGGCCTCTTCGTAACGAACATTTAAGACCCTTGCATCTCTAGCACACATGTATATGCCCTGCCTCTTTCCAAAACCGTGCCCAGTACCCAGGGAGAACTTTGACATAGCAAGAGACATGCAAAATCTTGGCACAAAGCTTTTTGAATGCCAAGCCAGGTAATAGTAACCTGTGCACACAGGCCCCACCAGTGCAAACCTGTGACACAATCGATGAGCTACCTCTGTAAGTTATACAATCGGTGCTGCAGGCCCACAGAGGGGCATTTGAGTTACATGCCTTACATGTCTTACCCCTAGACAACAGACTAACAGCTAACTTGAATCAGCAAATTATGTATACACTAATCACCAGTAAGTATATGAAAAGTACAGCACTTCGGCACTGAATGGCAGTGTTAAACGCGCTCAAAGTCCTAATCCGGAAAAACAAGTTCCAAACAGGAGGTCGGTATGCAAGAAGGTCAGGGGAGACCACGCCAAAAGATGCTTGGTCTAACATTTATTAATATAATATACATTTAAAACCCCTAATATCTGCCTACCACATCATTCTTATAGCTTTTGGGGCCCTGAACAGTCCAAATTGCCATTCTTGTAGCGGTGTAATGAATAGTAGTTTTGTAAGTACTGTCATTGACAGTGCTGGCAGTGGTAATATGTGGTGCAAGCTGTGGTGGCCTCCTGATCAGGGCCCTGGCACTTCTTTCTTTTTCACAAATTAAGCAGTGGTCATGAGTTTTCTGGGCCCGGAGGAGTGGTGAGCTTTTTTCAATGGACAATGACGGCTTGCAAAGTTGGCAATATTTTATTTTGCAATATTTGGCAAGCAAGCATTGGTCTCCGTTTCAAAACCCCATGTAACCAAGTAGAATGCTCACTTTCTATTCTATACTCCTGGGAGAGATATTTCACACAAAAGAGCTTCAGTCCACCCACGCTAACTAAGGAGACAATTAATGGTAAACAGGAATTTATGTTCAAGGCAAAGTTCAAAGTGACATGAAACCAATGTATTACTCTGTGCACTATGAGCTAGATTTTTTTATTCTTTGTTAGCCGGCCGGGCTGCTTCTGAACGCTCTTTTTTCCACTATTTTACTCCAGCTAAACTTAAGTATATCACAGAAGCGGGGATAAACAATCAGGAAAACATTGGTGATTCAGATCAGGTTGTGTGGCTTTTAAAAAAGTGAAATGTGTCTCAAGAACAATGTTTCAAAGACTGGACTAGGTTAGTAAGGGGACTTAGTACTAAACACTGTCTGGTTGATTAGGATGATTTTTAGATTTGCACCTTCTCTTTCTCTATCTTTCAGTGAGTATTATAATGCATGATGTTGCAGGTAGTCTCATCTGAGCTACCTACAGAAACAGGAGCAATAAAGTTTATAGTATGATAATGCAACATATAAATAAAATACAAAATCCACCAGGAACAATGAATAACATTCTGAATTATAAATACAATGTTCGTTTTGATGCTAATTCAACATGCAATGATTTAGCAGATTTCCATTTCCTCATGCGGAAACATGGTGCTTATGTAGGCATTTTGTTTTTATTTTTCCATTTGAAAAGAAATACTATCCCATTCCATAACCTTGAATAAGGTTTTATTTAAAACAGTTTTGAAAATGTGAAATGATTTATACATCCTGCCATACCATCACATTATTTAATTAAAAGTTAAAGGTAATAAACAATACAATGGTAAGCAATATATAACAAGTTAAGACAAAGAACAGAGTTAATAATCTCAATTGGTCAACATAGCAATATGAAAATAAAAATCAAGTAACAAAAGATAGTGAAATGAACCAATAGTATTTATCTATGTTTTATGAGATTTTTTGGTACAAAAAAGGAAAGAAAGAAAAAAGGAAACGATAGAAAGAAGAATGAAAAAAGGCAAAGAAGGAGAAGAAGTAGAAAGAAAGCAATGTCGTTTAGGAAAGTGGTGAGTGCGAAGTTCGTAATTTTGTGCAGGGTAACCAAATTAAATCAGATTTCATTTTTTGAAATGGCGAAGAGGAGGAGACAGTTGATATTCTATGTTCATCACAAATAAGATTCCACCAAACCAATAAGCATAATTTAGAGTTATCTTTCCAAAAGGTTAGCATAACTTTAAAAGCAAGTGCAATAAAAAAGATCAAATAATACAGGTTTCGAAAAGAGATTATTAAAATGCTCAGTTATGGTACCCAAGATTTTTTTTTGCATAGATCATGGAACACCACATCAAAATGTCAATAAACATTTTGACCATCTGAATTTCCAAAATCCATTCACATTAGGACAATTATAAAGTAAATGAGTCAAAGTACCATCGGAGGAAAGACATGACCAGCATATGGGAGAGATAGAGGAATTCATTTTATGAAGGAGGGAGTAATAAAAGCTCTATCATATATAAAAAATAAAGATTGAGTAATATTGGCAGCTTTAGAGGAACTAAACATTTTACGCCACAATTGATCCCATTGGATGACATACAGTGATTGAGATAAATCTGCCTCTCATAGACGTTTGACAGAGGATGTATCCCACTTAGGGAAAGGGGAAGATAAATACTTATATATGAAGGATGCTTTGGGGATGGAATCAATAGTAATGCTGTATAACTGTGTCGTAGGAGTAAATGGGGAAGAGTTAGAAGTAAAATTGTTGCTTAGTAAAAAAGGATTGAAGAGCAGGAAATAGTTGGTTGTATTGTTGTAGGTAAGAATCAGGTAAGTTATATTGTTCTTGCAACTGAGGGAAAGATACAATGGAGTTATGGGAAGCCAAATGAGAAACATAAAAAATGCCCTTTTACTTCCAATGTTTGAAATAAAATGATTTATGCTGGAATTTAATACATTTGTTGTACCAAATAGAGGATGCAAAGAATGATTGACAAAAGTCCGACCCTTGATTAAATATTGTGTGTAATAGTTGTTGGGAGTATTTTTTACTAGGATTTTTAGATATGAATGTACAATTATACATGAAAACAACATCATGAAACAAATATTTCATGCAATAAAGAATGTTAAAAAATAATCCATGTTCATATGGGAGAGTCATGGTATTCTTTAGTCAAAGCATAACATTCTTGAATTACAAAGGCAGTGTGATTTAGCTTAAAATCGGGAAAACGTACACCACATCCAGTCTTAGGATGAATTAGCTTAGCTAAAGCAACACTTACAACTTTATTATTCCAAAGGAATTTAGTACAAATAGAAGTAATTTGAGAAAAACAATAATTAGACATGTTAAATTATAACATAGAGAGCATAAAAATAACATGAGGAACAGTCATAATTTCAATGGTATCTACTCTACCCCACCAGGATAAAAAAAGAGGAGACCAGGAAGATAATAGATTGTATAGGTTAAGTTTTAAAGCACTACATTTAAGGTTGAGTGTGTTTGGTATGATGGGGGAATCCAAACCCCAAAGTACTTTATCTTAGGGGGAAACCATATAAAAATTAGTATTGTCAAACATATAGCACTAAAAGGAAGAATTTAGTGGTAAAATCTGAGGTTTTTTTTTATTTGTAACCCAAAATACTTGAGAACAAATCAATCTCTTTTAAAAAAGGGTCTAGGGAAGTGGAGGGATTAGACATATAGACCAGAATGTCAACTGCATGGGCATATAGTTTAATGTCTAGGGAGTTGTGTTTAAAAACAGTTATATGGGGATTACATCTGATTCGTTTTAGAAGGGGTTCAAGACAAAGAAGAAAAAGCAAAGGTGAAAGAGGAAAACTTGTCTAGAGCCTCTGTGTGAATTAAAATAAGGGGAGACATGACCATTAAGAAATACACAAGCATGTGGTTCAACATATAGTAGTTTGATAAGTGAGATGAATTTTGGACCAAGACCAAACCAGTGAAGAGCAGAGAACCTAAATTGCCAATTTATATAATCAAAAGCGTTTTCAGCATCAAGTTAAAAGGCTGAAAGGGGAGGGGATTATTTTTTCCCAAGAGCAAGAATATTGTAAAACATTCTAGCCTTATCAGATACCAGTTTGCCCTTAATAAACCCAGCCTGCTCAGGTTTAATAAGAAGGGGAACTATATCCTCTAAACGAGATGCAAAAATGTTTGCAACATTTTTACAATCAGAGTTGACTAACAAATTTGGGCGATAGTTTTTACAGAAGGTGGGGTCCTTATCTGGTTTGGGAATAAGGATAATGAGGGCATCCAAAAAGGAGTCGCTGGCTTTAGAGCTGGGATAAAGGAATTTAAAAGTTGTAATAATTTGGGTGCCAAAATAGAGGAGAAGAAATAGAAAAGTTCAACAGAAAAACCATCTGGACCAGTAGCTTTGGCTCTCTTCTTAGACCTAATAGCAGCCATAATTTCCTGAAGAGTAATATATTTTTCAAGAGTTAAGAAAGTTTCAGGAATGGATACAGGGATAGGGAGTCCTGGAAAAAAGGTTTTGATATTAGACTCAGAAGGATTTGTATCTTATGTATATTGTAGTTCATAATAGGAGTTACAGGTATTAATAATGTCACAGTCAGAGGACATCATTTTGATATCATGCTCACTATGAATAGGGCCAATAGTTTTCCTTTATGGTTTGATTTTTAAGTAGTTGGCCCACATTTTACCAGCTTTTTTCTGACCTCCATGGTATTTGGATTTAATTTTAAGAAGGACATTGCATACGTCTACCATAGCAATCTTATTCAGGGCAGACTTAGCTTTAATCAACTCCTGTAGGCTCGAAGGGGATTTGGAGGTAAAGTAGGTATGTTCAAGAACTTTAATATGTTGACGAACTGAAAGGTATTTAGAATCCAGTATCTTCTTTTTTTGGGTGAGTAAGCAATAGTGAAGGCCCTGAAAGAGGCCTTGAAAGAATCCCAATTATTATGAACAGAAGTATCTTTAGATTGATTACATGAAAACATTCATTAAAAAAAGAGGTTGCTTCCAAAATAAAAGTTTGGTCTGAAAGTAAAGAATTATTAACACACCATTGTCCCTGTTTAGAAGTACTGAAAGACACATCAAAAGAAGACATAACCGTAGCATGATCAGAAATAAAAATAGAACCAATTTTTTATGATTGAAAAGAATATAATAACGATTTAGAGACTAAAATATAATCATCATGAGACACAGTGTGATGTACATTAGAGAAGAACGTGAACTCATATCTATCCGGGTTACCATTTTTTTCAAACATCATAGAGTGGACGAGAGGCAATAGTAGATGGAAAAACTTTATGAGACTTATTAGGTTTACATTTACATGTAGACTTCCTATCAGAAAACTTGTCTAACCAGTCATTAAAATCACCAGCAACAATGATATTAGAATTGGAAATAGAAGAAAGTTTAAGTTTAACACTCTGCTGACACTCCGGGTCTGATTTAACAGGGCCATAAATATTAAGGAGAATGAATTGTTTTTGACATATAAGAATATCAGCCATAACCCATTTCCCACTGCATCACATTCAGTTGATAAAATCTGAGCATTCAATGACCTGTGGAATAGAATAGCTACACCACCTTTACGGTTAACAGCAGGAGAAAAAACAATGTGACTAGCTCATTGGTGTTTAAGTTTAATTGATTCAACATCATTACAGTGTGTTTCCTGTGAAAAACCAATATGAGTATTACGTTTGGATAGATTAGAAAGTAACTTTTGATGTTTGATGGGATGACCCAGACCACGAACATTCCACAGGACAACATTACACATGTTGTTGGGAGAGGGGGGGCATACAGATACAGGCACAAAGGACTTTAAATACAAAAAAAATATATAAGGACACTTTTTGTCAATCATGAAATGGTATAAGTAGCTAAAAATTATTTTCTACGGGCATTGGTTGCGCTGGAAAGATCTTGTCACATAAGGGTGTTATGGCAGACCAGATGAGGCGACGTCTTACTTAAGCGGCTTTCAAGACACGTATCAAATCAGTGAATTCCAAAAAGAGCATTATGATGCCACACGGTTTGGAGGAGTGAGGTTGTAGACGGCCCAGACGATGAGGCTGTTAAATGTTGAGAGGTGGCATAGATGAAAGATCATGGAGGTCAGGAAGAAACTTCTTCAGGAAGGTCAGATGGTCGGGCCCTCAAGATTCTCAGGAAGGCCATAGAGGCAAAGATTATTCTGTCTGTTACAGTTTTCAAGGTCTTAGTGTGCAATTTGAGCTTCCTAATTTCTAGTTCCGACTTAGGAATTTTGGTAGTTATGTCTTGAAGTTCCAGTTCCGTCATTTTCCCCTCAATAACGATCCAGGGATCCTCAATTAGTTGCAACTTTTCATTAGTTACACACATAAATGGTTGAAGATCGTTGTACCTCATCTAACATAGAGTCAAGGACAGGATTCTGTGATGATAAAATTGGAGAAGGCGGGTCATTCTACGCTCTTTTTGGTTTTGTACCTGAGGAGGACGGTTTGGAAGGTGTATGCAAATCACTAGCCATCTTAATATAATGAGTCACAACTCGCGTAAGGGTTTGAGAAGGGCGAGTCTGACCCATGCATCCAAGAGGAAAATGTAAGCGCCAATCAGTTCATAGAGCCAAGTTTCTTTGAGGATTCTCTCTAATAAGAATATAATAGGCATAATATAATATAATTACAGTGTTTTCCAGAAATAAGTAGAGCAAAGTGCCAGGCCAGAAATAAGCATAGTCATTTGCGAGGAAACATGTTAAAGAGAGAGTCACTCACATTGTAGGACTGGCAGCAAGAGAAAGGGCAACAGAATCACCACTGCAACACTGTAATTAAATAATTAACCCCATTGATACGCCTCTTGATGCTACAGTTATCCATTAAAATGTGGCAAAAACATATTTCTCCCTCCTGTATCCCCCTTTAACAAGAGAGAAAAAAAAGAGAGAGAAAAACACAAGGTACGCAACCTAAAATGGGGGTCGACCACTTCTGAATGAGGAGATTCACTGCTGCAGCCCCAGGGTTCCAAAAAGCACCTCTAGCAGTCAACACGACATGTGGAGTTGTCACTGGGGACAAGGAGCCATGAATCACATCGGTGGTGGTGAGGAATGTTGAGGTATAGTTTAGATTAGTGTAGACACTCATATAGTTTAGATAAGTGTAGACACTCATATAGTTTAGATAAGTGTAGACACTCATATGGTTTAGATAAGTGTAGACACTCATATAGTTTAGATAAGTGTAGACACTCATATAGTTTAGATAAGCGTAGACACTCATATAGTTTAGATAAGTGTAGACACTCATATAGCTTAGATAAGTGTAGACATTCATATAGTTT